>NC_133138.1:842500-1522500 GCF_048418815.1 Hemitrygon akajei | reverse complement strand
CAGGGGACTGAGGTTTGATAGTGGATTTGAGATGTCTGTGGTTTGCAAGGGGACTGGGATTTGGGAGTGGATTTGAGATGACTGTAGTTTGCAAGAGTACTGAGATTTGGGAGAGGATTTGAGATCTCTGTGGTTTGCAAGGGGATTTGGTTTCAGAGTGGATTTGAAATGTTTGTGGTTTGCAAGGGGCTTTAGGTTTCAGAGTGGATTTGAAATGTTTGTGGTTTGCAAGGGGACTGGGATTTGGGAGTGATTTGAGATGACTGTAGTTTGCAAGAAACTGAGGTTTGGGAGTGGATTTGAGCTGTCTGTGGTTTGCAAGAGGCTTTAGGTTTGAGAGTGGATTTGAGGGGTCTGTGGTTTGCAACGGGACTGGGAATTGGGAGTGGATTTGAGATGTCTGTATTTTTTTGGGGTCCGATATTTGGGAGAGGAATTGAGATGTCTGTTGTTTGCAAGGGGATTTAGGTTTGAGAGTGGATTTGAGATGTTTGTGGTTTGCAAGGGGACTGGGATTTGGGAGTGTATTTGAGATGTCTGTGGTTTGCAAGGGGCTTTAGGTTTGAAAGTGGATTTGTGATGTCTGTGGTTTGCAAGCGGCTTTAGGTATGAGAGTGGATTTGAGATGTCTGTGGTTTGCAAGGGGCTTTAGGTTTAAGAGTGGATTTGAAATGATTGTGGTTTGCAAGGGGACTGGGATTTGGGAGTGGATTTGAGGGGTCTGGTTTGCAAGGCAACTGGGATTTGTGATTGGATTTGAGATGTCTGTGGTTTGCAAGGGGACGGAGGTTTGGCAGTGGATTTGTGATGTCTGTGGTTTGCCAGGGGACTGAGGCTTGGGAGTCGATTTGAGATTTTTGTGGTTTGCAAGGGGCTTTAGATTTCAGAGTGGTTTTGAGGTGTCTCTGGTTTGCAAGGGGTCTAATATATGGGAGTGGATTTGAGAGGTCTGTATTTTTTAAGGGGTCCGATATTTGGGAGAGGAATTGAGATGTCTGTGGTTGGCAAGGGGCTTTAGGATTCAGCGTGGATTTGAAATGTTTGTCGTTTGCAAGGGGACTGGGATTTGGGAGTGGGTTGGAGATGTCTGTGGTTTGCAGTGGGTCTGACATTTGGGTGTGGATTTGATATGTCTGTGGTTTGCAAGGGGCTTTAGGTTTAGGAGTGGATTTGAGGAGTCTGTGTTTTGCAAGAAACTGAGGTTTGGGAGTGGATTTGAGCTGTCTGTGGATTGCAAGAGGCTTTAGGTTTGAGAGTGGATTTGAGGGGTCTGTGGTTTGCAAGGGGACTGAGATTTGGGAGAGGATTTGAGATGTCTCTGGTTTGCAAGGGGCTTTAGGTTTCAAGGTGGATTTGAAATGTTTGTGGTTTGCAAGGGGACTGGGATTTGGGTGTGGATTTAAGATGTCTATTGTTTGCAAGGGGACTGGGATTTGGGAGTGGATTTGAGGTGTCTGTGGATTGCAAGGGGCTTTAGGTTTCAGAGTGAATTTGAAATGTTTGTGTTTTGCACGGGTACTGGGATTTGGGATTGGATTTGAGATGTCTGTAGTTTGCAAGGGGTCTGGGATTTGGGAGTGGATTTGAGGTGTCTGTGGTTTGCAAGGGGAATGAGATTTGGGTGTGGATTTGAGATGTTTGTGGATTGCAAGGGGCTTTAGGTTTCAGAGTGGATTTGAAATGTTTGTGGTTTGCAAGGGGACTGGGATTTGGGAGTGGATTTGAGATGACTGTAGTTTGCAAGGGTACTGAGATTTGGGAGAGGATTTGATATCTCTGTGGTTTGCAAGGGGATTTGGTTTCAGAGTGGATTTGAAATGTTTGTGGTTTGCAAGGGGCTTTAGGTTTCAGAGTGGATTTGAAATGTTTGTGGTTTGCAAGGGGACTGGGATTTGGGAGTGATTTGAGATGACTGTAGTTTGCAAGAAACTGAGGTTTGGGAGTGGATTTGAGCTGTCTGTGGTTTGCAAGAGGCTTTAGGTTTGAGAGTGGATTTGAGGGGTCTGTGGTTTGCAACGGGACTGGGAATTGGGAGTGGATTTGAGATGTCTGTATTTTTTTGGGGTCCGATATTTGGGAGAGGAATTGAGATGTCTGTTGTTTGCAAGGGGATTTAGGTTTGAGAGTGGATTTGAGATGTTTGTGGTTTGCAAGGGGACTGGGATTTGGGAGTGTATTTGAGATGTCTGTGGTTTGCAAGGGGCTTTAGGTTTGAAAGTGGATTTGTGATGTCTGTGGTTTGCAAGCGGCTTTAGGTATGAGAGTGGATTTGAGATGTCTGTGGTTTGCAAGGGGCTTTAGGTTTAAGAGTGGATTTGAAATGATTGTGGTTTGCAAGGGGACTGGGATTTGGGAGTGGATTTGAGATGACTGTAATTTGCAAGAAACTGAGGTTTGAGAGTGGATTTGAGGGGTCTGTGGTTTGCACGGGGACTGGGAATTGGGAGTGGATTTGAGATGTCTGTGGTTTGCAAGGGGACTGATGTTTGCCAGTGGATTTGTGCTGTCTTTGGTTTCCCAGGGGACTGAGGTTTGATAGTGGATTTGAGATGCCTGTGGTTTGCAAGGGGACTGGGATTTGGGAGTGGATTTGAGATGACTGTAGTTTGCAAGGGTACTGAGATTTGGGAGAGGATTTGAGATCTCTGTGGTTTGCAAGGGGATTTGGTTTCAGAGTGGATTTGAAATGTTTGTGGTTTGCAAGGGGCTTTAGGTTTCAGAGTGGATTTGAAATGTTTGTGGTTTGCAAGGGGACTGGGATTTGGGAGTGGATTTGAGATGACTGTAGTTTGCAAGAAACTGAGGTTTGGGAGTGGATTTGAGCTGTCTGTGGTTTGCAAGAGGCTTTAGGTTTGAGAGTGGATTTGAGGGGTCTGTGGTTTGCAAGGGGACTGGGAATTGGCAGTGGATTTGAGATGTCTGTATTTTTTAAGGGGTCCGATATTTGGGAGAGGAATTGAGATGTCTGTTGTTTGCAAGGGGATTTAGGTTTGAGAGTGGATTTGAGATGTTTGTGGTTTGCAAGGGGACTGGGATTTGGGAGTGTATTTGAGATGTCTGTGGTTTGCAAGGGGCTTTAGGTTTGAAAGTGGATTTGTGATGTCTGTGGTTTGCAAGGGGCTTTAGGTTTGAGAGTGGATTTAAGATGTCTGTGGTTTGCAAGGGGCTTTAGGTTTCAGAGTGGATTTGAAATGTTTGTGGTTTGCAAGGGGACTGGGATTTGGGAGTGGATTTGAGGGGTCTGGTTTGCAAGGCAACTGGGATTTGTGATTGGATTTGAGATGTCTGTGGTTTGCAAGGGGACGGAGGTTTGGCAGTGGATTTGTGATGTCTGTGGTTTGCCAGGGGACTGAGGCTTGGGAGTCGATTTGAGATGATTGTGGTTTGCAAGGGGCTTTAGATTTCAGAGTGGTTTTGAGGTGTCTCTGGTTTGCAAGGGGGCTAATATATGGGAGTGGATTTGAGAGGTCTGTATTTTTTAAGGGGTCCGATATTTGGGAGAGGAATTGAGATGTCTGTGGTTTGCAAGGGGCTTTAGGATTCAGCGTGGATTTGAAATGTTTGTCGTTTGCAAGGGGTCTGGGATTTGGGAGTGGGTTGGAGATGTCTGTGGTTTGCAATGGGACTGACATTTGGGTGTGGATTTGATATGTCTGTGGTTTGCAAGGGGCTTTAGGTTTAGGAGTGGATTTGAGGAGTCTGTGTTTTGCAAGAAACTGAGGTTTGGGAGTGGATTTGAGCTGTCTGTGGATTGCAAGAGGCTTTAGGTTTGAGAGTGGATTTGAGGGGTCTGTGGTTTGCAAGGGGACTGAGATTTGGGAGAGGATTTGAGATGTCTCTGGTTTGCAAGGGGCTTTAGGTTTCAAGGTGGATTTGAAATGTTTGTGGTTTGCAAGGGGACTGGGATTTGGGTGTGGATTTAAGATGTCTATTGTTTTCAAGGGGACTGGGATTTGGGAGTGGATTTGAGGTGTCGGTGGATTGCAAGGGGCTTTAGGTTTCAGAGTGGATTTGAAATGTTTGTGTTTTGCACGGGTACTGGGATTTGGGATTGGATTTGAGATGTCTGTAGTTTGCAAGGGGTCTGGGATTTGGGAGTGGATTTGAGGTGTCTGTGGTTTGCAAGGGGAATGAGATTTGGGTGTGGATTTGAGATGTTTGTGGATTGCAAGGGGCTTTAGGTTTCAGAGTGGATTTGAAATGTTTGTGGTTTGCAAGGGGACTGGGATTTGGGAGTGGATTTGAGATGACTGTAGTTTGCAAGGGTACTGAGATTTGGGAGAGGATTTGAGATCTCTGTGGTTTGCAAGGGGATTTGGTTTCAGAGTGGATTTGAAATGTTTGTGGTTTGCAAGGGGCTTTAGGTTTCAGAGTGGATTTGAAATGTTTGTGGTTTGCAAGGGGACTGGGATTTGGGAGTGGATTTGAGATGTCTGTGGTTTGCAAGGGGACTGATGTTTGCCAGTGGATTTGTGCTGTCTGTGGTTTGCCAGGGGACTGAGGTTTGATAGTGGATTTGAGATGTCTGTGGTTTGCAAGGTTCTTTAGGTTTCAGAGTGGATTTGAAATGTTTGTGGTTTGCAAGGGGACTGGGATTTGGGAGTGGATTTGAGATGACTGTAATTTGCAAGAAACTGAGGTTTGGGAGTGGATTTGAGCTGTCTGTGGATTGCAAGAGGCTTTAGGTTTGAGAGTGGATTTGAGGGGTCTGTGGTTTGCACGGGGACTGGGAATTGGGAGTGGATTTGAGATGTCTGTGGTTTGCAAGGGGACTGATGTTTGCCAGTGGATTTGTGCTGTCTTTGGTTTCCCAGGGGACTGAGGTTTGATAGTGGATTTGAGATGCCTGTGGTTTGCAAGGGGACTGGGATTTGGGAGTGGATTTGAGATGACTGTAGTTTGCAAGGGTACTGAGATTTGGGAGAGGATTTGAGATCTCTGTGGTTTGCAAGGGGATTTGGTTTCAGAGTGTATTTGAAATGTTTGTGGTTTGCAAGCGGACTGGGATTTGGGAGTGGATTTGAGATGACTGTAGTTTGCAAGAAACTGAGGCTTGGGAGTGGATTTGAGCTGTCTGTGGTTTGCAAGGGGACTGGGAATTGGCAGTGGATTTGAGATGTCTGTATTTTTTAAGGGGTCCGATATTTGGGAGAGGAATTGAGATGTCTGTTGTTTGCAAGGGGATTTAGGTTTGAGAGTGGATTTGAGATGTTTGTGGTTTGCAAGGGGACTGGGATTTGGGAGTGTATTTGAGATGTCTGTGGTTTGCAAGGGGCTTTAGGTTTGAAAGTGGATTTGTGATGTCTGTGGTTTGCAAGGGGATTTAGGTTTGAGAGTGGATTTAAGATGTCTGTGGTTTGCAAGGGGCTTTAGGTTTCAGAGTGCATTTGAAATGTTTGTGGTTTGCAAGGGGACTGGGATTTGGGAGTGGATTTGAGGGGTCTGGTTTGCAAGGCAACTGGGATTTGTGATTGGATTTGAGATGTCTGTGGTTTGCAAGGGGACGGAGGTTTGGCAGTGGATTTGTGATGTCTGTGGTTTGCCAGGGGACTGAGGCTTGGGAGTCGATTTGAGATGATTGTGGTTTGCAAGGGGCTTTAGATTTCAGAGTGGTTTTGAGGTGTCTCTGGTTTGCAAGGGGTCTAATATATGGGAGTGGATTTGAGAGGTCTGTATTTTTTAAGGGGTCCGATATTTGGGAGAGGAATTGAGATGTCTGTGGTTGGCAAGGGGCTTTAGGATTCAGCGTGGATTTGAAATGTTTGTCGTTTGCAAGGGGACTGGGATTTGGGAGTGGGTTGGAGATGTCTGTGGTTTGCAATGGGACTGACATTTGGGTGTGGATTTGATATGTCTGTGGTTTGCAAGGGGCTTTAGGTTTAGGAGTGGATTTGAGGAGTCTGTGTTTTGCAAGAAACTGAGGTTTGGGAGTGGATTTGAGCTGTCTGTGGATTGCAAGAGGCTTTAGGTTTGAGAGTGGATTTGAGGGGTCTGTGGTTTGCAAGGGGACTGAGATTTGGGAGAGGATTTGAGATGTCTGTTGTTTGCAAGGGGACTGGGATTTGGGAGAGGATTTGAGATGTCTCTGGTTTGCAAGGGGCTTTAGGTTTCAAGGTGGATTTGAAATGTTTGTGGTTTGCAAGGGGACTGGGATTTGGGTGTGGATTTAAGATGTCTATTGTTTGCAAGGGGACTGGGATTTGGGAGTGGATTTGAGGTGTCTGTGGATTGCAAGGGGCTTTAGGTTTCATAGTGGATTTGAAATGTTTGTGTTTTGCACGGGTACTGGGATTTGGGATTGGATTTGAGATGTCTGTAGTTTGCAAGCGGTCTGGGATTTGGGAGTGGATTTGAGGTGTCTGTGGTTTGCAAGGGGAATGAGATTTGGGAGTGGATTTGAGATGACTGTAGTTTGCAAGCAACTGAGGTTTGGGAGTGGATTTGAGCTGTCTGTGGATTGCAAGAGGCTTTAGTTTTGAGAGTGGATTTGAGATGTCTGTGGTTTGCAAGGGGACTGGAAATTGGGAGTGGATTTGAGATGTCTGTGGTTTGCAAGGGGACTGATGTTTGCCAGTGGATTTGTGCTGTCTTTGGTTTGCCAGGGGACTGAGGTTTGATAGTGGATTTGAGATGCCTGTGGTTTGCAAGGGGACTGGGATTTGGGAGTGGATTTGAGATGACTGTAGTTTGCAAGGGTACTGAGATTTGGAAGAGGATTTGAGATCTCTGTGGTTTGCAAGGGGATTTGGTTTCAGAGTGGATTTGAAATGTTTGTGGTTTGCAAGGGGCTTTAGGTTTCAGAGTGGATTTGAAATGTTTGTGGTTTGCAAGGGGACTGGGATTTGGGAGTGGATTTGAGATGACTGTAGTTTGCAAGAAACTGAGGTTTGGGAGTGGATTTGAGCTGTCTGTGGTTTGCAAGAGGCTTTAGGTTTGAGAGTGGATTTGAGGGGTCTGTGGTTTGCAAGGGGACTGGGAATTGGCAGTGGATTTGAGATGTCTGTATTTTTTAAGGGGTCCGATATTTGGGAGAGGAATTGAGATGTCTGTTGTTTGCAAGGGGATTTAGGTTTTAGAGTGGATTTGAGATGTTTGTGGTTTGCAAGGGGACTGGGATTTGGGAGTGTATTTGAGATGTCTGTGGTTTGCAAGGGGTTTAGGTTTGAAAGTGGATTTGTGATGTCTGTGGTTTGCAAGGGGCTTTAGGTTTGAGAGTGGATTTAAGATGTCTGTGGTTTGCAAGGGGCTTTAGGTTTCAGAGTGGATTTGAAATGTTTGTGGTTTGCAAGGGGACTGGGATTTGAGAGTGGATTTGAGGGGTCTGGTTTGCAAGGCAACTGGGATTTGTGATTGGATTTGAGATGTCTGTGGTTTGCAAGGGGACGGAGGTTTGGCAGTGGATTTGTGATGTCTGTGGTTTGCCAGGGGACTGAGGCTTGGGAGTCGATTTGAGATTTTTGTGGTTTGCAAGGGGCTTTAGATTTCAGAGTGGTTTTGAGGTGTCTCTGGTTTGCAAGGGGTCTAATATATGGGAGTGGATTTGAGAGGTCTGTATTTTTTAAGGGGTCCGATATTTGGGAGAGGAATTGAGATGTCTGTGGTTGGCAAGGGGCTTTAGGATTCAGCGTGGATTTGAAATGTTTGTCGTTTGCAAGGGGACTGGGATTTGGGAGTGGGTTGGAGATGTCTGTGGTTTGCAGTGGGTCTGACATTTGGGTGTGGATTTGATATGTCTGTGGTTTGCAAGGGGCTTTAGGTTTAGGAGTGGATTTGAGGAGTCTGTGTTTTGCAAGAAACTGAGGTTTGGGAGTGGATTTGAGCTGTCTGTGGATTGCAAGAGGCTTTAGGTTTGAGAGTGGATTTGAGGGGTCTGTGGTTTGCAAGGGGACTGAGATTTGGGAGAGGATTTGAGATGTCTCTGGTTTGCAAGGGGCTTTAGGTTTCAAGGTGGATTTGAAATGTTTGTGGTTTGCAAGGGGACTGGGATTTGGGTGTGGATTTAAGATGTCTATTGTTTGCAAGGGGACTGGGATTTGGGAGTGGATTTGAGGTGTCTGTGGATTGCAAGGGGCTTTAGGTTTCAGAGTGGATTTGAAATGTTTGTGTTTTGCACGGGTACTGGGATTTGGGATTGGATTTGAGATGTCTGTAGTTTGCAAGGGGTCTGGGATTTGGGAGTGGATTTGAGGTGTCTGTGGTTTGCAAGGGGAATGAGATTTGGGTGTGGATTTGAGATGTTTGTGGATTGCAAGGGGCTTTAGGTTTCAGAGTGGATTTGAAATGTTTGTGGTTTGCAAGGGGACTGGGATTTGGGAGTGGATTTGAGATTTTTGTGGTTTGCAAGGGGCTTTAGATTTCAGAGTGGTTTTGAGGTGTCTCTGGTTTGCAAGGGGTCTAATATATGGGAGTGGATTTGAGAGGTCTGTATTTTTTAAGGGGTCCGATATTTGGGAGAGGAATTGAGATGTCTGGGGTTGGCAAGGGGCTTTAGGATTCAGCGTGGATTTGAAATGTTTGTCGTTTGCAAGGGGACTGGGATTTGGGAGTGGGTTGGAGATGTCTGTGGTTTGCAGTGGGTCTGACATTTGGGTGTGGATTTGATATGTCTGTGGTTTGCAAGGGGCTTTAGGTTTAGGAGTGGATTTGAGGAGTCTGTGTTTTGCAAGAAACTGAGGTTTGGGAGTGGATTTGAGCTGTCTGTGGATTGCAAGATGCTTTAGGTTTGAGAGTGGATTTGAGGGGTCTGTGGTTTGCAAGGGGACTGAGATTTGGGAGAGGATTTGAGATGTCTCTGGTTTGCAAGGGGCTTTAGGTTTCAAGGTGGATTTGAAATGTTTGTGGTTTGCAAGGGGACTGGGATTTGGGTGTGGATTTAAGATGTCTATTGTTTGCAAGGGGACTGGGATTTGGGAGTGGATTTGAGGTGTCTGTGGATTGCAAGGGGCTTTAGGTTTCAGAGTGGATTTGAAATGTTTGTGTTTTGCACGGGTACTGGGATTTGGGATTGGATTTGAGATGTCTGTAGTTTGCAAGGGGTCTGGGATTTGGGAGTGGATTTGAGGTGTCTGTGGTTTGCAAGGGGAATGAGATTTGGGTGTGGATTTGAGATGTTTGTGGATTGCAATGGGCTTTAGGTTTCAGAGTGGATTTGAAATGTTTGTGGTTTGCAAGGGGACTGGGATTTGGGAGTGGATTTGAGATGACTGTAGTTTGCAAGGGTACTGAGATTTGGGAGAGGATTTGATATCTCTGTGGTTTGCAAGGGGATTTGGTTTCAGAGTGGATTTGAAATGTTTGTGGTTTGCAAGGGGCTTTAGGTTTCAGAGTGGATTTGAAATGTTTGTGGTTTGCAAGGGGACTGGGATTTGGGAGTGGATTTGAGATGTCTGTGGTTTGCAAGGGGACTGATGTTTGCCAGTGGATTTGTGCTGTCTGTGGTTTGCCAGGGGACTGAGGTTTGATAGTGGATTTGAGATGTCTGTGGTTTGCAAGGTGCTTTAGGTTTCAGAGTGGATTTGAAATGTTTGTGGTTTGCAAGGGGACTGGGATTTGGGAGTGGATTTGAGATGACTGTAGTTTGCAAGCAACTGAGGTTTGGGAGTGGATTTGAGCTGTCTGTGGATTGCAAGAGGCTTTAGTTTTGAGAGTGGATTTGAGGGGTCTGTGGTTTGCAAGGGGACTGGGAATTGGGAGTGGATTTGAGATGTCTGTGGTTTGCAAGGGGACTGATGTTTGCCAGTGGATTTGTGCTGTCTTTGGTTTGCCAGGGGACTGAGGTTTGATAGTGGATTTGAGATGTCTGTGGTTTGCAAGGGGACTGGGATTTGGGAGTGGATTTGAGATGACTGTAGTTTGCAAGAGTACTGAGATTTGGGAGAGGATTTGAGATCTCTGTGGTTTGCAAGGGGATTTGGTTTCAGAGTGGATTTGAAATGTTTGTGGTTTGCAAGGGGCTTTAGGTTTCAGAGTGGATTTGAAATGTTTGTGGTTTGCAAGGGGACTGGGATTTGGGAGTGATTTGAGATGACTGTAGTTTGCAAGAAACTGAGGTTTGGGAGTGGATTTGAGCTGTCTGTGGTTTGCAAGAGGCTTTAGGTTTGAGAGTGGATTTGAGGGGTCTGTGGTTTGCAACGGGACTGGGAATTGGGAGTGGATTTGAGATCTCTGTATTTTTTTGGGGTCCGATATTTGGGAGAGGAATTGAGATGTCTGTTGTTTGCAAGGGGATTTAGGTTTGAGAGTGGATTTGAGATGTTTGTGGTTTGCAAGGGGACTGGGATTTGGGAGTGTATTTGAGATGTCTGTGGTTTGCAAGGGGCTTTAGGTTTGAAAGTGGATTTGTGATGTCTGTGGTTTGCAAGCGGCTTTAGGTATGAGAGTGGATTTGAGATGTCTGTGGTTTGCAAGGGGCTTTAGGTTTAAGAGTGGATTTGAAATGATTGTGGTTTGCAAGGGGACTGGGATTTGGGAGTGGATTTGAGATGACTGTAATTTGCAAGAAACTGAGGTTTGAGAGTGGATTTGAGGGGTCTGTGGTTTGCACGGGGACTGGGAATTGGGAGTGGATTTGAGATGTCTGTGGTTTGCAAGGGGACTGATGTTTGCCAGTGGATTTGTGCTGTCTTTGGTTTCCCAGGGGACTGAGGTTTGATAGTGGATTTGAGATGCCTGTGGTTTGCAAGGGGACTGGGATTTGGGAGTGGATTTGAGATGACTGTAGTTTGCAAGGGTACTGAGATTTGGGAGAGGATTTGAGATCTCTGTGGTTTGCAAGGGGATTTGGTTTCAGAGTGGATTTGAAATGTTTGTGGTTTGCAAGGGGCTTTAGGTTTCAGAGTGGATTTGAAATGTTTGTGGTTTGCAAGGGGACTGGGATTTGGGAGTGGATTTGAGATGACTGTAGTTTGCAAGAAACTGAGGTTTGGGAGTGGATTTGAGCTGTCTGTGGTTTGCAAGAGGCTTTAGGTTTGAGAGTGGATTTGAGGGGTCTGTGGTTTGCAAGGGGACTGGGAATTGGCAGTGGATTTGAGATGTCTGTATTTTTTAAGGGGTCCGATATTTGGGAGAGGAATTGAGATGTCTGTTGTTTGCAAGGGGATTTAGGTTTGAGAGTGGATTTGAGATGTTTGTGGTTTGCAAGGGGACTGGGATTTGGGAGTGGATTTGAAATGTTTGTGGTTTGCAAGGGGACTGGGATTTGGGAGTGGATTTGAGGGGTCTGGTTTGCAAGGCAACTGGGATTTGTGATTGGATTTGAGATGTCTGTGGTTTGCAAGGGGACGGAGGTTTGGCAGTGGATTTGTGATGTCTGTGGTTTGCCAGGGGACTGAGGCTTGGGAGTCGATTTGAGATGATTGTGGTTTGCAAGGGGCTTTAGATTTCAGAGTGGTTTTGAGGTGTCTCTGGTTTGCAAGGGGGCTAATATATGGGAGTGGATTTGAGAGGTCTGTATTTTTTAAGGGGTCCGATATTTGGGAGAGGAATTGAGATGTCTGTGGTTTGCAAGGGGCTTTAGGATTCAGCGTGGATTTGAAATGTTTGTCGTTTGCAAGGGGTCTGGGATTTGGGAGTGGGTTGGAGATGTCTGTGGTTTGCAATGGGACTGACATTTGGGTGTGGATTTGATATGTCTGTGGTTTGCAAGGGGCTTTAGGTTTAGGAGTGGATTTGAGGAGTCTGTGTTTTGCAAGAAACTGAGGTTTGGGAGTGGATTTGAGCTGTCTGTGGATTGCAAGAGGCTTTAGGTTTGAGAGTGGATTTGAGGGGTCTGTGGTTTGCAAGGGGACTGAGATTTGGGAGAGGATTTGAGATGTCTCTGGTTTGCAAGGGGCTTTAGGTTTCAAGGTGGATTTGAAATGTTTGTGGTTTGCAAGGGGACTGGGATTTGGGTGTGGATTTAAGATGTCTATTGTTTTCAAGGGGACTGGGATTTGGGAGTGGATTTGAGGTGTCTGTGGATTGCAAGGGGCTTTAGGTTTCAGAGTGGATTTGAAATGTTTGTGTTTTGCACGGGTACTGGGATTTGGGATTGGATTTGAGATGTCTGTAGTTTGCAAGGGGTCTGGGATTTGGGAGTGGATTTGAGGTGTCTGTGGTTTGCAAGGGGAATGAGATTTGGGTGTGGATTTGAGATGTTTGTGGATTGCAAGGGGCTTTAGGTTTCAGAGTGGATTTGAAATGTTTGTGGTTTGCAAGGGGACTGGGATTTGGGAGTGGATTTGAGATGACTGTAGTTTGCAAGGGTACTGAGATTTGGGAGAGGATTTGAGATCTCTGTGGTTTGCAAGGGGATTTGGTTTCATAGTGGATTTGAAATGTTTGTGGTTTGCAAGGGGCTTTAGGTTTCAGAGTGGATTTGAAATGTTTGTGGTTTGCAAGGGGACTGGGATTTGGGAGTGGATTTGAGATGTCTGTGGTTTGCAAGGGGACTGATGTTTGCCAGTGGATTTGTGCTGTCTGTGGTTTGCCAGGGGACTGAGGTTTGATAGTGGATTTGAGATGTCTGTGGTTTGCAAGGTTCTTTAGGTTTCAGAGTGGATTTGAAATGTTTGTGGTTTGCAAGGGGACTGGGATTTGGGAGTGGATTTGAGATGACTGTAATTTGCAAGAAACTGAGGTTTGGGAGTGGATTTGAGCTGTCTGTGGATTGCAAGAGGCTTTAGGTTTGAGAGTGGATTTGAGGGGTCTGTGGTTTGCACGGGGACTGGGAATTGGGAGTGGATTTGAGATGTCTGTGGTTTGCAAGGGGACTGATGTTTGCCAGTGGATTTGTGCTGTCTTTGGTTTCCCAGGGGACTGAGGTTTGATAGTGGATTTGAGATGCCTGTGGTTTGCAAGGGGACTGGGATTTGGGAGTGGATTTGAGATGACTGTAGTTTGCAAGGGTACTGAGATTTGGGAGAGGATTTGAGATCTCTGTGGTTTGCAAGGGGATTTGGTTTCAGAGTGGATTTGAAATGTTTGTGGTTTGCAAGCGGACTGGGATTTGGGAGTGGATTTGAGATGACTGTAGTTTGCAAGAAACTGAGGCTTGGGAGTGGATTTGAGCTGTCTGTGGTTTGCAAGGGGACTGGGAATTGGCAGTGGATTTGAGATGTCTGTATTTTTTAAGGGGTCCGATATTTGGGAGAGGAATTGAGATGTCTGTTGTTTGCAAGGGGATTTAGGTTTGAGAGTGGATTTGAGATGTTTGTGGTTTGCAAGGGGACTGGGATTTGGGAGTGTATTTGAGATGTCTGTGGTTTGCAAGGGGCTTTAGGTTTGAAAGTGGATTTGTGATGTCTGTGGTTTGCAAGGGGCTTTAGCTTTGAGAGTGGATTTAAGATGTCTGTGGTTTGCAAGGGGCTTTAGGTTTCAGAGTGGATTTGAAATGTTTGTGGTTTGCAAGGGGACTAGGATTTGGGAGTGGATTTGAGGGGTCTGGTTTGCAAGGCAACTGGGATTTGTGATTGGATTTGAGATGTCTGTGGTTTGCAAGGGGACGGAGGTTTGGCAGTGGATTTGTGATGTCTGTGGTTTGCCAGGGGACTGAGGCTTGGGAGTCGATTTGAGATGTTTGTGGTTTGCAAGGGGCTTTAGATTTCAGAGTGGTTTTGAGGTGTCTCTGGTTTGCAAGGGGTCTAATATATGGGAGTGGATTTGAGAGGTCTGTATTTTTTAAGGGGTCCGATATTTGGGAGAGGAATTGAGATGTCTGTGGTTGGCAAGGGGCTTTAGGATTCAGCGTGGATTTGAAATGTTTGTCGTTTGCAAGGGGACTTGGATTTGGGAGTGGGTTGGAGATGTCTGTGGTTTGCAATGGGACTGACATTTGGGTGTGGATTTGATATGTCTGTGGTTTGCAAGGGGCTTTAGGTTTAGGAGTGGATTTGAGGAGTCTGTGTTTTGCAAGAAACTGAGGTTTGGGAGTGGATTTGAGCTGTCTGTGGATTGCAAGAGGCTTTAGGTTTGAGAGTGGATTTGAGGGGTGTGTGGTTTGCAAGGGGACTGAGATTTGGGAGAGGATTTGAGTTGTCTCTGGTTTGCAAGGGGCTTTAGGTTTCAAGGTGGATTTGAAATGTTTGTGGTTTGCAAGGGGACTGGGATTTGGGTGTGGATTTAAGATGTCTATTGTTTGCAAGGGGACTGGGATTTGGGAGTGGATTTGAGGTGTCTGTGGATTGCAAGGGGCTTTAGGTTTCAGAGTGGATTTGAAATGTTTGTGTTTTGCACGGGTACTGGGATTTGGGATTGGATTTGAGATGTCTGTAGTTTGCAAGGGGTCTGGGATTTGGGAGTGGATTTGAGGTGTCTGTGGTTTGCAAGGCGAATGAGATTTGGGTGTGGATTTGAGATGTTTGTGGATTGCAAGGGGCTTTAGGTTTCAGAGTGGATTTGAAATGTTTGTGGTTTGCAAGGGGTCTGGGATTTGGGAGTGGATTTGAGGTGTCTGTGGTTTGCAAGGGGAATGAGATTTGGGTGTGGATTTGAGATGTTTGTGGATTGCAAGGGGCTTTAGGTTTCAGAGTGGATTTGAAATGTTTGTGGTTTGCAAGGGGACTGGGATTTGGGAGTGGATTTGAGATGACTGTAGTTTGCAAGGGTACTGAGATTTGGGAGAGGATTTGAGATCTCTGTGGTTTGCAAGGGGATTTGGTTTCAGAGTGGATTTGAAATGTTTGTGGTTTGCAAGGGGCTTTAGGTTTCAGAGTGGATTTGAAATGTTTGTGGTTTGCAAGGGGACTGGGATTTGGGAGTGGATTTGAGATGTCTGTGGTTTGCAAGGGGACTGATGTTTGCCAGTGGATTTGTGCTGTCTGTGGTTTGCCAGGGGACTGAGGTTTGATAGTGGATTTGAGATGTCTGTGGTTTGCAAGGTTCTTTAGGTTTCAGAGTGGATTTGAAATGTTTGTGGTTTGCAAGGGGACTGGGATTTGGGAGTGGATTTGAGATGACTGTAGTTTGCAAGAGTACTGAGATTTGGGAGAGGATTTGAGATCTCTGTGGTTTGCAAGGGGATTTGGTTTCAGAGTGGATTTGAAATGTTTGTGGTTTGCAAGGGGCTTTAGGTTTCAGAGTGGATTTGAAATGTTTGTGGTTTGCAAGGGGACTGGGATTTGGGAGTGATTTGAGATGACTGTAGTTTGCAAGAAACTGAGGTTTGGGAGTGGATTTGAGCTGTCTGTGGTTTGCAAGAGGCTTTAGGTTTGAGAGTGGATTTGAGGGGTCTGTGGTTTGCAACGGGACTGGGAATTGGGAGTGGATTTGAGATCTCTGTATTTTTTTGGGGTCCGATATTTGGGAGAGGAATTGAGATGTCTGTTGTTTGCAAGGGGATTTAGGTTTGAGAGTGGATTTGAGATGTTTGTGGTTTGCAAGGGGACTGGGATTTGGGAGTGTATTTGAGATGTCTGTGGTTTGCAAGGGGCTTTAGGTTTGAAAGTGGATTTGTGATGTCTGTGGTTTGCAAGCGGCTTTAGGTATGAGAGTGGATTTGAGATGTCTGTGGTTTGCAAGGGGCTTTAGGTTTAAGAGTGGATTTGAAATGATTGTGGTTTGCAAGGGGACTGGGATTTGGGAGTGGATTTGAGATGACTGTAATTTGCAAGAAACTGAGGTTTGAGAGTGGATTTGAGGGGTCTGTGGTTTGCACGGGGACTGGGAATTGGGAGTGGATTTGAGATGTCTGTGGTTTGCAAGGGGACTGATGTTTGCCAGTGGATTTGTGCTGTCTTTGGTTTCCCAGGGGACTGAGGTTTGATAGTGGATTTGAGATGCCTGTGGTTTGCAAGGGGACTGGGATTTGGGAGTGGATTTGAGATGACTGTAGTTTGCAACAGTACTGAGTTTTGGGAGAGGATTTGAGATCTCTGTGGTTTGCAAGGGGATTTGGTTTCAGAGTGGATTTGAAATGTTTGTGGTTTGCAAGGGGCTTTAGGTTTCAGAGTGGATTTGAAATGTTTGTGGTTTGCAAGGGGACTGGGATTTGGGAGTGGATTTGAGATGACTGTAGTTTGCAAGAAACTGAGGTTTGGGAGTGGATTTGAGCTGTCTGTGGTTTGCAAGAGGCTTTAGGTTTGAGAGTGGATTTGAGGGGTCTGTGGTTTGCAAGGGGACTGGGAATTGGCAGTGGATTTGAGATGTCTGTATTTTTTAAGGGGTCCGATATTTGGGAGAGGAATTGAGATGTCTGTTGTTTGCAAGGGGATTTAGGTTTGAGAGTGGATTTGAGATGTTTGTGGTTTGCAAGGGGACTGGGATTTGGGAGTGGATTTGAAATGTTTGTGGTTTGCAAGGGGACTGGGATTTGGGAGTGGATTTGAGGGGTCTGGTTTGCAAGGCAACTGGGATTTGTGATTGGATTTGAGATGTCTGTGGTTTGCAAGGGGACGGAGGTTTGGCAGTGGATTTGTGATGTCTGTGGTTTGCCAGGGGACTGAGGCTTGGGAGTCGATTTGAGATGATTGTGGTTTGCAAGGGGCTTTAGATTTCAGAGTGGTTTTGAGGTGTCTCTGGTTTGCAAGGGGGCTAATATATGGGAGTGGATTTGAGAGGTCTGTATTTTTTAAGGGGTCCGATATTTGGGAGAGGAATTGAGATGTCTGTGGTTTGCAAGGGGCTTTAGGATTCAGCGTGGATTTGAAATGTTTGTCGTTTGCAAGGGGTCTGGGATTTGGGAGTGGGTTGGAGATGTCTGTGGTTTGCAATGGGACTGACATTTGGGTGTGGATTTGATATGTCTGTGGTTTGCAAGGGGCTTTAGGTTTAGGAGTGGATTTGAGGAGTCTGTGTTTTGCAAGAAACTGAGGTTTGGGAGTGGATTTGAGCTGTCTGTGGATTGCAAGAGGCTTTAGGTTTGAGAGTGGATTTGAGGGGTCTGTGGTTTGCAAGGGGACTGAGATTTGGGAGAGGATTTGAGATGTCTCTGGTTTGCAAGGGGCTTTAGGTTTCAAGGTGGATTTGAAATGTTTGTGGTTTGCAAGGGGACTGGGATTTGGGTGTGGATTTAAGATGTCTATTGTTTTCAAGGGGACTGGGATTTGGGAGTGGATTTGAGGTGTCTGTGGATTGCAAGGGGCTTTAGGTTTCAGAGTGGATTTGAAATGTTTGTGTTTTGCACGGGTACTGGGATTTGGGATTGGATTTGAGATGTCTGTAGTTTGCAAGGGGTCTGGGATTTGGGAGTGGATTTGAGGTGTCTGTGGTTTGCAAGGGGAATGAGATTTGGGTGTGGATTTGAGATGTTTGTGGATTGCAAGGGGCTTTAGGTTTCAGAGTGGATTTGAAATGTTTGTGGTTTGCAAGGGGACTGGGATTTGGGAGTGGATTTGAGATGACTGTAGTTTGCAAGGGTACTGAGATTTGGGAGAGGATTTGAGATCTCTGTGGTTTGCAAGGGGATTTGGTTTCAGAGTGGATTTGAAATGTTTGTGGTTTGCAAGGGGCTTTAGGTTTCAGAGTGGATTTGAAATGTTTGTGGTTTGCAAGGGGACTGGGATTTGGGAGTGGATTTGAGATGTCTGTGGTTTGCAAGGGGACTGATGTTTGCCAGTGGATTTGTGCTGTCTGTGGTTTGCCAGGGGACTGAGGTTTGATAGTGGATTTGAGATGTCTGTGGTTTGCAAGGTTCTTTAGGTTTCAGAGTGGATTTGAAATGTTTGTGGTTTGCAAGGGGACTGGGATTTGGGAGTGGATTTGAGATGACTGTAATTTGCAAGAAACTGAGGTTTGGGAGTGGATTTGAGCTGTCTGTGGATTGCAAGAGGCTTTAGGTTTGAGAGTGGATTTGAGGGGTCTGTGGTTTGCACGGGGACTGGGAATTGGGAGTGGATTTGAGATGTCTGTGGTTTGCAAGGGGACTGATGTTTGCCAGTGGATTTGTGCTGTCTTTGGTTTCCCAGGGGACTGAGGTTTGATAGTGGATTTGAGATGCCTGTGGTTTGCAAGGGGACTGGGATTTGGGAGTGGATTTGAGATGACTGTAGTTTGCAAGGGTACTGAGATTTGGGAGAGGATTTGAGATCTCTGTGGTTTGCAAGGGGATTTGGTTTCAGAGTGGATTTGAAATGTTTGTGGTTTGCAAGCGGACTGGGATTTGGGAGTGGATTTGAGATGACTGTAGTTTGCAAGAAACTGAGGCTTGGGAGTGGATTTGAGCTGTCTGTGGTTTGCAAGGGGACTGGGAATTGGCAGTGGATTTGAGATGTCTGTATTTTTTAAGGGGTCCGATATTTGGGAGAGGAATTGAGATGTCTGTTGTTTGCAAGGGGATTTAGGTTTGAGAGTGGATTTGAGATGTTTGTGGTTTGCAAGGGGACTGGGATTTGGGAGTGTATTTGAGATGTCTGTGGTTTGCAAGGGGCTTTAGGTTTGAAAGTGGATTTGTGATGTCTGTGGTTTGCAAGGGGCTTTAGCTTTGAGAGTGGATTTAAGATGTCTGTGGTTTGCAAGGGGCTTTAGGTTTCAGAGTGGATTTGAAATGTTTGTGGTTTGCAAGGGGACTAGGATTTGGGAGTGGATTTGAGGGGTCTGGTTTGCAAGGCAACTGGGATTTGTGATTGGATTTGAGATGTCTGTGGTTTGCAAGGGGACGGAGGTTTGGCAGTGGATTTGTGATGTCTGTGGTTTGCCAGGGGACTGAGGCTTGGGAGTCGATTTGAGATGTTTGTGGTTTGCAAGGGGCTTTAGATTTCAGAGTGGTTTTGAGGTGTCTCTGGTTTGCAAGGGGTCTAATATATGGGAGTGGATTTGAGAGGTCTGTATTTTTTAAGGGGTCCGATATTTGGGAGAGGAATTGAGATGTCTGTGGTTTGCAAGGGGCTTTAGGATTCAGCGTGGATTTGAAATGTTTGTCGTTTGCAAGGGGACTTGGATTTGGGAGTGGGTTGGAGATGTCTGTGGTTTGCAATGGGACTGACATTTGGGTGTGGATTTGATATGTCTGTGGTTTGCAAGGGGCTTTAGGTTTAGGAGTGGATTTGAGGAGTCTGTGTTTTGCAAGAAACTGAGGTTTGGGAGTGGATTTGAGCTGTCTGTGGATTGCAAGAGGCTTTAGGTTTGAGAGTGGATTTGAGGGGTGTGTGGTTTGCAAGGGGACTGAGATTTGGGAGAGGATTTGAGTTGTCTCTGGTTTGCAAGGGGCTTTAGGTTTCAAGGTGGATTTGAAATGTTTGTGGTTTGCAAGGGGACTGGGATTTGGGTGTGGATTTAAGATGTCTATTGTTTGCAAGGGGACTGGGATTTGGGAGTGGATTTGAGGTGTCTGTGGATTGCAAGGGGCTTTAGGTTTCAGAGTGGATTTGAAATGTTTGTGTTTTGCACGGGTACTGGGATTTGGGATTGGATTTGAGATGTCTGTAGTTTGCAAGGGGTCTGGGATTTGGGAGTGGATTTGAGGTGTCTGTGGTTTGCAAGGCGAATGAGATTTGGGTGTGGATTTGAGATGTTTGTGGATTGCAAGGGGCTTTAGGTTTCAGAGTGGATTTGAAATGTTTGTGGTTTGCAAGGGGTCTGGGATTTGGGAGTGGATTTGAGGTGTCTGTGGTTTGCAAGGGGAATGAGATTTGGGTGTGGATTTGAGATGTTTGTGGATTGCAAGGGGCTTTAGGTTTCAGAGTGGATTTGAAATGTTTGTGGTTTGCAAGGGGACTGGGATTTGGGAGTGGATTTGAGATGACTGTAGTTTGCAAGGGTACTGAGATTTGGGAGAGGATTTGAGATCTCTGTGGTTTGCAAGGGGATTTGGTTTCAGAGTGGATTTGAAATGTTTGTGGTTTGCAAGGGGCTTTAGGTTTCAGAGTGGATTTGAAATGTTTGTGGTTTGCAAGGGGACTGGGATTTGGGAGTGGATTTGAGATGTCTGTGGTTTGCAAGGGGACTGATGTTTGCCAGTGGATTTGTGCTGTCTGTGGTTTGCCAGGGGACTGAGGTTTGATAGTGGATTTGAGATGTCTGTGGTTTGCAAGGTTCTTTAGGTTTCAGAGTGGATTTGAAATGTTTGTGGTTTGCAAGGGGACTGGGATTTGGGAGTGGATTTGAGATGACTGTAATTTGCAAGAAACTGAGGTTTGGGAGTGGATTTGAGCTGTCTGTGGATTGCAAGAGGCTTTAGGTTTGAGAGTGGATTTGAGGGGTCTGTGGTTTGCACGGGGACTGGGAATTGGGAGTGGATTTGAGATGTCTGTGGTTTGCAAGGGGACTGATGTTTGCCAGTGGATTTGTGCTGTCTTTGGTTTCCCAGGGGACTGAGGTTTGATAGTGGATTTGAGATGCCTGTGGTTTGCAAGGGGACTGGGATTTGGGAGTGGATTTGAGATGACTGTAGTTTGCAAGGGTACTGAGATTTGGGAGAGGATTTGAGATCTCTGTGGTTTGCAAGGGGATTTGGTTTCAGAGTGGATTTGAAATGTTTGTGGTTTGCAAGCGGACTGGGATTTGGGAGTGGATTTGAGATGACTGTAGTTTGCAAGAAACTGAGGCTTGGGAGTGGATTTGAGCTGTCTGTGGTTTGCAAGGGGACTGGGAATTGGCAGTGGATTTGAGATGTCTGTATTTTTTAAGGGGTCCGATATTTGGGAGAGGAATTGAGATGTCTGTTGTTTGCAAGGGGATTTAGGTTTGAGAGTGGATTTGAGATGTTTGTGGTTTGCAAGGGGACTGGGATTTGGGAGTGTATTTGAGATGTCTGTGGTTTGCAAGGGGCTTTAGGTTTGAAAGTGGATTTGTGATGTCTGTGGTTTGCAAGGGGCTTTAGCTTTGAGAGTGGATTTAAGATGTCTGTGGTTTGCAAGGGGCTTTAGGTTTCAGAGTGGATTTGAAATGTTTGTGGTTTGCAAGGGGACTGGGATTTGGGAGTGGATTTGAGGGGTCTGGTTTGCAAGGCAACTGGGATTTGTGATTGGATTTGAGATGTCTGTGGTTTGCAAGGGGACGGAGGTTTGGCAGTGGATTTGTGATGTCTGTGGTTTGCCAGGGGACTGAGGCTTGGGAGTCGATTTGAGATGTTTGTGGTTTGCAAGGGGCTTTAGATTTCAGAGTGGTTTTGAGGTGTCTCTGGTTTGCAAGGGGTCTAATATATGGGAGTGGATTTGAGAGGTCTGTATTTTTTAAGGGGTCCGATATTTGGGAGAGGAATTGAGATGTCTGTGGTTGGCAAGGGGCTTTAGGATTCAGCGTGGATTTGAAATGTTTGTCGTTTGCAAGGGGACTTGGATTTGGGAGTGGGTTGGAGATGTCTGTGGTTTGCAATGGGACTGACATTTGGGTGTGGATTTGATATGTCTGTGGTTTGCAAGGGGCTTTAGGTTTAGGAGTGGATTTGAGGAGTCTGTGTTTTGCAAGAAACTGAGGTTTGGGAGTGGATTTGAGCTGTCTGTGGATTGCAAGAGGCTTTAGGTTTGAGAGTGGATTTGAGGGGTGTGTGGTTTGCAAGGGGACTGAGATTTGGGAGAGGATTTGAGTTGTCTCTGGTTTGCAAGGGGCTTTAGGTTTCAAGGTGGATTTGAAATGTTTGTGGTTTGCAAGGGGACTGGGATTTGGGTGTGGATTTAAGATGTCTATTGTTTGCAAGGGGACTGGGATTTGGGAGTGGATTTGAGGTGTCTGTGGATTGCAAGGGGCTTTAGGTTTCAGAGTGGATTTGAAATGTTTGTGTTTTGCACGGGTACTGGGATTTGGGATTGGATTTGAGATGTCTGTAGTTTGCAAGGGGTCTGGGATTTGGGAGTGGATTTGAGGTGTCTGTGGTTTGCAAGGCGAATGAGATTTGGGTGTGGATTTGAGATGTTTGTGGATTGCAAGGGGCTTTAGGTTTCAGAGTGGATTTGAAATGTTTGTGGTTTGCAAGGGGTCTGGGATTTGGGAGTGGATTTGAGGTGTCTGTGGTTTGCAAGGGGAATGAGATTTGGGTGTGGATTTGAGATGTTTGTGGATTGCAAGGGGCTTTAGGTTTCAGAGTGGATTTGAAATGTTTGTGGTTTGCAAGGGGACTGGGATTTGGGAGTGGATTTGAGATGACTGTAGTTTGCAAGGGTACTGAGATTTGGGAGAGGATTTGAGATCTCTGTGGTTTGCAAGGGGATTTGGTTTCAGAGTGGATTTGAAATGTTTGTGGTTTGCAAGGGGCTTTAGGTTTCAGAGTGGATTTGAAATGTTTGTGGTTTGCAAGGGGACTGGGATTTGGGAGTGGATTTGAGATGTCTGTGGTTTGCAAGGGGACTGATGTTTGCCAGTGGATTTGTGCTGTCTGTGGTTTGCCAGGGGACTGAGGTTTGATAGTGGATTTGAGATGTCTGTGGTTTGCAAGGTTCTTTAGGTTTCAGAGTGGATTTGAAATGTTTGTGGTTTGCAAGGGGACTGGGATTTGGGAGTGGATTTGAGATGACTGTAATTTGCAAGAAACTGAGGTTTGGGAGTGGATTTGAGCTGTCTGTGGATTGCAAGAGGCTTTAGGTTTGAGAGTGGATTTGAGGGGTCTGTGGTTTGCACGGGGACTGGGAATTGGGAGTGGATTTGAGATGTCTGTGGTTTGCAAGGGGACTGATGTTTGCCAGTGGATTTGTGCTGTCTTTGGTTTCCCAGGGGACTGAGGTTTGATAGTGGATTTGAGATGCCTGTGGTTTGCAAGGGGACTGGGATTTGGGAGTGGATTTGAGATGACTGTAGTTTGCAAGGGTACTGAGATTTGGGAGAGGATTTGAGATCTCTGTGGTTTGCAAGGGGATTTGGTTTCAGAGTGGATTTGAAATGTTTGTGGTTTGCAAGCGGACTGGGATTTGGGAGTGGATTTGAGATGACTGTAGTTTGCAAGAAACTGAGGCTTGGGAGTGGATTTGAGCTGTCTGTGGTTTGCAAGGGGACTGGGAATTGGCAGTGGATTTGAGATGTCTGTATTTTTAAAGGGGTCCGATATTTGGGAGAGGAATTGAGATGTCTGTTGTTTGCAAGGGGATTTAGGTTTGAGAGTGGATTTGAGATGTTTGTGGTTTGCAAGGGGACTGGGATTTGGGAGTGTATATGAGATGTCTGTGGTTTGCAAGGGGACTGATGTTTGCCAGTGGATTTGTGCTGTCTTTGGTTTCCCAGGGGACTGAGGTTTGATAGTGGATTTGAGATGCCTGTGGTTTGCAAGGGGACTGGGATTTGGGAGTGGATTTGAGATGACTGTAGTTTGCAAGGGTACTGAGATTTGGGAGAGGATTTGAGATCTCTGTGGTTTGCAAGGGGATTTGGTTTCAGAGTGGATTTGAAATGTTTGTGGTTTGCAAGCGGACTGGGATTTGGGAGTGGATTTGAGATGACTGTAGTTTGCAAGAAACTGAGGCTTGGGAGTGGATTTGAGCTGTCTGTGGTTTGCAAGGGGACTGGGAATTGGCAGTGGATTTGAGATGTCTGTATTTTTAAAGGGGTCCGATATTTGGGAGAGGAATTGAGATGTCTGTTGTTTGCAAGGGGATTTAGGTTTGAGAGTGGATTTGAGATGTTTGTGGTTTGCAAGGGGACTGGGATTTGGGAGTGTATATGAGATGTCTGTGGTTTGCAAGGGGCTTTAGGTTTGAAAGTGGATTTGTGATGTCTGTGGTTTGCAAGGGGCTTTAGCTTTGAGAGTGGATTTAAGATGTCTGTGGTTTGCAAGGGGCTTTAGGTTTCAGAGTGGATTTGAAATGTTTGTGGTTTGCAAGGGGACTGGGATTTGGGAGTGGATTTGAGGGGTCTGGTTTGCAAGGCAACTGGGATTTGTGATTGGATTTGAGATGTCTGTGGTTTGCAAGGGGACGGAGGTTTGGCAGTGGATTTGTGATGTCTGTGGTTTGCCAGGGGACTGAGGCTTGGGAGTCGATTTGAGATGTTTGTGGTTTGCAAGGGGCTTTAGATTTCAGAGTGGTTTTGAGGTGTCTCTGGTTTGCAAGGGGTCTAATATATGGGAGTGGATTTGAGAGGTCTGTATTTTTTAAGGGGTCCGATATTTGGGAGAGGAATTGAGATGTCTGTGGTTGGCAAGGGGCTTTAGGATTCAGCGTGGATTTGAAATGTTTGTCGTTTGCAAGGGGACTTGGATTTGGGAGTGGGTTGGAGATGTCTGTGGTTTGCAATGGGACTGACATTTGGGTGTGGATTTGATATGTCTGTGGTTTGCAAGGGGCTTTAGGTTTAGGAGTGGATTTGAGGAGTCTGTGTTTTGCAAGAAACTGAGGTTTGGGAGTGGATTTGAGCTGTCTGTGGATTGCAAGAGGCTTTAGGTTTGAGAGTGGATTTGAGGGGTGTGTGGTTTGCAAGGGGACTGAGATTTGGGAGAGGATTTGAGTTGTCTCTGGTTTGCAAGGGGCTTTAGGTTTCAAGGTGGATTTGAAATGTTTGTGGTTTGCAAGGGGACTGGGATTTGGGTGTGGATTTAAGATGTCTATTGTTTGCAAGGGGACTGGGATTTGGGAGTGGATTTGAGGTGTCTGTGGATTGCAAGGGGCTTTAGGTTTCAGAGTGGATTTGAAATGTTTGTGTTTTGCACGGGTACTGGGATTTGGGATTGGATTTGAGATGTCTGTAGTTTGCAAGGGGTCTGGGATTTGGGAGTGGATTTGAGGTGTCTGTGGTTTGCAAGGCGAATGAGATTTGGGTGTGGATTTGAGATGTTTGTGGATTGCAAGGGGCTTTAGGTTTCAGAGTGGATTTGAAATGTTTGTGGTTTGCAAGGGGACTGGGATTTGGGAGTGGATTTGAGATGACTGTAGTTTGCAAGGGTACTGAGATTTGGGAGAGGATTTGAGATCTCTGTGGTTTGCAAGGGGATTTGGTTTCAGAGTGGATTTGAAATGTTTGTGGTTTGCAAGGGGCTTTAGGTTTCAGAGTGGATTTGAAATGTTTGTGGTTTGCAAGGGGACTGGGATTTGGGAGTGGATTTGAGATGTCTGTGGTTTGCAAGGGGACTGATGTTTGCCAGTGGATTTGTGCTGTCTGTGGTTTGCCAGGGGACTGAGGTTTGATAGTGGATTTGAGATGTCTGTGGTTTGCAAGGTTCTTTAGGTTTCAGAGTGGATTTGAAATGTTTGTGGTTTGCAAGGGGACTGGGATTTGTGAGTGGATTTGAGATGACTGTAGTTTGCAAGCAACTGAGGTTTGGGAGTGGATTTGAGCTGTCTGTGGATTGCAAGAGGCTTTAGTTTTGAGAGTGGATTTGAGGGGTCTGTGGTTTGCAAGGGGACTGGGAATTGGGAGTGGATTTGAGATGTCTGTGGTTTGCAAGGGGACTGATGTTTGCCAGTGGATTTGTGCTGTCTTTGGTTTGCCAGAGGACTGAGGTTTGATAGTGGATTTGAGATGTCTGTGGTTTGCAAGGGGACTGGGATTTGGGAGTGGATTTGAGATGACTGTAGTTTGCAAGGGTACTGAGATTTGGGAGAGGATTTGAGATCTCTGTGGTTTGCAAGGGGATTTGGTTTCAGAGTGGATTTGAAATGTTTGTGGTTTGCAAGGGGCTTTAGGTTTCAGAGTGGATTTGAAATGATTGTGGTTTGCAAGGGGACTGGGATTTGGGAGTGATTTGAGATGACTGTAGTTTGCAAGAAACTGAGGTTTGGGAGTGGATTTGAGCTGTCTGTGGTTTGCAAGAGGCTTTAGGTTTGAGAGTGGATTTGAGGGGTCTGTGGTTTGCAAGGGGACTGGGAATTGGCAGTGGATTTGAGATGTCTGTATTTTTTAAGGGGTCCGATATTTGGGAGAGGAATTGAGATGTCTGTTGTTTGCAAGGGGATTTAGGTTTGAGAGTGGATTTGAGATGTTTGTGGTTTGCAAGGGGACTGGGATTTGGGAGTGTATTTGAGGGGTCTGGTTTGCAAGGCAACTGGGATTTGTGATTGGATTTGAAATGTTTGTGGTTTGCAAGGGGACTGGGATTTGGGAGTGGATTTGAGGGGTCTGGTTTGCAAGGCAACTGGGATTTGTGATTGGATTTGAGATGTCTGTGGTTTGCAAGGGGACGGAGGTTTGGCAGTGGATTTGTGATGTCTGTGGTTTGCCAGGGGACTGAGGCTTGGGAGTCGATTTGAGATGATTGTGGTTTGCAAGGGGCTTTAGATTTCAGAGTGGTTTTGAGGTGTCTCTGGTTTGCAAGGGGGCTAATATATGGGAGTGGATTTGAGAGGTCTGTATTTTTTAACGGGTCCGATATTTGGGAGAGGAATTGAGATGTCTGTGGTTTGCAAGGGGCTTTAGGATTCAGCGTGGATTTGAAATGTTTGTCGTTTGCAAGGGGTCTGGGATTTGGGAGTGGGTTGGAGATGTCTGTGGTTTGCAATGGGACTGACATTTGGGTGTGGATTTGATATGTCTGTGGTTTGCAATGGGACTGACATTTGGGTGTGGATTTGATATGTCTGTGGTTTGCAAGGGGCTTTAGGTTTAGGAGTGGATTTGAGGAGTCTGTGTTTTGCAAGAAACTGAGGTTTGGGAGTGGATTTGAGCTGTCTGTGGATTGCAAGAGGCTTTAGGTTTGAGAGTGGATTTGAGGGGTCTGTGGTTTGCAAGGGGACTGAGATTTGGGAGAGGATTTGAGATGTCTCTGGTTTGCAAGGGGCTTTAGGTTTCAAGGTGGATTTGAAATGTTTGTGGTTTGCAAGGGGACTGGGATTTGGGTGTGGATTTAAGATGTCTATTGTTTGCAAGGGGACTGGGATTTGGGAGTGGATTTGAGGTGTCTGTGGATTGCAAGGGGCTTTAGGTTTCAGAGTGGATTTGAAATGTTTGTGGTTTGCAAGGGGACTGGGATTTGGGAGTGGATTTGAGATGACTGTAGTTTGCAAGGGTACTGAGATTTGGGAGAGGATTTGAGATCTCTGTGGTTTGCAAGGGGATTTGGTTTCAGAGTGGATTTGAAATGTTTGTGGTTTGCAAGGGGCTTTAGGTTTCAGAGTGGATTTGAAATGTTTGTGGTTTGCAAGGGGACTGGGATTTGGGAGTGGATTTGAGATGTCTGTGGTTTGCAAGGGGACTGATGTTTGCCAGTGGATTTGTGCTGTCTGTGGTTTGCCAGGGGACTGAGGTTTGATAGTGGATTTGAGATGTCTGTGGTTTGCAAGGTTCTTTAGGTTTCAGAGTGGATTTGAAATGTTTGTGGTTTGCAAGGGGACTGGGATTTGGGAGTGGATTTGAGATGACTGTAATTTGCATGAAACTGAGGTTTGGGAGTGGATTTGAGCTGTCTGTGGATTGCAAGAGGCTTTAGGTTTGAGAGTGGATTTGAGGGGTCTGTGGTTTGCACGGGGACTGGGAATTGGGAGTGGATTTGAGATGTCTGTGGTTTGCAAGGGGACTGATGTTTGCCAGTGGATTTGTGCTGTCTTTGGTTTCCCAGGGGACTGAGGTTTGATAGTGGATTTGAGATGTCTGTGGTTTGCAAGGTTCTTTAGGTTTCAGAGTGGATTTGAAATGTTTGTGGTTTGCAAGGGGACTGGGATTTGGGAGTGGATTTGAGATGACTGTAATTTGCAAGAAACTGAGGTTTGGGAGTGGATTTGAGCTGTCTGTGGATTGCTAGAGGCTTTAGGTTTGAGAGTGGATTTGAGGGGTCTGTGGTTTGCACGGGGACTGGGAATTGGGAGTGGATTTGAGATGTCTGTGGTTTGCAAGGGGACTGATGTTTGCCAGTGGATTTGTGCTGTCTTTGGTTTCCCAGGGGACTGAGGTTTGATAGTGGATTTGAGATGCCTGTGGTTTGCAAGGGGACTGGGATTTGGGAGTGGATTTGAGATGACTGTAGTTTGCAAGGGTACTGAGATTTGGGAGAGGATTTGAGATCTCTGTGGTTTGCAAGGGGATTTGGTTTCACAGTGGATTTGAAATGTTTGTGGTTTGCAAGGGGCTTTAGGTTTCAGAGTGGATTTGAAATGTTTGTGGTTTGCAAGGGGACTGGGATTTGGGAGTGGATTTGAGATGACTGTAGTTTGCAAGAAACTGAGGCTTGGGAGTGGATTTGAGCTGTCTGTGGTTTGCAAGAGGCTTTAGGTTTGAGAGTGGATTTGAGGGGTCTGTGGTTTGCAAGGGGACTGGGAATTGGCAGTGGATTTGAGATGTCTGTATTTTTTAAGAGGTCCGATATTTGGGAGAGGAATTGAGATGTCTGTTGTTTGCAATGGGATTTAGGTTTGAGAGTGGATTTGAGATGTTTGTGGTTTGCAAGGGGACAGGGATTTGGGAGTGGATTTGAGGGGTCTGGTTTGCAAGGCAACTGGGATTTGTGATTGGATTTGAGATGTCTGTGGTTTGCAAGGGGACGGAGGTTTGGCAGTGGATTTGTGATGTCTGTGGTTTGCCAGGGGACTGAGGCTTGGGAGTCGATTTGAGATGTTTGTGGTTTGCAAGGGGCTTTAGATTTCAGAGTGGTTTTGAGGTGTCTCTGGTTTGCAAGGGGTCTAATATATGGGAGTGGATTTGAGAGGTCTGTATTTTTTAAGGGGTCCGATATTTGGGAGAGGAATTGAGATGTCTGTGTTTGGCAAGGGGCTTTAGGATTCAGCGTGGATTTGAAATGTTTGTCGTTTGCAAGGGGACTTGGATTTGGGAGTGGGTTGGAGATGTCTGTGGTTTGCAATGGGACTGACATTTGGGTGTGGATTTGATATGTCTGTGGTTTGCAAGGGGCTTTAGGTTTAGGAGTGGATTTGAGGAGTCTGTGTTTTGCAAGAAACTGAGGTTTGGGAGTGGATTTGAGCTGTCTGTGGATTGCAAGAGGCTTTAGGTTTGAGAGTGGATTTGAGGGGTCTGTGGTTTGCAAGGGGACTGAGATTTGGGAGAGGATTTGAGTTGTCTCTGGTTTGCAAGGGGCTTTAGGTTTCAAGGTGGATTTGAAATGTTTGTGGTTTGCAAGGGGACTGGGATTTGGGAGTGGATTTGAGATGACTGTAGTTTGCAAGGGTACTGAGATTTGGGAGAGGATTTGAGATCTCTGTGGTTTGCAAGGGGATTTGGTTTCAGAGTGGATTTGAAATGTTTGTGGTTTGCAAGGGGCTTTAGGTTTCAGAGTGGATTTGAAATGTTTGTGGTTTGCAAGGGGACTGGGATTTGGGAGTGGATTTGAGATGTCTGTGGTTTGCAAGGGGACTGATGTTTGCCAGTGGATTTGTGCTGTCTGTGGTTTGCCAGGGGACTGAGGTTTGATAGTGGATTTGAGATGTCTGTGGTTTACAAGCTGCTTTAGGTTTCAGAGTGGATTTGAAATGTTTGTGGTTTGCAAGGGGACTGGGATTTGTGAGTGGATTTGAGATGACTGTAGTTTGCAAGCAACTGAGGTTTGGGAGAGGATTTGAGCTGTCTGTGGATTGCAAGAGGCTTTAGTTTTGAGAGTGGATTTGAGGGGTCTGTGGTTTGCAAGGGGACTGGGAATTGGGAGTGGATTTGAGATGTCTGTGGTTTGCAAGGGGACTGATGTTTGCCAGTGGATTTGTGCTGTCTTTGGTTTGCAAGGGGACTGGGATTTGGGAGTGGATTTGATATGACTGTAGTTTGCAAGGGTACTGAGATTTGGGAGAGGATTTGAGATCTCTGTGGTTTGCAAGGGGATTTGGTTTCAGAGTGGATTTGAAATGTTTGTGGTTTGCAAGGGGCTTTAGGTTTCAGAGTGGATTTGAAATGTTTGTGGTTTGCAAGGGGACTGGGATTTGGGAGTGATTTGAGATGACTGTAGTTTGCAAGAAACTGAGGTTTGGGAGTGGATTTGAGCTGTCTGTGGTTTGCAAGAGGCTTTAGGTTTGAGAGTGGATTTGAGGGGTCTGTGGTTTGCAAGGGGACTGGGAATTGGCAGTGGATTTGAGATGTCTGTATTTTTTAAGGGGTCCGATATTTGGGAGAGGAATTGAGATGTCTGTTGTTTGCAAGGGGATTTAGGTTTGAGAGTGGATTTGAGATGTTTGTGGTTTGCAAGGGGACTGGGATTTGGGAGTGTATTTGAGATGTCTGTGGTTTGCAAGGGGCTTTAGGTTTCAGAGTGGATTTGAAATGTTTGTGGTTTGCAAGGGGACTGGGATTTGGGAGTGGATTTGAGGGGTCTGGTTTGCAAGGCAACTGGGATTTGTGATTGGATTTGAAATGTTTGTGGTTTGCAAGGGGACTGGGATTTGGGAGTGGATTTGAGGGGTCTGGTTTGCAAGGCAACTGGGATTTGTGATTGGATTTGAGATGTCTGTGGTTTGCAAGGGGACGGAGGTTTGGCAGTGGATTTGTGATGTCTGTGGTTTGCCAGGGGACTGAGGCTTGGGAGTCGATTTGAGATGATTGTGGTTTGCAAGGGGCTTTAGATTTCAGAGTGGTTTTGAGGTGTCTCTGGTTTGCAAGGGGGCTAATATATGGGAGTGGATTTGAGAGGTCTGTATTTTTTAAGGGGTCCGATATTTGGGAGAGGAATTGAGATGTCTGTGGTTTGCAAGGGGCTTTAGGATTCAGCGTGGATTTGAAATGTTTGTCGTTTGCAAGGGGTCTGGGATTTGGGAGTGGGTTGGAGATGTCTGTGGTTTGCAATGGGACTGACATTTGGGTGTGGATTTGATATGTCTGTGGTTTGCAAGGGGCTTTAGGTTTAGGAGTGGATTTGAGGAGTCTGTGTTTTGCAAGAAACTGAGGTTTGGGAGTGGATTTGAGCTGTCTGTGGATTGCAAGAGGCTTTAGGTTTGAGAGTGGATTTGAGGGGTCTGTGGTTTGCAAGGGGACTGAGATTTGGGAGAGGATTTGAGATGTCTCTGGTTTGCAAGGGGCTTTAGGTTTCAAGGTGGATTTGAAATGTTTGTGGTTTGCAAGGGGACTGGGATTTGGGTGTGGATTTAAGATGTCTATTGTTTGCAAGGGGACTGGGATTTGGGAGTGGATTTGAGGTGTCTGTGGATTGCAAGGGGCTTTAGGTTTCAGAGTGGATTTGAAATGTTTGTGTTTTGCACGGGTACTGGGATTTGGGATTGGATTTGAGATGTCTGTAGTTTGCAAGGGGTCTGGGATTTGGGAGTGGATTTGAGGTGACTGTGGTTTACAAGGGGAATGAGATTTGGGTGTGGATTTGAGATGTTTGTGGATTGCAAGGGGCTTTAGGTTTCAGAGTGGATTTGAAATGTTTGTGGTTTGCAAGGGGACTGGGATTTGGGAGTGGATTTGAGATGACTGTAGTTTGCAAGGGTACTGAGATTTGGGAGAGGATTTGAGATCTCTGTGGTTTGCAAGGGGATTTGGTTTCAGAGTGGATTTGAAATGTTTGTGGTTTGCAAGGGGCTTTAGGTTTCAGAGTGGATTTGAAATGTTTGTGGTTTGCAAGGGGACTGGGATTTGGGAGTGGATTTGAGATGTCTGTGGTTTGCAAGGGGACTGATGTTTGCCAGTGGATTTGTGCTGTCTGTGGTTTGCCAGGGGACTGAGGTTTGATAGTGGATTTGAGATGTCTGTGGTTTGCAAGGGCCTTTAGGATTCAGAGTGGATTTGAAATGTTTGTGGTTTGCAAGGGGACTGGGATTTGGGAGTGGATTTGAGATGACTGTAATTTGCAAGAAACTGAGGTTTGGGAGTGGATTTGAGCTGTCTGTGGATTGCAAGAGGCTTTAGGTTTGAGAGTGGATTTGAGGGGTCTGTGGTTTGCACGGGGACTGGGAATTGGGAGTGGATTTGAGATGTCTGTGGTTTGCAAGGGGACTGATGTTTGCCAGTGGATTTGTGCTGTCTTTGGTTTCCCAGGGGACTGAGGTTTGATAGTGGATTTGAGATGTCTGTGGTTTGCAAGGTTCTTTAGGTTTCAGAGTGGATTTGAAATGTTTGTGGTTTGCAAGGGGACTGGGATTTGGGAGTGGATTTGAGATGACTGTAATTTGCAAGAAATTGAGGTTTGGGAGTGGATTTGAGCTGTCTGTGGATTGCTAGAGGCTTTAGGTTTGAGAGTGGATTTGAGGGGTCTGTGGTTTGCACGGGGACTGGGAATTGGGAGTGGATTTGAGATGTCTGTGGTTTGCAAGGGGACTGATGTTTGCCAGTGGATTTGTGCTGTCTTTGGTTTCCCAGGGGACTGAGGTTTGATAGTGGATTTGAGATGCCTGTGGTTTGCAAGGGGACTGGGATTTGGGAGTGGATTTGAGATGACTGTAGTTTGCAAGGGTACTGAGATTTGGGAGAGGATTTGAGATCTCTGTGGTTTGCAAGGGGATTTGGTTTCAGAGTGGATTTGAAATGTTTGTGGTTTGCAAGGGGCTTTAGGTTTCAGAGTGGATTTGAAATGTTTGTGGTTTGCAAGGGGACTGGGATTTGGGAGTGGATTTGAGATGACTGTAGTTTGCAAGAAACTGAGGCTTGGGAGTGGATTTGAGCTGTCTGTGGTTTGCAAGAGGCTTTAGGTTTGAGAGTGGATTTGAGGGGTCTGTGGTTTGCAAGGGGACTGGGAATTGGCAGTGGATTTGAGATGTCTGTATTTTTTAAGAGGTCCGATATTTGGGAGAGGAATTGAGATGTCTGTTGTTTGCAATGGGATTTAGGTTTGAGAGTGGATTTGAGATGTTTGTGGTTTGCAAGGGGACTGGGATTTGGGAGTGTATTTGAGATGTCTGTGGTTTGCAAGGGGCTTTAGGTTTCAGAGTGGATTTGAAATTTTTGTGGTTTGCAAGGGGACTGGGATTTGGGAGTGGATTTGAGGGGTCTGGTTTGCAAGGCAACTGGGATTTGTGATTGGATTTGAAATGTTTGTGGTTTGCAAGGGGACTGGGATTTGGGAGTGGATTTGAGGGGTCTGGTTTGCAAGGCAACTGGGATTTGTGATTGGATTTGATATGTCTGTGGTTTGCAAGGGGACGGAGGTTTGGCAGTGGATTTGTGATGTCTGTGGTTTGCCAGGGGACTGAGGCTTGGGAGTCGATTTGAGATGATTGTGGTTTGCAAGGGGCTTTAGATTTCAGAGTGGTTTTGAGGTGTCTCTGGTTTGCAAGGGGGCTAATATATGGGAGTGGATTTGAGAGGTCTGTATTTTTTAAGGGGTCCGATATTTGGGAGAGGAATTGAGATGTCTGTGGTTTGCAAGGGGCTTTAGGATTCAGCGTGGATTTGAAATGTTTGTCGTTTGCAAGGGGTCTGGGATTTGGGAGTGGGTTGGAGATGTCTGTGGTTTGCAATGGGACTGACATTTGGGTGTGGATTTGATATGTCTGTGGTTTGCAAGGGGCTTTAGGTTTAGGAGTGGATTTGAGGAGTCTGTGTTTTGCAAGAAACTGAGGTTTGGGAGTGGATTTGAGCTGTCTGTGGATTGCAAGAGGCTTTAGGTTTGAGAGTGGATTTGAGGGGTCTGTGGTTTGCAAGGGGACTGAGATTTGGGAGAGGATTTGAGATGACTGTAGTTTGCAAGAAACTGAGGCTTGGGAGTGGATTTGAGCTGTCTGTGGTTTGCAAGAGGCTTTAGGTTTGAGAGTGGATTTGAGGGGTCTGTGGTTTGCAAGGGGACTGGGAATTGGCAGTGGATTTGAGATGTCTGTATTTTTTAAGAGGTCCGATATTTGGGAGAGGAATTGAGATGTCTGTTGTTTGCAATGGGATTTAGGTTTGAGAGTGGATTTGAGATGTTTGTGGTTTGCAAGGGGACTGGGATTTGGGAGTGTATTTGAGATGTCTGTGGTTTGCAAGGGGCTTTAGGTTTCAGAGTGGATTTGAAATTTTTGTGGTTTGCAAGGGGACTGGGATTTGGGAGTGGATTTGAGGGGTCTGGTTTGCAAGGCAACTGGGATTTGTGATTGGATTTGAAATGTTTGTGGTTTGCAAGGGGACTGGGATTTGGGAGTGGATTTGAGGGGTCTGGTTTGCAAGGCAACTGGGATTTGTGATTGGATTTGAGATGTCTGTGGTTTGCAAGGGGACGGAGGTTTGGCAGTGGATTTGTGATGTCTGTGGTTTGCCAGGGGACTGAGGCTTGGGAGTCGATTTGAGATGATTGTGGTTTGCAAGGGGCTTTAGATTTCAGAGTGGTTTTGAGGTGTCTCTGGTTTGCAAGGGGGCTAATATATGGGAGTGGATTTGAGAGGTCTGTATTTTTTAAGGGGTCCGATATTTGGGAGAGGAATTGAGATGTCTGTGGTTTGCAAGGGGCTTTAGGATTCAGCGTGGATTTGAAATGTTTGTCGTTTGCAAGGGGTCTGGGATTTGGGAGTGGGTTGGAGATGTCTGTGGTTTGCAATGGGACTGACATTTGGGTGTGGATTTGATATGTCTGTGGTTTGCAAGGGGCTTTAGGTTTAGGAGTGGATTTGAGGAGTCTGTGTTTTGCAAGAAACTGAGGTTTGGGAGTGGATTTGAGCTGTCTGTGGATTGCAAGAGGCTTTAGGTTTGAGAGTGGATTTGAGGGGTCTGTGGTTTGCAAGGGGACTGAGATTTGGGAGAGGATTTGAGATGTCTCTGGTTTGCAAGGGGCTTTAGGTTTCAAGGTGGATTTGAAATGTTTGTGGTTTGCAAGGGGACTGGGATTTGGGTGTGGATTTAAGATGTCTATTGTTTGCAAGGGGACTGGGATTTGGGAGTGGATTTGAGGTGTCTGTGGATTGCAAGGGGCTTTAGGTTTCAGAGTGGATTTGAAATGTTTGTGTTTTGCACGGGTACTGGGATTTGGGATTGGATTTGAGATGTCTGTAGTTTGCAAGGGGTCTGGGATTTGGGAGTGGATTTGAGGTGACTGTGGTTTACAAGGGGAATGAGATTTGGGTGTGGATTTGAGATGTTTGTGGATTGCAAGGGGCTTTAGGTTTCAGAGTGGATTTGAAATGTTTGTGGTTTGCAAGGGGACTGGGATTTGGGAGTGGATTTGAGATGACTGTAGTTTGCAAGGGTACTGAGATTTGGGAGAGGATTTGAGATCTCTGTGGTTTGCAAGGGGATTTGGTTTCAGAGTGGATTTGAAATGTTTGTGGTTTGCAAGGGGCTTTAGGTTTCAGAGTGGATTTGAAATGTTTGTGGTTTGCAAGGGGACTGGGATTTGGGAGTGGATTTGAGATGTCTGTGGTTTGCAAGGGGACTGATGTTTGCCAGTGGATTTGTGCTGTCTGTGGTTTGCCAGGGGACTGAGGTTTGATAGTGGATTTGAGATGTCTGTGGTTTGCAAGGGCCTTTAGGATTCAGAGTGGATTTGAAATGTTTGTGGTTTGCAAGGGGACTGGGATTTGGGAGTGGATTTGAGATGACTGTAATTTGCAAGAAACTGAGGTTTGGGAGTGGATTTGAGCTGTCTGTGGATTGCTAGAGGCTTTAGGTTTGAGAGTGGATTTGAGGGGTCTGTGGTTTGCACGGGGACTGGGAATTGGGAGTGGATTTGAGATGTCTGTGGTTTGCAAGGGGACTGATGTTTGCCAGTGGATTTGTGCTGTCTTTGGTTTCCCAGGGGACTGAGGTTTGATAGTGGATTTGAGATGCCTGTGGTTTGCAAGGGGACTGGGATTTGGGAGTGGATTTGAGATGACTGTAGTTTGCAAGGGTACTGAGATTTGGGAGAGGATTTGAGATCTCTGTGGTTTGCAAGGGGATTTGGTTTCAGAGTGGATTTGAAATGTTTGTGGTTTGCAAGGGGCTTTAGGTTTCAGAGTGGATTTGAAATGTTTGTGGTTTGCAAGGGGACTGGGATTTGGGAGTGGATTTGAGATGACTGTAGTTTGCAAGAAACTGAGGCTTGGGAGTGGATTTGAGCTGTCTGTGGTTTGCAAGAGGCTTTAGGTTTGAGAGTGGATTTGAGGGGTCTGTGGTTTGCAAGGGGACTGGGAATTGGCAGTGGATTTGAGATGTCTGTATTTTTTAAGAGGTCCGATATTTGGGAGAGGAATTGAGATGTCTGTTGTTTGCAATGGGATTTAGGTTTGAGAGTGGATTTGAGATGTTTGTGGTTTGCAAGGGGACTGGGATTTGGGAGTGTATTTGAGATGTCTGTGGTTTGCAAGGGGCTTTAGGTTTGAAAGTGGATTTGTGATGTCTGTGGTTTGCAAGGGGCTTTAGGTTTGAGAGTGGATTTAAGATGTCTGTGGTTTGCAAGGGGCTTTAGGTTTCAGAGTGGATTTGAAATGTTTGTGGTTTGCAAGGGGACTGGGATTTGGGAGTGGATTTGAGGGGTCTGGTTTGCAAGGCAACTGGGATTTGTGATTGGATTTGAGATGTCTGTGGTTTGCAAGGGGACGGAGGTTTGGCAGTGGATTTGTGATGTCTGTGGTTTGCCAGGGGACTGAGGCTTGGGAGTCGATTTGAGATGTTTGTGGTTTGCAAGGGGCTTTAGATTTCAGAGTGGTTTTGAGGTGTCTCTGGTTTGCAAGGGGTCTAATATATGGGAGTGGATTTGAGAGGTCTGTATTTTTTAAGGGGTCCGATATTTGGGAGAGGAATTGAGATGTCTGTGTTTGGCAAGGGGCTTTAGGATTCAGCGTGGATTTGAAATGTTTGTCGTTTGCAAGGGGACTGGGATTTGGGAGTGGGTTGGAGATGTCTGTGGTTTGCAATGGGACTGACATTTGGGTGTGGATTTGATATGTCTGTGGTTTGCAAGGGGCTTTAGGTTTAGGAGTGGATTTGAGGAGTCTGTGTTTTGCAAGAAACTGAGGTTTGGGAGTGGATTTGAGCTGTCTGTGGATTGCAAGAGGCTTTAGGTTTGAGAGTGGATTTGAGGGGTCTGTGGTTTGCAAGGGGACTGAGATTTGGGAGAGGATTTGAGTTGTCTCTGGTTTGCAAGGGGCTTTAGGTTTCAAAGTGGATTTGAAATGTTTGTGGTTTGCAAGGGGACTGGGATTTGGGTGTGGATTTAAGATGTCTATTGTTTGCAAGGGGACTGGGATTTGGGAGTGGATTTGAGGTGTCTGTGGATTGCAAGGGGCTTTAGGTTTCAGAGTGGATTTGAAATGTTTGTGTTTGGCACGGGTACTGGGATTTGGGATTGGATTTGAGATGTCTGTAGTTTGCAAGGGGTCTGGGATTTGGGAGTGGATTTGAGGTGTCTGTGGTTTGCAAGGGGAATGAGATTTGGGTGTGGATTTGAGATGTTTGTGGATTGCAAGGGGCTTTAGGTTTCAGAGTGGATTTGAAATGTTTGTGGTTTGCAAGGGGACTGGGATTTGGGAGTGGATTTGAGATGACTGTAGTTTGCAAGGGTACTGAGATTTGGGAGAGGATTTGAGATCTCTGTGGTTTGCAAGGGGATTTGGTTTCAGAGTGGATTTGAAATGTTTGTGGTTTGCAAGGGGCTTTAGGTTTCAGAGTGGATTTGAAATGTTTGTGGTTTGCAAGGGGACTGGGATTTGGGAGTGGATTTGAGATGTCTGTGGTTTGCAAGGGGACTGATGTTTGCCAGTGGATTTGTGCTGTCTGTGGTTAGCCAGGGGACTGAGGTTTGATAGTGGATTTGAGATGTCTGTGGTTTGCAAGCTGATTTAGGTTTCAGAGTGGATTTGAAATGTTTGTGGTTTGCAAGGGGACTGGGATTTGTGAGTGGATTTGAGATGACTGTAGTTTGCAAGCAACTGAGTTTGGGAGTGGATTTGAGCTGTCTGTGGATTGCAAGAGGCTTTAGTTTTGAGAGTGGATTTGAGGGGTCTGTGGTTTGCAAGGGGACTGGGAATTGGGAGTGGATTTGAGATGTCTGTGGTTTGCAAGGGGACTGATGTTTGCCAGTGGATTTGTGCTGTCTTTGGTTTCCCAGGGGACTGAGGTTTGATAGTGGATTTGAGATGCCTGTGGTTTGCAAGGGGACTGGGATTTGGGAGTGGATTTGAGATGACTGTAGTTTGCAAGGGTACTGAGATTTGGGAGAGGATTTGAGATCTCTGTGGTTTGCAAGGGGATTTGGTTTCAGAGTGGATTTGAAATGTTTGTGGTTTGCAAGGGGCTTTAGGTTTCAGAGTGGATTTGAAATGTTTGTGGTTTGCAAGGGGACTGGGATTTGGGAGTGATTTGAGATGACTGTAGTTTGCAAGAAACTGAGGTTTGGGAGTGGATTTGAGTTGTCTGTGGTTTGCAAGAGGCTTTAGGTTTGAGAGTGGATTTGAGGGGTCTGTGGTTTGCAAGGGGACTGGGAATTGGCAGTGGATTTGAGATGTCTGTATTTTTTAAGGGGTCCGATATTTGGGAGAGGAATTGAGATGTCTGTTGTTTGCAAGGGGATTTAGGTTTGAGAGTGGATTTGAGATGTTTGTGGTTTGCAAGGGGACTGGGATTTGGGAGTGTATTTGAGATGTCTGTGGTTTGCAAGGGGCTTTAGGTTTCAGAGTGGATTTGAAATGTTTGTGGTTTGCAAGGGGACTGGGATTTGGGAGTGGATTTGAGGGGTCTGGTTTGCAAGGCAACTGGGATTTGTGATTGGATTTGAAATGTTTGTGGTTTGCAAGGGGACTGGGATTTGGGAGTGGATTTGAGGGGTCTGGTTTGCAAGGCAACTGGGATTTGTGATTGGATTTGAGATGTCTGTGGTTTGCAAGGGGACGGAGGTTTGGCAGTGGATTTGTGATGTCTGTGGTTTGCCAGGGGACTGAGGCTTGGGAGTCGATTTGAGATGATTGTGGTTTGCAAGGGGCTTTAGATTTCAGAGTGGTTTTGAGGTGTCTCTGGTTTGCAAGGGGGCTAATATATGGGAGTGGATTTGAGAGGTCTGTATTTTTTAAGGGGTCCGATATTTGGGAGAGGAATTGAGATGTCTGTGGTTTGCAAGGGGCTTTAGGATTCAGCGTGGATTTGAAATGTTTGTCGTTTGCAAGGGGTCTGGGATTTGGGAGTGGGTTGGAGATGTCTGTGGTTTGCAATGGGACTGACATTTGGGTGTGGATTTGATATGTCTGTGGTTTGCAAGGGGCTTTAGGTTTAGGAGTGGATTTGAGGAGTCTGTGTTTTGCAAGAAACTGAGGTTTGGGAGTGGATTTGAGCTGTCTGTGGATTGCAAGAGGCTTTAGGTTTGAGAGTGGATTTGAGGGGTCTGTGGTTTGCAAGTGGACTGAGATTTGGGAGAGGATTTGAGATGTCTCTGGTTTGCAAGGGGCTTTAGGTTTCAAGGTGGATTTGAAATGTTTGTGGTTTGCAAGGGGACTGGGATTTGGGTGTGGATTTAAGATGTCTATTGTTTTCAAGGGGACTGGGATTTGGGAGTGGATTTGAGGTGTCTGTGGATTGCAAGGGGCTTTAGGTTTCAGAGTGGATTTGAAATGTTTGTGTTTTGCACGGGTACTGGGATTTGGGATTGGATTTGAGATGTCTGTAGTTTGCAAGGGGTCTGGGATTTGGGAGTGGATTTGAGGTGTCTGTGGTTTGCAAGGGGAATGAGATTTGGGTGTGGATTTGAGATGTTTGTGGATTGCAAGGGGCTTTAGGTTTCAGAGTGGATTTGAAATGTTTGTGGTTTGCAAGGGGACTGGGATTTGGGAGTGGATTTGAGATGACTGTAGTTTGCAAGGGTACTGAGATTTGGGAGAGGATTTGAGATCTCTGTGGTTTGCAAGGGGATTTGGTTTCAGAGTGGATTTGAAATGTTTGTGGTTTGCAAGGGGCTTTAGGTTTCAGAGTGGATTTGAAATGTTTGTGGTTTGCAAGGGGACTGGGATTTGGGAGTGGATTTGAGATGACTGTAATTTGCAAGAAACTGAGGTTTGGGAGTGGATTTGAGCTGTCTGTGGATTGCAAGAGGCTTTAGGTTTGAGAGTGGATTTGAGGGGTCTGTGGTTTGCACGGGGACTGGGAATTGGGAGTGGATTTGAGATGTCTGTGGTTTGCAAGGGGACTGATGTTTGCCAGTGGATTTGTGCTGTCTTTGGTTTCCCAGGGGACTGAGGTTTGATAGTGGATTTGAGATGCCTGTGGTTTGCAAGGGGACTGGGATTTGGGAGTGGATTTGAGATGACTGTAGTTTGCAAGGGTACTGAGATTTGGGAGAGGATTTGAGATCTCTGTGGTTTGCAAGGGGATTTGGTTTCAGAGTGGATTTGAAATGTTTGTGGTTTGCAAGGGGCTTTAGGTTTCAGAGTGGATTTGAAATGTTTGTGGTTTGCAAGGGGACTGGGATTTGGGAGTGGATTTGAGATGACTGTCGTTTGCAAGAAACTGAGGTTTGGGAGTGGATTTGAGCTGTCTGTGGTTTGCAAGAGGCTTTAGGTTTGAGAGTGGATTTGAGGGGTCTGTGGTTTGCAAGGGGACTGGGAATTGGCAGTGGATTTGAGATGTCTGTATTTTTTAAGGGGTCCGATATTTGGGAGAGGAATTGAGATGTCTGTTGTTTGCAAGGGGATTTAGGTTTGAGAGTGGATTTGAGATGTTTGTGGTTTGCAAGGGGCTTTAGGTTTGAAAGTGGATTTGTGATGTCTGTGGTTTGCAAGGGGCTTTAGGTTTGAGAGTGGATTTAAGATGTCTGTGGTTTGCAAGGGGCTTTAGGTTTCAGAGTGGATTTGAAATGTTTGTGGTTTGCAAGGGGACTGGGATTTGGGAGTGGATTTGAGGGGTCTGGTTTGCAAGGCAACTGGGATTTGTGATTGGATTTGAGATGTCTGTGGTTTGCAAGGGGACGGAGGTTTGGCAGTGGATTTGTGATGTCTGTGGTTTGCCAGGGGACTGAGGCTTGGGAGTCGATTTGAGATGTTTGTGGTTTGCAAGGGGCTTTAGATTTCAGAGTGGTTTTGAGGTGTCTCTGGTTTGCAAGGGGGCTAATATATGGGAGTGGATTTGAGAGGTCTGTATTTTTTAAGGGGTCCGATATTTGGGAGAGGAATTGAGATGTCTGTGGTTTGCAAGGGGCTTTAGGATTCAGCGTGGATTTGAAATGTTTGTCGTTTGCAAGGGGTCTGGGATTTGGGAGTGGGTTGGAGATGTCTGTGGTTTGCAATGGGACTGACATTTGGGTGTGGATTTGATATGTCTGTGGTTTGCAAGGGGCTTTAGGTTTAGGAGTGGATTTGAGGAGTCTGTGTTTTGCAAGAAACTGAGGTTTGGGAGTGGATTTGAGCTGTCTGTGGATTGCAAGAGGCTTTAGGTTTGAGAGTGGATTTGAGGGGTCTGTGGTTTGCAAGTGGACTGAGATTTGGGAGAGGATTTGAGATGTCTCTGGTTTGCAAGGGGCTTTAGGTTTCAAGGTGGATTTGAAATGTTTGTGGTTTGCAAGGGGACTGGGATTTGGGTGTGGATTTAAGATGTCTATTGTTTTCAAGGGGACTGGGATTTGGGAGTGGATTTGAGGTGTCTGTGGATTGCAAGGGGCTTTAGGTTTCAGAGTGGATTTGAAATGTTTGTGTTTTGCACGGGTACTGGGATTTGGGATTGGATTTGAGATGTCTGTAGTTTGCAAGGGGTCTGGGATTTGGGAGTGGATTTGAGGTGTCTGTGGTTTGCAAGGGGAATGAGATTTGGGTGTGGATTTGAGATGTTTGTGGATTGCAAGGGGCTTTAGGTTTCAGAGTGGATTTGAAATGTTTGTGGTTTGCAAGGGGACTGGGATTTGGGAGTGGATTTGAGATGACTGTAGTTTGCAAGGGTACTGAGATTTGGGAGAGGATTTGAGATCTCTGTGGTTTGCAAGGGGATTTGGTTTCAGAGTGGATTTGAAATGTTTGTGGTTTGCAAGGGGCTTTAGGTTTCAGAGTGGATTTGAAATGTTTGTGGTTTGCAAGGGGACTGGGATTTGGGAGTGGATTTGAGATGACTGTAATTTGCAAGAAACTGAGGTTTGGGAGTGGATTTGAGCTGTCTGTGGATTGCAAGAGGCTTTAGGTTTGAGAGTGGATTTGAGGGGTCTGTGGTTTGCACGGGGACTGGGAATTGGGAGTGGATTTGAGATGTCTGTGGTTTGCAAGGGGACTGATGTTTGCCAGTGGATTTGTGCTGTCTTTGGTTTCCCAGGGGACTGAGGTTTGATAGTGGATTTGAGATGCCTGTGGTTTGCAAGGGGACTGGGATTTGGGAGTGGATTTGAGATGACTGTAGTTTGCAAGGGTACTGAGATTTGGGAGAGGATTTGAGATCTCTGTGGTTTGCAAGGGGATTTGGTTTCAGAGTGGATTTGAAATGTTTGTGGTTTGCAAGGGGCTTTAGGTTTCAGAGTGGATTTGAAATGTTTGTGGTTTGCAAGGGGACTGGGATTTGGGAGTGGATTTGAGATGACTGTCGTTTGCAAGAAACTGAGGTTTGGGAGTGGATTTGAGCTGTCTGTGGTTTGCAAGAGGCTTTAGGTTTGAGAGTGGATTTGAGGGGTCTGTGGTTTGCAAGGGGACTGGGAATTGGCAGTGGATTTGAGATGTCTGTATTTTTTAAGGGGTCCGATATTTGGGAGAGGAATTGAGATGTCTGTTGTTTGCAAGGGGATTTAGGTTTGAGAGTGGATTTGAGATGTTTGTGGTTTGCAAGGGGCTTTAGGTTTGAAAGTGGATTTGTGATGTCTGTGGTTTGCAAGGGGCTTTAGGTTTGAGAGTGGATTTAAGATGTCTGTGGTTTGCAAGGGGCTTTAGGTTTCAGAGTGGATTTGAAATGTTTGTGGTTTGCAAGGGGACTGGGATTTGGGAGTGGATTTGAGGGGTCTGGTTTGCAAGGCAACTGGGATTTGTGATTGGATTTGAGATGTCTGTGGTTTGCAAGGGGACGGAGGTTTGGCAGTGGATTTGTGATGTCTGTGGTTTGCCAGGGGACTGAGGCTTGGGAGTCGATTTGAGATGTTTGTGGTTTGCAAGGGGCTTTAGATTTCAGAGTGGTTTTGAGGTGTCTCTGGTTTGCAAGGGGTCTAATATATGGGAGTGGATTTGAGAGGTCTGTATTTTTTAAGGGGTCCGATATTTGGGAGAGGAATTGAGATGTCTGTGGTTGGCAAGGGGCTTTAGGATTCAGCGTGGATTTGAAATGTTTGTCGTTTGCAAGGGGACTGGGATTTGGGAGTGGGTTGGAGATGTCTGTGGTTTGCAATGGGACTGACATTTGGGTGTGGATTTGATATGTCTGTGGTTTGCAAGGGGCTTTAGGTTTAGGAGTGGATTTGAGGAGTCTGTGTTTTGCAAGAAACTGATGTTTGGGAGTGGATTTGAGCTGTCTGTGGATTGCAAGAGGCTTTAGGTTTGAGAGTGGATTTGAGGGGTCTGTGGTTTGCAAGGGGACTGAGATTTGGGAGAGGATTTGAGTTGTATCCGGTTTGCAAGGGGCTTTAGGTTTCAAGGTGGATTTGAAATGTTTGTGGTTTGCAAGGGGACTGGGATTTGGGTGTGGATTTAAGATGTCTATTGTTTGCAAGGGGACTGGGATTTGGGAGTGGATTTGAGGTGTCTGTGGATTGCAAGGGGCTTTAGGTTTAAGAGTGGATTTGAAATGTTTGTGTTTTGCACGGGTACTGGGATTTGGGATTGGATTTGAGATGTCTGTAGTTTGCAAGGGGTCTGGGATTTGGGAGTGATTTTGAGGTGTCTGTGGTTTGCAAGGGGAATGAGATTTGGGTGTGGATTTGAGGTGTCTGTGGATTGCAAGGGGCTTTAGGTTTCAGAGTGGATTTGAAATGTTTGTGTTTTGCACGGGTACTGGGATTTGGGATTGGATTTGAGATGTCTGTAGTTTGCAAGGGGTCTGGGATTTGGGAGTGGATTTGAGGTGTCTGTGGTTTGCAAGGGGACTGGGATTTGGGAGTGGATTTGAGATGACTGTAGTTTGCAAGGGTACTGAGATTTGGGAGAGGATTTGAGATCTCTGTGGTTTGCAAGGGGATTTGGTTTCAGAGTGGATTTGAAATGTTTGTGGTTTGCAAGGGGCTTTAGGTTTCAGAGTGGATTTGAAATGTTTGTGGTTTGCAAGGGGACTGGGATTTGGGAGTGGATTTGAGATGTCTGTGGTTTGCAAGGGGACTGATGTTTGCCAGTGGATTTGTGCTGTCTGTGGTTTGCCAGGGGACTGAGGTTTGATAGTGGATTTGAGATGTCTGTGGTTTGCAAGGTGCTTTAGGTTTCAGAGTGGATTTGAAATGTTTGTGGTTTGCAAGGGGACTGGGATTTGGGTGTGGATTTAAGATGTCTATTGTTTGCAAGGGGACTGGGATTTGGGAGTGGATTTGAGGTGTCTGTGGATTGCAAGGGGCTTTAGGTTTCAGAGTGGATTTGAAATGTTTGTGTTTTGCACGGGTACTGGGATTTGGGATTGGATTTGAGATGTCTGTAGTTTGCAAGGGGTCTGGGATTTGGGAGTGGATTTGAGGTGTCTGTGGTTTGCAAGGGGAATGAGATTTGGGTGTGGATTTGAGATGTTTGTGGATTGCAAGGGGCTTTAGGTTTCAGAGTGGATTTGAAATGTTTGTGGTTTGCAAGGGGACTGGGATTTGGGAGTGGATTTGAGATGACTGTAGTTTGCAAGGGTACTGAGATTTGGGAGAGGATTTGAGATCTCTGTGGTTTGCAAGGGGATTTGGTTTCAGAGTGGATTTGAAATGTTTGTGGTTTGCAAGGGGCTTTAGGTTTCAGAGTGGATTTGAAATGTTTGTGGTTTGCAAGGGGACTGGGATTTGGGAGTGGATTTGAGATGTCTGTGGTTTGCAAGGGGACTGATGTTTGCCAGTGGATTTGTGCTGTCTGTGGTTTGCCAGGGGACTGAGGTTTGATAGTGGATTTGAGATGTCTGTGGTTTGCAAGGTGCTTTAGGTTTCAGAGTGGATTTGAAATGTTTGTGGTTTGCAAGGGTACTGGGATTTGTGAGTGGATTTGAGATGACTGTAGTTTGCAAGCAACTGAGGTTTGGGAGTGGATTTGAGCTGTCTGTGGATTGCAAGAGGCTTTGGTTTTGAGAGTGGATTTGAGGGGTCTGTGGTTTGCAAGGGGATTTGGCTTCAGAGTGGATTTGAAATGTTTGTGGTTTGCAAGGGGCTTTAGGTTTCAGAGTGGATTTGAAATGTTTGTGGTTTGCAAGGGGACTGGGATTTGGGAGTGATTTGAGATGACTGTAGTTTGCAAGAAACTGAGGTTTGGGAGTGGATTTGAGCTGTCTGTGGTTGCAAGAGGCTTTAGGTTTGAGAGTGGATTTGAGGGGTCTGTGGTTTGCAACGGGACTGGGAATTGGGAGTGGATTTGAGATGTCTGTATTTTTTAAGGGGTCCGATATTTGCGAGAGGAATTGAGATGTCTGTTGTTTGCAAGGGGATTTAGGTTTGAGAGTGGATTTGAGATGTTTGTGGTTTGCAAGGGGACTGGGATTTGGGAGTGTATTTGAGATGTCTGTGGTTTGCAAGGGGCTTTAGGTTTGAAAGTGGATTTGTGATGTCTGTGGTTTGCAAGGGGCTTTAGGTTTGAGAGTGGATTTAAGATGTCTGTAGTTTGCAAGGGGCTTTATGTTTCAGAGTGGATTTGAAATGTTTGTGGTTTGCAAGGGGACTGGGAATTGGGAGTGGATTTGAGATGTCTGTGGTTTGCAAGGGGACTGATGTTTGCCAGTGGATTTGTGCTGTCTTTGGTTTGCCAGGGGACTGAGTTTTGATAGTGGATTTGAGATGTCTGTGGTTTGCAAGGGGACTGGGATTTGGGAGTGTATTTGAGATGTCTGTGGTTTGCAAGGGGCTTTAGGTTTGAAAGTGGATTTGTGATGTCTGTGGTTTGCAAGGGGCTTTAGGTTTGAGAGTGGATTTAAGATGTCTGTGGTTTGCAAGGGGATTTAGGTTTGAGAGTGGATTTGAGGGGTCTGTGGTTTGCAAGGGGACTGGGAATTGGGAGTGGATTTGAGATGTCTGTGGTTTGCAAGGGGACTGATGTTTGCCAGTGGATTTGTGCTGTCTTTGGTTTGCCAGGGGACTGAGGTTTGATAGTGGATTTGAGATGTCTGTGGTTTGCAAGGGGACTGGGATTTGGGAGTGGATTTGAGATGACTGTAGTTTGCAAGGGTACTGAGATTTGGGAGAGGATTTGAGATCTCTGTGGTTTGCAAGGGGATTTGGTTTCAGAGTGGATTTGAAATGTTTGTGGTTTGCAAGGGGACTGGGATTTGGGAGTGGATTTGAGATGACTGTAGTTTGCAAGAAACTGAGGTTTGGGAGTGGATTTGAGGGGTCTGTGGTTTGCAAGGGGACTGGGAATTGGGAGTGGATTTGAGATGTCTGTATTTTTTAAGGGGTCCGATATTTGGGAGAGGAATTGAGATGTCTGTGGTTTGCAAGGGGATTTTGGTTTGAGAGTGGATTTGAGATGTTTGTGGTTTGCAAGGGGACTGGGATTTGGGAGTTTATTTGAGATGTCTGTGGTTTGCAAGCGGCTTTAGGTTTGAAAGTGGATTTGTGATGTCTGTGGTTTGCAAGGGGCTTTAGGTTTGAGAGTGGATTTGAGATGTCTGTGGTTTGCAAGGGGCTTTAGGTTTCAGAGTGGATTTGAAATGTTTGTGGTTTGCAAGGGGACTGGGATTTGGGAGTGTATTTGAGGGGTCTGGTTTGCAAGGCAACTGGGATTTGTGATTGGATTTGAGATTGCTGTGGTTTGCAAGGGGACGGAGGTTTGGCAGTGGATTTGTGATGTCTGTGGTTTGCCAGGGGACTGAGGCTTGGGAGTCGATTTGAGATGTTTGTGGTTTGCAAGGGGCTTTAGATTGCAGAGTGGTTTTGAGGTGTCTGTGGTTTGCAAGGGGGCTAATATATGGGAGTGGATTTGAGAGGTCTGTATTTTTTAAGGGGTCCGATATTTGGGAGAGGAATTGAGATGTCTGTGGTTTGCAAGGGGCTTTAGGATTCAGAGTGGATTTGAAATGTTCGTCGTTTGCAAGGGGACTGGGATTTGGGAGTGGGTTGAAGATGTCTGTGGTTTGCAATGGGACTGAGGTTTGGGAGTGGATTTGAGGTGTCTGTGGTTTGCAAGGGGACTGACATTTGGGTGTGGATTTGATATGTCTGTGGTTTGCAAGGGGCTTTAGGTTTAGGAGTGGATTTGAGATGTCTGTGTTTTGCAAGGGGACTGATGTTTGCCAGTGGATTTGTGCTGTCTGTAGTTTGCCAGGGGACTGAGGTTTGATAGTGGATTTGAGATGTCTGTGGTTTGCAAGTTGCTTTAGGTTTCAGAGTGGATTTGAAATGTTTGTGGTTTGCAAGGGGACTGGGATTTGGGAGTGGATTTGAGATGACTGTAGTTTGCAAGCAACTGAGGTTTGGGAGTGGATTTGAGCTCTCTGTGGATTGCAAGAGGCTTTAGTTTTGAGAGTGGATTTGAGGGGTCTGTGGTTTGCAAGGGGTCTGGGAATTGGGAGTGGATTTGAGATGTCTGTGGTTTGCAAGGGGACTGATGTTTGCCAGTGGATTTGTGCTGTCTTTGGTTTGCCAGGGGACCGAGGTTTGATAATGGATTTGAGATGTCTGTGGTTTGCAAGGGGACTGGGATTTGGGAGTGGATTTGAGATGACTGTAGTTTGCAAGGGTACTGAGATTTGGGAGAGGATTTGAGATCCCTGTGGTTTGCAAGGGGATTTGGTTTCAGAGTGGATTTGAAATGTTTGTGGTTTGCAAGGGGCTTTAGGTTTCAGAGTGGATTTGAAATGTTTGTGGTTTGCAAGGGGACTGGGATTTGGGAGTGGATTTGAGATGACTGTAGTTTGCAAGAAACTGAGGTTTCGGAGTGGATTTGAGCTGTCTGTGGTTTGCAAGAGGCTTTAGGTTTGAGAGTGGATTTGAGGGGTCTGTGGTTTGCAAAGGGACTGGGAATTGGGAGTGGATTTGAGATGTCTGTATTTTTTAAGGGGTCCGATATTTGAGAGAGGAATTGAGATGTCTGTTGTTTGCAAGGGGATTTAGGTTTGAGAGTGGATTTGAGATGTTTGTGGTTTGCAAGGGGACTGGGATTTGGGAGTGTATTTGAGATGTCTGTGGTTTGCAAGGGGCTTTAGGTTTGAAAGTGGATTTGTGATGTCTGTGGTTTGCAAGCGGCTTTAGGTTTGAGAGTGGATTTGAGATGTCTGTGGTTTGCAAGGGGCTTTAGGTTTAAGAGTGGATTTGAAATGATTGTGGTTTGCAAGGGGACTGGGATTTGGGAGTGGATTTGAGGGGTCTGGTTTGCAAGGCAACTGGGATTTGTGATTGGATTTGAGATGTCTGTGGTTTGCAAGGGGACGGAGGTTTGGCAGTGGATTTGTGATGTCTGTGGTTTGCCAGGCGACTGAGGCTTGGGAGTCGATTTGAGATGTTTGTGGTTTGCAAGGGGCTTTAGATTTCAGAGCGGTTTTGAGGTGTCTCTGGTTTGCAAGGGGGCTAATATATGGGAGTGGATTTGAGAGGTCTGTATTTTTTAACGGGTCCGATATTTGGGAGAGGAATTGAGATGTCTGTGGTTTGCAAGGGGCTTTAGGATTCAGCGTGGATTTGAAATGTTTGTCGTTTGCAAGGGGTCCGGGATTTGGGAGTGGGTTGGAGATGTCTGTGGTTTGCAATGGGACTGACATTTGGGTGTGGATTTGATATGTCTGTGGTTTGCAAGGGGCTTTAGGTTTAGGAGTGGATTTGAGGAGTCTGTGTTTTGCAAGAAACTGAGGTTTGGGAGTGGATTTGAGCTGTCTGTGGATTGCAAGAGGCTTTAGGTTTGAGAGTGGATTTGAGGGGTCTGTGGTTTGCAAGGGGACTGAGATTTGGGAGAGGATTTGAGATGTCTCTGGTTTGCAAGGGGCTTTAGGTTTCAAGGTGGATTTGAAATGTTTGTGGTTTGCAAGGGGACTGGGATTTGGGTGTGGATTTAAGATGTCTATTGTTTGCAAGGGGACTGGGATTTGGGAGTGGATTTGAGGTGTCTGTGGATTGCAAGGGGCTTTAGGTTTCAGAGTGGATTTGAAATGTTTGTGTTTTGCACGGGTACTGGGATTTGGGATTGGATTTGAGATGTCTGTAGTTTGCAAGGGGTCTGGGATTTGGGAGTGGATTTGAGGTGTCTGTGGTTTGCAAGGGGAATGAGATTTGGGTGTGGATTTGAGATGTTTGTGGATTGCAAGGGGCTTTAGGTTTCAGAGTGGATTTGAAATGTTTGTGGTTTGCAAGGGGACTGGGATTTGGGAGTGGATTTGAGATGACTGTAGTTTGCAAGGGTACTGAGATTTGGGAGAGGATTTGAGATCTCTGTGGTTTGCAAAGGGATTTGGTTTCAGAGTGGAATTGACATGTTTGTGGTTTGCAAGGGGCTTTAGGTTTCAGAGTGGATTTGAAATGTTTGTGGTTTGCAAGGGGACTGGGATTTGGGAGTGGATTTGAGATGACTGTAGTTTGCAAGAAACAAAGGTTTGGGAGTGGATTTGAGCTGTCTGTGGATTGCAAGAGGCTTTAGGTTTGAGAGTGGATTTGAGGGGTCTGTAGTTTGCAGGGGGACTGGGAATTGGGAGTGGATTTGAGATGTCTGTGGTTTGCAAGGGGACTGATGTTTGCCAGTGGATTTGTGCTGTCTGTGGTTTGCCAGGGGACTGAGGTTTGATAGTGGATTTGAGATGTCTGTGGTTTGCAAGGTGCTTTCGGTTTCAGAGTGGATTTGAAATGTTTGTGGTTTGCAAGGGGACTGGGATTTGGGAGTGGATTTGAGATGACTGTAGTTTGCAAGAAACTGAGGTTTGGGAGTGGATTTGAGATGTCTGTGGATTGCAAGAGGCTTTAGGTTTGAGAGTGGATTTGAGGGGTCTGTGGTTTGCAAGGGGACTGGGAATTGGGAGTGGATTTAAGATGTCTGTGGTTCGCAAGGGGACTGATGTTTGCCAGTGGATTTGTGCTGTCTTTGGTTTACCAGGGGACTGAGGTTTGATAGTGGATTTGAGATGTCTGTGGTTTGCAAGGGGACTGGGATTTGGGAGTGGATTTGAGATGACTGTAGTTTGCAAGGGTACTGAGATTTGGGAGAGGATTTGAGATCTCTGTGGTTTGCAAGGGGATTTGGTTTCAGAGTGGATTTGAAATGTTTGTGGTTTGCAAGGGGCTTTCGGTTTCAGAGTGGATTTGAAATGTTTGTGGTTTGCAAGGGGACTGGGATTTGGGAGTGGATTTGAGATGACTGTAGTTTGCAAGAAACTGAGGTTTGGGAGTGGATTTGAGGGGTCTGTGGTTTGCAAGGGGACTGGGAATTGGGAGTGGATTTGAGATGTCTGTATTTTTTAAGGGGTCCGATATTTGGGAGAGGAATTGAGATGTCTGTGGTTTGCAAGGGGATTTTGGTTTGAGAGTGGATTTGAGATGTTTGTGGTTTGCAAGGGGACTGGGATTTGGGAGTGTATTTGAGATGTCTGTGGTTTGCAAGCGGCTTTAGGTTTGAAAGTGGATTTGTGATGTCTGTGGTTTGCAAGGGGCTTTAGGTTTGAGAGTGGATTTGAGATGTCTGTGGTTTGCAAGGGGCTTTAGGTTTCAGAGTGGATTTGAAATGTTTGTGGTTTGCAAGGGGACTGGGATTTGGGAGTGGATTTGAGGGGTCTGGTTTGCAAGGCAACTGGGATTTGTGATTGGATTTGAGATTGCTGTGGTTTGCAAGGGGACGGAGGTTTGGCAGTGGATTTGTGATGTCTGTGGTTTGCCAGGGGACTGAGGCTTGGGAGTCGATTTGAGATGTTTGTGGTTTGCAAGGGGCTTTAGATTGCAGAGTGGTTTTGAGGTGTCTGTGGTTTGCAAGGGGGCTAATATATGGGAGTGGATTTGAGAGGTCTGTATTTTTTAAGGGGTCCGATATTTGGGAGAGGAATTGAGATGTCTGTGGTTTGCAAGGGGCTTTAGGATTCAGAGTGGATTTGAAATGTTTGTCGTTTGCAAGGGGACTGGGATTTGGGAGTGGGTTGGAGATGTCTGTGGTTTGCAATGGGTCTGAGGTTTGGGAGTGGATTTGAGGTGTCTGTGGTTTGCAAGGGGACTGACATTTGGGTGTGGATTTGATATGTCTGTGGTTTGCAAGGGGCTTTAGGTTTAGGAGTGGATTTGAGGAGTCTGTGTTTTGCAAGAAACTGAGGTTTGGGAGTGGATTTGAGCTGTCTGTGGATTGCAAGAGGCTTTAGGTTTGAGAGTGGATTTGAGGGGTCTGTGGTTTGCAAGGGGACTGAGATTTGGGAGAGGATTTGAGTTGTATCCGGTTTGCAAGGGGCTTTAGGTTTCAAGGTGGATTTGAAATGTTTGTGGTTTGCAAGGGGACTGGGATTTGGGTGTGGATTTAAGATGTCTATTGTTTGCAAGGGGACTGGGATTTGGGAGTGGATTTGAGGTGTCTGTGGATTGCAAGGGGCTTTAGGTTTAAGAGTGGATTTGAAATGTTTGTGTTTTGCACGGGTACTGGGATTTGGGATTGGATTTGAGATGTCTGTAGTTTGCAAGGGGTCTGGGATTTGGGAGTGATTTTGAGGTGTCTGTGGTTTGCAAGGGGAATGAGATTTGGGTGTGGATTTGAGGTGTCTGTGGATTGCAAGGGGCTTTAGGTTTCAGAGTGGATTTGAAATGTTTGTGTTTTGCACGGGTACTGGGATTTGGGATTGGATTTGAGATGTCTGTAGTTTGCAAGGGGTCTGGGATTTGGGAGTGGATTTGAGGTGTCTGTGGTTTGCAAGGGGACTGGGATTTGGGAGTGGATTTGAGATGACTGTAGTTTGCAAGGGTACTGAGATTTGGGAGAGGATTTGAGATCTCTGTGGTTTGCAAGGGGATTTGGTTTCAGAGTGGATTTGAAATGTTTGTGGTTTGCAAGGGGCTTTAGGTTTCAGAGTGGATTTGAAATGTTTGTGGTTTGCAAGGGGACTGGGATTTGGGAGTGGATTTGAGATGTCTGTGGTTTGCAAGGGGACTGATGTTTGCCAGTGGATTTGTGCTGTCTGTGGTTTGCCAGGGGACTGAGGTTTGATAGTGGATTTGAGATGTCTGTGGTTTGCAAGGTGCTTTAGGTTTCAGAGTGGATTTGAAATGTTTGTGGTTTGCAAGGGGACTGGGATTTGGGTGTGGATTTAAGATGTCTATTGTTTGCAAGGGGACTGGGATTTGGGAGTGGATTTGAGGTGTCTGTGGATTGCAAGGGGCTTTAGGTTTCAGAGTGGATTTGAAATGTTTGTGTTTTGCACGGGTACTGGGATTTGGGATTGGATTTGAGATGTCTGTAGTTTGCAAGGGGTCTGGGATTTGGGAGTGGATTTGAGGTGTCTGTGGTTTGCAAGGGGAATGAGATTTGGGTGTGGATTTGAGATGTTTGTGGATTGCAAGGGGCTTTAGGTTTCAGAGTGGATTTGAAATGTTTGTGGTTTGCAAGGGGACTGGGATTTGGGAGTGGATTTGAGATGACTGTAGTTTGCAAGGGTACTGAGATTTGGGAGAGGATTTGAGATCTCTGTGGTTTGCAAGGGGATTTGGTTTCAGAGTGGATTTGAAATGTTTGTGGTTTGCAAGGGGCTTTAGGTTTCAGAGTGGATTTGAAATGTTTGTGGTTTGCAAGGGGACTGGGATTTGGGAGTGGATTTGAGATGTCTGTGGTTTGCAAGGGGACTGATGTTTGCCAGTGGATTTGTGCTGTCTGTGGTTTGCCAGGGGACTGAGGTTTGATAGTGGATTTGAGATGTCTGTGGTTTGCAAGGTGCTTTAGGTTTCAGAGTGGATTTGAAATGTTTGTGGTTTGCAAGGGTACTGGGATTTGTGAGTGGATTTGAGATGACTGTAGTTTGCAAGCAACTGAGGTTTGGGAGTGGATTTGAGCTGTCTGTGGATTGCAAGAGGCTTTGGTTTTGAGAGTGGATTTGAGGGGTCTGTGGTTTGCAAGGGGATTTGGCTTCAGAGTGGATTTGAAATGTTTGTGGTTTGCAAGGGGCTTTAGGTTTCAGAGTGGATTTGAAATGTTTGTGGTTTGCAAGGGGACTGGGATTTGGGAGTGATTTGAGATGACTGTAGTTTGCAAGAAACTGAGGTTTGGGAGTGGATTTGAGCTGTCTGTGGATTGCAAGAGGCTTTCGGTTTGGGAGTGGATTTGAGGGGTCTGTGGTTTGCAACGGGACTGGGAATTGGGAGTGGATTTGAGATGTCTGTATTTTTTAAGGGGTCCGATATTTGGGAGAGGAATTGAGATGTCTGTTGTTTGCAAGGGGATTTAGGTTTGAGAGTGGATTTGAGATGTTTGTGGTTTGCAAGGGGACTGGGATTTGGGAGTGTATTTGAGACGTCTGTGGTTTGCAAGGGGCTTTAGGTTTGAAAGTGGATTTGTGATGTCTGTGGTTTGCAAGGGGCTTTAGGTTTGAGAGTGGATTTAAGATGTCTGTGGTTTGCAAGGGGCTTTATGTTTCAGAGTGGATTTGAAATGTTTGTGGTTTGCAAGGGGACTGGGAATTGGGAGTGGATTTGAGATGTCTGTGGTTTGCAAGGGGACTGATGTTTGCCAGTGGATTTGTGCTGTCTTTGGTTTGCCAGGGGACTGAGTTTTGATAGTGGATTTGAGATGTCTGTGGTTTGCAAGGGGACTGGGATTTGGGAGTGTATTTGAGATGTCTGTGGTTTGCAAGGGGCTTTAGGTTTGAAAGTGGATTTGTGATGTCTGTGGTTTGCAAGGGGCTTTAGGTTTGAGAGTGGATTTAAGATGTCTGTGGTTTGCAAGGGGATTTAGGTTTGAGAGTGGATTTGAGGGGTCTGTGGTTTGCAAGGGGACTGGGAATTGGGAGTGGATTTGAGATGTCTGTGGTTTGCAAGGGGACTGATGTTTGCCAGTGGATTTGTGCTGTCTTTGGTTTGCCAGGGGACTGAGGTTTGATAGTGGATTTGAGATGTCTGTGGTTTGCAAGGGGACTGGGATTTGGGAGTGGATTTGAGATGACTGTAGTTTGCAAGGGTACTGAGATTTGGGAGAGGATTTGAGATCTCTGTGGTTTGCAAGGGGATTTGGTTTCAGAGTGGATTTGAAATGTTTGTGGTTTGCAAGGGGACTGGGATTTGGGAGTGGATTTGAGATGACTGTAGTTTGCAAGAAACTGAGGTTTGGGAGTGGATTTGAGGGGTCTGTGGTTTGCAAAGGGACTGGGAATTGGGAGTGGATTTGAGATGTCTGTATTTTTTAAGGGGTCCGATATTTGAGAGAGGAATTGAGATGTCTGTTGTTTGCAAGGGGATTTAGGTTTGAGAGTGGATTTGAGATGTTTGTGGTTTGCAAGGGGACTGGGATTTGGGAGTGTATTTGAGATGTCTGTGGTTTGCAAGGGGCTTTAGGTTTGAAAGTGGATTTGTGATGTCTGTGGTTTGCAAGCGGCTTTAGGTTTGAGAGTGGATTTGAGATGTCTGTGGTTTGCAAGGGGCTTTAGGTTTAAGAGTGGATTTGAAATGATTGTGGTTTGCAAGGGGACTGGGATTTGGGAGTGGATTTGAGGGGTCTGGTTTGCAAGGCAACTGGGATTTGTGATTGGATTTGAGATGTCTGTGGTTTGCAAGGGGACGGAGGTTTGGCAGTGGATTTGTGATGTCTGTGGTTTGCCAGGCGACTGAGGCTTGGGAGTCGATTTGAGATGTTTGTGGTTTGCAAGGGGCTTTAGATTTCAGAGCGGTTTTGAGGTGTCTCTGGTTTGCAAGGGGGCTAATATATGGGAGTGGATTTGAGAGGTCTGTATTTTTTAAGGGGTCCGATATTTGGGAGAGGAATTGAGATGTCTGTGGTTTGCAAGGGGCTTTAGGATTCAGCGTGGATTTGAAATGTTTGTCGTTTGCAAGGGGTCCGGGATTTGGGAGTGGGTTGGAGATGTCTGTGGTTTGCAATGGGACTGACATTTGGGTGTGGATTTGATATGTCTGTGGTTTGCAAGGGGCTTTAGGTTTAGGAGTGGATTTGAGGAGTCTGTGTTTTGCAAGAAACTGAGGTTTGGGAGTGGATTTGAGCTGTCTGTGGATTGCAAGAGGCTTTAGGTTTGAGAGTGGATTTGAGGGGTCTGTGGTTTGCAAGGGGACTGAGATTTGGGAGAGGATTTGAGATGTCTCTGGTTTGCAAGGGGCTTTAGGTTTCAAGGTGGATTTGAAATGTTTGTGGTTTGCAAGGGGACTGGGATTTGGGTGTGGATTTAAGATGTCTATTGTTTGCAAGGGGACTGGGATTTGGGAGTGGATTTGAGGTGTCTGTGGATTGCAAGGGGCTTTAGGTTTCAGAGTGGATTTGAAATGTTTGTGTTTTGCACGGGTACTGGGATTTGGGATTGGATTTGAGATGTCTGTAGTTTGCAAGGGGTCTGGGATTTGGGAGTGGATTTGAGGTGTCTGTGGTTTGCAAGGGGAATGAGATTTGGGTGTGGATTTGAGATGTTTGTGGATTGCAAGGGGCTTTAGGTTTCAGAGTGGATTTGAAATGTTTGTGGTTTGCAAGGGGACTGGGATTTGGGAGTGGATTTGAGATGACTGTAGTTTGCAAGGGTACTGAGATTTGGGAGAGGATTTGAGATCTCTGTGGTTTGCAAAGGGATTTGGTTTCAGAGTGGAATTGACATGTTTGTGGTTTGCAAGGGGCTTTAGGTTTCAGAGTGGATTTGAAATGTTTGTGGTTTGCAAGGGGACTGGGATTTGGGAGTGGATTTGAGATGACTGTAGTTTGCAAGAAACTGAGGTTTGGGAGTGGATTTGAGCTGTCTGTGGATTGCAAGAGGCTTTAGGTTTGAGAGTGGATTTGAGGGGTCTGTAGTTTGCAGGGGGACTGGGAATTGGGAGTGGATTTGAGATGTCTGTGGTTTGCAAGGGGACTGATGTTTGCCAGTGGATTTGTGCTGTCTGTGGTTTGCCAGGGGACTGAGGTTTGATAGTGGATTTGAGATGTCTGTGGTTTGCAAGGTGCTTTCGGTTTCAGAGTGGATTTGAAATGTTTGTGGTTTGCAAGGGGACAGGGATTTGGGAGTGGATTTGAGATGACTGTAGTTTGCAAGAAACTGAGGTTTGGGAGTGGATTTGAGATGTCTGTGGATTGCAAGAGGCTTTAGGTTTGAGAGTGGATTTGAGGGGTCTGTGGTTTGCAAGGGGACTGGGAATTGGGAGTGGATTTGAGATGTCTGTGGTTCGCAAGGGGACTGATGTTTGCCAGTGGATTTGTGCTGTCTTTGGTTTACCAGGGGACTGAGGTTTGATAGTGGATTTGAGATGTCTGTGGTTTGCAAGGGGACTGGGATTTGGGAGTGGATTTGAGATGACTGTAGTTTGCAAGGGTACTGAGATTTGGGAGAGGATTTGAGATCTCTGTGGTTTGCAAGGGGATTTGGTTTCAGAGTGGATTTGAAATGTTTGTGGTTTGCAAGGGGCTTTCGGTTTCAGAGTGGATTTGAAATGTTTGTGGTTTGCAAGGGGACTGGGATTTGGGAGTGGATTTGAGATGACTGTAGTTTGCAAGAAACTGAGGTTTGGGAGTGGATTTGAGGGGTCTGTGGTTTGCAAGGGGACTGGGAATTGGGAGTGGATTTGAGATGTCTGTATTTTTTAAGGGGTCCGATATTTGGGAGAGGAATTGAGATGTCTGTGGTTTGCAAGGGGATTTTGGTTTGAGAGTGGATTTGAGATGTTTGTGGTTTTCAAGGGGACTGGGATTTGGGAGTGTATTTGAGATGTCTGTGGTTTGCAAGCGGCTTTAGGTTTGAAAGTGGATTTGTGATGTCTGTGGTTTGCAAGGGGCTTTAGGTTTGAGAGTGGATTTGAGATGTCTGTGGTTTGCAAGGGGCTTTAGGTTTCAGAGTGGATTTGAAATGTTTGTGGTTTGCAAGGGGACTGGGATTTGGGAGTGGATTTGAGGGGTCTGGTTTGCAAGGCAACTGGGATTTGTGATTGGATTTGAGATTGCTGTGGTTTGCAAGGGGACGGAGGTTTGGCAGTGGATTTGTGATGTCTGTGGTTTGCCAGGGGACTGAGGCTTGGGAGTCGATTTGAGATGTTTGTGGTTTGCAAGGGGCTTTAGATTGCAGAGTGGTTTTGAGGTGTCTGTGGTTTGCAAGGGGGCTAATATATGGGAGTGGATTTGAGAGGTCTGTATTTTTTAAGGGGTCCGATATTTGGGAGAGGAATTGAGATGTCTGTGGTTTGCAAGGGGCTTTAGGATTCAGAGTGGATTTGAAATGTTTGTCGTTTGAAAGGGGACTGGGATTTGGGAGTGGGTTGGAGATGTCTGTGGTTTGCAATGGGTCTGAGGTTTGGGAGTGGATTTGAGGTGTCTGTGGTTTGCAAGGGGACTGACATTTGGGTGTGGATTTGATATGTCTGTGGTTTGCAAGGGGCTTTAGGTTTAGGAGTGGATTTGAGGAGTCTGTGTTTTGCAAGAAACTGAGGTTTGGGAGTGGATTTGAGCTGTCTGTGGATTGCAAGAGGCTTTAGGTTTGAGAGTGGATTTGAGGGGTCTGTGGTTTGCAAGGGGACTGAGATTTGGGAGAGGATTTGAGATGTCTCTGGTTTGCAAGGGGCATTAGGTTTCAAGGTGGATTTGAAATGTTTGTGGTTTGCAAGGGGACTGGGATTTGGGTGTGGATTTAAGATGTCTATAGTTTGCAAAGGGACTGGGATTTGGAGTGGATTTGAGGTGTCTGTGGATTGCAAGGGGCTTTAGGTTTCAGAGTGGATTTGAAATGTTTGTGTTTTGCACGGGTACTGGGATTTGGGATTGGATTTGAGATGTCTGTAGTTTGCAAGGGGTCTGGGATTTGGGAGTGGATTTGAGGTGTCTGTGGTTTGCAAGGGGAATGAGATTTGGGTGTGGATTTGAGATGTTTGTGGATTGCAAGGGGACTGACATTTGGGTGTGGATTTGATATGTCTGTGGTTTGCAAGGGGCTTTAGGTTTAGGAGTGGATTTGAGGAGTCTGTGTTTTGCAAGAAACTGAGGTTTGGGAGTGGATTTGAGCTGTCTGTGGATTGCAAGAGGCTTTAGGTTTGAGAGTGGATTTGAGGGGTCTGTGGTTTGCAAGGGGACTGAGATTTGGGCGAGGATTTGAGATGTCTCTGGTTTGCAAGGGGCATTAGGTTTCAAGGTGGATTTGAAATGTTTGTGGTTTGCAAGGGGACTGGGATTTGGGTGTGGATTTAAGATGTCTATAGTTTGCAAGGGGACTGGGATTTGGGAGTGGATTTGAGGTGTCTGTGGATTGCAAGGGGCTTTAGGTTTCAGAGTGGATTTGAAATGTTTGTGTTTTGCACGGGTACTGGGATTTGGGATTGGATTTGAGATGTCTGTAGTTTGCAAGGGGTCTGGGATTTGGGTGTGGATTTGAGATGTTTGTGGATTGCAAGGGGCTTTAGGTTTCAGAGTGGATTTGAAATTTTTGTGGTTTGCAAGGGGACTGGGATTTGGGAGTGGATTTGAGATGACTGTAGTTTGCAAGGGTACTGAGATTTGCGAGAGGATTTGAGATCTCTGTGGTTTGCAAGGGGATTTGGTTTCAGAGTGGATTTGAAATGTTTGTGGTTTGCAAGGGGCTTTAGGTTTCAGAGTGGATTTGAAATGTTTGTGGTTTGCAAGGGGACTGGGATTTGGGAGTGCATTTGAGATGACTGTAGTTTGCAAGAAACTGAGGTTTGGGAGTGGATTTGAGCTGTCTGTGGTTTGCCAGAGGCTTTAGGTTTGAGAGTGGATTTGAGGGGTCTGTGGTTTGCAAGGGGACTGGGAATTGGGAGTGGATTTGAGATGTCTGTGGTTTGCAAGGGGACTGATGTTTGCCAGTGGATTTGTGCTGTCTGTGGTTTGCCAGGGGACTGCGGTTTGATAGTGGATTTGAAATTTTTGTGGTTTGCAAGGGGCTTTATGTTTCAGAGTGGATTTGAAATGTTTGTGGTTTGCAAGGGGACTGGGATTTGGGAGTGGATTTGAGGGGTCTGGTTTGCAAGGCAACTGGGATTTGTGATTGGATTTGAGATGTCTGTGGTTTGCAAGGGGACGGAGGTTTGGCAGTGGATTTGTGATGTCTGTGGTTTGCCAGGGGACTGAGGCTTGGGAGTCGATTTGAGTTGTTTGTGGTTTTCAAGGGGCTTTAGATTTCAGAGTGGTTTTGAGGTGTCTCTGGTTTGCAAGGGGGCTAATATATGGGAGTGGATTTGAGAGGTCTGTATTTTTTAACGGGTCCGATATTTAGGAGAGGAATTGAGATGTCTGTGGTTTGCAAGGGGCTTTAGGATTCAGCGTGGATTTGAAATGTTTGTCGTTTGCAAGGGGTCTGGGCTTTGGGAGTGGGTTGGAGATGTCTGTGGTTTGCAATGGGACTGACATTTGGGTGTGGATTTGATATGTCTGTGGTTTGCAAGGGGCTTTAGGATTAGGAGTGGATTTGAGGAGTCTGTGTTTTGCAAGAAACTGAGGTTTGGGAGTGGATTTGGGCTGTCTGTGGATTGCAAGAGGCTTTAGGTTTGAGAGTGGATTTGAGGGGTCTGTGGTTTGCAAGGGGCTTTCGGTTTCAGAGTGGATTTGAAATGTTTGTGGTTTGCAAGGGGACTGGGATTTGGGAGTGGATTTGAGATGACTGTAGTTTGCAAGAAACTGAGGTTTGGGAGTGGATTTGAGGGGTCTGTGGTTTGCAAGGGGACTGGGAATTGGGAGTGGATTTGAGATGTCTGTATTTTTTAAGGGGTCCGATATTTGGGAGAGGAATTGAGATGTCTGTGGTTTGCAAGGGGATTTTGGTTTGAGAGTGGATTTGAGATGTTTGTGGTTTGCAAGGGGACTGGGATTTGGGAGTGTATTTGAGATGTCTGTGGTTTGCATGCGGCTTTAGGTTTGAAAGTGGATTTGTGATGTCTGTGGTTAGCAAGGGGCTTTAGGTTTGAGAGTGGATTTGAGATGTCTGTGGTTTGCAAGGGGCTTTAGGTTTCAGAGTGGATTTGAAATGTTTGTGGTTTGCAAGGGGACTGGGATTTGGGAGTGGATTTGAGGGGTCTGGTTTGCAAGGCAACTGGGATTTGTGATTGGATTTGAGATTGCTGTGGTTTGCCAGGGGACTGAGGCTTGGGAGTCGATTTGAGATGTTTGTGGTTTGCAAGGGGCTTTAGATTGCAGAGTGGTTTTGAGGTGTCTGTGGTTTGCAAGGGGGCTAATATATGGGAGTGGATTTGAGAGGTCTGTATTTTTTAAGGGGTCCGATATTTGGGAGAGGAATTGAGATGTCTGTGGTTTGCAAGGGGTTTAGGATTCAGAGTGGATTTGAAATGTTTGTCGTTTGCAAGGGGACTGGGATTTGGGAGTGGGTTGGAGATGTCTGTGGTTTGCAATGGGACTGAGGTTTGGGAGTGGATTTGAGGTGTCTGTGGTTTGCAAGGGGACTGACATTTGGGTGTGGATTTGATATGTCTGTGGTTTGCAAGGGGCTTTAGGTTTAGGAGTGGATTTGAGGAGTCTGTGTTTTGCAAGAAACTGAGGTTTGGGAGTGGATTTGAGCTGTCTGTGGATTGCAAGAGGCTTTAGGTTTGAGAGTGGATTTGAGGGGTCTGTGGTTTGCAAGGGGACTGAGATTTGGGAGAGGATTTGAGATGTCTCTGGTTTGCAAGGGGCATTAGGTTTCAAGGTGGATTTGAAATGTTTGTGGTTTGCAAGGGGACTGGGATTTGGGTGTGGATTTAAGATGTCTATAGTTTGCAAGGGGACTGGGATTTGGAGTGGATTTGAGGTGTCTGTGGATTGCAAGGGGCTTTAGGTTTCAGAGTGGATTTGAAATGTTTGTGTTTTGCACGGGTACTGGGATTTGGGATTGGATTTGAGATGTCTGTAGTTTGCAAGGGGTCTGGGATTTGGGAGTAGATTTGAGGTGTCTGTGGTTTGCAAGGGGAATGAGATTTGGGTGTGGATTTGAGATGTTTGTGGATTGCAAGGGGACTGACATTTGGGTGTGGATTTGATATGTCTGTGGTTTGCAAGGGGCTTTAGTTTTAGGAGTGGATTTGAGGAGTCTGTGTTTTGCAAGAAACTGAGGTTTGGGAGTGGATTTGAGCTGTCTGTGGATTGCAAGAGGCTTTAGGTTTGAGAGTGGATTTGAGGGGTCTGTGGTTTGCAAGGGGACTGAGATTTGGGAGAGGATATGAGATGTCTCTGGTTTGCAAGGGGCTTTAGGTTTCAGAGTGGATTTGAAATGTTTCTGTTTTGCACGGGTACTGGGATTTGGGATTGGATTTGAGATGTCTGTAGTTTGCAAGGGGTCTGGGATTTGGGTGTGGATTTGAGATGTTTGTGGATTGCAAGGGGCTTTAGGTTTCAGAGTGGATTTGAAATGTTTGTGGTTTGCAAGGGGACTGGGATTTGGGAGTGGATTTGAGATGACTGTAGTTTGCAAGGGTACTGAGATTTGGGAGAGGATTTGAGATCTCTGTGGTTTGCAAGGGGATTTGGTTTCAGAGTGGATTTGAAATGTTTGTGGTTTGCAAGGGGCTTTAGGTTTCAGAGTGGATTTGAAATGTTTGTGGTTTGCAAGGGGACTGGGATTTGGGAGTGCATTTGAGATGACTGTAGTTTGCAAGAAACTGAGGTTTGGGAGTGGATTTGAGCTGTCTGTGGTTTGCCAGAGGCTTTAGGTTTGAGAGTGGATTTGAGGGGTCTGTGGTTTGCAAGGGGACTGGGAATTGGGAGTGAATTTGAGATGTCTGTGGTTTGCAAGGGGACTGATGTTTGCCAGTGGATTTGTGCTGTCTGTGGTTTGCCAGGGGACTGCGGTTTGATAGTGGATTTGAAATTTTTGTGGTTTGCAAGGGGCTTTAGGTTTCAGAGTGGATTTGAAATGTTTGTGGTTTGCAAGGGGACTGGGATTTGGGAGTGGATTTGAGGGGTCTGGTTTGCAAGGCAACTGGGATTTGTGATTGGATTTGAGATGTCTTTGGTTTGCAAGGGGACGGAGGTTTGGCAGTGGATTTGTGATGTCTGTGGTTTGCCAGGGGACTGAGGCTTGGGAGTCGATTTGAGATGTTTGTGGTTTGCAAGGGGCTTTAGATTTCAGAGTGGTTTTGAGGTGTCTCTGGTTTGCAAGGGGGCTAATATATGGGAGTGGATTTGCGAGGTCTGTATTTTTTAAGGGGTCCGATATTTGGGAGAGGAATTGAGATGTCTGTGGTTTGCAAGGGGCTTTAGGATTCAGCGTGGATTTGAAATGTTTGTCGTTTGCAAGGGGTCTGGGATTTGGGAGTGGGTTGGAGATGTCTGTGGTTTGCAATGGGACTGACATTTGGGTGTGGATTTGATATGTCTGTGGTTTGCAAGGGGCTTTAGGTTTAGGAGTGGATTTGAGGAGTCTGTGTTTTGCAAGAAACTGAGGTTTGGGAGTGGATTTGAGCTGTCTGTGGATTGCAAGAGGCTTTAGGTTTGAGAGTGGTTTTGAGGGGTCTGTGGTTTGCAAGGGGACTGAGATTTGGGAGAGGATTTGAGATGTCTCTGGTTTGCAAGGGGCTTTAGGTTTCAAGGTGGATTTGAAATGTTTGTGGTTTGCAAGGGGACTGGGATTTGGGTGTGGATTTAAGATGTCTATTGTTTGCAAGGGGACTGGGATTTGGGAGTGGATTTGAGCTGTCTGTGGTTTGCAAGGGGCTTTAGGTTTAGGAGTGGATTTGAGATGTCTGTGGTTTGCAAGGGGACTGATGTTTGCCAGTGGATTTGTGCTGTCTGTGGTTTGCCAGGGGACTGAGGTTTGATAGTGGATTTGAGATGTCTGTGGTTTGCAAGGGGACTGATGTTTGCCAGTGGATTTGTGCTGTCTGTGGTTTGCAAGGGGACTGGGATTTGGGAGTGAATTTGAGATGACTGTAGTTTGCAAGAAACTGAGGTTTGGGAGTGGATTTGAGATGTCTGTGGATTGCAAGAGGCTTTAGGTTTGAGAGTGGATTTGAGGGGTCTGTGGTTTGCAAGGGGACTGGGAATTGGGAGTGGATTTGAGATGTCTGTGGTTTGCAAGGGGACTGATGTTTGCCAGTGGATTTGTGCTGTCTTTGGTTTGCCAGGGGACTGAGGTTTGATAGTGGATTTGAGATGTCTGTGGTTTGCAAGGGGACTGGGATTTGGGAGTGGATTTGAGATGACTGTAGTTTGCAAGGGTACTGAGATTTGGGAGAGGATTTGAGATCTCTGTGGTTTGCAAGGGGATTTGGTTTCAGAGTGGATTTGAAATGTTTGTGGTTTGCAAGGGGCTTTCGGTTTCAGAGTGGATTTGAAATGTTTGTGGTTTGCAAGGGGACTGGGATTTGGGAGTGGATTTGAGATGTCTGTATTTTTTAAGGGGTCCGATATTTGGGAGAGGAATTGAGATGTCTGTGGTTTGCAAGGGGATTTTGGTTTGAGAGTGGATTTGAGATGTTTGTGGTTTGCAAGGGGACTGGGATTTGGGAGTGTATTTGAGATGTCTCTGGTTTGCAAGCGGCTTTAGGTTTGAAAGTGGATTTGTGATGTCTGTGGTTTGCAAGGGGCTTTAGGTTTGAGAGTGGATTTGAGATGTCTGTGGTTTGCAAGGGGCTTTAGGTTTCAGAGTGGATTTGAAATGTTTGTGGTTTGCAAGGGGACTGGGATTTGGGAGTGGATTTGAGGGGTCTGGTTTGCAAGGCAACTGGGATTTGTGATTGGATTTGATATTGCTGTGGTTTGCAAGGGGACGGAGGTTTGGCAGTGGATTTGTGATGTCTGTGGTTTGCCAGGGGACTGAGGCTTGGGAGTCGATTTGAGATGTTTGTGGTTTGCAAGGGGCTTTAGATTGCAGAGTGGTTTTGAGGTGTCTGTGGTTTGCAAGGGGGCTAATATATGGGAGTGGATTTGAGAGGTCTGTATTTTTTAAGGGGTCCGATATTTGGGAGAGGATTTGAGATGTCTGTGGTTTGCAAGGTGCTTTAGGTTTCAGAGTGGATTTGAAATGTTTGTGGTTTGCAAGGGGACTGGGATTTGGGAGTGGATTTGAGATGACTGTAGTTTGCAAGCAACTGAGGTTTGGGAGTGGATTTGAGCTGTCTGTGGATTGCAAGAGGCTTTAGTTTTGAGAGTGGATTTGAGGGGTCTGTGGTTTGCAAGGGGACTGGGAATTGGGAGTGGATTTGAGATGTCTGTGGTTTGCAAGGGGACTGATGTTTGCCAGTGGATTTGTGCTGTCTTTGGTTTGCCAGGGGACTGAGGTTTGATAGTGGATTTGAGATGTCTGTGGTTTGCAAGGGGACTGGGATTTGGGAGTGGATTTGAGATGACTGTAGTTTGCAAGGGTACTGAGATTTGGGAGAGGATTTGAGATCTCTGTGGTTTGCAAGGGGATTTGGTTTCAGAGTGGATTTGAAATGTTTGTGGTTTGCAAGGGGCTTTAGGTTTCAGAGTGGATTTGAAATGTTTGTGGTTTGCAAGGGGACTGGGATTTGGGAGTGGATTTGAGATGACTGTAGTTTGCAAGAAACTGAGGTTTCGGAGTGGATTTGAGCTGTCTGTGGTTTGCAAGAGGCTTTAGGTTTGAGATTGGATTTGAGGGGTCTGTGGTTTGCAACGGGACTGGGAATTGGGAGTGGATTTGAGATGTCTGTATTTTTTAAGGGGTCCGATATTTGGGAGAGGAATTGAGATGTCTGTTGTTTGCAAGGGGATTTAGGTTTGAGAGTGGATTTGAGATGTTTGTGGTTTGCAAGGGGACTGGGATTTGGGAGTGTATTTGAGATGTCTGTGGTTTGCAAGGGGCTTTAGGTTTGAAAGTGGATTTGTGATGTCTGTGGTTTGCAAGCGGCTTTAGGTTTGAGAGTGGATTTGAGATGTCTGTGGTTTGCAAGGGGCTTTAGGTTTAAGAGTGGATTTGAAATGATTGTGGTTTGCAAGGGGACTGGGATTTGGGAGTGGATTTGAGGGGTCTGGTTTGCAAGGCAACTGGGATTTGTGATTGGATTTGAGATGTCTGTGGTTTGCAATGTGACTGACATTTGGGTGTGGATTTGATATGTCTGTGGTTTGCAAGGGGCTTTAGGTTTAGGAGTGGATTTGAGGAGTCTGTGTTTTGCAAGAAACTGAGGTTTTGGAGTGGATTTGAGCTGTCTGTGGATTGCAAGAGGCTTTAGGTTTGAGAGTGGATTTGAGGGGTCTGTGGTTTGCAAGGGGACTGACATTTGGGTGTGGATTTGATATGTCTGTGGTTTGCAAGGGGCTTTAGGTTTAGGAGTGGATTTGAGATGTCTGTTGTTTGCAAGGGGACTGATGTTTGCCAGTGGATTTGTGCTGTCTGTCGTTTGCCAGGGGACTGAGGTTTGATAGTGGATTTGAGATGTCTGTGGTTTGTAAGGTGCTTTAGGTTTCAGAGTGGATTTGAAATGTTTGTGGTTTGCAAGGGGACTGGGATTTGGGAGTGGATTTGAGATGACTGTAGTTTGCAAGCAACTGAGGTTTGGGAGTGGATTTGAGCTGTCTGTGGATTGCAAGAGGCTTTAGTTTTGAGAGTGGATTTGAGGGGTCTGTGGTTTGCAAGGGGACTGGGAATTGGGAGTGGATTTGAGATGTCTGTGGTTTGCAAGGGGACTGATGTTTGCCAGTGGATTTGTGCTGTCTTTGGTTTGCCAGGGGACTGAGGTTTGATAGTGGATTTGAGATGTCTGTGGTTTGCAAGGGGACTGGGATTTGGGAGTGGATTTGAGATGACTGTAGTTTGCAAGGGTACTGAGATTTGGGAGAGGATTTGAGATCTCTGTGGTTTGCAAGGGGATTTGGTTTCAGAGTGGATTTGAAATGTTTGTGGTTTGCAAGGGGCTTTAGGTTTCAGAGTGGATTTGAAATGTTTGTGGTTTGCAAGGGGACTGGGATTTGGGAGTGGATTTGAGATGACTGTAGTTTGCAAGAAACTGAGGTTTCGGAGTGGATTTGAGCTGTCTGTGGTTTGCAAGAGGCTTTAGGTTTGAGAGTGGATTTGAGGGGTCTGTGGTTTGCAACGGGACTGGGAATTGGGAGTGGATTTGAGATGTCTGTATTTTTTAAGGGGTCCGATATTTGGGAGAAGAATTGAGATGTCTGTTGTTTGCAAGGGGATTTAGGTTTGAGAGTGGATTTGAGATGTTTGTGGTTTGCAAGGGGACTGGGATTTGGGAGTGTATTTGAGATGTCTGTGGTTTGCAAGGGGCTTTAGGTTTGAAAGTGGATTTGTGATGTCTGTGGTTTGCAAGCGGCTTTAGGTTTAAGAGTGGATTTGAAATGATTGTGGTTTGCAAGGGGACTGGGATTTGGGAGTGGATTTGAGGGGTCTGGTTTGCAAGGCAACTGGGATTTGTGATTGGATTTGAGATGTCTGTGGTTTGCAAGGGGACGGAGGTTTGGCAGTGGATTTGTGATGTCTGTGGTTTGCCAGGGGACTGAGGCTTGGGAGTCGATTTGAGATGTTTGTGGTTTGCAAGGGGCTTTAGATTTCAGAGTGGTTTTGAGGTGTCTCTGGTTTGCAAGGGGGCTAATATATGGGAGTGGATTTGAGAGGTCTGTATTTTTTAAGGGGTCCGATATTTGGGAGAGGAATTGAGATGTCTGTGGTTTGCAAGGGGCTTTAGGATTCAGCGTGGATTTGAAATGTTTGTCGTTTGCAAGGGGTCTGGGATTTGGGAGTGGGTTGGAGATGTCTGTGGTTTGCAATGGGACTGACATTTGGGTGTGGATTTGATATGTCTGTGGTTTGCAAGGGGCTTTAGGTTTGAGAGTGGATTTGAGGGGTCTGTGGTTTGAAAGGGGACTGAGATTTGGGAGAGGATTTGAGATGTCTCTGGTTTGCAAGGGGCTTTAGGTTTCAAGGTGGATTTGAAATGTTTGTGGTTTGCAAGGGGACTGGGATTTGGGTGTGGATTTAAGATGTCTATTGTTTGCAAGGGGACTGGGATTTGGGAGTGGATTTGAGGTGTCTGTGGATTGCAAGGGGCTTTAGGTTTCAGAGTGGATTTGAAATGTTTGTGTTTTGCACGGGTACTGGGATTTGGGATTGGATTTGAGATGTCTGTAGTTTGCAAGGGGTCTGGGATTTGGGAGTGGATTTGAGGTGTCTGTGGTTTGCAAGGGGAATGAGATTTGGGTGTGGATTTGAGATGTTTGTGGATTGCAAGGGGCTTTAGATTTCAGAGTGGATTTGAAATGTTTGTGGTTTGCAAGGGGACTGGGATTTGGGAGTGGATTTGAGATGACTGTAGTTTGCACGCAACTGAGGTTTGGGAGTGGATTTGAGCTGTCTGTGGATTGCAAGAGGCTTTAGTTTTGAGAGTGGATTTGAGGGGTCTGTGGTTTGCAAGGGGACTGGGAATTGGGAGTGGATTTGAGATGTCTGTGGTTTGCAAGGGGACTGATGTTTGCCAGTGGATTTGTGCTGTCTTTGGTTTGCCAGGGGACTGAGGTTTGATAGTGGATTTGAGATGTCTGTGGTTTGCAAGGGGACTGGGATTTGGGAGTGGATTTGAGATGACTGTAGTTTGCAAGGGTACTGAGATTTGGGAGAGGATTTGAGATCTCTGTGGTTTGCAAGGGGATTTGGTTTCAGAGTGGATTTGAAATGTTTGTGGTTTGCAAGGGGCTTTAGGTTTCAGAGTGGATTTGAAATGTTTGTGGTTTGCAAGGGGACTGGGATTTGGGATTGGATTTGAGATGACTGTAGTTTGCAAGAAACTGAGGTTTCGGAGTGGATTTGAGCTGTCTGTGGTTTGCAAGAGGCTTTAGGTTTGAGAGTGGATTTGAGGGGTCTGTGGTTTGCAACGGGACTGGGAATTGGGAGTGGATTTGAGATGTCTGTATTTTTTAAGGGGTCCGATATTTGGGAGAGGAATTGAGATGTCTGTTGTTTGCAAGGGGATTTAGGTTTGAGAGTGGATTTGAGATGTTTGTGGTTTGCAAGGGGACTGGGATTTGGGAGTGGATTTGAGGGGTCTGGTTTGCAAGACAACTGGGATTTGTGATTGGATTTGAGATGTCTGTGGTTTGCAAGGGGACGGAGGTTTGGCAGTGGATTTGTGATGTCTGTGGTTTGCCAGGGGACTGAGGCTTGGGAGTCGATTTGAGATGTTTGTGGTTTGCAAGGGGCTTTAGATTTCAGAGCGGTTTTGAGGTGTCTCTGGTTTGCAAGGGGGCTAATATATGGGAGTGGATTTGAGAGGTCTGTATTTTTTAACGGGTCCGATATTTGGGAGAGGAATTGAGATGTCTGTGGTTTGCAAGGGGCTTTAGGATTCAGCGTGGATTTGAAATGTTTGTCGTTTGCAAGGGGTCTGGGATTTGGGAGTGGGTTGGAGATGTCTGTGGTTTGCAATGGGACTGACATTTGGGTGTGGATTTGATATGTCTGTGGTTTGCAAGGGGCTTTAGGTTTAGGAGTGGATTTGAGGAGTCTGTGTTTTGCAAGAAACTGAGGTTTGGGAGTGGATTTGAGCTGTCTGTGGATTGCAAGAGGCTTTAGGTTTGAGAGTGGATTTGAGGGGTCTGTGGTTTGCAAGGGGACTGAGATTTGGGAGAGGATTTGAGATGTCTCTGGTTTGCAAGGGGCTTTAGGTTTCAAGGTGGATTTGAAATGTTTGTGGTTTGCAAGGGGACTGGGATTTGGGTGTGGATTTAAGATGTCTAATGTTTGCAAGGGGACTGGGATTTGGGAGTGGATTTGAGGTGTCTGTGGATTGCAAGGGGCTTTAGGTTTCAGAGTGGATTTGAAATGTTTGTGTTTTGCACGGGTACTGGGATTTGGGATTGGATTTGAGATGTCTGTAGTTTGCAAGGGGTCTGGGATTTGGGAGTGATTTTGAGGTGTCTGTGGTTTGCAAGGGGAATGAGATTTGGGTGTGGATTTGAGATGTTTGTGGATTGCAAGGGGCTTTAGGTTTCAGAGTGGATTTGAAATGTTTGTGGTTTGCAAGGGGACTGGGATTTGGGAGTGGATTTGAGATGACTGTAGTTTGCACGCAACTGAGGTTTGGGAGTGGATTTGAGCTGTCTGTGGATTGCAAGAGGCTTTAGTTTTGAGAGTGGATTTGAGGGGTCTGTGGTTTGCAAGGGGACTGGGAATTGGGAGTGGATTTGAGATGTCTGTGGTTTGCAAGGGGACTGATGTTTGCCAGTGGATTTGTGCTGTCTTTGGTTTGCCAGGGGACTGAGGTTTGATAGTGGATTTGAGATGTCTGTGGTTTGCAAGGGGACTGGGATTTGGGAGTGGATTTGAGATGACTGTAGTTTGCAAGGGTACTGAGATTTGGGAGAGGATTTGAGATCTCTGTAGTTTGCAAGGGGATTTGGTTTCAGAGTGGATTTGAAATGTTTGTGGTTTGCAAGGGGCTTTAGGTTTCAGAGTGGATTTGAAATGTTTGTGGTTTGCAAGGGGACTGGGATTTGGGATTGGATTTGAGATGACTGTAGTTTGCAAGAAACTGAGGTTTCGGAGTGGATTTGAGCTGTCTGTGGTTTGCAAGAGGCTTTAGGTTTGAGAGTGGATTTGAGGGGTCTGTGGTTTGCAACGGGACTGGGAATTGGGAGTGGATTTGAGATGTCTGTATTTTTTAAGGGGTCCGATATTTGGGAGAGGAATTGAGATGTCTGTTGTTTGCAAGGGGATTTAGGTTTGAGAGTGGATTTGAGATGTTTGTGGTTTGCAAGGGGACTGGGATTTGGGAGTGTATTTGAGATGTCTGTGGTTTGCAAGGGGCTTTAGGTTTGAAAGTGGATTTCTGATGTCTGTGGTTTGCAAGCGGCTTTAGGTTTGAGAGTGGATTTGAGATGTCTGTGGTTTGCAAGGGGCTTTAGGTTTATGAGTGGATTTGAAATGATTGTGGTTTGCAAGGGGACTGGGATTTGGGAGTGGATTTGAGGGGTCTGGTTTGCAAGGCAACTGGGATTTGTGATTGGATTTGAGATGTCTGTGGTTTGCAAGGGGACGGAGGTTTGGCAGTGGATTTGTGATGTCTGTGGTTTGCCAGGGGACTGAGGCTTGGGAGTCGATTTGAGATGTTTGTGGTTTGCAAGGGGCTTTAGATTTCAGAGCGGTTTTGAGGTGTCTCTGGTTTGCAAGGGGGCTAATATATGGGAGTGGATTTGAGAGGTCTGTATTTTTTAAGGGGTCCGATATTTGGGAGAGGAATTGAGATGTCTGTGGTTTGCAAGGGGCTTTAGGATTCAGCGTGGATTTGAAATGTTTGTCGTTTGCAAGGGGTCTGGGATTTGGGAGTGGGTTGGAGATGTCTGTGGTTTGCAATGGGACTGACATTTGGGTGTGGATTTGATATGTCTGTGGTTTGCAAGGGGCTTTAGGTTTAGGAGTGGATTTGAGGAGTCTGTGTTTTGCAAGAAACTGAGGTTTGGGAGTGGATTTGAGCTGTCTGTGGATTGCAAGAGGCTTTAGGTTTGAGAGTGGATTTGAGGGGTCTGTGGTTTGCAAGGGGACTGAGATTTGGGAGAGGATTTGAGATGTCTCTGGTTTGCAAGGGGCTTTAGGTTTCAAGGTGGATTTGAAATGTTTGTGGTTTGCAAGGGGACTGGGCTTTGGGTGTGGATTTAAGATGTCTATTGTTTGCAAGGGGACTGGGATTTGGGAGTGGATTTGAGGTGTCTGTGGATTGCAAGGGGCTTTAGGTTTCAGAGTGGATTTGAAATGTTTGTGTTTTGCACGGGTACTGGGATTTGGGATTGGATTTGAGATGTCTGTAGTTTGCAAGGGGTCTGGGATTTGGGAGTGGATTTGAGGTGTCTGTGGTTTGCAAGGGGAATGAGATTTGGGTGTGGATTTGAGATGTTTGTGGATTGCAAGGGGCTTTAGGTTTCAGAGTGGATTTAAAATGTTTGTGGTTTGCAAGGGGACTGGGATTTGGGAGTGTATTTGAGATGTCTGTGGTTTGCAAGGGGCTTTAGGTTTGAAAGTGGATTTCTGATGTCTGTGGTTTGCAAGCGGCTTTAGGTTTGAGAGTGGATTTGAGATGTCTGTGGTTTGCAAGGGGCTTTAGGTTTATGAGTGGATTTGAAATGATTGTGGTTTGCAAGGGGACTGGGATTTGGGAGTGGATTTGAGGGGTCTGGTTTGCAAGGCAACTGGGATTTGTGATTGGATTTGAGATGTCTGTGGTTTGCAAGGGGACGGAGGTTTGGCAGTGTATTTGTGATGTCTGTGGTTTGCCAGGGGACTGAGGCTTGGGAGTCGATTTGAGATGTTTGTGGTTTGCAAGGGGCTTTAGATTTCAGAGCGGTTTTGAGGTGTCTCTGGTTTGCAAGGGGGCTAATATATGGGAGTGGATTTGAGAGGTCTGTATTTTTTAAGGGGTCCGATATTTGGGAGAGGAATTGAGATGTCTGTGGTTTGCAAGGGGCTTTAGGATTCAGCGTGGATTTGAAATGTTTGTCGTTTGCAAGGGGTCTGGGATTTGGGAGTGGGTTGGAGATGTCTGTGGTTTGCAATGGGACTGACATTTGGGTGTGGATTTGATATGTCTGTGGTTTGCAAGGGGCTTTAGGTTTAGGAGTGGATTTGAGGAGTCTGTGTTTTGCAAGAAACTGAGGTTTGGGAGTGGATTTGAGCTGTCTGTGGATTGCAAGAGGCTTTAGGTTTGAGAGTGGATTTGAGGGGTCTGTGGTTTGCAAGGGGACTGAGATTTGGGAGAGGATTTGAGATGTCTCTGGTTTGCAAGGGGCTTTAGGTTTCAAGGTGGATTTGAAATGTTTGTGGTTTGCAAGGGGACTGGGATTTGGGTGTGGATTTAAGATGTCTATTGTTTGCAAGGGGACTGGGATTTGGGAGTGGATTTGAGGTGTCTGTGGATTGCAAGGGGCTTTAGGTTTCAGAGTGGATTTGAAATGTTTGTGTTTTGCACGGGTACTGGGATTTGGGATTGGATTTGAGATGTCTGTAGTTTGCAAGGGGTCTGGGATTTGGGAGTGGATTTGAGGTGTCTGTGGTTTGCAAGGGGAATGAGATTTGGGTGTGGATTTGAGATGTTTGTGGATTGCAAGGGGCTTTAGTTTTCAGAGTGGATTTGAAATGTTTGTGGTTTGCAAGGGGACTGGGATTTGGGAGTGGATTTGAGATGACTGTAGTTTGCAAGGGTACTGAGATTTGGGAGAGAATTTGAGATCTCTGTGGTTTGCAAGGGTATTTGGTTTCAGAGTGGAATTGACATGTTTGTGGTTTGCAAGGGGCTTTAGGTTTCAGAGTGGATTTGAAATGTTTGTGGTTTGCAAAGGGACTGGGATTTGGGAGTGGATTTGAGATGACTGTAGTTTGCAAGAAACTGAGGTTTGGGAGTGGATTTGAGCTGTCTGTGGATTGCAAGAGGCTTTAGGTTTGAGAGTGGATTTGAGGGGTCTGTGGTTTGCAAGGGGACTGGGAATTGGGAGTGGATTTGAGATGTCTGTGGTTTGCAAGGGGACTGATGTTTGCCAGTGGATTTGTGCTGTCTGTGGTTTGCCAGGGGACTGAGGTTTGATAGTGGATTTGAGATGTCTGTGGTTTGCAAGGTGCTTTCGGTTTCAGAGTGGATTTGAAATGTTTGTGGTTTGCAAGGGGACTGGGATTTGGGAGTGGATTTGAGATGACTGTAGTTTGCAAGAAACTGAGGTTTGGGAGTGGATTTGAGATGTCTGTGGATTGCAAGAGGCTTTAGGTTTGAGAGTGGATTTGAAGGGTCTGTGGTTTGCAAGGGGACTGGGAATTGGGAGTGGATTTGAGATGTCTGTGGTTTGCAAGGGGACTGATGTTTGCCAGTGGATTTGTGCTGTCTTTGGTTTGCCAGGGGACTGAGGTTTGATAGTGGATTTGAGATGTCTGTGGTTTGCAAGGGGACTGGGATTTGGGAGTGGATTTGAGATGACTGTAGTTTGCAAGGGTACTGAGATTTGGGAGAGGATTTGAGATCTCTGTGGTTTGCAAGGGGATTTGGTTTCAGAGTGGATTTGAAATGTTTGTGGTTTGCAAGGGGCTTTCGGTTTCAGAGTGGATTTGAAATGTTTGTGGTTTGCAAGGGGACTGGGATTTGGGAGTGGATTTGAGATGACTGTAGTTTGCAAGAAACTGAGGTTTGGGAGTGGATTTGAGGGGTCTGTGGTTTGCAAGGGGACTGGGAATTGGGAGTGGATTTGAGATGTCTGTATTTTTTAAGGGGTCCGATATTTGGGAAAGGAATTGAGATGTCTGTGGTTTGCAAGGGGATTTTGGTTTGAGAGTGGATTTGAGATGTTTGTGGTTTGCAAGGGGACTGGGATTTGGGAGTGTATTTGAGATGTCTGTGGTTTGCAAGCAGCTTTAGGTTTGAAAGTGGATTTCTGATGTCTGTGGTTTGCAAGGGGCTTTAGGTTTGAGAGTGGATTTGAGATGTCTGTGGTTTGCAAGGGGCTTTAGGTTTCAGAGTGGATTTGAAATGTTTGTGGTTTGCAAGGGGACTGGGATTTGGGAGTGGATTTGAGGGGTCTGGTTTGCAAGGCAACTGGGATTTGTGATTGGATTTGAGATTGCTGTGGTTTGCAAGGGGACGGAGGTTTGGCAGTGGATTTGTGATGTCTGTGGTTTGCCAGGGGACTGAGGCTTGGGAGTCAATTTGAGATGTTTGTGGTTTGCAAGGGGGCTAATATATGGGAGTGGATTTGAGAGGTCTGTATTTTTTAAGGGGTCCGATATTTGGGAGAGGAATTGAGATGTCTGTGGTTTGCAAGGGGCTTTAGGTTTCAGAGTGGATTTGAAATGTTTGTCATTTGCAAGGGGACTGGGATTTGGGAGTGGGTTGGAGATGTCTGTGGTTTGCAATGCGACTGAGGTTTGGGAGTGGATTTGAGGTGTCTGTGGTTTGCAAGGGGACTGACATTTGGGTGTGGATTTGATATGTCTGTGGTTTGCAAGGGGCTTTAGGTTTAGGAGTGGATTTGAGGAGTCTGTGTTTTGCAAGAAACTGAGGTTTCGGAGTGGATTTGAGCTGTCTGTGGATTGCAAGAGGCTTTAGGTTTGAGAGTGGTTTTGAGGGGTCTGTGGTTTGCAAGGGGACTGGGAATTGGGAGTGGATTTGAGATGTCTGTGGTTTGCAAGGGGACTGATGTTTGCCAGTGGATTTGTGCTGTCTTTGGTTTGCCAGGGGACTGAGGTTTGATAGTGGATTTGAGATGTCTGTGGTTTGCAAGGGGACTGGGATTTGGGAGTGGATTTGAGATGACTGTAGTTTGCAAGAAACTGAGGTTTCGGAGTGGATTTGAGCTGTCTGTGGTTTGCAAGAGGCTTTAGGTTTGAGAGTGGATTTGAGGGGTCTGTGGTTTGCAACGGGACTGGGAATTGGGAGTGGATTTGAGATGTCTGTATTTTTTAAGGGGTCCGATATTTGGGAGAGGAATTGAGATGTCTGTTGTTTGCAAGGGGATTTAGGTTTGAGAGTGGATTTGAAATGTTTGTGGTTTGCAAGGGGACTGGGATTTGGGAGTGGATTTGAGATGTCTGTGGTTTGCAAGGGGCTTTAGGTTTGAAAGTGGATTTCTGATGTCTGTGGTTTGCAAGCGGCTTTAGGTTTGAGAGTGGATTTGAGATGTCTGTGGTTTGCAAGGGGCTTTAGGTTTAAGAGTGGATTTGAAATGATTGTGGTTTGCAAGGGGACTGGGATTTGGGAGTGGATTTGAGGGGTCTGGTTTGCAAGGCAACTGGGATTTGTGATTGGATTTGAGATGTCTGTGGTTTGCAAGGGGACGGAGGTTTGGCAGTGGATTTGTGATGTCTGTGGTTTGCCAGGGGACTGAGGCTTGGGAGTCGATTTGAGATGTTTGTGGTTTGCAAGGGGCTTTAGATTTCAGAGTGGTTTTGAGGTGTCTCTGGTTTGCAAGGGGGCTAATATATGGGAGTGGATTTGAGAGGTCTGTATTTTTTAAGGGGTCCGATATTTGGGAGAGGAATTGAGATGTCTGTGGTTTGCAAGGGGCTTTAGGATTCAGCGTGGATTTGAAATGTTTGTCGTTTGCAAGGGGTCTGGGATTTGGGAGTGGGTTGGAGATGTCTGTGGTTTGCAATAGGACTGACATTTGGGTGTGGATTTGATATGTCTGTGGTTTGCAAGGGGCTTTAGGTTTAGGAGTGGATTTGAGGAGTCTGTGTTTTGCAAGAAACTGAGGTTTGGGAGTGGATTTGAGCTGTCTGTGGATTGCAAGAGGCTTTAGGTTTGAGAGTGGATTTGAGGGGTCTGTGGTTTGCAAGGGGACTGAGATTTGGGAGAGGATTTGAGATGTCTCTGGTTTGCAAGGGGCTTTAGGTTTCAAGGTGGATTTGAAATGTTTGTGGTTTGCAAGGGGACTGGGATTTGGGTGTGGATTTAAGATGTCTATTGTTTGCAAGGGGACTGGGATTTGGGAGTGGATTTGAGGTGTCTGTGGATTGCAAGGGGCTTTAGGTTTCAGAGTGGATTTGAAATGTTTGTGTTTTGCACGGGTACTGGGATTTGGGATTGGATTTGAGATGTCTGTAGTTTGCAAGGGGTCTGGGATTTGGGAGTGGATTTGAGGTGTCTGTGGTTTGCAAGGGGAATGAGATTTGGGTGTGGATTTGAGATGTTTGTGGATTGCAAGGGGCTTTAGGTTTCAGAGTGGATTTGAAATGTTTGTGGTTTGCAAGGGGACTGGGATTTGGGAGTGGATTTGAGATGACTGTAGTTTGCAAGGGTACTGAGATTTGGGAGAGGATTTGAGATCTCTGTGGTTTGCAAGGGGATTTGGTTTCAGAGTGGATTTGAAATGTTTGTGGTTTGCAAGGGGCTTTCGGTTTCAGAGTGGATTTGAAATGTTTGTGGTTTGCAAGGGGACTGGGATTTGGGAGTGGATTTGAGATGACTGTAGTTTGCAAGAAACTGAGGTTTGGGAGTGGATTTGAGGGGTCTGTGGTTTGCAAGGGGACTGGGAATTGGGAGTGGATTTGAGATGTCTGTATTTTTTAAGGGGTCCGATATTTGGGAAAGGAATTGAGATGTCTGTGGTTTGCAAGGGGATTTTGGTTTGAGAGTGGATTTGAGATGTTTGTGGTTTGCAAGGGGACTGGGATTTGGGAGTGTATTTGAGATGTCTGTGGTTTGCAAGCGGCTTTAGGTTTGAAAGTGGATTTCTGATGTCTGTGGTTTGCAAGGGGCTTTAGGTTTGAGAGTGGATTTGAGATGTCTGTGGTTTGCAAGGGGCTTTAGGTTTCAGAGTGGATTTGAAATGTTTGTGGTTTGCAAGGGGACTGGGATTTGGGAGTGGATTTGAGGGGTCTGGTTTGCAAGGCAACTGGGATTTGTGATTGGATTTGAGATTGCTGTGGTTTGCAAGGGGACGGAGGTTTGGCAGTGGATTTGTGATGTCTGTGGTTTGCCAGGGGACTGAGGCTTGGGAGTCAATTTGAGATGTTTGTGGTTTGCAAGGGGGCTAATATATGGGAGTGGATTTGAGAGGTCTGTATTTTTTAAGGGGTCCGATATTTGGGAGAGGAATTGAGATGTCTGTGGTTTGCAAGGGGCTTTAGGTTTCAGAGTGGATTTGAAATGTTTGTCATTTGCAAGGGGACTGGGATTTGGGAGTGGGTTGGAGATGTCTGTGGTTTGCAATGCGACTGAGGTTTGGGAGTGGATTTGAGGTGTCTGTGGTTTGCAAGGGGACTGACATTTGGGTGTGGATTTGATATGTCTGTGGTTTGCAAGGGGCTTTAGGTTTAGGAGTGGATTTGAGGAGTCTGTGTTTTGCAAGAAACTGAGGTTTCGGAGTGGATTTGAGCTGTCTGTGGATTGCAAGAGGCTTTAGGTTTGAGAGTGGTTTTGAGGGGTCTGTGGTTTGCAAGGGGACTGGGAATTGGGAGTGGATTTGAGATGTCTGTGGTTTGCAAGGGGACTGATGTTTGCCAGTGGATTTGTGCTGTCTTTGGTTTGCCAGGGGACTGAGGTTTGATAGTGGATTTGAGATGTCTGTGGTTTGCAAGGGGACTGGGATTTGGGAGTGGATTTGAGATGACTGTAGTTTGCAAGAAACTGAGGTTTCGGAGTGGATTTGAGCTGTCTGTGGTTTGCAAGAGGCTTTAGGTTTGAGAGTGGATTTGAGGGGTCTGTGGTTTGCAACGGGACTGGGAATTGGGAGTGGATTTGAGATGTCTGTATTTTTTAAGGGGTCCGATATTTGGGAGAGGAATTGAGATGTCTGTTGTTTGCAAGGGGATTTAGGTTTGAGAGTGGATTTGAAATGTTTGTGGTTTGCAAGGGGACTGGGATTTGGGAGTGGATTTGAGATGTCTGTGGTTTGCAAGGGGCTTTAGGTTTGAAAGTGGATTTCTGATGTCTGTGGTTTGCAAGCGGCTTTAGGTTTGAGAGTGGATTTGAGATGTCTGTGGTTTGCAAGGGGCTTTAGGTTTAAGAGTGGATTTGAAATGATTGTGGTTTGCAAGGGGACTGGGATTTGGGAGTGGATTTGAGGGGTCTGGTTTGCAAGGCAACTGGGATTTGTGATTGGATTTGAGATGTCTGTGGTTTGCAAGGGGACGGAGGTTTGGCAGTGGATTTGTGATGTCTGTGGTTTGCCAGGGGACTGAGGCTTGGGAGTCGATTTGAGATGTTTGTGGTTTGCAAGGGGCTTTAGATTTCAGAGTGGTTTTGAGGTGTCTCTGGTTTGCAAGGGGGCTAATATATGGGAGTGGATTTGAGAGGTCTGTATTTTTTAAGGGGTCCGATATTTGGGAGAGGAATTGAGATGTCTGTGGTTTGCAAGGGGCTTTAGGATTCAGCGTGGATTTGAAATGTTTGTCGTTTGCAAGGGGTCTGGGATTTGGGAGTGGGTTGGAGATGTCTGTGGTTTGCAATAGGACTGACATTTGGGTGTGGATTTGATATGTCTGTGGTTTGCAAGGGGCTTTAGGTTTAGGAGTGGATTTGAGGAGTCTGTGTTTTGCAAGAAACTGAGGTTTGGGAGTGGATTTGAGCTGTCTGTGGATTGCAAGAGGCTTTAGGTTTGAGAGTGGATTTGAGGGGTCTGTGGTTTGCAAGGGGACTGAGATTTGGGAGAGGATTTGAGATGTCTCTGGTTTGCAAGGGGCTTTAGGTTTCAAGGTGGATTTGAAATGTTTGTGGTTTGCAAGGGGACTGGGATTTGGGTGTGGATTTAAGATGTCTATTGTTTGCAAGGGGACTGGGATTTGGGAGTGGATTTGAGGTGTCTGTGGATTGCAAGGGGCTTTAGGTTTCAGAGTGGATTTGAAATGTTTGTGTTTTGCACGGGTACTGGGATTTGGGATTGGATTTGAGATGTCTGTAGTTTGCAAGGGGTCTGGGATTTGGGAGTGGATTTGAGGTGTCTGTGGTTTGCAAGGGGAATGAGATTTGGGTGTGGATTTGAGATGTTTGTGGATTGCAAGGGGCTTTAGGTTTCAGAGTGGATTTGAAATGTTTGTGGTTTGCAAGGGGACTGGGATTTGGGAGTGGATTTGAGATGACTGTAGTTTGCAAGGGTACTGAGATTTGGGAGAGGATTTGAGATCTCTGTGGTTTGCAAGGGTATTTGGTTTCAGAGTGGAATTGACATGTTTGTGGTTTGCAAGGGGCTTTAGGTTTCAGAGTGGATTTGAAATGTTTGTGGTTTGCAAGGGGACTGGGATTTGGGAGTGGATTTGAGATGACTGTAGTTTGCAAGAAACTGAGGTTTGGGAGTGGATTTGAGCTGTCTGTGGATTGCAAGAGGCTTTAGGTTTGAGAGTGGATTTGAGGGGTCTGTGGTTTGCAAGGGGACTGGGAATTGGGAGTGGATTTGAGATGTCTGTGGTTTGCAAGGGGACTGATGTTTGCCAGTGGATTTGTGCTGTCTGTGGTTTGCCAGGGGACTGAGGTTTGATAGTGGATTTGAGATGTCTGTGGTTTGCAAGGTTCTTTCGGTTTCAGAGTGGATTTGAAATGTTTGTGGTTTGCAAGGGGACTGGGATTTGGGAGTGGATTTGAGATGACTGTAGTTTGCAAGAAACTGAGGTTTGGGAGTGGATTTGAGATGTCTGTGGATTGCAAGAGGCTTTAGGTTTGAGAGTGGATTTGAGGGGTCTGTGGTTTGCAAGGGGACTGGGAATTGGGAGTGGATTTGAGATGTCTGTGGTTTGCAAGGGGACTGATGTTTGCCAGTGGATTTGTGCTGTCTTTGGTTTGCCAGGGGACTGAGGTTTGATAGTGGATTTGAGATGTCTGTGGTTTGCAAGGGGACTGGGATTTGGGAGTGGATTTGAGATGACTGTAGTTTGCAAGGGTACTGAGATTTGGGAGAGGATTTGAGATCTCTGTGGTTTGCAAGGGGATTTGGTTTCAGAGTGGATTTGAAATGTTTGTGGTTTGCAAGGGGCTTTCGGTTTCAGAGTGGATTTGAAATGTTTGTGGTTTGCAAGGGGACTGGGATTTGGGAGTGGATTTGAGATGACTGTAGTTTGCAAGAAACTGAGGTTTGGGAGTGGATTTGAGGGGTCTGTGGTTTGCAAGGGGACTGGGAATTGGGAGTGGATTTGAGATGTCTGTATTTTTTAAGGGGTCCGATATTTGGGAAAGGAATTGAGATGTCTGTGGTTTGCAAGGGGATTTTGGTTTGAGAGTGGATTTGAGATGTTTGTGGTTTGCAAGGGGACTGGGATTTGGGAGTGTATTTGAGATGTCTGTGGTTTGCAAGCGACTTTAGGTTTGAAAGTGGATTTCTGATGTCTGTGGTTTGCAAGGGGCTTTAGGTTTGAGAGTGGATTTGAGATGTCTGTGGTTTGCAAGGGGCTTTAGGTTTCAGAGTGGATTTGAAATGTTTGTGGTTTGCAAGGGGACTGGGATTTGGGAGTGGATTTGAGGGGTCTGGTTTGCAAGGCAACTGGGATTTGTGATTGGATTTGAGATTGCTGTGGTTTGCAAGGGGACGGAGGTTTGGCAGTGGATTTGTGATGTCTGTGGTTTGCCAGGGGACTGAGGCTTGGGAGTCGATTTGAGATGTTTGTGGTTTGCAAGGGGGCTAATATATGGGAGTGGATTTGAGAGGTCTGTATTTTTTAAGGGGTCCGATATTTGGGAGAGGAATTGAGATGTCTGTGGTTTGCAAGGGGCTTTAGGTTTCAGAGTGGATTTGAAATGTTTTTCGTTTGCAAGGGGACTGGGATTTGGGAGTGGGTTGGAGATGTCTGTGGTTTGCAATGGGACTGAGGTTTGGGAGTGGATTTGAGGTGTCTGTGGTTTGCAAGGGGACTGACATTTGGGTGTGGATTTGATATGTCTGTGGTTTGCAAGGGGCTTTAGGTTTAGGAGTGGATTTGAGGAGTCGGTGTTTTGCAAGAAACTGAGGTTTCGGAGTGGATTTGAGCTGTCTGTGGATTGCAAGAGGCTTTAGGTTTGAGAGTGGTTTTGAGGGGGCTGTGGTTTGCAAGGGGACTGAGATTTGGGAGAGGATTTGAGATGTCTCTGGTTTGCAAGGGGCATTAGGTTTCAAGGTGGATTTGAAATGTTTGTGGTTTGCAAGGGGACTGGGATTTGGGTGTGGATTTAAGATGTCTATAGTTTGCAAGGGGACTGGGATTTGGAGTGGATTTGAGGTGTCTGTGGATTGCAAGGGGCTTTAGGTTTCAGAGTGGATTTGAAATGTTTGTGTTTTGCACGGGTACTGGGATTTGGGATTGGATTTGAGATGTCTGTAGTTTGCAAGGGGTCTGGGATTTGGGAGTGGATTTGAGGTGTCTGTGGTTTGCAAGGGGAATGAGATTTGGGTGTGGATTTGAGATGTTTGTGGATTGCAAGGGGACTGACGTTTGGGGGTGGATTTGATATGTCTTTGGTTTGCAAGGGGCTTTAGGTTTAGGAGTGGATTTGAGGAGTCTGTGTTTTGCAAGAAACTGAGGTTTGGGAGTGGATTTGAGCTGTCTGTGGATTGCAAGAGGCTTTAGGTTTGAGAGTGGATTTGAGGGGTCTGTGGTTTGCAAGGGGACTGAGATTTGGGAGAGGATTTGAGATGTCTCTGGTTTGCAAGGGGCATTAGGTTTCAAGGTGGATTTGAAATGTTTGTGGTTTGCAAGGGGACTGGGATTTGGGTGTGGATTTAAGATGTCTATAGCTTGCAAGGGGACTGGGATTTGGGAGTGGATTTGAGGTGTCTGTGGATTGCAAGGGGCTTTAGGTTTCAGAGTGGATTTGAAATGTTTGTGTTTTGCACGGGTACTGGGATTTGGGATTGGATTTGAGATGTCTGTAGTTTGCAAGGGGTCTGGGATTTGGGTGTGGATTTGAGATGTTTGTGGATTGCAAGGGGCTTTAGGTTTCAGAGTGGATTTGAAATTTTTGTGGTTTGCATGGGGCTTTCGGTTTCAGAGTGGATTTGAAATGTTTGTGGTTTGCAAGGGTACTGAGATTTGGGAGAGGATTTGAGATCTCTGTGGTTTGCAAGGGGATTTGGTTTCAGAGTGGATTTGAAATGTTTGTGGTTTGCAAGGGGCTTTAGGTTTCAGAGTGGATTTGAAATGTTTGTGGTTTGCAAGGGGACTGGGATTTGGGAGTGCATTTGAGATGACTGTAGTTTGCAAGAAACTGAGGTTTGGGAGTGGATTTGAGCTGTCTGTGGTTTGCCAGAGGCTTTAGGTTTGAGAGTGGATTTGAGGGGTCTGTGGTTTGCAAGGGGACTGGGAATTGGGAGTGGATTTGAGATGTCTGTGGTTTGCAAGGGGACTGATGTTTGCCAGTGGATTTGTGCTGTCTGTGGTTTGCCAGGGGACTGCGGTTTGATAGTGGATTTGAAATGTTTGTGGTTTGCAAGGGGCTTTAGGTTTCAGAGTGGATTTGAAATGTTTGTGGTTTGCAAGGGGCTTTAGGTTTGAGAGTGGATTTGTGATATTTGTGGTTTGCAAGGGGCTTTAGGTTTGAGAGTGGATTTGAGGTGTCTGTGGTTTTCAAGGGGGCTGAGATTTTGGAGGGGATTTGAGATGTCTGTATTTTTTAAGGGGTCCGATATTTGGGAGAGGAATTGAGATGTCTGTGGTTTGCAAGGGGATTTAGGTTTGAGAGTGGATTTGAGATGTTTGTGGTTTGCAAGGGGACTGAGATTTCGGAGAGGATTTGAGATGTCTGTCGTTTGCAAGGGGCTTTAGGTTTCAGCATGGATTTGAAATGTTTGTCGTTTACAAGGGAACTGGCATTTGGGAGTGGATTTGAGATGTCTGTGGTTTGCAATGGGACTGAGGTTTGGGAGTGGATTTGAGGTGTCTGTGGTTTGCAAGAGGCTTTAGGTTTGAGAGTGGATTTGAGGGGTCTGTGGTTTGCAAGCGGACTGAGATTTGGGAGAGGATTTCAGATGTCTCTGGTTTGCAAGGGGCTTTAGGTTTCAAGGTGGATTTGAAATGTTTGTGGTTTGCAAGGGGACTGGGATTTGGGTGTGGATTTAAGATGTCTATTGTTTGCAAGGGGACTGGGATTTGGGAGTGGATTTGAGGTGTCTGTGGATTGCAAGGGGCTTCAGGTTTCAGAGTGGATTTGAAATGTTTGTGTTTTGCACGGGTACTGGGATTTGGGATTGGATTTGAGATGTCTGTAGTTTGCAAGGGGTCTGGGATTTGGGTGTGGATTTGAGATGTTTGTGGATTGCAAGGGGCTTTAGGTTTCAGAGTGGATTTGAAATGTTTGTGGTTTGCAAGGGGACTGGGATTTGGGAGTGGATTTGAGATGACTGTAGTTTGCAAGAAACTGAGGTTTGGGAGTGGATTTGAGCTGTCTGTGGATTGCAAGAGGCTTTAGGTTTGAGAGTGGATTTGAGGGGTCTGTGGTTTGCAAGGGGACTGGGAATTGGGAGTGGATTTGAGATGTCTGTGGTTTGCAAGGGGACTGATGTTTGCCAGTGGATTTGTGCTGTCTGTGGTTTGCCAGGGGACTGAGGTTTGATAGTGGATTTGAGATTTCTGTGGTTTGCAAGGTACTTTAGGTTTCAGAGTGGATTTGAAATGTTTGTGGTTTGCAAGGGGACTGGGATTTGGGAGTGGATTTGAGATGACTGTAGTTTGCAAGAAACTGAGGTTTGGGAGTGGATTTGAGCTGTCTGTGGATTGCCATAGGCTTTAGGTTTGAGAGTGGATTTGAGGGGTCTGTGGTTTGCAAGGGGACTGATGTTTGCCAGTGGATTTGTGCTGTCTGTGGTTTGCCAGGGGACTGAGGTTTGATAGTGGATTTGAGATGTCTGTGGTTTGCAAGTTGCTTTAGGTTTCAGAGTGGATTTGAAATGTTTGTGGTTTGCAAGGGGACTGGGATTTGGGAGTGGATTTGAGATGACTGTAGTTTGCAAGAAACTGAGGTTTGGGAGTGGATTTGAGCTGTCTGTGGATTGCAAGAGGCTTTAGGTTTGAGAGTGGATTTGAGGGGCCTGTGGTTTGCAAGGGGACAGGGAATTGGGAGTGGATTTGAGATGTCTGTATTTTTTAAGGGGTCCGATATTTGGGAGAGGAATTGAGATGTCTGTGGTTTGCAAGGGGATTTAGGTTTGAGAGTGGATTTGAGATGTTTCTGGTTTGCAAGGGGTCTGGGATTTGTGAGTGGATTTGAGATGACTGTAGTTTGCAAGGGTACTGAGATTTGGGAGAGGATTTGAGATCTCTGTGGTTTGCAACGGGATTTGGTTTCTTGTGGATTTGAAATGTTTGTGGTTTGCAAGGGGCTTTAGGTTTCAGAGTGGATTTGAAATGTTTGTGGTTTGCAAGGGGACTTGGATTTGGGAGTGGATTTGAGATGACTGTAGTTTGCAAGAAACTGAGGTTTGGGAGTGGATTTGAGCTGTCTGTGGATTGCAAGAGGCTTTCGGTTTGAGAGTGGATTTGAGGGGTCTGTGGTTTGCAAGGGGACTGGGAATTGGGAGTGGATTTGAGATGTCTGTGGTTTGCAAGGGGACTGATGTTTGCCAGTGGATTTGTGCTGTCTGTGGTTTGCCAGGGGGCTGAGGTTTGATAGTGGATTTGAGATGTCTGTGGTTTGCAAGGTGCTTTAGGTTTCCGAGTGGATTTGAAATGTTTGTGGTTTGCAATGGGACTGGGATTTGGGTGTGGATTTGAGATGACTGTAGTTTGCAAGAAACTGAGGTTTGGGAGTGGATTTGAGCTGTCTGTGGATTGCAAGAGGCTTTAGGTTTGAGAGTGGATTTGAGGGGTCTGTGGTTTGCAAGGGGACTGGGATTTGGGAGTGCATTTGTGATGACTGTAGTTTGCAAGAAACTGAGGTTTGGGAGTGGATTTGAGCTGTCTGTGGTTTGCCAGAGGCTTTAGGTTTGAGAGTGGATTTGAGGGGTCTGTGGTTTGCAAGGGGACTGGGAATTGGGAGTGGATTTGAGATGTCTGTGGTTTGCAAGGGGACTGATGTTTGCCAGTGGATTTGTGCTGTCTGTGGTTTGCCAGGGGACTGCGGTTTGATAGTGGATTTGAAATGTTTGTGGTTTGCAAGGGGCTTTATGTTTCAGAGTGGATTTGAAATGTTTGTGGTTTGCAAGGGGACTGGGATTTGGGAGTGGATTTGAGATGACTGTAGTTTGCAAGAAACTGAGGTTTGGGAGTGGATTTGAGCTGTCTGTGGATTGCAAGAGGCTTTAGGATTGAGAGTGGATTTGAGGGGTCTGTGGTTTGCAAGGGGACTGGGAATTGGGAGTGGATTTGAGATGTCTGTGGTTTGCAAGGGGACTGATGTTTGCCAGTGGATTTGTGCTGTCTGTGGTTTGCCAGGGGACTGAGGTTTGATAGTGGATTTGAGATGTCTGTGGTTTGCAAGGTGCTTTAGGTTTGAGAGTGGATTTGTGATATTTGTGGTTTGCAAGGGGCTTTAGGTTTGAGAGTGGATTTGAGGTGTCTGTGGATTTCAAGCGGGCTGAGATTTTGGAGGGGATTTGAGATGTCTGTATTTTTTAAGGGGTCCGTTATTTTGGAGAGGAATTGAGATGTCTGTGGTTTGCAAGGGGATTTAGGTTTGAGAGTGGATTTGAGATGTTTGTGGTTTGCAAGGGGACTGAGATTTCGGAGAGGATTTGAGATGTCTGTCGTTTGCAAGGGGCTTTAGGTTTCAGCATGGATTTGAAATGTTTGTCGTTTACAAGGGAACTGGCATTTGGGAGTGGATTTGAGATGTCTGTAGTTTGCAATGGGACTGAGGTTTGATAGTGGATTTGAGATGTCTGTGGTTTGCAAGGTGCTTTAGGTTTCAGAGTGGATTTGAAATGTTTGTGGTTTGCAAGGGGACTGGGATTTGGGTGTGGATTTAAGATGTCTATTGTTTGCAAGGGGACTGGGATTTGGGAGTGGATTTGAGGTGTCTGTGGATTGCAAGGGGCTTTAGGTTTCAGAGTGGATTTGAAATGTTTGTGTTTTGCACGGGTACTGGGATTTGGGATTGGATTTGAGATGTCTGTAGTTTGCAAGGGGTCTGGGATTTGGGTGTGGATTTGAGATGTTTGTGGATTGCAAGGGGCTTTAGGTTTCAGAGTGGATTTGAAATGTTTGTGGTTTGCAAGGGGACTGGGATTTGGGAGTGGATTTGAGATGACTGTAGTTTGCAAGAAACTGAGGTTTGGGAGTGGATTTGAGCTGTCTGTGGATTGCCAGAGGCTTTAGGTTTGAGAGTGGATTTGAGGGGTCTGTGGTTTGCAAGGGGACTGGGAATTGGGAGTGGATTTGAGATGTCTGTGGTTTGCAAGGGGACTGATGTTTGCCAGTGGATTTGTGCTGTCTGTGGTTTGCCAGGGGACTGAGGTTTGATAGTGGATTTGAGATGTCTGTGGTTTGCAAGGTACTTTAGGTTTCAGAGTGGATTTGAAATGTTTGTGGTTTGCAAGGGGACTGGGATTTGGGAGTGGATTTGAGATGACTGTAGTTTGCAAGAAACTGAGGTTTGGGAGTGGATTTGAGCTGTCTGTGGATTGCAAGAGGCTTTAGGTTTGAGAGTGGATTTGAGGGGTCTGTGGTTTGCAAGGGGACTGGGAATTGGGAGTGGATTTGAGATGTCTGTGGTTTGCAAGGGGACTGATGTTTGCCAGTGGATTTGTGCTGTCTGTGGTTTGCCAGGGGACTGAGGTTTGATAGTGGATTTGAGATGCCTGTGGTTTGCAAGGGGACTGGGATTTGGGAGTGGATTTGAGATGACTGTAGTTTGCAAGGGTACTGAGATTTGGGAGAGGATTTGAGATCTCTGTGGTTTGCAAGGGGATTTGGTTTCAGAGTGGATTTGAAATGTTTGTGGTTTGCAAGGGGACAGGGAATTGGGAGTGGATTTGAGATGTCTGTACTTTTTTAAGGGGTCCGATATTTGGGAGAGGAATTGAGATGTCTGTGGTTTGCAAGGGGATTTAGGTTTGAGAGTGGATTTGAGATGTTTCTGGTTTGCAAGGGGACTGGGATTTGTGAGTGGATTTGAGATGACTGTAGTTTGCAAGGGTACTGAGATTTGGGAGAGGATTTGAGATCTCTGTGGTTTGCAACGGGATTTGGATTCAGAGTGGATTTGAAATGTTTGTGGTTTGCAAGGGGCTTTAGGTTTCAGAGTGGATTTGAAATGTTTGTGGTTTGCAAGGGGACTGGGATTTGGGAGTGGATTTGAGATGACTGTAGTTTGCAAGAAACTGAGGTTTGGGAGTGGATTTGAGCTGTCTGTGGATTGCAAGAGGCTTTCGGTTTGAGAGTGGATTTGAGGGGTCTGTGGTTTGCAAGGGGACTGGGAATTGGGAGTGGATTTGAGATGTCTGTGGTTTGCAAGGGGACTGATGTTTGCCAGTGGATTTGTGCTGTCTGTGGTTTGCCAGGGGACTGAGGTTTGATACTGGATTTGATATGTCTGTGGTTTGCAAGGGGACTGGGATTTGGGAGTGGATTTGAGATGTCTGTGGTTTGCAAGGGGACTGATGTTTGCCAGTGGATTTGTGCTGTCTGTGGTTTGCCAGGGGGCTGAGGTTTGATAGTGGATTTGAGATGTCTGTGGTTTGCAAGGTGCTTTAGGTTTCAGAGTGGATTTGAAATGTTTGTGGTTTGCAATGGGACTGGGATTTGGGTGTGGATTTGAGATGACTGTAGTTTGCAAGAAACTGAGGTTTGGGAGTGGATTTGAGCTGTCTGTGGATTGCAAGAGGCTTTAGGTTTGAGAGTGGATTTGAGGGGTCTGTGGTTTGCAAGGGGACTGGGAATTGGGAGTGGATTTGAGATGTCTGTGGTTTGCAAGGGGACTGATGTTTGCCAGTGGATTTGTGCTGTCTGTGGTTTGCCAGGGGACTGAGGTTTGATAGTGGATTTGAGATGCCTGTGGTTTGCAAGGGGACTGGGATTTGGGAGTGGATTTGAGATGACTGTAGTTTGCAAGGGTACTGAGATTTGGGAGAGGATTTGAGATCTCTGTGGTTTGCAAGGGGATTTGGTTTCAGAGTGGATTTGAAATGTTTGTGGTTTGCAAGGGGCTTTAGGTTTCAGAGTGGATTTGAAATGTTTGTGGTTTGCAAGGGGACTGGGATTTGGGAGTGGATTTGAGATGACTGTAGTTTGCAAGAAACTGAGGTTTGGGAGTGGACTTGAGCTGTCTGTGGATTGCAAGAGGCTTTAGGTTTGAGAGTGGATTTGAGGGGTCTGTGGTTTGCAAGGGGACTGGGAATTGGGAGTGGATTTGAGATGTCTGTGGTTTGCAAGGGGACTGATGTTTGCCAGTGGATTTGTGCTGTCTGTGGTTTGCCAGGGGACTGAGGTTTGATAGTGGATTTGAGATGTCTGTGGTTTGCAAGGTGCTTTAGGTTTCAGAGTGGATTTGAAATGTTTGTGGTTTGCAAGGGGACTGGGATTTGGGAGTGGATTTGAGATGACTGTAGTTTGCAAGAAACTGAGGTTTGGGAGTGGATTTGAGCTGTCTGTGGATTGCAAGAGGCTTTAGGTTTGAGAGTGGATTTGAGGGGCCTGTGGTTTGCAAGGGGACAGGGAATTGGGAGTGGATTTGAGATGTCTGTACTTTTTTAAGGGGTCCGATATTTGGGAGAGGAATTGAGATGTCTGTGGTTTGCAAGGGGATTTAGGTTTGAGAGTGGATTTGAGATGTTTCTGGTTTGCAAGGGGACTGGGATTTGTGAGTGGATTTGAGATGACTGTAGTTTGCAAGGGTACTGAGATTTGGGAGAGGATTTGAGATCTCTGTGGTTTGCAACGGGATTTGGTTTCAGAGTGGATTTGAAATGTTTGTGGTTTGCAAGGGGCTTTAGGTTTCAGAGTGGATTTGAAATGTTTGTGGTTTGCAAGGGGACTGGGATTTGGGAGTGGATTTGAGATGACTGTAGTTTGCAAGAAACTGAGGTTTGGGAGTGGATTTGAGCTGTCTGTGGATTGCAAGAGGCTTTCGGTTTGAGAGTGGATTTGAGGGGTCTGTGGTTTGCAAGGGGACTGGGAATTGGGAGTGGATTTGAGATGTCTGTGGTTTGCAAGGGGACTGATGTTTGCCAGTGGATTTGTGCTGTCTGTGGTTTGCCAGGGGGCTGAGGTTTGATAGTGGATTTGAGATGTCTGTGGTTTGCAAGGTGCTTTAGGTTTCCGAGTGGATTTGAAATGTTTGTGGTTTGCAATGGGACTGGGATTTGGGTGTGGATTTGAGATGACTGTAGTTTGCAAGAAACTGAGGTTTGGGAGTGGATTTGAGCTGTCTGTGGATTGCAAGAGGCTTTAGGTTTGAGAGTGGATTTGAGGGGTCTGTGGTTTGCAAGGGGACTGGGAATTGGGAGTGGATTTGAGATGTCTGTGGTTTGCAAGGGGACTGATGTTTGCCAGTGGATTTGTGCTGTCTGTGGTTTGCCAGGGGACTGAGGTTTGATACTGGATTTGATATGTCTGTGGTTTGCAAGGGGACTGGGATTTGGGAGTGGATTTGAGATGACTGTAGTTTGCAAGGGTACTGAGATTTGGGAGAGGATTTGAGATCTCTGTGGTTTGCAAGGGGATTTGGTTTCAGAGTGGATTTGAAATGTTTGTGGTTTGCAAGGGGACTGGGATTTGGGAGTGGATTTGAGATGACTGTAGTTTGCAAGAAACTGAGGTTTGGGAGTGGACTTGAGCTGTCTGTGGATTGCAAGAGGCTTTAGGTTTGAGAGTGGATTTGAGGGGTCTGTGGTTTGCAAGGGGACTGGGAATTGGGAGTGGATTTGAGATGTCTGTGGTTTGCAAGGGGACTGATGTTTGCCAGTGGATTTGTGCTGTCTGTGGTTTGCCAGGGGACTGAGGTTTGATAGTGGATTTGAGATGTCTGTGGTTTGCAAGGTGCTTTAGGTTTCAGAGTGGATTTGAAATGTTTGTGGTTTGCAAGGGGACTGGGATTTGGGAGTGGATTTGAGATGACTGTAGTTTGCAAGAAACTGAGGTTTGGGAGTGGATTTGAGCTGTCTGTGGATTGCAAGAGGCTTTAGGTTTGAGAGTGGATTTGAGGGGCCTGTGGTTTGCAAGGGTACTGGGAATTGGGAGTGGATTTGATATGTCTGTATTTTTTAAGGGGTCCGATATTTGGGAGAGGAATTGAGATGTCTGTGGTTTGCAAGGGGATTTAGGTTTGAGAGTGGATTTGAGATGTTTGTGGTTTGCAAGGGGACTGGGATTTGTGAGTGGATTTGAGATGACTGTAGTTTGCAAGGGTAGTGAGATTTGGGAGAGGATTTGAGATCTCTGTGGTTTGCAACGGGATTTGGTTTCAGAGTGGATTTGAAATGTTTGTGGTTTGCAAGGGGCTTTAGGTTTCAGAGTGGATTTGAAATGTTTGTGGTTTGCAAGGGGACTGGGATTTGGGAGTGGATGTGAGATGACTGTAGTTTGCAAGAAACTGAGGTTTGGGAGTGGATTTGAGCTGTCTGTGGATTGCAAGAGGCTTTAGGTTTGAGAGTGGATTTGAGGGGTCTGTGGTTTGCAAGGGGATTGGGAATTGGGAGTGGATTTGAGATGTCTGTGGTTTGCAAGGGGACTGATGTTTGCCAGTGGATTTGTGCTGTCTGTGGTTTGCCAGGGGGCTGAGGTTTGGGAGTCGATTTGAGATGTTTGTGGTTTGCAAGGGGCTTTAGATTTCAGAGTGGTTTTGAGGTGTCTCTGGTTTGCAAGGGGGCTAATATATGGGAGTGGATTTGAGAGGTCTGTATTTTTTAAGGGGTCCGATATTTGGGAGAGTAATTGAGATGTCTGTGGTTTGCAAGGGGCTTTAGGATTCAGCGTGGATTTGAAATGTTTGTCGTTTGCAAGGCGACTGGGATTTGGGAGTGGGTTGGAGATGTCTGTGGTTTGCAATGGGACTGACATTTGGGTGTGGATTTGATATGTCTGTGGTTTGCAAGGGGCTTTAGATTTAGGAGTGGATTTGAGGAGTCTGTGTTTTGCAAGAAACTGAGGTTTGGGAGTGGATTTGAGCTGTCTGTGGATTGCAAGAGGCTTTAGGTTTGAGAGTGGATTTGAGGGGTCTGTGGTTTGCAAGGGGACTGAGATTTGGGAGAGGATTTGAGATGTCTCTGGTTTGCAAGGGGCTTTAGGTTTCAAGGTGGATTTGAAATGTTTGTGGTTTGCAAGGGGACTGGGATTTGGGTGTGGATTTAAGATGTCTATAGTTTGCAAGAGGACTGGGATTTGGGAGTGGATTTGAGGTGTTTGTGGTTTGCAAGGGGACTGCAATTTGGGAGTGGATTTGAGATGTCTGTGGTTTGCAACTCGCTTTAGTTTGACAGCGGATTTGAGATTATTGTGGTTTGCAAGGGGTTTTAGGTTTGAGAGTGGATTTGAGGAGTCTGTGGTTTGCAAAAGGGCTGAGATTTGGGAGTGGATTTGAGATGTCTGTGGTTTACAAGGGGACTGATGTTTGGAGTGGATTTGAGATGTTTGTGGTTTCCAAGGGGACTGCGATTTGGGAGTGGATTTGAGATGTTTGTGGTTTGCAATGGGCTTTATTTTTGAGAGTGGATTTGAGATGTTTGTGGTTTGCAAGTGGCTTTAGGTTTGAGAGTGGATTAGAGATGTCTGTAGTTTGCAAGGGGACTGAGATTTGGGAGAGGATTTTAGATGTCTGTGGTTTGCATGGGGCTTTAGGTTTGAGAGTGGATTTCAGATGTTTGTGGATTGCAAGGGGCTTTAAGTTTGAGAGTGGATTTGAGGTGTCTTTGGTTTGCAAGGTTTTTTAGGTTTAGGAGTGGATTTGAGGTGTCTGTGGTTTGCAAGGGACTTTAGGTTTGGTAGTCAATTTGATGTGTCTGTGGTTTGCAAGGGGCTTTATGTTTTCAGAGCGGATTTGAGATGTTTGTGGTTTACATAGGTCTTTAGGTTTGAGAGTGAATTTGTGATGTCTTTGGTTTGCAAGGGGGCTGAGATTTGGGAGTGGATTTGAGATGTCTCTAGTTTGCAAGCGGACTGAGATTTGGGAGAGGATTTGAGATGTCTGTGGTTTGCAAGGGGGCTTTAGGTCTGAGAGTGGATTTCAGAAGTCTGTGGACTGCAAGCATTTTTAGGTTTGGGAGTGGATTTGAGATGTTTGTGGTTTGCAAGGGGACTGGGATTTGGGAGTGGATTTGAAATGTCTGTGGTTTGCAAGTCGCTTTAGGTTTGTCAGCGGATTTGAGATGTTTGTGGTTTACAAGGTGCTTTAGTTTTGAGAGTGGATTTGAGGTGTCTGTGGTTTACAAAGGGGCTGAGATTTGGGAGTGGATTTGAGATGTCTGTGGTTTGCAAGTGGCTTTAGGTTTGAGAGCAGATTTGAGATGTTTGTGGATTGCAAGGGGCTTTAGGTTTGAGAGTGGATTTGAGATGTTTGTGGTTTGCAAGGTGACTGCGATTTGGGATTGGATTTGAGATGTCTGTGGTTTGAAAGGGGACTGGGATTTGGGAGTGGATTTGACATATCTGTGGTTTGCAGGCGGACTGAGGTTTGGGAGTGGATTTGAGATGTCCGTAGTTTGCAAAGGGACTGAGATTTGGGAGAGGATTTGAGGTGTCTGTGGTTTGCAAGGGGATTTGGTTTCAGAGTGGATTTGAATTGTTTGTGGTTTGCAAGGGGCTTTAGGTTTCAGAGTGGATTTGAAATGTTTGTGGTTTGCAAGGGGACTGGGATTTGGTATTGGATTTGAGATGGCTGTGGTTTCCAAGGGGACTGCGATTTGGGAGTGGATTTGAGATGTCTGTGGTTTGCAAGTCGCTTTAGGTTTGTCAGCGGATTTGAGATGTTTGTGGTTTACAAGGTGCTTTAGTTTTGAGAGTGGATTTGAGGTGTCTGTGGTTTACAAAGGGGCTGAGATTTGGGAGTGGATTTGAGATGTCTGTGGTTTGCAAGTGGCTTTAGGTTTGAGAGCAGATTTGAGATGTTTGTGGATTGCAAGGGGCTTTAGGTTTGAGAGTGGATTTGAGATGTTTGTGGTTTGCAAGGTGACTGCGATTTGGGATTGGATTTGAGATGTCTGTGGTTTGAAAGGGGACTGAGGTTTGGGAGTGGATTTGAGATGTCTGTGGTTTGCAAGGGGCTTTAGGTTTGAGAGTGGATTTGAAGTGTCTGTGGTTTACAAGGGGGCTGAAATTTGGGACTGGTTTTGAGATGTCTGTAGTTTGCAAGGGGACTGAGATTTGGGAGAGGATTTCAGATCTCTGAGGTTTGCAAGGGGCTTTAGGATTCAGAGTGGATTTGAAATGTTTGTGTTTTGCACGGGTACTGGGATTTGGGATTGGATTTGAGATGTCTGTAGTTTGCAAGGTGACTGGGATTTGGGAGTGGATTTGAGGTGTTTGTGGTTTGCAAGGGGACTGCAATTTGGGAGTGGATTTGAGATGTCTGTGGTTTGCAACTCGCTTTAGTTTGACAGCGGATTTGAGATTATTGTGGTTTGCAAGGGGTTTTAGGTTTGAGAGTGGATTTGAGGAGTCTGTGGTTTGCAAGGGGACTGAGGTTTGGGAGAGGATTTCAGATCTCTGAGGTTTGCAAGGGGCTTCAGGTTTGAGAGTGGATTTGAGATGTTTGTGGTTTGCAAGTGGCTTTAGGTTTGAGAGTGGATTTGAGGTGTCTGTGGTTTGCTAGGGGCTACAATTTGGGACTGGATTTGATATGTCCATGGTTTACAAGTGGCTTTAGATTAGAGAGCGGATTTGAGATGTTTCTGTTTTGCAAGGTGCTTTAGGTTTCAGAGTGGATTTGAAAGGTTTGTGGTTTGCAAGGGGACTGGGATTTGGGAGTGGATTTGAGATTACTGTAGTTTGCAAGAAACTGAGGTTTGGGAGTGGATTTGAGCTGTCTGTGGATTGCAAGAGGCTTTAGGTTTGAGAGTGGATTTGAGGGGCCTGTGGTTTGCAAGGGGACAGGGAATTGGGAGTGGATTTGAGATGTCTGTATTTTTTAAGGGGTCCGATATTTGGGAGAGGAATTGAGATGTCTGTGGTTTGCAAGTGGATTTAGGTTTGAGAGTGGATTTGAGATGTTTCTGGTTTGCAAGGGGACTGGGATTTGTGAGTGGATTTGAGATGACTGTAGTTTGCAAGGGTACTGAGATTTGGGAGTGGATTTGAGATGACTGTAGTTTGCAAGTAACTGAGGTTTGGGAGTGGATTTGAGCTGTCTGTGGTTTGCAAGAGGCTTTAGGTTTGAGAGTGGATTTGAGGGGTTTGTGGTTTGCAAGGAAACTGGGAATTAGGAGTGGATTTGAGATGTCTGTGGTTTGCAAGGGGCTTTAGGTTTCAAGGTGGATTTGAAATGTTTGTGGTTTGCAAGGGGACTGGGATTTGGGTGTGGATTTAAGATGTCTATAGTTTGCAAGAGGACTGGGATTTGGGAGTGGATTTGAGGTGTCTGTGATTTGCAAGGGGAATGAGATTTGGGTGTGGATTTGAGATGTTTGTGGATTGCAAGGGGCTTTAGGATTCAGAGTGGATTTGAAATGTTTGTGTTTTGCACGGGTACTGGGATTTGGGATTGGATTTGAGATGTCTGTAGTTTGCAAGGTGACTGGGATTTGGGAGTGGATTTGAGGTGTTTGTGGTTTGCAAGGGGACTGCAATTTGGGAGTGGATTTGAGATGTCTGTGGTTTGCAACTCGCTTTAGTTTGACAGCGGATTTGAGATTATTGTGGTTTGCAAGGGGTTTTAGGTTTGAGAGTGGATTTGAGGAGTCTGTGGTTTGCAAAAGGGCTGAGATTTGGGAGTGGATTTGAGATGTCTGTGGTTTACAAGGGGACTGATGTTTGGAGAGGATTTGAGATGTTTGTGGTTTCCAAGGGGACTGCGATTTGGGAGTGGATTTGAGATGTCTGTGGTTTGCATGGGGCTTTAGTTTTGAGAGTGGATTTGAGATGTTTGTGGTTTGCAAGTGGCTTTAGGTTTGAGAGTGGATTAGAGATGTCTGTAGTTTGCAAGGGGACTGAGATTTGGGAGAGGATTTCAGATCTCTGAGGTTTGCAAGGGGCTTTAGGATTCAGAGTGGATTTGAAATGTTTGTGTTTTGCACGGGTACTGGGATTTGGGATTGGATTTGAGATGTCTGTAGTTTGCAAGGTGACTGGGATTTGGGAGTGGATTTGAGGTGTTTGTGGTTTGCAAGGGGACTGCAATTTGGGAGTGGATTTCAGATGTCTGTGGTTTGCAACTCGCTTTAGTTTGACAGCGGATTTGAGATTATTGTGGTTTGCAAGGGGTTTTAGGTTTGAGAGTGGATTTGAGGAGTCTGTGGTTTGCAAGGGGACTGAGGTTTGGGAGAGGATTTCAGATCTCTGAGGTTTGCAAGGGGCTTCAGGTTTGAGAGTGGATTTGAGATGTTTGTGGTTTGCAAGTGGCTTTAGGTTTGAGAGTGGATTTGAGGTGTCTGTGGTTTGCTAGGGGCTACAATTTGGGACTGGATTTGATATGTCCATGGTTTACAAGTGGCTTTAGATTAGAGAGCGGATTTGAGATGTTTCTGTTTTGCAAGGTGCTTTAGGTTTCAGAGTGGATTTGAAAGGTTTGTGGTTTGCAAGGGGACTGGGATTTGGGAGTGGATTTGAGATTACTGTAGTTTGCAAGAAACTGAGGTTTGGGAGTGGATTTGAGCTGTCTGTGGATTGCAAGAGGCTTTAGGTTTGAGAGTGGATTTGAGGGGCCTGTGGTTTGCAAGGGGACAGGGAATTGGGAGTGGATTTGAGATGTCTGTATTTTTTAAGGGGTCCGATATTTGGGAGAGGAATTGAGATGTCTGTGGTTTGCAAGTGGATTTAGGTTTGAGAGTGGATTTGAGATGTTTCTGGTTTGCAAGGGGACTGGGATTTGTGAGTGGATTTGAGATGACTGTAGTTTGCAAGGGTACTGAGATTTGGGAGTGGATTTGAGATGACTGTAGTTTGCAAGTAACTGAGGTTTGGGAGTGGATTTGAGCTGTCTGTGGTTTGCAAGAGGCTTTAGGTTTGAGAGTGGATTTGAGGGGTTTGTGGTTTGCAAGGAAACTGGGAATTAGGAGTGGATTTGAGATGTCTGTGGTTTGCAAGGGGACGGAGGTTTGGCAGTGGATTTGTGATGTCTGTGGTTTGCCAGGGGACTGAGGCTTGGGAGTCGATTTGAGATGTTTGTGGTTTGCAAGTGGCTTTAGATTTCAGAGTGGTTTTGAGGTGTCTCTGGTTTGCAAGGGGGCTAATATATGGGAGTGGATTTGAGAGGTCTGTATTTTTTAAGGGGTCCGATATTTGGGAGAAGAATTGAGATGTCTGTGGTTTGCAAGGGGCTTTAGGATTCAGCGTGGATTTGAAATGTTTGTCGTTTGCAAGGCGACTGGGATTTGGGAGTGGGTTGGAGATGTCTGTGGTTTGCAATGGGACTGACATTTGGGTGTGGATTTGATATGTCTGTGGTTTGCAAGGGGCTTTAGATTTAGGAGTGGATTTGAGGAGTCTGTGTTTTGCAATAAACTGAGGTTTGGGAGTGGATTTGAGCTGTCTGTGGATTGCAAGAGGCTTTAGGTTTGAGAGTGGATTTGAGGGGTCTGTGGTTTGCAAGGGGACTGAGATTTGGGAGAGGATTTGAGATGTCTCTGGTTTGCAAGGGGCTTTAGGTTTCAAGGTGGATTTGAAATGTTTGTGGTTTGCAAGGGGACTGGGATTTGGGTGTGGATTTAAGATGTCTATAGTTTGCAAGAGGACTGGGATTTGGGAGTGGATTTGAGGTGTCTGTGATTTGCAAGGGGAATGAGATTTGGGTGTGGATTTGAGATGTTTGTGGATTGCAAGGGGCTTTAGGATTCAGAGTGGATTTGAAATGTTTGTGTTTTGCACGGGTACTGGGATTTGGGATTGGATTTGAGATGTCTGTAGTTTGCAAGGTGACTGGGATTTGGGAGTGGATTTGAGGTGTTTGTGGTTTGCAAGGGGACTGCAATTTGGGAGTGGATTTGAGATGTCTGTGGTTTGCAACTCGCTTTAGTTTGACAGCGGATTTGAGATTATTGTGGTTTGCAAGGGGTTTTAGGTTTGAGAGTGGATTTGAGGAGTCTGTGGTTTGCAAAAGGGCTGAGATTTGGGAGTGGATTTGAGATGTCTGTGGTTTACAAGGGGACTGATGTTTGGAGAGGATTTGAGATGTTTGTGGTTTCCAAGGGGACTGCGATTTGGGAGTGGATTTGAGATGTCTGTGGTTTGCATGGGGCTTTAGTTTTGAGAGTGGATTTGAGATGTTTGTGGTTTGCAAGTGGCTTTAGGTTTGAGAGTGGATTAGAGATGTCTGTAGTTTGCAAGGGGACTGAGATTTGGGAGAGGATTTTAGATGTCTGTGGTTTGCATGGGGCTTTAGGTTTGAGAGTGGATTTCAGATGTTTGTGGATTGCAAGGGGCTTTAAGTTTGAGAGTGGATTTGAGGTGTCTTTGGTTTGCAAGGTTTTTTAGGTTTAGGAGTGGATTTGAGGTGTCTGTGGTTTGCAAGGGACTTTAGGTTTGGTAGTCAATTTGATGTGTCTGTGGTTTGCAAGGGGCTTTATGTTTTCAGAGCGGATTTGAGATGTTTGTGGTTTACATAGGTCTTTAGGTTTGAGAGTGAATTTGTGATGTCTTTGGTTTGCAAGGGGGCTGAGATTTGGGAATGGATTTGAGATGTCTCTAGTTTGCAAGCGGACTGAGATTTGGGAGAGGATTTGAGATGTCTGTGGTTTGCAAGGGGGCTTTAGGTCTGAGAGTGGATTTCAGATGTCTGTGGACTGCAAGCATTTTTAGGTTTGGGAGTGGATTTGAGATGTTTGTGGTTTGCAAGGGGACTGGGATTTGGGAGTGGATTTGAAATGTCTGTGGTTTGCAAGTCGCTTTAGGTTTGTCAGCGGATTTGAGATGTTTGTGGTTTACAAGGTGCTTTAGTTTTGAGAGTGGATTTGAGGTGTCTGTGGTTTACAAAGGGGCTGAGATTTGGGAGTGGATTTGAGATGTCTGTGGTTTGCAAGTGCCTTTAGGTTTGAGAGCAGATTTGAGATGTTTGTGGATTGCAAGGGGCTTTAGGTTTGAGAGTGGATTTGAGATGTTTGTGGTTTGCAAGGTGACTGCGATTTGGGATTGGATTTGAGATGTCTGTGGTTTGAAAGGGGACTGAGGTTTGGGAGTGGATTTGAGATGTCTGTGGTTTGCAAGGGGCTTTAGGTTTGAGAGCGGATTTGAGATGTATGTGGTTTGCAATGGGCTTTAGATTTGAGAGTGGATTTGAGATGTTTGTGGTTTGCAAGGGGCTTTACGTTTGAGAGTGGATTTGAGATGTTTGTGGTTTTCAAGAGGGCTTTAGATTTGAGAGTGGATTTGAGATGTCTGTGGTTTGCAAGGGGGCTGAGATTTCGGAGAGGATTTGAGATATCTGTGGTTTGCAAGGGGACTGGGATTTGGGAGTGGATTTGACATGTCTGTGGTTTGCAGGCGGACTGAGGTTTGGGAGTGGATTTGAGATGTCCGTAGTTTGCAAACGGACTGAGATTTGGTAGAGGATTTGAGGTGTCTGTGGTTTGCAAGGGGACTGAGGTTTGGGAGAGGATTTGAGATGTCTGTGGTTTGCAAGGGGACTGGAATTTGGGAGTGGATTTGAGATGTCTGTGGTTTGCAAGCGGACTGAGGTTTGGGAGTGGATTTGAGATGTTTGTGGTTTGCAATGGGCTTTAGATTTGGGAGTGGATTTGAGATGTTTGTGGTTTGCAAGTGGCTTTAGGTTTGAGAGTGGATTTGAAGTGTCTGTGGTTTACAAGGGGGCTGAAATTTGGGACTGGTTTTGAGATGTCTGTAGTTTGCAAGGGGACTGAGATTTGGGAGAGGATTTCAGATCTCTGAGGTTTGCAAGGGGCTTCAGGTTTGAGAGTGGATTTGAGATGTTTGTGGTTTGCAAGTGGCTTTAGGTTTGAGAGTGGATTTGAGGTGTCTGTGGTTTGCTAGGGGCTACAATTTGGGACTGGATTTGATATGTCCGTGGTTTACAAGTGGCTTTAGATTAGAGAGCGGATTTGAGATGTTTCTGTTTTGCAAGGTGCTTTAGGTTTCAGAGTGGATTTGAAATGTTTGTGGTTTGCAAGGGGACTGGGATTTGGGAGTGGATTTGAGATGACTGTAGTTTGCAAGAAACTGAGGTTTGGGAGTGGATTTGAGCTGTCTGTGGATTGCAAGAGGCTTTAGGTTTGAGAGTGGATTTGAGGGGCCTGTGGTTTGCAAGGGGACAGGGAATTGGGAGTGGATTTGATATGTCTGTATTTTTTAAGGGGTCCGATATTTGGGAGAGGAATTGAGATGTCTGTGGTTTGCAAGGGGATTTAGGTTTGAGAGTGGATTTGAGATGTTTCTGGTTTGCAAGGGGACTGGGATTTGTGAGTGGATTTGAGATGACTGTAGTTTGCAAGGGTACTGAGATTTGGGAGAGGATTTGAGATCTCTGTGGTTTGCAACGGGATTTGGTTTCAGAGTGGATTTGAAATGTTTGTGGTTTGCAAGGGGCTTTAGGTTTCAGAGTGGATTTGAAATGTTTGTGGTTTGCAAGGGGACTGGGATTTGGGAGTGGATTTGAGATGACTGTAGTTTGCAAGAAACTGAGGTTTGGGAGTGGATTTGAGCTGTCTGTGGATTGCAAGAGGCTTTCGGTTTGAGAGTGGATTTGAGGGGTCTGTGGTTTGCAAGGGGACTGGGAATTGGGAGTGGATTTGAGATGTCTGTGGTTTGCAAGGGGACTGATGTTTGCCAGTGGATTTGTGCTGTCTGTGGTTTGCCAGGGGGCTGAGGTTTGATAGTGGATTTGAGATGTCTGTGGTTTGCAAGGTGCTTTAGGTTTCCGAGTGGATTTGAAATGTTTGTGGTTTGCAATGGGACTGGGATTTGGGTGTGGATTTGAGATGACTGTAGTTTGCAAGAAACTGAGGTTTGGGAGTGGATTTGAGCTGTCTGTGGATTGCAAGAGGCTTTAGGTTTGAGAGTGGATTTGAGGGGTCTGTGGTTTGCAAGGGGACTGGGAATTGGGAGTGGATTTGAGATGTCTGTGGTTTGCAAGCGGACTGAGGTTTGGGAGTGGATTTGAGATGTTTGTGGTTTGCAATGGGCTTTAGATTTGGGAGTGGATTTGAGATGTTTGTGGTTTGCAAGTGGCTTTAGGTTTGAGAGTGGATTTGAAGTGTCTGTGGTTTACAAGGGGGCTGAAATTTGGGACTGGTTTTGAGATGTCTGTAGTTTGCAAGGGGACTGAGATTTGGGAGAGGATTTCAGATCTCTGAGGTTTGCAAGGGGCTTCAGGTTTGAGAGTGGATTTGAGATGTTTGTGGTTTGCAAGTGGCTTTAGGTTTGAGAGTGGATTTGAGGTGTCTGTGGTTTGCTAGGGGCTACAATTTGGGACTGGATTTGATATGTCCGTGGTTTACAAGTGGCTTTAGATTAGAGAGCGGATTTGAGATGTTTCTGTTTTGCAAGGTGCTTTAGGTTTCAGAGTGGATTTGAAATGTTTGTGGTTTGCAAGGGGACTGGGATTTGGGAGTGGATTTGAGATGACTGTAGTTTGCAAGAAACTGAGTTTTGGGAGTGGATTTGAGCTGTCTGTGGATTGCAAGAGGCTTTAGGTTTGAGAGTGGATTTGAGGGGCCTGTGGTTTGCAAGGGGACAGGGAATTGGGAGTGGATTTGAGATGTCTGTATTTTTTAAGGGGTCCGATATTTGGGAGAGGAATTGAGATGTCTGTGGTTTGCAAGGGGATTTAGGTTTGAGAGTGGATTTGAGATGTTTCTGGTTTGCAAGGGGACTGGGATTTGTGAGTGGATTTGAGATGACTGTAGTTTGCAAGGGTACTGAGATTTGGGAGAGGATTTGAGATCTCTGTGGTTTGCAACGGGATTTGGTTTCAGAGTGGATTTGAAATGTTTGTGGTTTGCAAGGGGCTTTAGGTTTCAGAGTGGATTTGAAATGTTTGTGGTTTGCAAGGGGACTGGGATTTGGGAGTGGATTTGAGATGACTGTAGTTTGCAAGAAACTGAGGTTTGGGAGTGGATTTGAGCTGTCTGTGGATTGCAAGAGGCTTTAGGTTTGAGAGTGGATTTGAGGGGTCTGTGGTTTGCAAGGGGACTGAGATTTGGGAGAGGATTTGAGATGTCTCTGGTTTGCAAGGGGCTTTAGGTTTCAAGGTGGATTTGAAATGTTTGTGGTTTGCAAGGGGACTGGGATTTGGGTGTGGATTTAAGATGTCTATAGTTTGCAAGAGGACTGGGATTTGGGAGTGGATTTGAGGTGTCTGTGATTTGCAAGGGGAATGAGATTTGGGTGTGGATTTGAGATGTTTGTGGATTGCAAGGGGCTTTAGGATTCAGAGTGGATTTGAAATGTTTGTGTTTTGCACGGGTACTGGGATTTGGGATTGGATTTGAGATGTCTGTAGTTTGCAAGGTGACTGGGATTTGGGAGTGGATTTGAGGTGTTTGTGGTTTGCAAGGGGACTGCAATTTGGGAGTGGATTTGAGATGTCTGTGGTTTGCAACTCGCTTTAGTTTGACAGCGGATTTGAGATTATTGTGGTTTGCAAGGGGTTTTAGGTTTGAGAGTGGATTTGAGGAGTCTGTGGTTTGCAAAAGGGCTGAGATTTGGGAGTGGATTTGAGATGTCTGTGGTTTACAAGGGGACTGATGTTTGGAGAGGATTTGAGATGTTTGTGGTTTCCAAGGGGACTGCGATTTGGGAGTGGATTTGAGATGTCTGTGGTTTGCATGGGGCTTTAGTTTTGAGAGTGGATTTGAGATGTTTGTGGTTTGCAAGTGGCTTTAGGTTTGAGAGTGGATTAGAGATGTCTGTAGTTTGCAAGGGGACTGAGATTTGGGAGAGGATTTCAGATCTCTGAGGTTTGCAAGGGGCTTTAGGATTCAGAGTGGATTTGAAATGTTTGTGTTTTGCACGGGTACTGGGATTTGGGATTGGATTTGAGATGTCTGTAGTTTGCAAGGTGACTGGGATTTGGGAGTGGATTTGAGGTGTTTGTGGTTTGCAAGGGGACTGCAATTTGGGAGTGGATTTGAGATGTCTGTGGTTTGCAACTCGCTTTAGTTTGACAGCGGATTTGAGATTATTGTGGTTTGCAAGGGGTTTTAGGTTTGAGAGTGGATTTGAGGAGTCTGTGGTTTGCAAGGGGACTGAGGTTTGGGAGAGGATTTCAGATCTCTGAGGTTTGCAAGGGGCTTCAGGTTTGAGAGTGGATTTGAGATGTTTGTGGTTTGCAAGTGGCTTTAGGTTTGAGAGTGGATTTGAGGTGTCTGTGGTTTGCTAGGGGCTACAATTTGGGACTGGATTTGATATGTCCATGGTTTACAAGTGGCTTTAGATTAGAGAGCGGATTTGAGATGTTTCTGTTTTGCAAGGTGCTTTAGGTTTCAGAGTGGATTTGAAAGGTTTGTGGTTTGCAAGGGGACTGGGATTTGGGAGTGGATTTGAGATTACTGTAGTTTGCAAGAAACTGAGGTTTGGGAGTGGATTTGAGCTGTCTGTGGATTGCAAGAGGCTTTAGGTTTGAGAGTGGATTTGAGGGGCCTGTGGTTTGCAAGGGGACAGGGAATTGGGAGTGGATTTGAGATGTCTGTATTTTTTAAGGGGTCCGATATTTGGGAGAGGAATTGAGATGTCTGTGGTTTGCAAGTGGATTTAGGTTTGAGAGTGGATTTGAGATGTTTCTGGTTTGCAAGGGGACTGGGATTTGTGAGTGGATTTGAGATGACTGTAGTTTGCAAGGGTACTGAGATTTGGGAGTGGATTTGAGATGACTGTAGTTTGCAAGTAACTGAGGTTTGGGAGTGGATTTGAGCTGTCTGTGGTTTGCAAGAGGCTTTAGGTTTGAGAGTGGATTTGAGGGGTTTGTGGTTTGCAAGGAAACTGGGAATTAGGAGTGGATTTGAGATGTCTGTGGTTTGCAAGGGGACGGAGGTTTGGCAGTGGATTTGTGATGTCTGTGGTTTGCCAGGGGACTGAGGCTTGGGAGTCGATTTGAGATGTTTGTGGTTTGCAAGTGGCTTTAGATTTCAGAGTGGTTTTGAGGTGTCTCTGGTTTGCAAGGGGGCTAATATATGGGAGTGGATTTGAGAGGTCTGTATTTTTTAAGGGGTCCGATATTTGGGAGAGGAATTGAGATGTCTGTGGTTTGCAAGGGGCTTTAGGATTCAGCGTGGATTTGAAATGTTTGTCGTTTGCAAGGCGACTGGGATTTGGGAGTGGGTTGGAGATGTCTGTGGTTTGCAATGGGACTGACATTTGGGTGTGGATTTGATATGTCTGTGGTTTGCAAGGGGCTTTAGATTTAGGAGTGGATTTGAGGAGTCTGTGTTTTGCAATAAACTGAGGTTTGGGAGTGGATTTGAGCTGTCTGTGGATTGCAAGAGGCTTTAGGTTTGAGAGTGGATTTGAGGGGTCTGTGGTTTGCAAGGGGACTGAGATTTGGGAGAGGATTTGAGATGTCTCTGGTTTGCAAGGGGCTTTAGGTTTCAAGGTGGATTTGAAATGTTTGTGGTTTGCAAGGGGACTGGGATTTGGGTGTGGATTTAAGATGTCTATAGTTTGCAAGAGGACTGGGATTTGGGAGTGGATTTGAGGTGTCTGTGATTTGCAAGGGGAATGAGATTTGGCTGTGGATTTGAGATGTTTGTGGATTGCAAGGGGCTTTAGGATTCAGAGTGGATTTGAAATGTTTGTGTTTTGCACGGGTACTGGGATTTGGGATTGGATTTGAGATGTCTGTAGTTTGCAAGGTGACTGGGATTTGGGAGTGGATTTGAGGTGTTTGTGGTTTGCAAGGGGACTGCAATTTGGGAGTGGATTTGAGATGTCTGTGGTTTGCAACTCGCTTTAGTTTGACAGCGGATTTGAGATTATTGTGGTTTGCAAGGGGTTTTAGGTTTGAGAGTGGATTTGAGGAGTCTGTGGTTTGCAAAAGGGCTGAGATTTGGGAGTGGATTTGAGATGTCTGTGGTTTACAAGGGGACTGATGTTTGGAGAGGATTTGAGATGTTTGTGGTTTCCAAGGGGACTGCGATTTGGGAGTGGATTTGAGATGTCTGTGGTTTGCATGGGGCTTTAGTTTTGAGAGTGGATTTGAGATGTTTGTGGTTTGCAAGTGGCTTTAGGTTTGAGAGTGGATTAGAGATGTCTGTAGTTTGCAAGGGGACTGAGATTTGGGAGAGGATTTTAGATGTCTGTGGTTTGCATGGGGCTTTAGGTTTGAGAGTGGATTTCAGATGTTTGTGGATTGCAAGGGGCTTTAAGTTTGAGAGTGGATTTGAGGTGTCTTTGGTTTGCAAGGTTTTTTAGGTTTAGGAGTGGATTTGAGGTGTCTGTGGTTTGCAAGGGACTTTAGGTTTGGTAGTCAATTTGATGTGTCTGTGGTTTGCAAGGGGCTTTATGTTTTCAGAGCGGATTTGAGATGTTTGTGGTTTACATAGGTCTTTAGGTTTGAGAGTGAATTTGTGATGTCTTTGGTTTGCAAGGGGGCTGAGATTTGGGAATGGATTTGAGATGTCTCTAGTTTGCAAGCGGACTGAGATTTGGGAGTGGATTTGAGATGTCTGTGGTTTGCAAGGGGGCTTTAGGTCTGAGAGTGGATTTCAGATGTCTGTGGACTGCAAGCATTTTTAGGTTTGGGAGTGGATTTGAGATGTTTGTGGTTTGCAAGGGGACTGGGATTTGGGAGTGGATTTGAAATGTCTGTGGTTTGCAAGTCGCTTTAGGTTTGTCAGCGGATTTGAGATGTTTGTGGTTTACAAGGTGCTTTAGTTTTGAGAGTGGATTTGAGGTGTCTGTGGTTTACAAAGGGGCTGAGATTTGGGAGTGGATTTGAGATGTCTGTGGTTTGCAAGTGCCTTTAGGTTTGAGAGCAGATTTGAGATGTTTGTGGATTGCAAGGGGCTTTAGGTTTGAGAGTGGATTTGAGATGTTTGTGGTTTGCAAGGTGACTGCGATTTGGGATTGGATTTGAGATGTCTGTGGTTTGAAAGGGGACTGAGGTTTGGGAGTGGATTTGAGATGTCTGTGGTTTGCAAGGGGCTTTAGGTTTGAGAGCGGATTTGAGATGTATGTGGTTTGCAATGGGCTTTAGATTTGAGAGTGGATTTGAGATGTTTGTGGTTTGCAAGGGGCTTTACGTTTGAGAGTGGATTTGAGATGTTTGTGGTTTTCAAGAGGGCTTTAGATTTGAGAGTGGATTTGAGATGTCTGTGGTTTGCAAGGGGGCTGAGATTTCGGAGAGGATTTGAGATATCTGTGGTTTGCAAGGGGACTGGGATTTGGGAGTGGATTTGACATGTCTGTGGTTTGCAGGCGGACTGAGGTTTGGGAGTGGATTTGAGATGTCCGTAGTTTGCAAACGGACTGAGATTTGGTAGAGGATTTGAGGTGTCTGTGGTTTGCAAGGGGACTGAGGTTTGGGAGAGGATTTGAGATGTCTGTGGTTTGCAAGGGGACTGGAATTTGGGAGTGGATTTGAGATGTCTGTGGTTTGCAAGCGGACTGAGGTTTGGGAGTGGATTTGAGATGTTTGTGGTTTGCAATGGGCTTTAGATTTGGGAGTGGATTTGAGATGTTTGTGGTTTGCAAGTGGCTTTAGGTTTGAGAGTGGATTTGAAGTGTCTGTGGTTTACAAGGGGGCTGAAATTTGGGACTGGTTTTGAGATGTCTGTAGTTTGCAAGGGGACTGAGATTTGGGAGAGGATTTCAGATCTCTGAGGTTTGCAAGGGGCTTCAGGTTTGAGAGTGGATTTGAGATGTTTGTGGTTTGCAAGTGGCTTTAGGTTTGAGAGTGGATTTGAGGTGTCTGTGGTTTGCTAGGGGCTACAATTTGGGACTGGATTTGATATGTCCGTGGTTTACAAGTGGCTTTAGATTAGAGAGCGGATTTGAGATGTTTCTGTTTTGCAAGGTGCTTTAGGTTTCAGAGTGGATTTGAAATGTTTGTGGTTTGCAAGGGGACTGGGATTTGGGAGTGGATTTGAGATGACTGTAGTTTGCAAGAAACTGAGGTTTGGGAGTGGATTTGAGCTGTCTGTGGATTGCAAGAGGCTTTAGGTTTGAGAGTGGATTTGAGGGGCCTGTGGTTTGCAAGGGGACAGGGAATTGGGAGTGGATTTGATATGTCTGTATTTTTTAAGGGGTCCGATATTTGGGAGAGGAATTGAGATGTCTGTGGTTTGCAAGGGGATTTAGGTTTGAGAGTGGATTTGAGATGTTTCTGGTTTGCAAGGGGACTGGGATTTGTGAGTGGATTTGAGATGACTGTAGTTTGCAAGGGTACTGAGATTTGGGAGAGGATTTGAGATCTCTGTGGTTTGCAACGGGATTTGGTTTCAGAGTGGATTTGAAATGTTTGTGGTTTGCAAGGGGCTTTAGGTTTCAGAGTGGATTTGAAATGTTTGTGGTTTGCAAGGGGACTGGGATTTGGGAGTGGATTTGAGATGACTGTAGTTTGCAAGAAACTGAGGTTTGGGAGTGGATTTGAGCTGTCTGTGGATTGCAAGAGGCTTTCGGTTTGAGAGTGGATTTGAGGGGTCTGTGGTTTGCAAGGGGACTGGGAATTGGGAGTGGATTTGAGATGTCTGTGGTTTGCAAGGGGACTGATGTTTGCCAGTGGATTTGTGCTGTCTGTGGTTTGCCAGGGGGCTGAGGTTTGATAGTGGATTTGAGATGTCTGTGGTTTGCAAGGTGCTTTAGGTTTCCGAGTGGATTTGAAATGTTTGTGGTTTGCAATGGGACTGGGATTTGGGTGTGGATTTGAGATGACTGTAGTTTGCAAGAAACTGAGGTTTGGGAGTGGATTTGAGCTGTCTGTGGATTGCAAGAGGCTTTAGGTTTGAGAGTGGATTTGAGGGGTCTGTGGTTTGCAAGGGGACTGGGAATTGGGAGTGGATTTGAGATGTCTGTGGTTTGCAAGCGGACTGAGGTTTGGGAGTGGATTTGAGATGTTTGTGGTTTGCAATGGGCTTTAGATTTGGGAGTGGATTTGAGATGTTTGTGGTTTGCAAGTGGCTTTAGGTTTGAGAGTGGATTTGAAGTGTCTGTGGTTTACAAGGGGGCTGAAATTTGGGACTGGTTTTGAGATGTCTGTAGTTTGCAAGGGGACTGAGATTTGGGAGAGGATTTCAGATCTCTGAGGTTTGCAAGGGGCTTCAGGTTTGAGAGTGGATTTGAGATGTTTGTGGTTTGCAAGTGGCTTTAGGTTTGAGAGTGGATTTGAGGTGTCTGTGGTTTGCTAGGGGCTACAATTTGGGACTGGATTTGATATGTCCGTGGTTTACAAGTGGCTTTAGATTAGAGAGCGGATTTGAGATGTTTCTGTTTTGCAAGGTGCTTTAGGTTTCAGAGTGGATTTGAAATGTTTGTGGTTTGCAAGGGGACTGGGATTTGGGAGTGGATTTGAGATGACTGTAGTTTGCAAGAAACTGAGGTTTGGGAGTGGATTTGAGCTGTCTGTGGATTGCAAGAGGCTTTAGGTTTGAGAGTGGATTTGAGGGGCCTGTGGTTTGCAAGGGGACAGGGAATTGGGAGTGGATTTGAGATGTCTGTATTTTTTAAGGGGTCCGATATTTGGGAGAGGAATTGAGATGTCTGTGGTTTGCAAGGGGATTTAGGTTTGAGAGTGGATTTGAGATGTTTCTGGTTTGCAAGGGGACTGGGATTTGTGAGTGGATTTGAGATGACTGTAGTTTGCAAGGGTACTGAGATTTGGGAGAGGATTTGAGATCTCTGTGGTTTGCAACGGGATTTGGTTTCAGAGTGGATTTGAAATGTTTGTGGTTTGCAAGGGGCTTTAGGTTTCAGAGTGGATTTGAAATGTTTGTGGTTTGCAAGGGGACTGGGATTTGGGAGTGGATTTGAGATGACTGTAGTTTGCAAGAAACTGAGGTTTGGGAGTGGATTTGAGCTGTCTGTGGATTGCAAGAGGCTTTCGGTTTGAGAGTGGATTTGAGGGGTCTGTGGTTTGCAAGGGGACTGGGAATTGGGAGTGGATTTGAGATGTCTGTGGTTTGCAAGGGGACTGATGTTTGCCAGTGGATTTGTGCTGTCTGTGGTTTGCCAGGGGGCTGAGGTTTGATAGTGGATTTGAGATGTCTGTGGTTTGCAAGGTGCTTTAGGTTTCCGAGTGGATTTGAAATGTTTGTGGTTTGCAATGGGACTGGGATTTGGGTGTGGATTTGAGATGACTGTAGTTTGCAAGAAACTGAGGTTTGGGAGTGGATTTGAGCTGTCTGTGGATTGCAAGAGGCTTTAGGTTTGAGAGTGGATTTGAGGGGTCTGTGGTTTGCAAGGGGACTGGGAATTGGGAGTGGATTTGAGATGTCTGTGGTTTGCAAGCGGACTGAGGTTTGGGAGTGGATTTGAGATGTTTGTGGTTTGCAATGGGCTTTAGATTTGGGAGTGGATTTGAGATGTTTGTGGTTTGCAAGTGGCTTTAGGTTTGAGAGTGGATTTGAAGTGTCTGTGGTTTACAAGGGGGCTGAAATTTGGGACTGGTTTTGAGATGTCTGTAGTTTGCAAGGGGACTGAGATTTGGGAGAGGATTTCAGATCTCTGAGGTTTGCAAGGGGCTTCAGGTTTGAGAGTGGATTTGAGATGTTTGTGGTTTGCAAGTGGCTTTAGGTTTGAGAGTGGATTTGAGGTGTCTGTGGTTTGCTAGGGGCTACAATTTGGGACTGGATTTGATATGTCCGTGGTTTACAAGTGGCTTTAGATTAGAGAGCGGATTTGAGATGTTTCTGTTTTGCAAGGTGCTTTAGGTTTCAGAGTGGATTTGAAATGTTTGTGGTTTGCAAGGGGACTGGGATTTGGGAGTGGATTTGAGATGACTGTAGTTTGCAAGAAACTGAGGTTTGGGAGTGGATTTGAGCTGTCTGTGGATTGCAAGAGGCTTTAGGTTTGAGAGTGGATTTGAGGGGCCTGTGGTTTGCAAGGGGACAGGGAATTGGGAGTGGATTTGAGATGTCTGTATTTTTTAAGGGGTCCGATATTTGGGAGAGGAATTGAGATGTCTGTGGTTTGCAAGGGGATTTAGGTTTGAGAGTGGATTTGAGATGTTTCTGGTTTGCAAGGGGACTGGGATTTGTGAGTGGATTTGAGATGACTGTAGTTTGCAAGGGTACTGAGATTTGGGAGAGGATTTGAGATCTCTGTGGTTTGCAACGGGATTTGGTTTCAGAGTGGATTTGAAATGTTTGTGGTTTGCAAGGGGCTTTAGGTTTCAGAGTGGATTTGAAATGTTTGTGGTTTGCAAGGGGACTGGGATTTGGGAGTGGATTTGAGATGACTGTAGTTTGCAAGAAACTGAGGTTTGGGAGTGGATTTGAGCTGTCTGTGGATTGCAAGAGGCTTTCGGTTTGAGAGTGGATTTGAGGGGTCTGTGGTTTGCAAGGGGACTGGGAATTGGGAGTGGATTTGAGATGTCTGTGGTTTGCAAGGGGACTGATGTTTGCCAGTGGATTTGTGCTGTCTGTGGTTTGCCAGGGGGCTGAGGTTTGATAGTGGATTTGAGATGTCTGTGGTTTGCAAGGTGCTTTAGGTTTCCGAGTGGATTTGAAATGTTTGTGGTTTGCAATGGGACTGGGATTTGGGTGTGGATTTGAGATGACTGTAGTTTGCAAGAAACTGAGGTTTGGGAGTGGATTTGAGCTGTCTGTGGATTGCAAGAGGCTTTAGGTTTGAGAGTGGATTTGAGGGGTCTGTGGTTTGCAAGGGGACTGGGAATTGGGAGTGGATTTGAGATGTCTGTGGTTTGCAAGGGGACTGGGAATTGGGAGTGGATTTGAGATGTCTGTGGTTTGCAAGGGGACTGATGTTTGCCAGTGGATTTGTGCTGTCTGTGGTTTGCCAGGGGGCTGAGGTTTGATAGTGGATTTGAGATGTCTGTGGTTTGCAAGGTGCTTTAGGTTTCAGAGTGGATTTGAAATGTTTGTGGTTTGCAATGGGACTGGGATTTGGGTGTGGATTTGAGATGACTGTAGTTTGCAAGAAACTGAGGTTTGGGAGTGGATTTGAGCTGTCTGTGGATTGCAAGAGGCTTTAGGTTTGAGAGTGGATTTGAGGGGTCTGTGGTTTGCAAGGGGACTGGGAATTGGGAGTGGATTTGAGATGTCTGTGGTTTGCAAGGGGACTGATGTTTGCCAGTGGATTTGTGCTGTCTGTGGTTTGCCAGGGGACTGAGGTTTGATACTGGATTTGATATGTCTGTGGTTTGCAAGGGGACTGGGATTTGGGAGTGGATTTGAGATGACTGTAGTTTGCAAGGGTACTGAGATTTGGGAGAGGATTTGAGATCTCTGTGGTTTGCAAGGGGATTTGGTTTCAGATTGGATTTGAATTGTTTGTGGTTTGCAAGGGGCTTTAGGTTTCAGAGTGGATTTGAAATGTTTGTGGTTTGCAAGGGGACTGGGATTTGGGAGTGGATTTGAGATGACTGTAGTTTGCAAGAAACTGAGGTTTGGGAGTGGACTTGAGCTGTCTGTGGATTGCAAGAGGCTTTAGGTTTGAGAGTGGATTTGAGGGGTCTGTGGTTTGCAAGGGGACTGGGAATTGGGAGTGGATTTGAGATGTCTGTGGTTTGCAAGGGGACTGATGTTTGCCAGTGGATTTGTGCTGTCTGTGGTTTGCCAGGGGACTGAGGTTTGATAGTGAATTTGAGATGTCTGTGGTTTGCAAGGTGCTTTAGGTTTCAGAGTGGATTTGAAATGTTTGTGGTTTGCAAGGGGACTGGGATTTGGGAGTGGATTTGAGATGACTGTAGTTTGCAAGAAACTGAGGTTTGGGAGTGGATTTGAGCTGTCTGTGGATTGCAAGAGGCTTTAGGTTTGAGAGTGGATTTGAGGGGCCTGTGGTTTGCAAGGGGACTGGGAATTGGGAGTGGATTTGAGATGTCTGTGGTTTGCAAGGGGATTTAGGTTTGAGAGTGGATTTGAGATGTTTGTGGTTTGCAAGGGGACTGGGATTTGTGAGTGGATTTGAGATGACTGTAGTTTGCAAGGGTACTGAGATTTGGGAGAGGATTTGAGATCTCTGTGGTTTGCAAGGGGATTTGGTTTCAGAGTGGATTTGAATTGTTTGTGGTTTGCAAGGGGCTTTAGGTTTCAGAGTGGATTTGAAATGTTTGTGGTTTGCAAGGGGACTGGGATTTGGGAGTGGATTTGAGATGACTGTAGTTTGCAAGAAACTGAGGTTTGGGAGTGGATTTGAGCTGTCTGTGGTTTGCAGGAGGCTTTAGGTTTGAGAGTGGATTTGAGATGTCTGTATTTTTCAAGGGGTCCGATATTTGGGAGAGGAATTGAGATGTCTGTTGTTTGCAAGGGGATTTAGGTTTGAGAGTGGATTTGAGATGTTTGTGGTTTGCAAGGGGACTGGGATTTGGGAGTGTATTTGAGATGTCTGTGGTTTGCAAGGGGCTTTAGGTTTGAAAGTGGATTTGTGATGTCTGTGGTTTGCAAGGGGCTTTAGGTTTCAGAGTGGATTTGAAATGTTTGTGGTTTGCAAGGGGACTGGGATTTGGGAGTGGATTTGAGTGGTCTGGTTTGCAAGGCAACTGGGATTTGTGATTGGATTTGAGATGTCTGTGGTTTGCAAGGGGACGGAGGTTTGGCAGTCGATTTGTGATGTCTGTGGTTTGCCAGGGGACTGAGGCTTGGGAGTCGATTTGAGATGTTTGTGGTTTGCAAGGGGCTTTAGATTTCAGAGTGGTTTTGAGGTGTCCCTGGTTTGCAAGGGGGCTAATATATGGGAGTGGATTTGAGAGGTCTGTATTTTTTAAGGGGTCCGATATTTGGGAGAGGAATTGAGATGTCTGTGGTTTGCAAGGGGCTTTAGGATTCAGCGTGGATTTGAAATGTTTGTCGTTTGCAAGGGGACTGGGATTTGGGAGTGGGTTGGAGATGTCTGTGGTTTGCAATGGGACTGACATTTGGGTGTGGATTTGATATGTCTGTGGTTTGCAAGGGGCTTTAGATTTAGGAGTGGATTTGAGGAGTCTGTGTTTTGCAAGAAACTGAGGTTTGGGAGTGGATTTGAGCTGTCTGTGGATTGCAAGAGGCTTTAGGTTTGAGAGTGGATTTGAGGGGTCTGTGGTTTGCAAGGGGACTGAGATTTGGGAGAGGATTTGAGATGTCTCTGGTTTGCAAGGGGCTTTAGGTTTCAAGGTGGATTTGAAATGTTTGTGGTTTGCAAGGGGACTGGGATTTGGGTGTGGATTTAAGATGTCTATAGTTTGCAAGAGGACTGGGATTTGGGAGTGGATTTGAGGTGTCTGTGATTTGCAAGGGGAATGAGATTTGGCTGTGGATTTGAGATGTTTGTGGATTGCAAGGGGCTTTAGGTTTCAGAGTGGATTTGAAATGTTTGTGTTTTGCACGGGTACTGGGATTTGGGATTGGATTTGAGATGTCTGTAGTTTGCAAGGTGACTGGGATTTGGGAGTGGATTTGAGGTGTTTGTGGTTTGCAACTCGCTTTAGTTTGACAGCGGATTTGAGATTATTGTGGTTTGCAAGGGGTTTTAGGTTTGAGAGTTGATTTGAGGAGTCTGTGGTTTGCAAAAGGGCTGAGATTTGGGAGTGGATTTGAGATGTCTGTGGTTTACAAGGGGACTGATGTTTGGAGTGGATTTGAGATGTTTGTGGTTTCCAAGGGGACTGCGATTTGGGAGTGGATTTGAGATGTTTGTGGTTTGCAATGGGCTTTAGTTTTGAGAGTGGATTTGAGAAGTTTGTGGTTTGCAAGTGGCTTTAGGTTTGAGAGTGGATTAGAGATGTCTGTAGTTTGCAAGGGGACTGAGATTTGGGAGAGGATTTTAGATGTCTGTGGTTTGCATGGGGCTTTAGGTTTGAGAGTGGATTTCAGATGTTTGTGGATTGCAAGGGGCTTTAAGTTTGAGAGTGGATTTGAGGTGTCTTTGGTTTGCAAGGTTTTTTAGGTTTAGGAGTGGATTTGAGGTGTCTGTGGTTTGCAAGGGACTTTAGGTTTGGTAGTCAATTTGATGTGTCTGTGGTTTGCAAGGGGCTTTATGTTTTCAGAGCGGATTTGAGATGTTTGTGGTTTACATAGGTCTTTAGGTTTGAGAGTGAATTTGTGATGTCTTTGGTTTGCAAGGTGGCTGAGATTTGGGAGTGGATTTGAGATGTCTCTAGTTTGCAAGCTGACTGAGATTTGGGAGAGGAGTTGAGATGTCTGTGGTTTGCAAGGCGGCTTTAGGTCTGAGAGTGGATTTCAGAAGTCTGTGGACTGCAAGCATTTTTAGGTTTGGGAGTGGATTTGAGATGTTTGTGGTTTGCAAGGGGACTGGGATTTGGGAGTGGATTTGAAATGTCTGTGGTTTGCAAGTCTCTTTAGGTTTGTCAGCGGATTTGAGATGTTTGTGGTTTACAAGGTGCTTTAGTTTTGAGAGTGGATTTGAGCTGTCTGTGGTTTACAAAGGGGCTGAGATTTGGGAGTGGATTTGAGATGTCTGTGGTTTGCAAGTGGCTTTAGGTTTGAGAGCAGATTTGAGATGTTTGTGGATTGCAAGGGGCTTTAGGTTTGAGAGTGGATTTGTGATGTCTGTGGTTTGCAGGCGGACTGAGGTTTGGGAGTGGATTTGAGATGTCCGTAGTTTGCAAAGGGACTGAGATTTGGTAGAGGATTTGAAGTGTCTGTGGTTTGCAAGGGGACTGAGGTTTGGGAGAGGATTTGAGATGTCTGTGGTTTGCAAGGGGACTGGAATTTGGGAGTGGATTTGAGATGTCTGTGGTTTGCAAGCGGACTGAGGTTTGGGAGTGGATTTGAGATGTTTGTGGTTTGCAATGGGACTGGGATTTGGGTGTGGATTTGAGATGACTGTAGTTTGCAAGTGGCTTTAGGTTTGAGAGTGGATTTGAAGTGTCTGTGGTTTACAAGGGGGCTGAAATTTGGGACTGGTTTTGAGATGTCTGTAGTTTGCAAGGGGACTGAGATTTGGGAGAGGATTTCAGATCTCTGAGGTTTGCAAGGGGCTTCAGGTTTGAGAGTGGATTTGAGATGTTTGTGGTTTGCAAGTGGCTTTAGGTTTGAGAGTGGATTTGAGGTGTCTGTGGTTTGCTAGGGGCTACAATTTGGGACTGGATTTGATATGTCCGTGGTTTACAAGTGGCTTTAGATTAGAGAGCGGATTTGAGATGTTTCTGTTTTGCAATGGGCTTTAGTTTTGAGAGTGGATTTGAGATGTTTGTGGTTTGCAAGTGGCTTTAGGTTTGAGAGTGGATTAGAAATGTCTGTAGTTTGCAAGGGGACTGAGATTTGGGGTGGATTTGAGATGTTTGTGGTTTGAAATCGGCTTTAGGTTTGAGAGTGGATTTCAGATGTTTGTGGTTTGCAAGTGGCTTTAGGTTTGAGAGTGGATTTGAAGTGTCTGTGGTTTACAAGGGGGCTGAAATTTGGGACTGGTTTTGAGATGTCTGTAGTTTGCAAGGGGACTGAGATTTGGGAGAGGATTTCAGATCTCTGAGGTTTGCAAGGGGCTTCAGGTTTGAGAGTGGATTTGAGATGTTTGTGGTTTGCAAGTGGCTTTAGGTTTGAGAGTGGATTTGAGGTGTCTGTGGTTTGCTAGGGGCTACAATTTGGGACTGGATTTGATATGTCCGTGGTTTACAAGTGGCTTTAGATTAGAGAGCGGATTTGAGATGTTTCTGTTTTGCAATGGGCTTTAGTTTTGAGAGTGGATTTGAGATGTTTGTGGTTTGCAAGTGGCTTTAGGTTTGAGAGTGGATTAGAAATGTCTGTAGTTTGCAAGGGGACTGAGATTTGGGAGTGGATTTGAGATGTTTGTGGTTTGAAATCGGCTTTAGGTTTGAGAGTGGATTTCAGATGTTTGTGGATTGCAAGGGGCTTTAAGTTTGAGAGTGGATTTGAGGTGTCTTTGGTTTGCAAGGTTTTTTAGGTTTAGGAGTGGATTCGAGGTGTCTGTGTTTTGCAACGGGCTTTAGGTTTTGAGAGCGGATTTCAGATGTCTGTGGACTGCAAGCATTTTTAGGTTTGGGAGTGGATTTGAGATGTTTGTGGTTTGCAAGCGGACTGGGATTTGGTATTGGATTTGAGATGGCTGTGGTTTCCAACGGGACTGCGATTTGGGAGTGGATTTGAGATGTCTGTGGTTTGCAAGTCGCTTTAGGTTTGTCAGCGGATTTGACATGATTGTGGTTTACAAGGTGCTTTAGTTTTGAGAGTGGATTTGAGGTGTCTGTGGTTTACAAAGGGGCTGAGATTTGGGAGTGGATTTGAGATGTCTGTGGTTTGCAAGTGGCTTTAGGTTTGAGAGCAGATTTGAGATGTTTGTGGATTGCAAGGGGCTTTAGGTTTGAGAGTGGATTTGAGATGTTTGTGGTTTGCAAGGTGACTCCGATTTGGGATTGGATTTGAGATGTCTGTGGTTTGAAAGGGGACTGCGGTTTGGGAGTGGATTTGAGATGTCTGTGGTTTGCAAGGGGCTTTAGGTTTGAGAGCGGATTTGAGATGTATGTGGTTTGCAATGGGCTTTAGATTTGAGAGTGGATTTGAGATGTTTGTGGTTTGCAAGGGGCTTTACGTTTGAGAGTGGATTTGAGATGTTTGTGGTTTTCAAGAGGGCTTTAGATTTGAGAGTGGATTTGAGATGTCTGTGGTTTGCAAGGGGGCTGAGATTTCGGAGAGGATTTGAGATATCTGTGGTTTGCAAGGGGACTGGGATTTGGGAGTGGATTTGACATGTCTGTGGTTTGCAGGCGGACTGAGGTTTGGGAGTGGATTTGAGATGTCCGTAGTTTGCAAAGGGACTGAGATTTGGTAGAGGATTTGAGGTGTCTGTGGTTTGCAAGGGGACTGAGGTTTGGGAGAGGATTTGAGATGTCTGTGGTTTGCAAGGGGACTGGAATCTGGGAGTGGATTTGAGATGTCTGTGGTTTGCAAGCGGACTGAGGTTTGGGAGTGGATTTGAGATGTTTGTGGTTTGCAATGGGCTTTAGATTTGGGTGTGGATTTGAGATGTTTGTGGTTTGCAAGTGACTTTAGGTTTGAGAGTGGATTTGAAGTGTCTGTGGTTTACAAGGGGGCTGAAATTTGGGACTGGTTTTGAGATGTCTGTAATTTGCAAGGGGACTGAGATTTGGGAGAGGATTTCAGATCTCTGAGGTTTGCAAGGGGCTTTAGGTTTCAAGGTGGATTTGAAATGTTTGTGGTTTGCAAGGGGACTGGGATTTGGGTGTGGATTTAAGATGTCTATAGTTTGCAAGAGGACTGGGATTTGGGAGTGGATTTGAGGTGTCTGTGATTTACAAGGGGAATGAGATTTGGCTGTGGATTTGAGATGTTTGTGGATTGCAAGGGGCTTTAGGTTTCAGAGTGGATTTGAAATGTTTGTGTTTTGCACGGGTACTGGGATTTGGGATTGGATTTGAGATGTCTGTAGTTTGCAAGGTGACTGGGATTTGGGAGTGGATTTGAGGTGTTTGTGGTTTGCAACTCGCTTTAGTTTGACAGCGGATTTGAGATTATTGTGGTTTGCAAGGGGTTTTAGGTTTGAGAGTGGATTTGAGGAGTCTGTGGTTTGCAAAAGTGCTGAGATTTGGGAGTGGATTTGAGATGTCTGTGGTTTACAAGGGGACTGATGTTTGGAGTGGATTTGAGATGTTTGTAGTTTCCAAGGGGACTGCGATTTGGGAGTGGATTTGAGATGTTTGTGGTTTGCAATGGGCTTTAGTTTTGAGAGTGGATTTGAGATGTTTGTGGTTTGCAAGTGGCTTTAGGTTTGAGAGTGGATTAGAGATGTCTGTAGTTTGCAAGGGGACTGAGATTTGGGAGAGGATTTTAGATGTCTGTGGTTTGCATGGGGCTTTAGGTTTGAGAGTGGATTTCAGATGTTTGTGGATTGCAAGGGGCTTTAAGTTTGAGAGTGGATTTGAGGTGTCTTTGGTTTGCAAGATTTTTTAGGTTTAGGAGAGGATTTGAGGTGTCTGTGGTTTGCAAGGGACTTTAGGTTTGATAGACAATTTGATGTGTCTGTGGTTTGCAAGGGGCTTTATGTTTTCAGAGCGGATTTGAGATGTTTGTGGTTTACATAGGTCTTTAGGTTTGAGAGTGAATTTGTGATGTCTTTGGTTTGCAAGGGGGCTGAGATTTGGGAGTGGATTTGAGATGTCTCTAGTTTGCAAGCGGACTGAGATTTGGGAGAGGATTTGAGATGTCTGTGGTTTGCAAGGGGGCTTTAGGTCTGAGAGTGGATTTCAGAAGTCTGTGGACTGCAAGCATTTTTAGGTTTGGGAGTGGATTTGAGATGTTTGTGGTTTGCAAGGGGACTGGGATTTGGGAGTGGATTTGAAATGTCTGTGGTTTGCAAGTCTCTTTAGGTTTGTCAGCGGATTTGAGATGTTTGTGGTTTACAAGGTGCTTTAGTTTTGAGAGTGGATTTGAGGTGTCTGTGGTTTACAAAGGGGCTGAGATTTGGGAGTGGATTTGAGATGTCTGTGGTTTGAAAGGGGACTGAGGTTTGGGAGTGGATTTGAGATGTCTGTGGTTTGCAAGGGGCTTTAGGTTTGAGAGCGGATTTGAGATGTATGTGGTTTGCAATGGGCTTTAGATTTGAGAGTGGATTTGAGATGTTTTTGGTTTGCAAGGGGCTTTACGTTTGAGAGTGGATTTGAGATGTTTGTGGTTTTCAAGAGGGCTTTAGATTTGAGAGTGGATTTGAGATGTCTGTGGTTTGCAAGGGGGCTGAGATTTCGGAGAGGATTTGAGATATCTGTGGTTTGCAAGGGGACTGGGATTTGGGAGTGGATTTGACATGTCTGTGGTTTGCAGGCGGACTGAGGTTTGGGAGTGGATTTGAGATGTCCGTAGTTTGCAAAGGGACTGAGATTTGGTAGAGGATTTGAGGTGTCTGTGGTTTGCAAGGGGACTGAGGTTTGGGAGAGGATTTGAGATGTCTGTGGTTTGCAAGGGGACTGGAATTTGGGAGTGGATTTGAGATGTCTGTGGTTTGCAAGCGGACTGAGGTTTGGGAGTGGATTTGAGATGTTTGTGGTTTGCAATGGGCTTTAGATTTGGGAGTGGATTTGAGATGTTTGTGGTTTGCAAGTGGCTTTAGGTTTGAGAGTGGATTTGAAGTGTCTGTGGTTTACAAGGGGGCTGAAATTTGGGACTGGTTTTGAGATGTCTGTAGTTTGCAAGGGGACTGAGATTTGGGAGAGGATTTCAGATCTCTGAGGTTTGCAAGGGGCTTCAGGTTTGAGAGTGGATTTGAGATGTTTGTGGTTTGCAAGTGGCTTTAGGTTTGAGAGTGGATTTGAGGTGTCTGTGGTTTGCTAGGGGCTACAATTTGGGACTGGATTTGATATGTCCGTGGTTTACAAGTGGCTTTAGATTAGAGAGCGGATTTGAGATGTTTCTGTTTTGCAATGGGCTTTAGTTTTGAGAGTGGATTTGAGATGTTTGTGGTTTGCAAGTGGCTTTAGGTTTGAGAGTGGATTAGAAATGTCTGTAGTTTGCAAGGGGACTGAGATTTGGGAGTGGATTTGAGATGTTTGTGGTTTGAAATCGGCTTTAGGTTTGAGAGTGGATTTCAGATGTTTGTGGATTGCAAGGGGCTTTAAGTTTGAGAGTGGATTTGAGGTGTCTTTGGTTTGCAAGGTTTTTTAGGTTTAGGAGTGGATTTGAGGTGTCTGTGTTTTGCAACGGGCTTTAGGTTTTGAGAGCGGATTTCAGATGTCTGTGGACTGCAAGCATTTTTAGGTTTGGGAGTGGATTTGAGATGTTTGTGGTTTGCAAGCGGACTGGGATTTGGTATTGGATTTGAGATGTCTGTGGTTTCCAAGGGGACTGCGATTTGGGAGTGGATTTGAGATGTCTGTGGTTTGCAAGTCGCTTTAGGTTTGTCAGCGGATTTGACATGATTGTGGTTTACAAGGTGCTTTAGTTTTGAGAGTGGATTTGAGGTGTCTGTGGTTTACAAAGGGGCTGAGATTTGGGAGTGGATTTGAGATGTCTGTGGTTTGCAAGTGGCTTTAGGTTTGAGAGCAGATTTGAGATGTTTGTGGATTGCAAGGGGCTTTAGGTTTGAGAGTGGATTTGAGATGTTTGTGGTTTGCAAGGTGACTCCGATTTGGGATTGGATTTGAGATGTCTGTGGTTTGAAAGGGGACTGCGGTTTGGGAGTGGATTTGAGATGTCTGTGGTTTGCAAGGGGCTTTAGGTTTGAGAGCGGATTTGAGATGTATGTGGTTTGCAATGGGCTTTAGATTTGAGAGTGGATTTGAGATGTTTGTGGTTTGCAAGGGGCTTTACGTTTGAGAGTGGATTTGAGATGTTTGTGGTTTTCAAGAGGGCTTTAGATTTGAGAGTGGATTTGAGATGTCTGTGGTTTGCAAGGGGGCTGAGATTTCAGAGAGGATTTGAGATATCTGTGGTTTGCAAGGGGACTGGGATTTGGGAGTGGATTTGACATGTCTGTGGTTTGCAGGCGGACTGAGGTTTGGGAGTGGATTTGAGATGTCCGTAGTTTGCAAAGGGACTGAGATTTGGTAGAGGATTTGAGGTGTCTGTGGTTTGCAAGGGGACTGAGGTTTGGGAGAGGATTTGAGATGTCTGTGGTTTGCAAGGGGACTGGAATCTGGGAGTGGATTTGAGATGTCTGTGGTTTGCAAGCGGACTGAGGTTTGGGAGTGGATTTGAGATGTTTGTGGTTTGCAAGTGACTTTAGGTTTGAGAGTGGATTTGAAGTGTCTGTGGTTTACAAGGGGGCTGAAATTTGGGACTGGTTTTGAGATGTCTGTAGTTTGCAAGGGGACTGAGATTTGGGAGAGGATTTCAGATCTCTGAGGTTTGCAAGGGGCTTCAAGTTTGAGAGTGGATTTGAGAGCTTTGTGGTTTGCAAGTGGCTTTAGGTTTGAGAGTGGATTTGAGGTGTCTGTGGTTTGCTAGGGGCTACAATTTGGGACTGGATTTGATATGTCCGTGGTTTACAAGTGGCTTTAGATTTGAGAGCGGATTTGAGATGTTTCTGTTTTGCAATGGGCTTTAGTTTTGAGAGTGGATTTGAGATGTTTGTGGTTTGCAAGTGGCTTTAGGTTTGAGAGTGGATTAGAAATGTCTGTAGTTTGCAAGGGGACTGAGATTTGGGAGTGGATTTGAGATGTTTGTGGTTTGAAATCGGCTTTAGGTTTGAGAGTGGATTTCAGATGTTTGTGGATTGCAAGGGGCTTTAAGTTTGAGAGTGGATTTGAGGTGTCTTTGGTTTGCAAGGTTTTTTAGGTTTAGGAGTGGATTTGAGGTCTCTGTGTTTTGCAAGGGACTTTAGGTTTGGGAGTCAATTTGATGTGTCTGTGGTTTGCAAGCGGCTTTAGGTTTTGAGAGCGGATTTGTGATGTTTGTGGTTTACATAGGTCTTTAGGTTTGAGAGTGAATTTGTGATGTCTTTGGTTTGCATGGGGGCTGAGATTTGGGAGTGGATTTGAGATGTCTCTAGTTTGCAAGCGGACTGAGATTTGGGAGAGGATTTGAGATGTCTGTGGTTTGCAAGGGGGCTTTAGGTCTGTGAGTGGATTTCAGATGTCTGTGGACTGCAAGCATTTTTAGGTTTGGGAGTGGATTTGAGATGTTTGTGGTTTGCAAGGGGACTGGGATTTGGTATTGGATTTGAGATGGCTGTGGTTTCCAAGGGGACTGCGATTTGGGAGTGGATTTGAGATGTCTGTGGTTTGCAAGTCGCTTTAGGTTTGACAGCGGATTTGAGATGTTTGTGGTTTACAAGGTGCTTTAGTTTTGAGAGTGGATTTGAGGTGTCTGTGGTTTACATAGGTCTTTAGGTTTGAGAGTGAATTTGTGATGTCTTTGGTTTGCAAGGGGGCTGAGATTTGGGAGTGGATTTGAGATGTCTCTAGTTTGCAAGCGGACTGAGATTTGGGAGAGGATTTGAGATGTCTGTGGTTTGCAAGGGGGCTTTAGGTCTGAGAGTGGATTTCAGACGTCTGTGGACTGCAAGCATTTTTAGGTTTGGGAGTGGATTTGAGATGTTTGTGGTTTGCAAGGGGACTGGGATTTGGGAGTGGATTTGAAATGTCTGTGGTTTGCAAGTCTCTTTAGGTTTGTCAGCGGATTTGAGATGTTTGTGGTTTACAAGGTGCTTTAGTTTTGTGAGTGGATTTGAGCTGTCTGTGGTTTACAAAGGGGCTGAGATTTGGGAGTGGATTTGAGATGTCTGTGGTTTGCAAGTGGCTTTAGGTTTGAGAGCAGATTTGAGATGTTTGTGGATTGCAAGGGGCTTTAGGTTTGAGAGTGGATTTGAGATGTTTGTGGTTTGCAAGGTGACTGCGATTTGGGATTGGATTTGAGATGTCTGTGGTTTGAAAGGGGACTGAGGTTTGGGAGTGGATTTGAGATGTCTGATGTTTGCAAGGGGCTGTAGGTTTGAGAGCGGATTTGAGATGTATGTGGTTTGCAATGGGCTTTAGATTTGAGAGTGGATTTGAGATGTCTGTGGTTTGCAAGGGGGCTGAGATTTCGGAGAGGATTTGAGATATCTGTGGTTTGCAAGGGGACTGGGATTTGGGAGTGGATTTGACATGTCTGTGGTTTGCAGGCGGACTGAGGTTTGGGATTGGATTTGAGATGTCCGTAGTTTGCAAAGGGACTGAGATTTGGTAGAGGATTTGAGGTGTCTGTGGTTTGCAAGGGGACTGAGGTTTGGGAGAGGATTTGAGATGTCTGTGGTTTGCAAGGGGACTGGAATCTGGGAGTGGATTTGAGATGTCTGTGGTTTGCAAGCGGACTGAGGTTTGGGAGTGGATTTGAGATGTTTGTGGTTTGCAAGTGGCTTTAGGTTTGAGAGTGGATTTGAAGTGTCTGTGGTTTACAAGGGGGCTGAAATTTGGGACTGGTTTTGAGATGTCTGTAATTTGCAAGGGGACTGAGATTTGGGAGAGGATTTCAGATCTCTGAGGTTTGCAAGGGGCTTCAGGTTTGAGAGTGGATTTGAGATCTTTGTGGTTTGCAAGTGGCTTTAGGTTTGAGAGTGGATTTGAGGTGTCTGTGGTTTGCTAGGGGCTACACTTTGGGACTGGATTTGATATGTCCGTGGTTTACAAGTGGCTTTAGATTTGAGAGCGGATTTGAGATGTTTCTGTTTTGCAATGGGCTTTAGTTTTGAGAGTGGATTTGAGATGTTTGTGGTTTGCAAGTGGCTTTAGGTTTGAGAGTGGATTTCAGATGTTTGTGGATTGCAAGGGGCTTTAAGTTTGAGAGTGGATTTGAGGTGTCTTTCGTTTGCAAGGTTTTTTAGGTTTAAGAGTGGATTTGAAATGATTGTGGTTTGCAAGGGGACTGGGATTTGGGAGTGGATTTGAGTGGTCTGGTTTGCAAGGCAACTGGGATTTGTGATTGGATTTGAGATGTCTGTGGTTTGCAAGGGGACGGAGGTTTGGCAGTCGATTTGTGATGTCTGTGGTTTGCCAGGGGACTGAGGCTTGGGAGTCGATTTGAGATGTTTGTGGTTTGCAAGGGGCTTTAGATTTCAGAGTGGTTTTGAGGTGTCCCTGGTTTGCAAGGGGGCTAATATATGGGAGTGGATTTGAGAGGTCTGTATTTTTTAAGGGGTCCGATATTTGGGAGAGGAATTGAGATGTCTGTGGTTTGCAAGGGGCTTTAGGATTCAGCGTGGATTTGAAATGTTTGTCGTTTGCAAGGGGACTGGGATTTGGGAGTGGGTTGGAGATGTCTGTGGTTTGCAATGGGACTGACATTTGGGTGTGGATTTGATATGTCTGTGGTTTGCAAGGGGCTTTAGATTTAGGAGTGGATTTGAGGAGTCTGTGTTTTGCAAGAAACTGAGGTTTGGGAGTGGATTTGAGCTGTCTGTGGATTGCAAGAGGCTTTAGGTTTGAGAGTGGATTTGAGGGGTCTGTGGTTTGCAAGGGGACTGAGATTTGGGAGAGGATTTGAGATGTCTCTGGTTTGCAAGGGGCTTTAGGTTTCAAGGTGGATTTGAAATGTTTGTGGTTTGCAAGGGGACTGGGATTTGGGTGTGGATTTAAGATGTCTATAGTTTGCAAGAGGACTGGGATTTGGGAGTGGATTTGAGGTGTCTGTGATTTGCAAGGGGAATGAGATTTGGCTGTGGATTTGAGATGTTTGTGGATTGCAAGGGGCTTTAGGTTTCAGAGTGGATTTGAAATGTTTGTGTTTTGCACGGGTACTGGGATTTGGGATTGGATTTGAGATGTCTGTAGTTTGCAAGGTGACTGGGATTTGGGAGTGGATTTGAGGTGTTTGTGGTTTGCAACTCGCTTTAGTTTGACAGCGGATTTGAGATTATTGTGGTTTGCAAGGGGTTTTAGGTTTGAGAGTTGATTTGAGGAGTCTGTGGTTTGCAAAAGGGCTGAGATTTGGGAGTGGATTTGAGATGTCTGTGGTTTACAAGGGGACTGATGTTTGGAGTGGATTTGAGATGTTTGTGGTTTCCAAGGGGACTGCGATTTGGGAGTGGATTTGAGATGTTTGTGGTTTGCAATGGGCTTTAGTTTTGAGAGTGGATTTGAGAAGTTTGTGGTTTGCAAGTGGCTTTAGGTTTGAGAGTGGATTAGAGATGTCTGTAGTTTGCAAGGGGACTGAGATTTGGGAGAGGATTTTAGATGTCTGTGGTTTGCATGGGGCTTTAGGTTTGAGAGTGGATTTCAGATGTTTGTGGATTGCAAGGGGCTTTAAGTTTGAGAGTGGATTTGAGGTGTCTTTGGTTTGCAAGGTTTTTTAGGTTTAGGAGTGGATTTGAGGTGTCTGTGGTTTGCAAGGGACTTTAGGTTTGGTAGTCAATTTGATGTGTCTGTGGTTTGCAAGGGGCTTTATGTTTTCAGAGCGGATTTGAGATGTTTGTGGTTTACATAGGTCTTTAGGTTTGAGAGTGAATTTGTGATGTCTTTGGTTTGCAAGGGGGCTGAGATTTGGGAGTGGATTTGAGATGTCTCTAGTTTGCAAGCGGACTGAGATTTGGGAGAGGAGTTGAGATGTCTGTGGTTTGCAAGGCGGCTTTAGGTCTGAGAGTGGATTTCAGAAGTCTGTGGACTGCAAGCATTTTTAGGTTTGGGAGTGGATTTGAGATGTTTGTGGTTTGCAAGGGGACTGGGATTTGGGAGTGGATTTGAAATGTCTGTGGTTTGCAAGTCTCTTTAGGTTTGTCAGCGGATTTGAGATGTTTGTGGTTTACAAGGTGCTTTAGTTTTGAGAGTGGATTTGAGCTGTCTGTGGTTTACAAAGGGGCTGAGATTTGGGAGTGGATTTGAGATGTCTGTGGTTTGCAAGTGGCTTTAGGTTTGAGAGCAGATTTGAGATGTTTGTGGATTGCAAGGGGCTTTAGGTTTGAGAGTGGATTTGTGATGTCTGTGGTTTGCAGGCGGACTGAGGTTTGGGAGTGGATTTGAGATGTCCGTAGTTTGCAAAGGGACTGAGATTTGGTAGAGGATTTGAGGTGTCTGTGGTTTGCAAGGGGACTGAGGTTTGGGAGAGGATTTGAGATGTCTGTGGTTTGCAAGGGGACTGGAATTTGGGAGTGGATTTGAGATGTCTGTGGTTTGCAAGCGGACTGAGGTTTGGGAGTGGATTTGAGATGTTTGTGGTTTGCAATGGGCTTTAGATTTGGGAGTGGATTTGAGATGTTTATGGTTTGCAAGTGGCTTTAGGTTTGAGAGTGGATTTGAAGTGTCTGTGGTTTACAAGGGGGCTGAAATTTGGGACTGGTTTTGAGATGTCTGTAGTTTGCAAGGGGACTGAGATTTGGGAGAGGATTTCAGATCTCTGAGGTTTGCAAGGGGCTTCAGGTTTGAGAGTGGATTTGAGATGTTTGTGGTTTGCAAGTGGCTTTAGGTTTGAGAGTGGATTTGAGGTGTCTGTGGTTTGCTAGGGGCTACAATTTGGGACTGGATTTGATATGTCCGTGGTTTACAAGTGGCTTTAGATTAGAGAGCGGATTTGAGATGTTTCTGTTTTGCAATGGGCTTTAGTTTTGAGAGTGGATTTGAGATGTTTGTGGTTTGCAAGTGGCTTTAGGTTTGAGAGTGGATTAGAAATGTCTGTAGTTTGCAAGGGGACTGAGATTTGGGAGTGGATTTGAGATGTTTGTGGTTTGAAATCGGCTTTAGGTTTGAGAGTGGATTTCAGATGTTTGTGGTTTGCAAGTGGCTTTAGGTTTGAGAGTGGATTTGAAGTGTCTGTGGTTTACAAGGGGGCTGAAATTTGGGACTGGTTTTGAGATGTCTGTAGTTTGCAAGGGGACTGAGATTTGGGAGAGGATTTCAGATCTCTGAGGTTTGCAAGGGGCTTCAGGTTTGAGAGTGGATTTGAGATGTTTGTGGTTTGCAAGTGGCTTTAGGTTTGAGAGTGGATTTGAGGTGTCTGTGGTTTGCTAGGGGCTACAATTTGGGACTGGATTTGATATGTCCGTGGTTTACAAGTGGCTTTAGATTAGAGAGCGGATTTGAGATGTTTCTGTTTTGCAATGGGCTTTAGTTTTGAGAGTGGATTTGAGATGTTTGTGGTTTGCAAGTGGCTTTAGGTTTGAGAGTGGATTAGAAATGTCTGTAGTTTGCAAGGGGACTGAGATTTGGGAGTGGATTTGAGATGTTTGTGGTTTGAAATCGGCTTTAGGTTTGAGAGTGGATTTCAGATGTTTGTGGATTGCAAGGGGCTTTAAGTTTGAGAGTGGATTTGAGGTGTCTTTGGTTTGCAAGGTTTTTTAGGTTTAGGAGTGGATTTGAGGTGTCTGTGTTTTGCAACGGGCTTTAGGTTTTGAGAGCGGATTTCAGATGTCTGTGGACTGCAAGCATTTTTAGGTTTGGGAGTGGATTTGAGATGTTTGTGGTTTGCAAGCGGACTGGGATTTGGTATTGGATTTGAGATGGCTGTGGTTTCCAACGGGACTGCGATTTGGGAGTGGATTTGAGATGTCTGTGGTTTGCAAGTCGCTTTAGGTTTGTCAGCGGATTTGACATGATTGTGGTTTACAAGGTGCTTTAGTTTTGAGAGTGGATTTGAGGTGTCTGTGGTTTACAAAGGGGCTGAGATTTGGGAGTGGATTTGAGATGTCTGTGGTTTGCAAGTGGCTTTAGGTTTGAGAGCAGATTTGAGATGTTTGTGGATTGCAAGGGGCTTTAGGTTTGAGAGTGGATTTGAGATGTTTGTGGTTTGCAAGGTGACTCCGATTTGGGATTGGATTTGAGATGTCTGTGGTTTGAAAGGGGACTGCGGTTTGGGAGTGGATTTGAGATGTCTGTGGTTTGCAAGGGGCTTTAGGTTTGAGAGCGGATTTGAGATGTATGTGGTTTGCAATGGGCTTTAGATTTGAGAGTGGATTTGAGATGTTTGTGGTTTGCAAGGGGCTTTACGTTTGAGAGTGGATTTGAGATGTTTGTGGTTTTCAAGAGGGCTTTAGATTTGAGAGTGGATTTGAGATGTCTGTGGTTTGCAAGGGGGCTGAGATTTCGGAGAGGATTTGAGATATCTGTGGTTTGCAAGGGGACTGGGATTTGGGAGTGGATTTGACATGTCTGTGGTTTGCAGGCGGACTGAGGTTTGGGAGTGGATTTGAGATGTCCGTAGTTTGCAAAGGGACTGAGATTTGGTAGAGGATTTGAGGTGTCTGTGGTTTGCAAGGGGACTGAGGTTTGGGAGAGGATTTGAGATGTCTGTGGTTTGCAAGGGGACTGGAATCTGGGAGTGGATTTGAGATGTCTGTGGTTTGCAAGCGGACTGAGGTTTGGGAGTGGATTTGAGATGTTTGTGGTTTGCAATGGGCTTTAGATTTGGGAGTGGATTTGAGATGTTTGTGGTTTGCAAGTGACTTTAGGTTTGAGAGTGGATTTGAAGTGTCTGTGGTTTACAAGGGGGCTGAAATTTGGGACTGGTTTTGAGATGTCTGTAATTTGCAAGGAGACTGAGATTTGGGAGAGGATTTCAGATCTCTAAGGTTTGCAAGGGGCTTTAGGTTTCAAGGTGGATTTGAAATGTTTGTGGTTTGCAAGGGGACTGGGATTTGGGTGTGGATTTAAGATGTCTATAGTTTGCAAGAGGACTGGGATTTGGGAGTGGATTTGAGGTGTCTGTGATTTACAAGGGGAATGAGATTTGGCTGTGGATTTGAGGTGTCTGTGTTTTGCAACGGGCTTTAGGTTTTGAGAGCGGATTTCAGATGTCTGTGGACTGCAAGCATTTTTAGGTTTGGGAGTGGATTTGAGATGTTTGTGGTTTGCAAGCGGACTGGGATTTGGTATTGGATTTGAGATGGCTGTGGTTTCCAACGGGACTGCGATTTGGGAGTGGATTTGAGATGTCTGTGGTTTGCAAGTCGCTTTAGGTTTGTCAGCGGATTTGACATGATTGTGGTTTACAAGGTGCTTTAGTTTTGAGAGTGGATTTGAGGTGTCTGTGGTTTACAAAGGGGCTGAGATTTGGGAGTGGATTTGAGATGTCTGTGGTTTGCAAGTGGCTTTAGGTTTGAGAGCAGATTTGAGATGTTTGTGGATTGCAAGGGGCTTTAGGTTTGAGAGTGGATTTGAGATGTTTGTGGTTTGCAAGGTGACTCCGATTTGGGATTGGATTTGAGATGTCTGTGGTTTGAAAGGGGACTGCGGTTTGGGAGTGGATTTGAGATGTCTGTGGTTTGCAAGGGGCTTTAGGTTTGAGAGCGGATTTGAGATGTATGTGGTTTGCAATGGGCTTTAGATTTGAGAGTGGATTTGAGATGTTTGTGGTTTGCAAGGGGCTTTACGTTTGAGAGTGGATTTGAGATGTTTGTGGTTTTCAAGAGGGCTTTAGATTTGAGAGTGGATTTGAGATGTCTGTGGTTTGCAAGGGGGCTGAGATTTCGGAGAGGATTTGAGATATCTGTGGTTTGCAAGGGGACTGGGATTTGGGAGTGGATTTGACATGTCTGTGGTTTGCAGGCGGACTGAGGTTTGGGAGTGGATTTGAGATGTCCGTAGTTTGCAAAGGGACTGAGATTTGGTAGAGGATTTGAGGTGTCTGTGGTTTGCAAGGGGACTGAGGTTTGGGAGAGGATTTGAGATGTCTGTGGTTTGCAAGGGGACTGGAATCTGGGAGTGGATTTGAGATGTCTGTGGTTTGCAAGCGGACTGAGGTTTGGGAGTGGATTTGAGATGTTTGTGGTTTGCAATGGGCTTTAGATTTGGGAGTGGATTTGAGATGTTTGTGGTTTGCAAGTGACTTTAGGTTTGAGAGTGGATTTGAAGTGTCTGTGGTTTACAAGGGGGCTGAAATTTGGGACTGGTTTTGAGATGTCTGTAATTTGCAAGGAGACTGAGATTTGGGAGAGGATTTCAGATCTCTAAGGTTTGCAAGGGGCTTTAGGTTTCAAGGTGGATTTGAAATGTTTGTGGTTTGCAAGGGGACTGGGATTTGGGTGTGGATTTAAGATGTCTATAGTTTGCAAGAGGACTGGGATTTGGGAGTGGATTTGAGGTGTCTGTGATTTACAAGGGGAATGAGATTTGGCTGTGGATTTGAGATGTTTGTGGATTGCAAGGGGCTTTAGGTTTCAGAGTGGATTTGAAATGTTTGTGTTTTGCACGGGTACTGGGATTTGGGATTGGATTTGAGATGTCTGTAGTTTGCAAGGTGACTGGGATTTGGGAGTGGATTTGAGGTGTTTGTGGTTTGCAACTCGCTTTAGTTTGACAGCGGATTTGAGATTATTGTGGTTTGCAAGGGGTTTTAGGTTTGAGAGTGGATTTGAGGAGTCTGTGGTTTGCAAAAGTGCTGAGATTTGGGAGTGGATTTGAGATGTCTGTGGTTTACAAGGGGACTGATGTTTGGAGTGGATTTGAGATGTTTGTAGTTTCCAAGGGGACTGCGATTTGGGAGTGGATTTGAGATGTTTGTGGTTTGCAATGGGCTTTAGTTTTGAGAGTGGATTTGAGATGTTTGTGGTTTGCAAGTGGCTTTAGGTTTGAGAGTGGATTAGAGATGTCTGTAGTTTGCAAGGGGACTGAGATTTGGGAGAGGATTTTAGATGTCTGTGGTTTGCATGGGGCTTTAGGTTTGAGAGTGGATTTCAGATGTTTGTGGATTGCAAGGGGCTTTAAGTTTGAGAGTGGATTTGAGGTGTCTTTGGTTTGCAAGATTTTTTAGGTTTAGGAGAGGATTTGAGGTGTCTGTGGTTTGCAAGGGACTTTAGGTTTGATAGTCAATTTGATGTGTCTGTGGTTTGCAAGGGGCTTTATGTTTTCAGAGCGGATTTGAGATGTTTGTGGTTTACATAGGTCTTTAGGTTTGAGAGTGAATTTGTGATGTCTTTGGTTTGCAAGGGGGCTGAGATTTGGGAGTGGATTTGAGATGTCTCTAGTTTGCAAGGGGGCTTTAGGTCTGAGAGTGGATTTCAGAAGTCTGTGGACTGCAAGCATTTTTAGGTTTGGGAGTGGATTTGAGATGTTTGTGGTTTGCAAGGGGACTGGGATTTGGGAGTGGATTTGAAATGTCTGTGGTTTGCAAGTCTCTTTAGGTTTGTCAGCGGATTTGAGATGTTTGTGGTTTACAAGGTGCTTTAGTTTTGAGAGTGGATTTGAGGTGTCTGTGGTTTACAAAGGGGCTGAGATTTGGGAGTGGATTTGAGATGTCTGTGGTTTGCAAGTGGCTTTAGGTTTGAGAGCAGATTTGAGATGTTTGTGGATTGCAAGGGGCTTTACGTTTGAGAGTGGATTTGAGCTGTTTGTGGTTTGCAAGGTGACTGCGATTTGGGATTGGATTTGAGATGTCTGTGGTTTGAAAGGGGACTGAGGTTTGGGAGTGGATTTGAGATGTCTGTGGTTTGCAAGGGGCTTTAGGTTTGAGAGCGGATTTGAGATGTATGTGGTTTGCAATGGGCTTTAGATTTGAGAGTGGATTTGAGATGTTTTTGGTTTGCAAGGGGCTTTACGTTTGAGAGTGGATTTGAGATGTTTGTGGTTTTCAAGAGGGCTTTAGATTTGAGAGTGGATTTGAGATGTCTGTGGTTTGCAAGGGGGCTGAGATTTCGGAGAGGATTTGAGATATCTGTGGTTTGCAAGGGGACTGGGATTTGGGAGTGGATTTGACATGTCTGTGGTTTGCAGGCGGACTGAGGTTTGGGAGTGGATTTGAGATGTCCGTAGTTTGCAAAGGGACTGAGATTTGGTAGAGGATTTGAGGTGTCTGTGGTTTGCAAGGGGACTGAGGTTTGGGAGAGGATTTGAGATGTCTGTGGTTTGCAAGGGGACTGGAATTTGGGAGTGGATTTGAGATGTCTGTGGTTTGCAAGCGGACTGAGGTTTGGGAGTGGATTTGAGATGTTTGTGGTTTGCAATGGGCTTTAGATTTGGGAGTGGATTTGAGATGTTTGTGGTTTGCAAGTGGCTTTAGGTTTGAGAGTGGATTTGAAGTGTCTGTGGTTTACAAGGGGGCTGAAATTTGGGACTGGTTTTGAGATGTCTGTAGTTTGCAAGGGGACTGAGATTTGGGAGAGGATTTCAGATCTCTGAGGTTTGCAAGGGGCTTCAGGTTTGAGAGTGGATTTGAGATGTTTGTGGTTTGCAAGTGGCTTTAGGTTTGAGAGTGGATTTGAGGTGTCTGTGGTTTGCTAGGGGCTACAATTTGGGACTGGATTTGATATGTCCGTGGTTTACAAGTGGCTTTAGATTAGAGAGCGGATTTCAGATGTTTCTGTTTTGCAATGGGCTTTAGTTTTGAGAGTGGATTTGAGATGTTTGTGGTTTGCAAGTGGCTTTAGGTTTGAGAGTGGATTAGAAATGTCTGTAGTTTGCAAGGGGACTGAGATTTGGGAGTGGATTTGAGATGTTTGTGGTTTGAAATCGGCTTTAGGTTTGAGAGTGGATTTCAGATGTTTGTGGAGTGCAAGGGGCTTTAAGTTTGAGAGTGGATTTGAGGTGTCTTTGGTTTGCAAGGTTTTTTAGGTTTAGGAGTGGATTTGAGGTGTCTGTGTTTTGCAACGGGCTTTAGGTTTTGAGAGCGGATTTCAGATGTCTGTGGACTGCAAGCATTTTTAGGTTTGGGAGTGGATTTGAGATGTTTGTGGTTTGCAAGCGGACTGGGATTTGGTATTGGATTTGAGATGGCTGTGGTTTCCAAGGGGACTGCGATTTGGGAGTGGATTTGAGATGTCTATGGTTTGCAAGTCGCTTTAGGTTTGTCAGCGGATTTGACATGATTGTGGTTTACAAGGTGCTTTAGTTTTGAGAGTGGATTTGAGGTGTCTGTGGTTTACAAAGGGGCTGAGATTTGGGAGTGGATTTGAGATGTCTGTGGTTTGCAAGTGGCTTTAGGTTTGAGAGCAGATTTGAGATGTTTGTGGATTGCAAGGGGCTTTAGGTTTGAGAGTGGATTTGAGATGTTTGTGGTTTGCAAGGTGACTCCGATTTGGGATTGGATTTGAGATGTCTGTGGTTTGAAAGGGGACTGCGGTTTGGGAGTGGATTTGAGATGTCTGTGGTTTGCAAGGGGCTTTAGGTTTGAGAGCGGATTTGAGATGTATGTGGTTTGCAATGGGCTTTAGATTTGAGAGTGGATTTGAGATGTTTGTGGTTTGCAAGGGGCTTTACGTTTGAGAGTGGATTTGAGATGTTTGTGGTTTTCAAGAGGGCTTTAGATTTGAGAGTGGATTTGAGATGTCTGTGGTTTGCAAGGGGGCTGAGATTTCGGAGAGGATTTGAGATATCTGTGGTTTGCAAGGGGACTGGGATTTGGGAGTGGATTTGACATGTCTGTGGTTTGCAGGCGGACTGAGGTTTGGGAGTGGATTTGAGATGTCCGTAGTTTGCAAAGGGACTGAGATTTGGTAGAGGATTTGAGGTGTCTGTGGTTTGCAAGGGGACTGAGGTTTGGGAGAGGATTTGAGATGTCTGTGGTTTGCAAGGGGACTGGAATCTGGGAGTGGATTTGAGATGTCTGTGGTTTGCAAGCGGACTGAGGTTTGGGAGTGGATTTGAGATGTTTGTGGTTTGCAATGGGCTTTAGATTTGGGAGTGGATTTGAGATGTTTGTGGTTTGCAAGTGACTTTAGGTTTGAGAGTGGATTTGAAGTGTCTGTGGTTTACAAGGGGGCTGAAATTTGGGACTGGTTTTGAGATGTCTGTAGTTTGCAAGGGGACTGAGATTTGGGAGAGGATTTCAGATCTCTGAGGTTTGCAAGGGGCTTCAGGTTTGAGAGTGGATTTGAGAGCTTTGTGGTTTGCAAGTGGCTTTAGGTTTGAGAGTGGATTTGACGTGTCTGTGGTTTGCTAGGGGCTACAATTTGGGACTGGATTTGATATGTCCGTGGTTTACAAGTGGCTTTAGATTTGAGAGCGGATTTGAGATGTTTCTGTTTTGCAATGGGCTTTAGTTTTGAGAGTGGATTTGAGATGTTTGTGGTTTGCAAGTGGCTTTAGGTTTGAGAGTGGATTAGAAATGTCTGTAGTTTGCAAGGGGACTGAGATTTGGGAGTGGATTTGAGATGTTTGTGGTTTGAAATCGGCTTTAGGTTTGAGAGTGGATTTCAGATGTTTGTGGATTGCAAGGGGCTTTAAGTTTGAGAGTGGATTTGAGGTGTCTTTGGTTTGCAAGGTTTTTTAGGTTTAGGAGTGGATTTGAGGTGTCTGTGTTTTGCAAGGGACTTTAGGTTTGGGAGTCAATTTGATGTGTCTGTGGTTTGCAAGCGGCTTTAGGTTTTGAGAGCGGATTTGTGATGTTTGTGGTTTACATAGGTCTTTAGGTTTGAGAGTGAATTTGTGATGTCTTTGGTTTGCAAGGGGGCTGAGATTTGGGAGTGGATTTGAGATGTCTCTAGTTTGCAAGCGGACTGAGATTTGGGAGAGGATTTGAGATGTCTGTGGTTTGCAAGGGGGCTTTAGGTCTGTGAGTGGATTTCAGATGTCTGTGGACTGCAAGCATTTTTAGGTTTGGGAGTGGATTTGAGATGTTTGTGGTTTGCAAGGGGACTGGGATTTGGTATTGGATTTGAGATGGCTGTGGTTTCCAAGGGGACTGCGATTTGGGAGTGGATTTGAGATGTCTGTGGTTTGCAAGTCGCTTTAGGTTTGACAGCGGATTTGAGATGTTTGTGGTTTACAAGGTGCTTTAGTTTTGAGAGTGGATTTGAGGTGTCTGTGGTTTACATAGGTCTTTAGGTTTGAGAGTGAATTTGTGATGTCTTTGGTTTGCAAGGGGGCTGAGATTTGGGAGTGGATTTGAGATGTCTCTAGTTTGCAAGCGGACTGAGATTTGGGAGAGGATTTGAGGTGTCTGTGATTTACAAGGGGAATGAGATTTGGCTGTGGATTTGAGATGTTTGTGGATTGCAAGGGGCTTTAGGTTTCAGAGTGGATTTGAAATGTTTGTGTTTTGCACGGGTACTGGGATTTGGGATTGGATTTGAGATGTCTGTAGTTTGCAAGGTGACTGGGATTTGGGAGTGGATTTGAGGTGTTTGTGGTTTGCAACTCGCTTTAGTTTGACAGCGGATTTGAGATTATTGTGGTTTGCAAGGGGTTTTAGGTTTGAGAGTGGATTTGAGGAGTCTGTGGTTTGCAAAAGTGCTGAGATTTGGGAGTGGATTTGAGATGTCTGTGGTTTACAAGGGGACTGATGTTTGGAGTGGATTTGAGATGTTTGTAGTTTCCAAGGGGACTGCGATTTGGGAGTGGATTTGAGATGTTTGTGGTTTGCAATGGGCTTTAGTTTTGAGAGTGGATTTGAGATGTTTGTGGTTTGCAAGTGGCTTTAGGTTTGAGAGTGGATTAGAGATGTCTGTGGTTTGCAAGGGGACTGGGATTTGGGAGAGGATTTGACATGTCTGTGGTTTGCAGGCGGACTGAGGTTTGGGAGTGGATTTGAGATGTCCGTAGTTTGCAAAGGGACTGAGATTTGGTAGAGGATTTGAGGTGTCTGTGGTTTGCAAGGGGACTGAGGTTTGGGAGAGGATTTGAGATGTCTGTGGTTTGCAAGGGGACTGGAATCTGGGAGTGGATTTGAGATGTCTGTGGTTTGCAAGCGGACTGAGGTTTGGGAGTGGATTTGAGATGTTTGTGGTTTGCAATGGGCTTTAGATTTGGGAGTGGATTTGAGATGTTTGTGGTTTGCAAGTGACTTTAGGTTTGAGAGTGGATTTGAAGTGTCTGTGGTTTACAAGGGGGCTGAAATTTGGGACTGGTTTTGAGATGTCTGTAGTTTGCAAGGGGACTGAGATTTGGGAGAGGATTTCAGATCTCTGAGGTTTGCAAGGGGCTTCAAGTTTGAGAGTGGATTTGAGAGCTTTGTGGTTTGCAAGTGGCTTTAGGTTTGAGAGTGGATTTGAGGTGTCTGTGGTTTGCTAGGGGCTACAATTTGGGACTGGATTTGATATGTCCGTGGTTTACAAGTGGCTTTAGATTTGAGAGCGGATTTGAGATGTTTCTGTTTTGCAATGGGCTTTAGTTTTGAGAGTGGATTTGAGATGTTTGTGGTTTGCAAGTGGCTTTAGGTTTGAGAGTGGATTAGAAATGTCTGTAGTTTGCAAGGGGACTGAGATTTGGGAGTGGATTTGAGATGTTTGTGGTTTGAAATCGGCTTTAGGTTTGAGAGTGGATTTCAGATGTTTGTGGATTGCAAGGGGCTTTAAGTTTGAGAGTGGATTTGAGGTGTCTTTGGTTTGCAAGGTTTTTTAGGTTTAGGAGTGGATTTGAGGTGTCTGTGTTTTGCAAGGGACTTTAGGTTTGGGAGTCAATTTGATGTGTCTGTGGTTTGCAAGCGGCTTTAGGTTTTGAGAGCGGATTTGTGATGTTTGTGGTTTACATAGGTCTTTAGGTTTGAGAGTGAATTTGTGATGTCTTTGGTTTGCAAGGGGGCTGAGATTTGGGAGTGGATTTGAGATGTCTCTAGTTTGCAAGCGGACTGAGATTTGGGAGAGGATTTGAGATGTCTGTGGTTTGCAAGGGGGCTTTAGGTCTGTGAGTGGATTTCAGATGTCTGTGGACTGCAAGCATTTTTAGGTTTGGGAGTGGATTTGAGATGTTTGTGGTTTGCAAGGGGACTGGGATTTGGTATTGGATTTGAGATGGCTGTGGTTTCCAAGGGGACTGCGATTTGGGAGTGGATTTGAGATGTCTGTGGTTTGCAAGTCGCTTTAGGTTTGACAGCGGATTTGAGATGTTTGTGGTTTACAAGGTGCTTTAGTTTTGAGAGTGGATTTGAGGTGTCTGTGGTTTACATAGGTCTTTAGGTTTGAGAGTGAATTTGTGATGTCTTTGGTTTGCAAGGGGGCTGAGATTTGGGAGTGGATTTGAGATGTCTCTAGTTTGCAAGCGGACTGAGATTTGGGAGAGGATTTGAGATGTCTGTGGTTTGCAAGGGGGCTTTAGGTCTGAGAGTGGATTTCAGACGTCTGTGGACTGCAAGCATTTTTAGGTTTGGGAGTGGATTTGAGATGTTTGTGGTTTGCAAGGGGACTGGGATTTGGGAGTGGATTTGAAATGTCTGTGGTTTGCAAGTCTCTTTAGGTTTGTCAGCGGATTTGAGATGTTTGTGGTTTACAAGGTGCTTTAGTTTTGTGAGTGGATTTGAGCTGTCTGTGGTTTACAAAGGGGCTGAGATTTGGGAGTGGATTTGAGATGTCTGTGGTTTGCAAGTGGCTTTAGGTTTGAGAGCAGATTTGAGATGTTTGTGGATTGCAAGGGGCTTTAGGTTTGAGAGTGGATTTGAGATGTTTGTGGTTTGCAAGGTGACTGCGATTTGGGATTGGATTTGAGATGTCTGTGGTTTGAAAGGGGACTGAGGTTTGGGAGTGGATTTGAGATGTCTGATGTTTGCAAGGGGCTGTAGGTTTGAGAGCGGATTTGAGATGTATGTGGTTTGCAATGGGCTTTAGATTTGAGAGTGGATTTGAGATGTCTGTGGTTTGCAAGGGGGCTGAGATTTCGGAGAGGATTTGAGATATCTGTGGTTTGCAAGGGGACTGGGATTTGGGAGTGGATTTGACATGTCTGTGGTTTGCAGGCGGACTGAGGTTTGGGAGTGGATTTGAGATGTCCGTAGTTTGCAAAGGGACTGAGATTTGGTAGAGGATTTGAGGTGTCTGTGGTTTGCAAGGGGACTGAGGTTTGGGAGAGGATTTGAGATGTCTGTGGTTTGCAAGGGGACTGGAATCTGGGAGTGGATTTGAGATGTATGTGGTTTGCAAGCGGACTGAGGTTTGGGAGTGGATTTGAGATGTTTGTGGTTTGCAAGTGGCTTTAGGTTTGAGAGTGGATTTGAAGTGTCTGTGGTTTACAAGGGGGCTGAAATTTGGGACTGGTTTTGAGATGTCTGTAATTTGCAAGGGGACTGAGATTTGGGAGAGGATTTCAGATCTCTGAGGTTTGCAAGGGGCTTCAGGTTTGAGAGTGGATTTGAGATCTTTGTGGTTTGCAAGTGGCTTTAGGTTTGAGAGTGGATTTGAGGTGTCTGTGGTTTGCTAGGGGCTACACTTTGGGACTGGATTTGATATGTCCGTGGTTTACAAGTGGCTTTAGATTTGAGAGCGGATTTGAGATGTTTCTGTTTTGCAATGGGCTTTAGTTTTGAGAGTGGATTTGAGATGTTTGTGGTTTGCAAGTGGCTTTAGGTTTGAGAGTGGATTAGAAATGTCTGTAGTTTGCAAGGGGACTGAGATTTGGGAGTGGATTTGAGATGTTTGTGGTTTGAAATCGGCTTTAGGTTTGAGAGTGGATTTCAGATGTTTGTGGATTGCAAGGGGCTTTAAGTTTGAGAGTGGATTTGAGGTGTCTTTCGTTTGCAAGGTTTTTTAGGTTTAGGAGTGGATTTGAGGTGTCTGTGTTTTGCAAGGGACTCTAGGTTTTGAGAGCGGATTTGTGATGTTTGTGGTTTACATAGGTCTTTAGGTTTGAGAGTGAATTTGTGATGTCTTTGGTTTGCAAGGGGGCTGAGATTTGGGAGTGGCTTTGAGATGTCTCTAGTTTGCAAGCGGACTGAGATTTGGGAGAGGATTTGAGATGTCCTTTTGGAAGAGGACAGCGAGGCTGAGAAGAAGTGCGGCGGCGGCCATTTTCAAATTGCTTCTCAGATCGGAGTTCTGAGAGGCGGGACTGCGCAGGCGCGTGAAGGAGGCCTGGGAAGGAGGGAAGATAAAAAAGAACGTAGCCTTAAGCAGCGGGCAGCTTCGTTTGCGGGCAGCGGAGTGAGCCGGGAGCAGAGTGTAGGGCTTAGGCGGAAGAGGGCACAGTAGGCTTATCTTTTAGTTCTTGTTATTTTCAGTTATTCGGGAGGTATGAGTGTGAGGGCAGCTTGTTGTTCTCGGTGTCGGATGTGGGAGATCCTGGAGTCTCCGAGCCTCCCGGACGTCCACATCTGCGCCAGGTGCGCCGAACTGCAGCTCCTGAGGGACCGAATTAGGGAACTGGAGCTGCAGCTCGATGACCTTCGCCTGGTCAGGGAGAGTGAGGAGGTGATAGAGAGGAGTTACAGGCAGGTGGTCACTCCGGGGCCACGGGAGGCAGATAGGTGGGTCACGATCAGGAAGGGGAAGGGGCAGGTACTAGAGAGTACCCCAGTGGCTGTACCCCTTGACAATAAGTACTCATGTTTGAGTACTGTTGGGGGGGACAGCCTACCTGGAGGAAGTGACAGTGGCCGGGCCTCCGGCACAGAGGACGGCCCTGTAGCTCAGAAGGGTAGGGATAGAAGAAAGAGGACCATAGTAATAGGGGACTCGATAGTCAGGGGTTCAGACAGGCGGTTCTGTGGAGGTGATCGGGAGTCCCGGATGGTTGTTTGCCTCCCTGGTGCCAGGGTCCGGGACGTTTCTGATCGCGTCCAAGATATCCTGAAGTGGGAGGGTGAGGAGCCAGAGGTCGTGGTACATGTAGGTACCAATGACATAGGTAGGAAAGGGGAAGAGGTCCTGAAACGAGAGTATAGGGAGTTAGGAAGGCAGTTAAGAAGAAGGACCGCAAAGGTAGTAATCTCGGGATTACTGCCTGTACCACGCGACAGTGAGAGTAGGAATGGAATTAGGTGGAGGATGAATGCGTGGTTGAGGGATTGGAGCAGGGGGCAGGGATTCAAGTTTCTGGATCATTGGGACCTCTTCTGGGGCAGGCGTGACCTGTTCAAGAAGGACGGGTTACACTTGAATCCTGGGGGGACCAATATCCTAGCGGGGAGGTTTGCTAGGGCTACGGGGCAGACTTTAAACTAGTAAGATGGGGGGGCGGAAATCAATTTGAGGAAACTATGGGAGAGGAGGTTAGTTCACCAGTAGAGCAAGTAAGTAGACCGTGTGTGAGGGAGGACAGGCAGGTGATGGAGGAGGGATGCGCTCAGCCCGAAGTTGTAGGGGAGAAGAAAGAAAAGGATAATAAATTTGAATGCATTGCTAGGGATGAAAAGAGAGGAGGAGGTGGAGAGTATCTTAAATGTATCTATTTTAATGCTAGGAGCATTGTAAGAAAGGTGGATGAGCTTAAAGTGTGGATTGATACATGGAATTATGATGTTGTAGCTATTAGTGAAACATGGTTGCAGGAAGGGTGTGATTGGCAACTAAATATTCCTGGATTTAGTTGCTTCAGGTGTGATAGAGTAGGAGGGGCCAGAGGAGGAGGTGTTGCATTGCTTGTCCGAGAAAATCTTATGGCGGTGCTTTGGAAGGATAGATTACAGAGCTCCTCTAGGGAGGCTATTTGGGTGGAATTGAGGAATGGGAAAGGTGTAGTAACACTGATAGGAGTGTATTATAGGCCACCTAATGGGGAGCGTGAGTTGGAAGAGCAAATGTGTAAGGAGATAGCAGATATTTGTAGTAAACACAAGGTGGTGATTGTGGGAGATTTTAATTTTCCACACATAGATTGGGAAGCTCATTCTGTAAAAGGGCTGGATGGTTTAGAGTTTGTGAAATGTGTGCAGGATAGCTTTTTGCAACAATACATAGAAGTACCGACTAGAGATGGGGCAGTGTTGGATCTCCTGTTAGGGAATGCGATAGGTCAGCTGACAGATGTATGTGTTGGGGAGCACTTCGGGTCCAGTGATCACAATAGCATTAGCTTCAATATAATTATGGAGAAGGACAGGACTGGACCTAGAGTTGAGATTTTTGATTGGAGAAAGGCTAACTTTGAGGAGATGCGCAGGGATTTAGAGAGAGTGGAATGGGTCAAGTTGTTTTATGGGAAGGATGTAATAGAGAAATGGAGGTCATTTAAGGGTGAAATTATGAGGGTACAGAATCTTTATGTTCCTGTTCGGTTGAAAGGAAAGATTAAAGGTTTGAAAGCGCCATGGTTTTCAAGGGATATTAGAAACTTGGTTCGAAAAAAGAGGGATGTCTACAATAGATATAGGCAGCATGGAGTAAAGGAATTGCTCGAGGAATATAAAGAATGTAAAAGGAAACTTAAGAAAGAGATTAGAAAAGCTAAAAGAAGTTACGAGTTTGGTTTGGCAAATAAGGTGGAAGTAAATCCGAAAGGCTTCTACAGTTATATTAAAAGCAAGAGGATAGTGAGGGATAAAATTGGTCCCTTAGAGAATCAGGGTGGTCAGCTATGTGTGGAGCCGAGGGAGATGGGAGAGATTTTGAACGATTTCTTCTCTTCGGTATTCACTAAGGAGAAGGATATCGAATGGTGTAAGGTGTGGGAAACAAGTAAGGAAGTTATGGAACCTATGACAATTAAAGAGGTGGAAGTACTGGCGCTTTTAAGAAATTTAAAAGTGGATAAATCTCCGGGTCCTGACCGGATATTCCCCAGGACCTTGAGGGAAGTTTGTGTAGAGATAGCAGGAGCTCTGACGGAGATCTTTCAGATGTCATTAGAAACAGGGATTGTGCCGGAGGATTGGCGTATTGCTCATGTGGTTCCATTGTTTAAAAAGGGTTCTAGAAGTAAGCCTGGCAATTATAGACCTGTCAGTTTGACATCAGTGGTGGGTAAATTAATGGAAAGTATTCTTAGAGATAGTATTTATAATTATCTGGATAGACAGGATCTGATTAGGAGTAGCCAGCATGGATTTGTGCGTGGAAGGTCATGTTTGACAAACCTTATTGAATTTTTTGAAGTAGTTACGAGGAATGTTGACGAGGGTAAGGCAGTGGATGTAGTCTATATGGACTTCAGCAAGGCCTTTGACAAAGTTCCACATGGAAGGTTAGTTAAGAAGGTTCAGTCGTTAGGTATTAGTGCTGGAGTAATAAAATGGATTCAACAGTGGCTAGATGGGAGATGCCAGAGAGTAGTGGTGGATAATTGTTTATCGGGATGGAGGCCGGTGACTAGCGGGGTGCCTCAGGGATCTGTTTTGGGCCCAATGTTGTTTGTAATATACATAAATGATCTGGATGATGGGGTGGTAAATTGGATTAGTAAGTATGCTGATGATACTAAGGTAGGAGGTGTTGTGGATAATGAGGTGGGTTTTCAAAGCTTGCAGGGAGATTTATGCCGGTTAGAAGAATGGGCTGAACGTTGGCAGATGGAGTTTAATGCTGAGAAGTGTGAGGTTCTACATTTTGGCAGGAATAATCCAAATAGAACATACAGGGTAAATGGTAGGGCATTGAGGAATGCAGTGGAACAGAGAGATCTAGGAATAACAGTGCATAGTTCCCTGAAGGTGGAGTCTCATGTAGATAGGGTGGTGAAGAAGGCTTTTGGAACGCTGGCCTTTATAAATCAGAGCATTGAGTACAGAAGTTGGGATGTAATGTTAAAATTGTACAAGGCATTGGTAAGGCCAAATTTGGAATATTGTGTACAGTTCTGGTCACCGAATTATAGGAAAGATATCAATAAATTAGAGAGAGTGCAGAGACGATTTACTAGGATGTTACCAGGGTTTCAGCACTTAAGTTACAGAGAAAGGTTGAACAAGTTAGGTCTCTATTCATTGGAGCGTAGAAGGTTGAGGGGGGATTTGATCGAGGTATTTAAAATGTTGAGAGGGATAGATAGAGTTGACGTGAATAGGCTGTTTCCATTGAGAGTAGGGGAGATTCAAACGAGAGGACATGATTTGAGAGTTAGGGGGCAAAAGTTTAAGGGAAACACGAGGGGGTATTTCTTTACTCAGAGAGTGATAGCTGTGTGGAATGAGCTTCCTGTAGAAGTAGTAGAGGCCAGATCAGTTGTGTCATTTAAGGTAAAATTGGATAGGTATATGGATAGGAAAGGAGTGAAGGGTTATGGACTGAGTGCGGGTAGGTGGGACTAGGTGAGATTAAGAGTTCGGCACGGACTAGGAGGGCCGGAATGGCCTGTTTCCGTGCTGTGATTGTTATATGGTTATATGTCTGTGGTTTGCAAGGGGGCTTTAGGTCTGTGAGTGGATTTCAGATGTCTGTGGACTGCAAGCATTTTTAGGTTTGGGAGTGGATTTGAGATGTTTGTGGTTTGGAAGGGGACTGGGATTTGGTATTGGATTTGAGATGGCTGTGGTTTCCAAGGGGACTGCGATTTGGGAGTGGATTTGACATGTCTGTGGTTTGCAAGTCGCTTTAGGTTTGACAGCGGATTTGAGATGTTTGTGGTTTACAAGGTGCTTTAGTTTTGAGAGTGGATTTGAGGTGTCTGTGGTTTACAAAGGGGCTGAGATTTGGGAGTGGATTTGAGATGTCTGTGGTTTGCAAGTGGCTTTAGGTTTGAGAGCAGATTTGAGATGTTTGTGGATTGCAAGGGGCTTTAGGTTTGAGAATGGATTTGAGATGTTTGTGGTTTGCAAGGTGACTGCGATTTGGGATTGGATTTGAGATGTCTGTGGTTTGAAAGGGGACTGAGGTTTGGGAGTGGATTTGAGATGTCTGATGTTTGCAAGGGGCTGTAGGTTTGAGAGCGGATTTGAGATGTATGTGGTTTGCAATGGGCTTTAGATTTGAGAGTGGATTTGAGATGTTTGTGGTTTGCAAGGGGCTTTACGTTTGAGAGTGGATTTGAGATGTTTGTGGTTTTCAAGAGGGCTTTAGATTTGAGAGAGGATTTGAGATATCTGTGGTTTGCAAGGGGGCTGAGATTTCGGAGAGGATTTGAGATATCTGTGGTTTGCTAGGGGTCTGGGATTTGGGAGTGGATTTGAGATGTCTGTGGTTTGCAAGCGGACTGAGGTTTGGGAGTGGATTTGAGATGGCTGTGGTTTGCAAGGGGTCTGAGGTTTGGAGTGGATTTGAGATGTCCGTAGTTTGCAAAGGGACTGAGATTTGGTAGAGGATTTGAGGTGTCTGTGGTTTGCAAGGGGACTGCGGTTTGGGAGAGGATTTGAGATGTCTGTGGTTTGCAAGGGGACTGGAATTTGGGAGTGGATTTGAGATGTCTGTGGTTTGCAAGCGGACTGAGGTTTGGGAGTGGATTTGGGAAGGCTGTGATTTGCAAGGGGTCTGAGGTTTGGAGTGGATTTGAGATGTCCGTAGTTTGCAAGGGGACTGAGATTTGGGTGAGGATTTGAGATGTTTGTGGTTTGCAAGGGGCTTTAGGTTTGAGACTGGATTTGAGATGTTTGTGGTTTGCAATCGGCTTTAGGTTTGTGAGTGGATTTGAGATGTTTGTGATTTGCAAGTGGCTTTAGGTTTGAGAGTGGATTTGAGGTGTCTGTGGTTTTCAAGGGGGCTGAGATTTGGGACTGGATTTGAGATATCTGTGGTTTGCAAGGGATTTTAGGTTTGAGAGTGTTTTTGAGGAGTCTGTGTTTTGCAAGGGGGCTGAGATTTGGGAGTGGATTTGAGATTTCTGTGGTTTAAGGGGCTTTAGGTTTTGAGAGCGGATTTGAGATGTTTGTGGTTTACACAGGGCTTTAGGTTTGAGAGTGAATTTGTGCTGTCTTTGGTTTGCAAGGTGGCTGAGATTTGGGAGTGGATTTGAGATGTCTGTAGTTTGCAATCGGACTGAGATTTGGGAGAGGATTTTAGATGTCTGTGGTTTGCATGGGGCTTTAAGTTTGAGAGTGGATTTGAGGTGTCTTTGGTTTGCAAGGTTTTTTAGGTTTAGGAGTGGATTTGAGGTGTCTGTGGTTTGCAAGGGACTTTAGGTTTGGGAGTCAATTTGATGTGTCTGTGGTTTGCAAGGGGCTTTATGTTTTGAGAGCGGATTTGAGATGTTTGTGGTTTACATAGGTCTTTAGGTTTGAGAGTAAATTTGTGATGTCTTTGGTTTGCAAGGGGGCTGAGATTTGGGAGTGGATTTGAGATGTCTCTAGTTTGCAAGCGGACTGAGATTTGGGAGAGGATTTGAGATGTCTGTGGTTTGCAAGGGGGCTTTAGGTCTGAGAGTGGATTTCAGATGTCTGTGGACTGCAAGCATTTTTAGTTTTGAGAGTGGATTTGAGATGTTTGTGGTTTGCAAGTGGCTTTAGGTTTGAGAGTGGATTTGAGGTGTCTGTGGTTTGCTAGGGGCTACAATTTGGGACTGGATTTGATATGTCCGTGGTTTACAAGTGGCTTTAGATTTGAGAGCGGATTTGAGATGTTTCTGTTTTGCAATGGGCTTTAGTTTTGAGAGTGGATTTGAGATGTTTGTGGTTTGCAAGTGGCTTTAGGTTTGAGAGTGGATTAGAAATGTCTGTAGTTTGCAAGGGGACTGAGATTGGGGAGTGGATTTGAGATGTTTGTGGTTTGAAATCGGCTTTAGGTTTGAGAGTGGATTTCAGATGATTGTGGATTGCAAGGGGCTTTAAGTTTGAGAGTGGATTTGAGGTGTCTTTGGTTTGCAAGGTTTTTTAGGTTTAGGAGTGGATTTGAGGTGTCTGTGGTTTGCAAGGGACTTTAGGTTTGGGAGTCAATTTGATGTGTCTGTGGTTTGCAAGGGGCTTTAGGTTTTGTGAGCGGATTTGAGATGTATGTGGTTTGCAATGGGCTTTAGATTTGAGAGTGGATTTGAGATGTTTGTGGTTTGCAAGGGGCTTTACGTTTGAGAGTGGATTTGAGATGTTTGTGGTTTTCAAGAGGGCTTTAGATTTGAGAGTGGATTTGAGATGTCTGTGGTTTGCAAGGGGGCTGAGATTTCGGAGAGGATTTGAGATATCTGTGGTTTGCAAGGGGACTGGGATTTGGGAGTGGATTTGACATGTCCGTAGTTTGCAAAGGGACTGAGATTTGGTAGAGGATTTGAGGTGTCTGTGGTTTGCAAGGGGACTGAGGTTTGGGAGAGGATTTGAGATGTCTGTGGTTTGCAAGGGGACTGGAATTTGGGAGTGGATTTGAGATGTTTGTGGTTTGCAAGGGGACTGGGATTTGGTATTGGATTTGAGATGGCTGTGGTTTCCAAGGGGACTGCGATTTAGGAGTGGATTTGAGATGTCTGTGGTTTGCAAGTCGCTTTAGGTTTGACAGCGGATTTGAGATGTTTGTGGTTTACAAGGTGCTTTAGTTTTGAGACTGGATTTGAGGTGTCTGTGGTTTACAAAGGGGCTGAGATTTGGGATTGGATTTGAGATGCCTGTGGTTTGCAAGTGGCTTTAGGTTTGAGAGCAGATTTGAGATGTTTGTGGATTGCAAGGGGCTTTAGGTTTGAGAGTGGATTTGAGATGTCTGTGGTTTGCAAGGGGCTTTAGGTTTGAGAGCGGATTTGAGATGTATGTGGTTTGCAATGGGCTTTAGATTTGAGAGTGGATTTGAAATGTTTGTGGTTTGCAAGGGGCTTTACGTTTGAGAGTGGATTTGAGATGTTTGTGGTTTTCAATAGGGCTTTAGATTTGAGAGTGGATTTGAGACGTCTGTGGTTGGCAAGGGGGCTGAGATTTCGGAGAGGATTTGAGATATCTGTGGTTTGCAAGGGGACTGGGATTTGGGAGTGGATTTGAGATGTCTGTGGTTTGCAAGCGGACTGAGGTTTGGGAGTGGATTTGAGATGGCTGTGGTTTGCAAGGGGTCTGAGGTTTGGAGTGGATTTGAGATGTCCGTAGTTTGCAAAGGGACTGAGATTTGGTAGAGGATTTGAGGTGTCTGTGGTTTGCAAGGGGACTGAGGTTTGGGAGAGGATTTGAGATGTCTGTGGTTTGCAAGGGGACTGGAATTTGGGAGTGGATTTGAGATGTCTGTGGTTTGCAAGCGGACTGAGGTTTGGGAGTGGATTTGAGATGTTTGTGGTTTGCAATGGGCTTTAGATTTGGGAGTGGATTTGAGATGTTTGTGGTTTGCAAGTGGCTTTAGGTTTGAGAGTGGATTTGAAGTGTCTCTGGTTTACAAGGGGGCTGAAACTTGGGACTGGTTTTGAGATGTCTGTAGTTTGCAAGGGGACTGAGATTTGGGAGAGGATTTCAGATCTCTGAGGTTTGCAAGGGGCTTCAGGTTTGAGAGTGGATTTGAGATGTTTGTGGTTTGCAAGTGGCTTTAGGTTTGAGAGTGGATTTGAGGTGTCTGTGGTTTGCTAGGGGCTACAATTTGGGTCTGGATTTGATATGTCCGTGGTTTACAAGTGGCTTTAGATTTGAGAGCGGATTTGAGATGTTTCTGTTTTGCAATGGGCTTTAGTTTTGAGAGTGGATTTGAGATTTTTGTGGTTTGCAAGTGGCTTTAGGTTTGAGAGTGGATTAGAAATGTCTGTAGTTTGCAAGGGGACTGAGATTTGGGAGTGGATTTGAGATGTCTTTGGTTTGCAAGGTTTTTTAGGTTTAGGAGTGGATTTGAGGTGTCTGTGTTTTGCAAGGGACTTTAGGTTTGGGAGTCAATTTGATGTGTCTGTGGTTTGCAAGGGGCTTTAGGTTTGAGCGCGGATTAGAAATGTCTGTAGTTTGCAAGCGGCTTTAGGTTTGGGAGTGGATTTGAGATGTTTGTGGTTTGCAATCGGCTTTAGGTTTGAGAGTGGATTTGAGATGTTTGTGATTTGCAAGTGGCTTTAGGTTTGAGAGTGGATTTGAGGTGTCTGTGGTTTTCAAGGGGGCTGAGATTTGGGACTGGATTTGAGATATCTGTGGTTTGCAACGGCTTTAGGTTTGAGAGTGTTTTTGAGGAGTCTGTGTTTTGCAAGGGGGCTGAGATTTGGGAGTGGATTTGAGATGTCTGTGGTTTACGGGGCTTTAGGTTTTGAGAGCGGATTTGAGATGTTTGTGGTTTACATAGGGCTTTATGTTTGAGAGTGAATTTGTGCTGTCTTTGGTTTGCAAGGTGGCTGAGATTTGGGATTGGATTTGAGATGTCTGTAGTTTGCAAGCGGACTGAGATTTGGGAGAGGATTTTAGATGTCTGTGGTTTGCATGGGGCTTTAGGTTTGAGAGTGGATTTCAGATGTTTGTGGATTGCAAGGGGCTTTAGGTTTGAGAGTGGATTTGAGGTGTCTTTGGTTTGCAAGGTTTTTTAGGTTTAGGAGTGGATTTGAGGAGTCTGTGGTTTGCAAGGGACTTTAGGTTTGGGAGTCAATTTGATGTGTCTGTGGTTTAAGGTGCTTTAGGTTTTGAGAGCGGATTTGAGATGTTTGTGGTTTACATAGGGCTTTATTTTTGAGAGTGAATTTGTGCTGTCTTTGGTTTGCAAGGTGGCTGAGATTTGGGATTGGATTTGAGATGTCTGTAGTTTGCAAGCGGACTGAGATTTGGGAGAGGATTTTAGATGTCTGTGGTTTGCATGGGGCTTTAGGTTTGAGAGTGGATTTCAGATGTTTGTGGATTGCAAGGGGCTTTAGGTTTGAGAGTGGTTTTGAGGTGTCTTTGGTTTGCAAGGTTTTTTAGGTTTAGGAGTGGATTTGAGGAGTCTGTGGTTTGCAAGGGACTTTAGGTTTGGGAGTCAATTTGATGTGTCTGTGGTTTGCAAGGGGCTTTAGGTTTTGAGAGCGGATTTGAGATGTTTGTGGTTTACATAGGTCTTTAGGTTTGAGAGTGAATTTGTGATGTCTTTGGTTTGCAAGGGGGCTGAGATTTGGGAGTGGATTTGAGATGTCTGTGGTTTGCAAGGGGGCTTTAGGTCTGAGAGTGGATTTCAGATGTCTGTGCACTGCAAGCTTTTTTAGGTTTGATAGTGGATTTGAGATGTTTGTGGTTTGCAAGGGGCCTGGGATTTGGGATTGGATTTGAGATGGCTGTGGTTTGCAAGGGGACTGCGATTTGGGAGTGAATTTGAGATGTCTGTGGTTTGCAAGTCACTTTAGGTTTGACAGCGGATTTGAGATGTTTGTGGTTTACAAGGTGCTTTAGTTTTGTGAGTGGATTTGAGGTGTCTGTGGTTTACAAAGGGGCTGAGATTTGGGAGTGGATTTGAGATGTCTGTGTTTAGCAAGTGGCTTTAGGTTTGAGAGCAGATTTGAGATGTTTGTGGATTGCAAGGGGCTTTAGGTTTGAGAGTGGATTTGAGATGTTTGTGGTTTGCAAGGTGACTGCGATTTGGGATTGGATTTGAGATATCTGTGGTTTGAAAGGGGACTGAGGTTTGGGAGTGGATTTGAGATGTCTGTGGTTTGCAAGGGGCTTCAGGTTTGAGAGCAGATTTGAGATACCTGTGGTTTGCAAGGGGGCTGAGATTTCGAGAGGATTTGAGATATCTGTGGTTTGCAAGGGGACTGGGATTTGGGAGTGGATTTGACATGTCTGTGGTTTGCAAGCGGACTGAGGTTTGGGAGTGGATTTGAGATGGCTGTGGTTTGCAAGGGGTCTGAGGTTTGGAGTGGATTTGAGATGTCCGTAGTTTGCAAAGGGACTGAGATTTGGTAGAGGATTTGAGGTGTCTGTGGTTTGCAAGGGGACTGAGGTTTGGGAGAGGATTTGAGATGTCTGTGGTTTGCAAGGGGAATGGAATTTGGGAGTGGATTTGAGATGTCTGTGGTTTGCAAGCGGACTGAGGTTTGGGAGTGGATTTGTTAAGGCTGTGATTTGCAAGGGGTCTGAGGTTTGGAGTGGATTTGAGATGTCCGTAGTTTGCAAGGGGACTGAGATTTGGGAGAGGATTTGAGATGTCTGTGGTTTGCAAGGGGACTGAGGTTTGGGAGAGGATTTGAGATGTTTGTGATTTGCAATGGGCTTTAGATTTGGGAGTGGATTTGTGATGTTTCTGGTTTGCAAGTGGCTTTAGGTTTGAGAGTGGATTTGAAGTGTCTGTGGTTTACAAGGCGGCTGAAATTTGGGACTGGTTTTGAGATGTCTGTAGTTTGCAAGGGGACTGAGATTTGGGAGAGGATTTCAGATCTCTGAGGTTTGCAAGGGGCTTCAGGTTTGAGAGTGGATTTGAGATGTTTGTGGTTTGCAAGTGGCTTTAGGTTTGAGAGTGGATTTGAGGTGTCTGTGGTTTGCTAGGGGCTACAATTTGGGACTGGATTTGATATGTCTGTGGTTTACATGTGGCTTTAGATTTGAGAGCGGATTTGAGATGTTTCTGTTTTGCAATGGGCTTTAGTTTTGAGAGTGGATTTGAGATGTTTGTGGTTTGCAAGTGGCTTTAGGTTTGAGAGTGGATTAGAAATGTCTGTAGTTTGCAAGGGGACTGAGATTTGGGAGAGGATTTCAGATGTCTGTGGTTTGCAAGCGGCTTTAGGTTTGGGAGTGGATTTGAGATTTTTGTGATTTGCAAGTGGCTTTAGGTTTGAGAGTGGATTTGAGGTGTCTGTGGTTTGCAAGGGGGCTGAGATTTCGGTGAGGATTTGAGATATCTGTGGTTTGCAAGGGGACTGGGATTTGGGAGTGGATTTGAGATGGCTGTGGTTTGCAAGGGGACTGCGGTTTGGGAGAGGATTTGAGATGTCTGTGGTTTGCAAGGGGACTGGAATTTGGGAGTGGATTTGAGATGTCTGTGGTTTGCAAGCGGACTGAGGTTTGGGAGTGGATTTGGGAAGGCTGTGATTTGCAAGGGGTCTGAGGTTTGGAGTGGATTTGAGATGTCCGTAGTTTGCAAGGGGACTGAGATTTGGGTGAGGATTTGAGATGTTTGTGGTTTGCAAGGGGCTTTAGGTTTGAGACTGGATTTGAGATGTTTGTGGTTTGCAATCAGCTTTAGGTTTGTGAGTGGATTTGAGATGTTTGTGATTTGCAAGTGGCTTTAGGTTTGAGAGTGGATTTGAGGTGTCTGTGGTTTTCAAGGGGGCTGAGATTTGGGACTGGATTTGAGATATCTGTGGTTTGCAAGGGGTTTTAGGTTTGAGAGTGTTTTTGAGGAGTCTGTGTTTTGCAAGGGGGCTGAGATTTGGGAGTGGATTTGAGATGTCTGTAGTTTGCAAGTGGACTGAGATTTGGGAGAGGATTTTAGATGTCTGTGTTTAGCAAGTGGCTTTAGGTTTGAGAGCAGATTTGAGATGTTTGTGGATTGCAAGGGGCTTTAGGTTTGAGAGTGGATTTGAGATGTTTGTGGTTTGCAAGGTGACTGCGATTTGGGATTGGATTTGAGATATCTGTGGTTTGAAAGGGGACTGAGGTTTGGGAGTGGATTTGAGATGTCTGTGGTTTGCAAGGGGCTTCAGGTTTGAGAGCAGATTTGAGATACCTGTGGTTTGCAAGGGGGCTGAGATTTCGAGAGGATTTGAGATATCTGTGGTTTGCAAGGGGACTGGGATTTGGGAGTGGATTTGACATGTCTGTGGTTTGCAAGCGGACTGAGGTTTGGGAGTGGATTTGAGATGGCTGTGGTTTGCAAGGGGTCTGAGGTTTGGAGTGGATTTGAGATGTCCGTAGTTTGCAAAGGGACTGAGATTTGGTAGAGGATTTGAGGTGTCTGTGGTTTGCAAGGGGACTGAGGTTTGGGAGAGGATTTGAGATGTCTGTGGTTTGCAAGGGGAATGGAATTTGGGAGTGGATTTGAGATGTCTGTGGTTTGCAAGCGGACTGAGGTTTGGGAGTGGATTTGTTAAGGCTGTGATTTGCAAGGGGTCTGAGGTTTGGAGTGGATTTGAGATGTCCGTAGTTTGCAAGGGGACTGAGATTTGGGAGAGGATTTGAGATGTCTGTGGTTTGCAAGGGGACTGAGGTTTGGGAGAGGATTTGAGATGTTTGTGATTTGCAATGGGCTTTAGATTTGGGAGTGGATTTGTGATGTTTCTGGTTTGCAAGTGGCTTTAGGTTTGAGAGTGGATTTGAAGTGTGTGTGGTTTACAAGGCGGCTGAAATTTGGGACTGGTTTTGAGATGTCTGTAGTTTGCAAGGGGACTGAGATTTGGGAGAGGATTTCAGATCTCTGAGGTTTGCAAGGGGCTTCAGGTTTGAGAGTGGATTTGAGATGTTTGTGGTTTGCAAGTGGCTTTAGGTTTGAGAGTGGATTTGAGGTGTCTGTGGTTTGCTAGGGGCTACAATTTGGGACTGGATTTGATATGTCTGTGGTTTACATGTGGCTTTAGATTTGAGAGCGGATTTGAGATGTTTCTGTTTTGCAATGGGCTTTAGTTTTGAGAGTGGATTTGAGATGTTTGTGGTTTGCAAGTGGCTTTAGGTTTGAGAGTGGATTAGAAATGTCTGTAGTTTGCAAGGGGACTGAGATTTGGGAGAGGATTTCAGATGTCTGTGGTTTGCAAGCGGCTTTAGGTTTGGGAGTGGATTTGAGATTTTTGTGATTTGCAAGTGGCTTTAGGTTTGAGAGTGGATTTGAGGTGTCTGTGGTTTGCAAGGGGGCTGAGATTTCGGTGAGGATTTGAGATATCTGTGGTTTGCAAGGGGACTGGGATTTGGGAGTGGATTTGAGATGGCTGTGGTTTGCAAGGGGACTGCGGTTTGGGAGAGGATTTGAGATGTCTGTGGTTTGCAAGGGGACTGGAATTTGGGAGTGGATTTGAGATGTCTGTGGTTTGCAAGCGGACTGAGGTTTGGGAGTGGATTTGGGAAGGCTGTGATTTGCAAGGGGTCTGAGGTTTGGAGTGGATTTGAGATGTCCGTAGTTTGCAAGGGGACTGAGATTTGGGTGAGGATTTGAGATGTTTGTGGTTTGCAAGGGGCTTTAGGTTTGAGACTGGATTTGAGATGTTTGTGGTTTGCAATCGGCTTTAGGTTTGTGAGTGGATTTGAGATGTTTGTGATTTGCAAGTGGCTTTAGGTTTGAGAGTGGATTTGAGGTGTCTGTGGTTTTCAAGGGGGCTGAGATTTGGGACTGGATTTGAGATATCTGTGGTTTGCAAGGGGTTTTAGGTTTGAGAGTGTTTTGGAGGAGTCTGTGTTTTGCAAGGGGGCTGAGATTTGGGAGTGGATTTGAGATGTCTGTAGTTTGCAAGTGGACTGAGATTTGGGAGAGGATTTTAGATGTCTGTGGTTTGCATGGGGCTTTAGGTTTGAGAGTGGATTTCAGATGTTTGTGGATTGCAAGGGGCTTTAAGTTTGAGAGTGGATTTGAGGTGTCTTTGGTTTGCAAGGTTTTTTAGGTTTAGGAGTGGATTTGAGGTGTCTGTGGTTTGCAAGGGACTTTAGGTTTGGGAGTCAATTTGATGTGTCTGTGGTTTGCAAGGGGCTTTAGGTTTTGAGAGCGGATTTGAGATGTTTGTGGTTTACATAGGTCTTTAGGTTTGAGAGTGAATTTGTGATGTCTTTGGTTTGCAAGGGGGCTGAGATTTGGGAGTGGATTTGAGATGTCTGTGGTTTGCAAGGGGGCTTTAGGTCTGAGAGTGGATTTCAGATGTCTGTGCACTGCAAGCTTTTTTAGGTTTGGTAGTGGATTTGAGATGTTTGTGGTTTGCAAGGGGCCTGGGATTTGGGATTGGATTTGAGATGGCTGTGGTTTGCAAGGGGACTGCGATTTGGGAGTGAATTTGAGATGTCTGTGGTTTGCAAGTCACTTTAGGTTTGACAGCGGATTTGAGATGTTTGTGGTTTACAAGGTGCTTTAGTTTTGTGAGTGGATTTGAGGTGTCTGTGGTTTACAAAGGGGCTGAGATTTGGGAGTGGATTTGAGATGTCTGTGTTTAGCAAGTGGCTTTAGGTTTGAGAGCAGATTTGAGATGTTTGTGGATTGCAAGGGGCTTTAGGTTTGAGAGTGGATTTGAGATGTTTGTGGTTTGCAAGGTGACTGCGATTTGGGATTGGATTTGAGATATCTGTGGTTTGAAAGGGGACTGAGGTTTGGGAGTGGATTTGAGATGTCTGTGGTTTGCAAGGGGCTTCAGGTTTGAGAGCAGATTTGAGATACCTGTGGTTTGCAAGGGGGCTGAGATTTCGAGAGGATTTGAGATATCTGTGGTTTGCAAGGGGACTGGGATTTGGGAGTGGATTTGACATGTCTGTGGTTTGCAAGCGGACTGAGGTTTGGGAGTGGATTTGAGATGGCTGTGGTTTGCAAGGGGTCTGAGGTTTGGAGTGGATTTGAGATGTCCGTAGTTTGCAAAGGGACTGAGATTTGGTAGAGGATTTGAGGTGTCTGTGGTTTGCAAGGGGACTGAGGTTTGGGAGAGGATTTGAGATGTCTGTGGTTTGCAAGGGGAATGGAATTTGGGAGTGGATTTGAGATGTCTGTGGTTTGCAAGCGGACTGAGGTTTGGGAGTGGATTTGTTAAGGCTGTGATTTGCAAGGGGTCTGAGGTTTGGAGTGGATTTGAGATGTCCGTAGTTTGCAAGGGGACTGAGATTTGGGAGAGGATTTGAGATGTCTGTGGTTTGCAAGGGGACTGAGGTTTGGGAGAGGATTTGAGATGTTTGTGATTTGCAATGGGCTTTAGATTTGGGAGTGGATTTGTGATGTTTCTGGTTTGCAAGTGGCTTTAGGTTTGAGAGTGGATTTGAAGTGTCTGTGGTTTACAAGGCGGCTGAAATTTGGGACTGGTTTTGAGATGTCTGTAGTTTGCAAGGGGACTGAGATTTGGGAGAGGATTTCAGATCTCTGAGGTTTGCAAGGGGCTTCAGGTTTGAGAGTGGATTTGAGATGTTTGTGGTTTGCAAGTGGCTTTAGGTTTGAGAGTGGATTTGAGGTGTCTGTGGTTTGCTAGGGGCTACAATTTGGGACTGGATTTGATATGTCTGTGGTTTACATGTGGCTTTAGATTTGAGAGCGGATTTGAGATGTTTCTGTTTTGCAATGGGCTTTAGTTTTGAGAGTGGATTTGAGATGTTTGTGGTTTGCAAGTGGCTTTAGGTTTGAGAGTGGATTAGAAATGTCTGTAGTTTGCAAGGGGACTGAGATTTGGGAGAGGATTTCAGATGTCTGTGGTTTGCAAGCGGCTTTAGGTTTGGGAGTGGATTTGAGATTTTTGTGATTTGCAAGTGGCTTTAGGTTTGAGAGTGGATTTGAGGTGTCTGTGGTTTGCAAGGGGGATGAGATTTCGGAGAGGATTTGAGATATCTGTGGTTTGCAAGGGGACTGGGATTTGGGAGTGGATTTGAGATGGCTGTGGTTTGCAAGGGGACTGCGGTTTGGGAGAGGAATTGAGATGTCTGTGGTTTGCAAGGGGACTGGAATTTGGGAGTGGATTTGAGATGTCTGTGGTTTGCAAGCGGACTGAGGTTTGGGAGTGGATTTGGGAAGGCTGTGATTTGCAAGGGGTCTGAGGTTTGGAGTGGATTTGAGATGTCCGTAGTTTGCAAGGGGACTGAGATTTGGGTGAGGATTTGAGATGTTTGTGGTTTGCAAGGGGCTTTAGGTTTGAGACTGGATTTGAGATGTTTGTGGTTTGCAATCGGCTTTAGGTTTGTGAGTGGATTTGAGATGTTTGTGATTTGCAAGTGGCTTTAGGTTTGAGAGTGGATTTGAGGTGTCTGTGGTTTTCAAGGGGGCTGAGATTTGGGACTGGATTTGAGATATCTGTGGTTTGCAAGGGGTTTTAGGTTTGAGAGTGTTTTGGAGGAGTCTGTGTTTTGCAAGGGGGCTGAGATTTGGGAGTGGATTTGAGATGTCTGTAGTTTGCAAGTGGACTGAGATTTGGGAGAGGATTTTAGATGTCTGTGGTTTGCATGGGGCTTTAGGTTTGAGAGTGGATTTCAGATGTTTGTGGATTGCAAGGGGCTTTAAGTTTGAGAGTGGATTTGAGGTGTCTTTGGTTTGCAAGGTTTTTTAGGTTTAGGAGTGGATTTGAGGTGTCTGTGGTTTGCAAGGGACTTTAGGTTTGGGAGTCAATTTGATGTGTCTGTGGTTTGCAAGGGGCTTTATGTTTTGAGAGCGGATTTGAGATGTTTGTGGTTTACATAGGTCTTTAGGTTTGAGAGTAAATTTGTGATGTCTTTGGTTTGCAAGGGGGCTGAGATTTGGGAGTGGATTTGAGATGTCTCTAGTTTGCAAGCAGACTGAGATTTGGGAGAGGATTTGAGATGTCTGTGGTTTGCAAGGGGGCTTTAGGTCTGAGAGTGGATTTCAGATGTCTGTGGACTGCAAGCATTTTTAGGTTTGGGAGTGGATTTGAGATGTTTGTGGTTTGCAAGGGGACTGGGATTTGGGATTGGATTTGAGATGGCTGTGGTTTCCAAGGGGACTGCGATTTGGGAGTGGATTTGAAATGTCTGTGGTTTGCAAGTCGCTTTAGGTTTGTCAGCGGATTTGAGATGATTGTGGTTTACAAGGTGCTTTAGTTTTGAGAGTGGATTTGAGGTGTCTGTGGTTTACAAAGGGGCTGAGATTTGGGAGTGGATTTGAGATGTCTGTGGTTTGCAAGTGGCTTTAGGTTTGAGAGCAGATTTGAGATGTTTGTGGATTGCAAGGGGCTTTAGGTTTGAGAGTGGATTTGAGATGTTTGTGGTTTGCAAGGTGACTGCGATTTGGGATTGGATTTGAGATGTCTGTGGTTTGAAAGGGGACTGCGGTTTGGGAGTGGATTTGAGATGTCTGTGGTTTGCAAGGGGCTTTAGGTTTGAGAGCGGATTTGAGATGTATGTGGTTTGCAATGGGCTTTAGATTTGAGAGTGGATTTGAGATGTTTGTGGTTTGCAAGGGGCTTTACGTTTGAGAGTGGATTTGAGATGTTTGTGGTTTTCAAGTGGGCTTTAGATTTGAGAGTGGATTTGAGATGTCTGTGGTTTACAAGGGGGCTGAGATTTCGGAGAGGATTTGAGAAATCTGTGGTTTGCAAGGGGACTGGGATTTGGGAGTGGATTTGACATGTCTGTGGTTTGCAGGCGGACTGAGGTTTGGGAGTGGATTTGAGATGTCCGTAGTTTGCAAAGGGACTGAGATTTGGTAGAGGATTTGAGGTGTCTGTGGTTTGCAAGGGGACTGAGGTTTGGGAGAGGATTTGAGATGTCTGTGGTTTGCAAGGGGACTGGAATCTGGGAGTGGATTTGAGATGTCTGTGGTTTGCAAGCGGACTGAGGTTTGGGAGTGGATTTGAGATGTTTGTGGTTTGCAATGGGCTTTAGATTTGGGAGTGGATTTGAGATGTTTGTGGTTTGCAAGTGGCTTTAGGTTTGAGAGTGGATTTGAAGTGTCTGTGGTTTACAAGGGGGCTGAAATTTGGGACTGGTTTTGAGATGTCTGTAGTTTGCAAGGGGACTGAGATTTGGGAGAGGATTTCAGATCTCTGAGGTTTGCAAGGGGCTTCAGGTTTGAGAGTGGATTTGAGATGTTTGTGGTTTGCAAGTGGCTTTAGGTTTGAGAGTGGATTTGAGGTGTCTGTGGTTTGCTAGGGGCTACAATTTGGGACTGGATTTGATATGTCCGTGGTTTACAAGTGGCTTTAGATTTGAGAGCGGATTTGAGATGTTTCTGTTTTGCAATGGGCTTTAGTTTTGAGAGTGGATTTGAGATGTTTGTCGTTTGCAAGTGGCTTTAGGTTTGTGAGTGGATTAGAAATGTCTGTAGTTTGCAAGGGGACTGAGATTTGGGAGTGGATTTGAGATGTTTGTGGTTTGAAATCGGCTTTAGGTTTGAGAGCGGATTTCAGATGTTTGTGGATTGCAAGGGGCTTTAAGTTTGAGAGTGGATTTGAGGTGTCTTTGGTTTGCAAGGTTTTTTAGGTTTAGGAGTGGATTTGAGGTGTCTGTGGTTTGCAAGGGACTTTAGGTTTGGGAGTCAATTTGATGTGTCTGTGGTTTGCAAGGGGCTTTAGGTTTTGAGAGCGGATTTGAGATGTATGTGGTTTGCAATGGGCTTTAGATTTGAGAGTGGATTTGAGATGTTTGTGGTTTTCAAGAGGGCTTTAGATTTGAGAGTGGATTTGAGATGTCTGTGGTTTGCAAGGGGGCTGAGATTTCGGAGAGGATTTGAGATATCTGTGGTTTGCAAGGGGACTGGGATTTGGGAGTGGATTTGACATGTCTGTGGTTTGCAGGCGGACTGAGGTTTGGGAGTGGATTTGAGATGTCCGTAGTTTGCAAAGGGACTGAGATTTGGTAGAGGATTTGAGGTGTCTGTGGTTTGCAAGGGGACTGAGGTTTGGGAGAGGATTTGAGATGTCTGTGGTTTGCAAGGGGACTGGAATTTGGGAGTGGATTTGAGATGTCTGTGGTTTGCAAGCGGACTGAGGTTTGGGAGTGGATTTGAGATGTTTGTGGTTTGCAATGGGCTTTAGATTTGGGAGTGGATTTGAGATGTTTGTGGTTTGCAAGTGGCTTTAGGTTTGAGAGTGGATTTGAAGTGTCTGTGGTTTACAAGGGGGCTGAAATTTGGGACTGGTTTTGAGATGTCTGTAGTTTGCAAGGGGACTGAGATTTGGGAGAGGATTTCAGATCTCTGAGGTTTGCAAGGGGCTTCAGGTTTGAGAGTGGATTTGAGATGTTTGTGGTTTGCAAGTGGCTTTAGGTTTGAGAGTGGATTTGAGGTGTCTGTGGTTTGCTAGGGGCTACAATTTGGGACTGGATTTGATATGTCCGTGGTTTACAAGTGGCTTTAGATTTGAGAGCGGATTTGAGATGTTTCTGTTTTGCAATGGGCTTTAGTTTTGAGAGTGGATTTGAGATGTTTGTGGTTTGCAAGTGGCTTTAGGTTTGAGAGTGGATTAGAAATGTCTGTAGTTTGCAAGGGGACTGAGATTTGGGAGTGGATTTGAGATGTTTGTGGTTTGAAATCGGCTTTAGGTTTGAGAGTGGATTTCAGATGTTTGTGGATTGCAAGGGGCTTTAAGTTTGAGAGTGGATTTGAGGTGTCTTTGGTTTGCAAGGTTTTTTAGGTTTAGGAGTGGATTTGAGGTGTCTGTGTTTTGCAAGGGACTTTAGGTTTGGGAGTCAATTTGATGTGTCTGTGGTTTGCAAGGGGCTTTAGGTTTTGAGAGCGGATTTGAGATGTTTGTGGTTTACATAGGTCTTTAGGTTTGAGAGTGAATTTGTGATGTCTTTGGTTTGCAAGGGGGCTGAGATTTGGGAGTGGATTTGAGATGTCTCTAGTTTGCAAGCGGACTGAGATTTGGGAGAAGATTTGAGATGTCTGTGGTTTGCAAGGGGGCTTTAGGTCTGAGAGTGGATTTCAGATGTCTGTGGACTGCAAGCATTTTTAGGTTTGGGAGTGGATTTGAGATGTTTGTGGTTTGCAAGGGGACTGGGATTTGGTATTGGATTTGAGATGGCTGTGGTTTCCAAGGGGACTGCGATTTGGGAGTGGATTTGAGACGTCTGTGGTTTGCAAGGGGGCTGAGACTTCGGAGAGGATTTGAGATATCTGTGGTTTGCAAGGGGACTGGGATTTGGGAGTTGATTTGAGATGTCTGTGGTTTGCAAGCGGACTGAGGTTTGGGAGTGGATTTGAGATGGCTGTGTTTGCAAGGGGTCTGAGGTTTGGAGTGGATTTGAGATGTCCGTAGTTTGCAAAGGGACTGAGATTTGGTAGAGGATTTGAGGTGTCTGTGGTTTGCAAGGGGACTTTAGGTCTGAGAGTGGATTTCAGATGTCTGTGGACTGCAAGCATTTTTAGGTTTGGGAGTGGATTTGAGATGTTTGTGGTTTGCAAGGGGACTGGGATTTGGGATTGGATTTGAGATGGCTGTGGTTTCCAAGGGGACTGCGATTTGGGAGTGGATTTGAAATGTCTGTGGTTTGCAAGTCGCTTTAGGTTTGTCAGCGGATTTGAGATGATTGTGGTTTACAAGGTGCTTTAGTTTTGAGAGTGGATTTGAGGTGTCTGTGGTTTACAAAGGGGCTGAGATTTGGGAGTGGATTTGAGATGTCTGTGGTTTGCAAGTGGCTTTAGGTTTGAGAGCAGATTTGAGATGTTTGTGGATTGCAAGGGGCTTTAGGTTTGAGAGTGGATTTGAGATGTTTTTGGTTTGCAAGGTGACTGCGATTTGGGATTGGATTTCAGATGTCTGTGGTTTGAAAGGGGACTGCGGTTTGGGAGTGGATTTGAGATGTCTGTGGTTTGCAAGGGGCTTTAGGTTTGAGAGCGGATTTGAGATGTATGTGGTTTGCAATGGGCTTTAGATTTGAGAGTGGATTTGAGATGTTTGTGGTTTGCAAGGGGCTTTACGTTAGAGAGTGGATTTGAGATGTTTGTGGTTTTCAAGAGGGCTTTAGATTTGAGAGTGGATTTGAGATGTCTGTGGTTTGCAAGGGGGCTGAGATTTCGGAGAGGATTTGAGATATCTGTGGTTTGCAAGGGGACTGGGATTTGGGAGTGGATTTGACATGTCTGTGGTTTGCAGGCGCACTGAGGTTTGGGAGTGGATTTGAGATGTCTGTGGTTTGCAAGGGGACTGAGGTTTGGGAGAGGATTTGAGATGTCTGTGGTTTGCAAGGGGACTGGAATCTGGGAGTGGATTTGAGATGTCTTTGGTTTGCAAGCGGACTGAGGTTTGGGAGTGGATTTGAGATGTTTGTGGTTTGCAATGGGCTTTAGATTTGGGAGTGGATTTGAGATGTTTGTGGTTTGCAAGTGGCTTTAGGTTTGAGAGTGGATTTGAAGTGTCTGTGGTTTACAAGGGGGCTGAAATTTGGGACTGGTTTTGAGATGTCTGTAATTTGCAAGGGGACTGAGATTTGGGAGAGGATTTCAGATCTCTGAGGTTTGCAAGGGGCTTCAGGTTTGAGAGTGGATTTGAGATGTTTGTGGTTTGCAAGTGGCTTTAGGTTTGAGAGTGGATTTGAGGTGTCTGTGGTTTGCTAGGGGCTACAATTTGGGACTGGATTTGATATGTCCGTGGTTTACAAGTGGCTTTAGATTTGAGAGCGGATTTGAGATGTTTCTGTTTTGCAATGGGCTTTAGTTTTGAAAGTGGATTTGAGATGTTTGTGGTTTGCAAGTGGCTTTAGGTTTGAGAGTGGATTAGAAATGTCTGTAGTTTGCAAGGGGACTGAGATTTGGGAGTGGATTTGAGATGTTTGTGGTTTGAAATCGGCTTTAGGTTTGAGAGTGGATTTCAGATGTTTGTGGATTGCAAGGGGCTTTAAGTTTGAGAGTGGATTTGAGGTGTCTTTGGTTTGCAAGGTTTTTTAGGTTTAGGAGTGGATTTGAGGTGTCTGTGGTTTGCAAGGGACTTTAGGTTTGGGAGTCAATTTGAGATGTATGTGGTTTGCAATGGGCTTTAGATTTGAGAGTGGATTTGAGATGTTTGTGGTTTGCAAGGGGCTTTACGTTTGAGAGTGGATTTGAGATGTTTGTGGTTTTCAAGAGGGCTTTAGATTTGAGAGTGGATTTGAGATGTCTGTGGTTTGCAAGGGGGCTGAGATTTCGGAGAGGATTTGAGATATCTGTGGTTTGCAAGGGGACTGGGATTTGGGAGTGGATTTGACATGTCTGTGGTTTGCAGGCGGACTGAGGTTTGGGAGTGGATTTGAGATGTCCGTAGTTTGCAAAGGGACTGAGATTTGGTAGAGGATTTGAGGTGTCTGTGGTTTGCAAGGGGACTGAGGTTTGGGAGAGGATTTGAGATGTCTGTGGTTTGCAAGGGGACTGGAATTTGGTAGTGGATTTGAGATGTCTGTGGTTTGCAAGCGGACTGAGGTTTGGGAGTGGATTTGAGATGTTTGTGGTTTGCAATGGGCTTTAGATTTGGGAGTGGATTTGAGATGTTTGTGGTTTGCAAGTGGCTTTAGGTTTGAGAGTGGATTTGAAGTGTCTGTGGTTTACAAGGGGGCTGAAATTTGGGACTGGTTTTGAGATGTCTGTAGTTTGCAAGGGGACTGAGATTTGGGAGAGGATTTCAGATCTCTGAGGTTTGCAAGGGGCTTCAGGTTTGAGAGTGGATTTGAGATGTTTGTGGTTTGCAAGTGGCTTTAGGTTTGAGAGTGGATTTGAGGTGTCTGTGGTTTGCTAGGGGCTACAATTTGGGACTGGATTTGATATGTCCGTGGTTTACAAGTGGCTTTAGATTTGAGAGCGGATTTGAGATGTTTCTGTTTTGCAATGGGCTTTAGTTTTGAGAGTGGATTTGAGATGTTTGTGGTTTGCAAGTGGCTTTAGGTTTGAGAGTGGATTAGAAATGTCTGTAGTTTGCAAGGGGACTGAGATTTGGGAGTGGATTTGAGATGTTTGTGGTTTGAAATCGGCTTTAGGTTTGAGAGTGGATTTCAGATGTTTGTGGATTGCAAGGGGCTTTAAGTTTGAGAGTGGATTTGAGGTGTCTTTGGTTTGCAAGGGACTTTAGGTTTGGGAGTCAATTTGATGTGTCTGTGGTTTGCAAGGGGCTTTAGGTTTTGAGAGCGGATTTGAGATGTTTGTGGTTTACATAGGTCTTTAGGTTTGAGAGTGAATTTGTGATGTCTTTGGTTTGCAAGGGGGCTGAGATTTGGGAGTGGATTTGAGATGTCTCTAGTTTGCAAGCGGACTGAGATTTGGGAGAAGATTTGAGATGTCTGTGGTTTGCAAGGGGGCTTTAGGTCTGAGAGTGGATTTCAGATGTCTGTGGACTGCAAGCATTTTTAGGTTTGGGAGTGGATTTGAGATGTTTGTGGTTTGCAAGGGGACTGGGATTTGGTATTGGATTTGAGATGGCTGTGGTTTCCAAGGGGACTGCGATTTGGGAGTGGATTTGAGATGTCTGTGGTTTGCAAGTCGCTTTAGGTTTGACAGCGGATTTGAGATGTTTGTGGTTTACAAGGTGCTTTAGTTTTGAGAGTGGATTTGAGGTGTCTGTGGTTTACAAAGGGGCTGAGATTTGGGAGTGGATTTGAGATGTCTGTGGTTTGCAAGTGGCTTTAGGTTTGAGAGCAGATTTGAGATGTTTGTGGATTGCAAGGGGCTTTAGGTTTGAGAGTGGATTTGAGATGTTTGTGGTTTGCAAGGTGACTGCGATTTGGGATTGGATTTGAGATGTCTGTGGTTTGAAAGGGGACTGAGGTTTGGGAGTGGATTTGAGATGTCTGTGGTTTGCAAGGGGCTTTAGGTTTGAGAGCGGATTTGAGATGTATGTGGTTTGCAATGGGCTTTAGATTTGAGAGTGGATTTGAGATGTTTGTGGTTTGCAAGGGGCTTTACGTTTGAGAGTGGATTTGAGATGTTTGTGGTTTTCAAGAGGGCTTTAGATTTGATAGTGGATTTGAGACGTCTGTGGTTTGCAAGGGGGCTGAGACTTCGGAGAGGATTTGAGATATCTGTGGTTTGCAAGGGGACTGGGATTTGGGAGTGGATTTGAGATGTCTGTGGTTTGCAAGCGGACTGAGGTTTGGGAGTGGATTTGAGATGGCTGTGTTTGCAAGGGGTCTGAGGTTTGGAGTGGATTTGAGATGTCCGTAGTTTGCAAAGGGACTGAGATTTGGTAGAGGATTTGAGGTGTCTGTGGTTTGCAAGGGGACTTTAGGTCTGAGAGTGGATTTCAGATGTCTGTGGACTGCAAGCATTTTTAGGTTTGGGAGTGGATTTGAGATGTTTGTGGTTTGCAAGGGGACTGGGATTTGGGATTGGATTTGAGATGGCTGTGGTTTCCAAGGGGACTGCGATTTGGGAGTGGATTTGAAATGTCTGTGGTTTGCAAGTCGCTTTAGGTTTGTCAGCGGATTTGAGATGATTGTGGTTTACAAGGTGCTTTAGTTTTGAGAGTGGATTTGAGGTGTCTGTGGTTTACAAAGGGGCTGAGATTTGGGAGTGGATTTGAGATGTCTGTGGTTTGCAAGTGGCTTTAGGTTTGAGAGCAGATTTGAGATGTTTGTGGATTGCAAGGGGCTTTAGGTTTGAGAGTGGATTTGAGATGTTTTTGGTTTGCAAGGTGACTGCGATTTGGGATTGGATTTCAGATGTCTGTGGTTTGAAAGGGGACTGCGGTTTGGGAGTGGATTTGAGATGTCTGTGGTTTGCAAGGGGCTTTAGGTTTGAGAGCGGATTTGAGATGTATGTGGTTTGCAATGGGCTTTAGATTTGAGAGTGGATTTGAGATGTTTGTGGTTTGCAAGGGGCTTTACGTTAGAGAGTGGATTTGAGATGTTTGTGGTTTTCAAGAGGGCTTTAGATTTGTGAGTGGATTTGAGATGTCTGTGGTTTGCAAGGGGGCTGAGATTTCGGAGAGGATTTGAGATATCTGTGGTTTGCAAGGGGACTGGGATTTGGGAGTGGATTTGACATGTCTGTGGTTTGCAGGCGCACTGAGGTTTGGGAGTGGATTTGAGATGTCTGTGGTTTGCAAGGGGACTGAGGTTTGGGAGAGGATTTGAGATGTCTGTGGTTTGCAAGGGGACTGGAATCTGGGAGTGGATTTGAGATGTCTGTGGTTTGCAAGCGGACTGAGGTTTGGGAGTGGATTTGAGATGTTTGTGGTTTGCAATGGGCTTTAGATTTGGGAGTGGATTTGAGATGTTTGTGGTTTGCAAGTGGCTTTAGGTTTGAGAGTGGATTTGAAGTGTCTGTGGTTTACAAGGGGGCTGAAATTTGGGACTGGTTTTGAGATGTCTGTAGTTTGCAAGGGGACTGAGATTTGGGAGAGGATTTCAGATCTCTGAGGTTTGCAAGGGGCTTCAGGTTTGAGAGTGGATTTGAGATGTTTGTGGTTTGCAAGTGGCTTTAGGTTTGAGAGTGGATTTGAGGTGTCTGTGGTTTGCTAGGGGCTACAATTTGGGACTGGATTTGATATGTCCGTGGTTTACAAGTGGCTTTAGATTTGAGAGCGGATTTGAGATGTTTCTGTTTTGCAATGGGCTTTAGTTTTGAAAGTGGATTTGACATGTTTGTGGTTTGCAAGTGGCTTTAGGTTTGAGAGTGGATTAGAAATGTCTGTAGTTTGCAAGGGGACTGAGATTTGGGAGTGGATTTGAGATGTTTGTGGTTTTCAAGAGGGCTTTAGATTTGAGAGTGGATTTGAGATGTCTGTGGTTTGCAAGGGGGCTGAGATTTCGGAGAGGATTTGAGATATCTGTGGTTTGCAAGGGGACTGGGATTTGGGAGTGGATTTGACATGTCTGTGGTTTGCAGGCGGACTGAGGTTTGGGAGTGGATTTGAGATGTCCGTAGTTTGCAAAGGGACTGAGATTTGGTAGAGGATTTGAGGTGTCTGTGGTTTGCAAGGGGACTGAGGTTTGGGAGAGGATTTGAGATGTCTGTGGTTTGCAAGGGGACTGGAATTTGCGAGTGGATTTGAGATGTCTGTGGTTTGCAAGCGGACTGAGGTTTGGGAGTGGATTTGAGATGTTTGTGGTTTGCAATGGGCTTTAGATTTGGGAGTGGATTTGAGATGTTTGTGGTTTGCAAGTGGCTTTAGGTTTGAGAGTGGATTTGAAGTGTCTGTGGTTTACAAGGGGGCTGAAATTTGGGACTGGTTTTGAGATGTCTGTAGTTTGCAAGGGGACTGAGATTTGGGAGAGGATTTCAGATCTCTGAGGTTTGCAAGGGGCTTCAGGTTTGAGAGTGGATTTGAGATGTTTGTGGTTTGCAAGTGGCTTTAGGTTTGAGAGTGGATTTGAGGTGTCTGTGGTTTGCTAGGGGCTACAATTTGGGACTGGATTTGATATGTCCGTGGTTTACAAGTGGCTTTAGATTTGAGAGCGGATTTGAGATGTTTCTGTTTTGCAATGGGCTTTAGTTTTGAGAGTGGATTTGAGATGTTTGTGGTTTGCAAGTGGCTTTAGGTTTGAGAGTGGATTAGAAATGTCTGTAGTTTGCAAGGGGACTGAGATTTGGGAGTGGATTTGAGATGTTTGTGGTTTGAAATCGGCTTTAGGTTTGAGAGTGGATTTCAGATGTTTGTGGATTGCAAGGGGCTTTAAGTTTGAGAGTGGATTTGAGGTGTCTTTGGTTTGCAAGGGACTTTAGGTTTGGGAGTCAATTTGATGTGTCTGTGGTTTGCAAGGGGCTTTAGGTTTTGAGAGCGGATTTGAGATGTTTGTGGTTTACATAGGTCTTTAGGTTTGAGAGTGAATTTGTGATGTCTTTGGTTTGCAAGGGGGCTGAGATTTGGGAGTGCATTTGAGATGTCTCTAGTTTGCAAGCGGACTGAGATTTGGGAGAAGATTTGAGATATCTGTGGTTTGCAAGGGGGCTTTATGTCTGAGAGAGGATTTCAGATGTCTGTGGACTGCAAGCATTTTTAGGTTTGGGAGTGGATTTGAGATGTTTGTGGTTTGCAAGGGGACTGGGATTTGGTATTGGATTTGAGATGGCTGTGGTTTCCAAGGGGACTGCGATTTGGGAGTGGATTTGAGATGTCTGTGGTTTGCAAGTCGCTTTAGGTTTGACAGCGGATTTGAGATGTTTGTGGTTTACAAGGTGCTTTAGTTTTGAGAGTGGATTTGAGGTGTCTGTGGTTTACAAAGGGGCTGAGATTTGGGAGTGGATTTGAGATGTCTGTGGTTTGCAAGTGGCTTTAGGTTTGAGAGCAGATTTGAGATGTTTGTGGATTGCAAGGGGCTTTAGGTTTGAGAGTGGATTTGAGCTGTTTGTGGTTTGCAAGGTGACTGCGATTTGGGATTGGATTTGAGATGTCTGTGGTTTGAAAGGGGACTGAGGTTTGGGAGTGGATTTGAGATGTCTGTGGTTTGCAAGGGGCTTTAGGTTTGAGAGCGGATTTGAGATGTATGTGGTTTGCAATGGGCTTTAGATTTGAGAGTGGATTTGAGATGTTTGTGGTTTGCAAGGGGCTTTACGTTTGAGAGTGGATTTGAGATGTTTGTGGTTTTCAAGAGGGCTTTAGATTTGAGAGTGGATTTGAGACGTCTGTGGTTTGCAAGGGGGCTGAGATTTTGGAGAGGATTTGAGATATCTGTGGTTTGCAAGGGGACTGGGATTTGGGAGTGGATTTGATATGTCTGTGGTTTGCAAGCGGACTGAGGTTTGGGAGTGGATTTGAGATGGCTGTGGTTTGCAAGGGGTCTGAGGTTTGGAGTGGATTTGAGATGTCCGTAGTTTGCAAAGGGACTGAGATTTGGTAGAGGATTTGAGGTGTCTGTGGTTTGCAAGGGGACTGAGGTTTGGGAGAGGATTTGAGATGTCTGTGGTTTGCAAGGGGACTGGAATTTGGGAGTGGATTTGAGATGTCTGTGGTTTGCAAGCGGACTGAGGTTTGGGAGTGGATTTGGGAAGGCTGTGATTTGCAAGGGGTCTGAGGTTTGGAGTGGATTTGAGATGTCCGTAGTTTGCAAGGGGACTGAGATTTGGGAGAGGATTTGAGATGTCTGTGGTTTGCAAGGGGACTGAGGTTTGAGAGCGGATTTGAGATGTTTCTGTTTTGCAATGGGCTTTAGTTTTGAAAGTGGATTTGAGATGTTTGTGGTTTGCAAGTGGCTTTAGGTTTGAGAGTGGATTAGAAATGTCTGTAGTTTGCAAGGGGACTGAGATTTCGGAGTGGATTTGAGATGTTTGTGGTTTGAAATCGGCTTTAGGTTTGAGAGTGGATTTCAGATGTTTGTGGATTGCAAGGGGCTTTAAGTTTGAGAGTGGATTTGAGGTGTCTTTGGTTTGCAAGGTTTTTTAGGTTTAGGAGTGGATTTGAGGTGTCTGTGGTTTGCAAGGGACTTTAGGTTTGGGAGTCAATTTGAGATGTATGTGGTTTGCAATGGGCTTTAGATTTGAGAGTGGATTTGAGATGTTTGTGGTTTGCAAGGGGCTTTACGTTTGAGAGTGGATTTGAGATGTTTGTGGTTTTCAAGAGGGCTTTAGATTTGAGAGTGGATTTGAGATGTCTGTGGTTTGCAAGGGGGCTGAGATTTCGGAGAGGATTTGAGATATCTGTGGTTTGCAAGGGGACTGGGATTTGGGAGTGGATTTGACATGTCTGTGGTTTGCAGGCGGACTGAGGTTTGGGAGTGGATTTGAGATGTCCGTAGTTTGCAAAGGGACTGAGATTTGGTAGAGGATTTGAGGTGTCTGTGGTTTGCAAGGGGACTGAGGTTTGGGAGAGGATTTGAGATGTCTGTGGTTTGCAAGGGGACTGGAATTTGGGAGTGGATTTGAGATGTCTGTGGTTTGCAAGCGGACTGAGGTTTGGGAGTGGATTTGAGATGTTTGTGGTTTGCAATGGGCTTTAGATTTGGGAGTGGATTTGAGATGTTTCTGGTTTGCAAGTGGCTTTAGGTTTGAGAGTGGATTTGAAGTGTCTGTGGTTTACAAGGGGGCTGAAATTTGGGACTGGTTTTGAGATGTCTGTAGTTTGCAAGGGGACTGAGATTTGGGAGAGGATTTCAGATCTCTGAGGTTTGCAAGGGGCTTCAGGTTTGAGAGTGGATTTGAGATGTTTGTGGTTTGCAAGTGGCTTTAGGTTTGAGAGTGGATTTGAGGTGTCTGTGGTTTGCTAGGGGCTACAATTTGGGACTGGATTTGATATGTCCGTGGTTTACAAGTGGCTTTAGATTTGAGAGCGGATTTGAGATGTTTCTGTTTTGCAATGGGCTTTAGTTTTGAGAGTGGATTTGAGATGTTTGTGGTTTGCAAGTGGCTTTAGGTTTGAGAGTGGATTAGAAATGTCTGTAGTTTGCAAGGGGACTGAGATTTGGGAGTGGATTTGAGATGTTTGTGGTTTGAAATCGGCTTTAGGTTTGAGAGTGGATTTCAGATGTTTGTGGATTGCAAGGGGCTTTAAGTTTGAGAGTGGATTTGAGGTGTCTTTGGTTTGTAAGGTTTTTTAGGTTTAGGAGTGGATTTGAGGTGTCTGTGTTTTGCAAGGGACTTTAGGTTTGGGAGTCAATTTGATGTGTCTGTGGTTTGCAAGGGGCTTTAGGTTTTGAGAGCGGATTTGAGATGTTTGTGGTTTACATAGGTCTTTAGGTTTGAGAGTGAATTTGTGATGTCTTTGGTTTGCAAGAGGGCTGAGATTTGGGAGTGGATTTGAGATGTCTCTAGTTTGCAAGCGGACTGAGATTTGGGAGAAGATTTGAGATATCTGTGGTTTGCAAGGGGGCTTTAGGTCTGAGAGTGGATTTCAGATGTCTGTGGACTGCAAGCATTTTTAGGTTTGGGAGTGGATTTGAGATGTTTGTGGTTTGCAAGGGGACTGGGATTTGGTATTGGATTTGAGATGGCTGTGGTTTCCAAGGGGACTGCGATTTGGGAGTGGATTTGAGATGTCTGTGGTTTGCAAGTCGCTTTAGGTTTGACAGCGGATTTGAGATGTTTGTGGTTTACAAGGTGCTTTAGTTTTGAGAGTGGATTTGAGGTGTCTGTGGTTTACAAAGGGGCTGAGATTTGGGAGTGGATTTGAGATGTCTGTGGTTTGCAAGTGGCTTTAGGTTTGAGAGCAGATTTGAGATGTTTGTGGATTGCAAGGGGCTTTAGGTTTGAGAGTGGATTTGAGCTGTTTGTGGTTTGCAAGGTGACTGCGATTTGGGATTGGATTTGAGATGTCTGTGGTTTGAAAGGGGACTGAGGTTTGGGAGTGGATTTGAGATGTCTGTGGTTTGCAAGGGGCTTTAGGTTTGAGAGTGGATTTGAGATGTTTGTGGTTTGCAAGGGGCTTTACGTTTGAGAGTGGATTTGAGATGTTTGTGGTTTTCAAGAGGGCTTTAGATTTGAGAGTGGATTTGAGACGTCTGTGGTTTGCAAGGGGGCTGAGATTTCGGAGAGGATTTGAGATATCTGTGGTTTGCAAGGGGACTGGGATTTGGGAGTGGATTTGATATGTCTGTGGTTTGCAAGCGGACTGAGGTTTGGGAGTGGATTTGAGATGGCTGTGGTTTGCAAGGGGTCTGAGGTTTGGAGTGGATTTGAGATGTCCGTAGTTTGCAAAGGGACTGAGATTTGGTAGAGGATTTGAGGTGTCTGTGGTTTGCAAGGGGACTGAGGTTTGGGAGAGGATTTGAGATGTCTGTGGTTTGCAAGGGGACTGGAATTTGGGAGTGGATTTGAGATGTCTGTGGTTTGCAAGCGGACTGAGGTTTGGGAGTGGATTTGGGAAGGCTGTGATTTGCAAGGGGTCTGAGGTTTGGAGTGGATTTGAGATGTCCGTAGTTTGCAAGGGGACTGAGATTTGGGAGAGGATTTGAGATGTCTGTGGTTTGCAAGGGGACTGAGGTTTGGGAGAGGATTTGAGATGTTTGTGGTTTGCAAGGTGCTTTAGTTTTGAGAGTGGATTTGAGGTGTCTGTGGTTTACAAAGGGGCTGAGATTTGGGAGTGGATTTGAGATGTCTGTGGTTTGCAAGTGGCTTTAGGTTTGAGAGCAGATTTGAGATGTTTGTGGATTGCAAGGGGCTTTAGGTTTGAGAGTGGATTTGAGCTGTTTGTGGTTTGCAAGGTGACTGCGATTTGGGATTGGATTTGAGATGTCTGTGGTTTGAAAGGGGACTGAGGTTTGGGAGTGGATTTGAGATGTCTGTGGTTTGCAAGGGGCTTTAGGTTTGAGAGCGGATTTGAGATGTATGTGGTTTGCAATGGGCTTTAGATTTGAGAGTGGATTTGAGATGTTTGTGGTTTGCAAGGGGCTTTACGTTTGACAGTGGATTTGAGATGTTTGTGGTTTTCAAGAGGGCTTTAGATTTGAGAGTGGATTTGAAACGTCTGTGGTTTGCAAGGGGGCTGAGATTTCGGAGAGGATTTGAGATATCTGTGGTTTGCAAGGGGACTGGGATTTGGGAGTGGATTTGAGATGTCTGTGGTTTGCAAGCGGACTGAGGTTTGGGAGTGGATTTGAGATGGCTGTGGTTTGCAAGGGGTCTGAGGTTTGGAGTGGATTTGAGATGTCCGTAGTTTGCAAAGGGACTGAGATTTGATAGAGGATTTGAGGTGTCTGTGGTTTGCAAGGGGACTGAGGTTTGGGAGAGGATTTCAGATCTCTGAGGTTTGCAAGGGGCTTCAGGTTTGAGAGTGGATTTGAGATGTTTGTGGTTTGCAAGTGGCTTTAGGTTTGAGAGTGGATTTGAGGTGTCTGTGGTTTGCTAGGGGCTACAATTTGGGACTGGATTTGATATGTCCGTGGTTTACAAGTGGCTTTAGATTTGAGAGCGGATTTGAGATGTTTCTGTTTTGCAATGGGCTTTAGTTTTGAGAGTGGATTTGAGATGTTTGTGGTTTGCAAGTGGCTTTAGGTTTGAGAGTGGATTAGAAATGTCTGTAGTTTGCAAGGGGACTGAGATTTGGGAGTGGATTTGAGATGTTTGTGGTTTGAAATCGGCTTTAGGTTTGAGAGTGGATTTCAGATGTTTGTGGATTGCAAGGGGCTTTAAGTTTGAGAGTGGATTTGAGGTGTCTTTGGTTTGCAAGGTTTTTTAGGTTTAGGAGTGGATTTGAGGTGTCTGTGTTTTGCAAGGGACTTTAGGTTTGGGAGTCAATTTGATGTGTCTGTGGTTTGCAAGGGGCTTTAGGTTTTGAGAGCGGATTTGAGATGTTTGTGGTTTACATAGGTCTTTAGGTTTGAGAGTGAATTTGTGATGTCTTTGGTTTGCAAGGGGGCTGAGATTTGGGAGTGGATTTGAGATGTCTCTAGTTTGCAAGCGGACTGAGATTTGGGAGAAGATTTGAGATATCTGTGGTTTGCAAGGGGGCTTTAGGTCTGAGAGTGGATTTCAGATGTCTGTGGACTGCAAGCATTTTTAGGTTTGGGAGTGGATTTGAGATGTTTGTGGTTTGCAAGGGGACTGGGATTTGGTATTGGATTTGAGATGGCTGTGGTTTCCAAGGGGACTGCGATTTGGGAGTGGATTTGAGATGTCTGTGGTTTGCAAGTCGCTTTAGGTTTGACAGCGGATTTGAGATGTTTGTTGTTTACAAGGTGCTTTAGTTTTGAGAGTGGATTTGAGGTGTCTGTGGTTTACAAAGGGGCTGAGATTTGGGAGTGGATTTGAGATGTCTGTGGTTTGCAAGTGGCTTTAGGTTTGAGAGTGGATTTGAGACGTCTGTGGTTTGCAAGAGGGCTTTAGATTTGAGAGTGGATTTGAGACGTCTGTGGTTTGCAAGGGGGCTGAGATTTCGGAGAGGATTTGATATATCTGTGGTTTGCAAGGGGACTGGGATTTGGGAGTGGATTTGATATGTCTGTGGTTTGCAAGCGGACTGAGGTTTGGGAGTGGATTTGACATGTCTGTGGTTTGCAAGCGGACTGAGGTTTGGGAGTGGATTTGAGATGGCTGTGGTTTGCAAGGGGTCTGAGGTTTGGAGTGGATTTGAGATGTCCGTAGTTTGCAAAGGGACTGAGATTTGGGAGAGGATTTGAGATGTCTGTGGTTTGCAAGGGGACTGAGGTTTGGGAGAGGATTTGAGATGTTTGTGGTTTGCAATGGGCTTTAGATTTGGGAGTGGATTTGAGATGTTTGTGGTTTGCAAGTGGCTTTAGGTTTGAGAGTGGATTTGAAGTGTCTGTGGTTTACAAGGGGGCTGAAATTTTGGACTGGTTTTGAGATGTCTGTAGTTTGCAAGGGGACTGAGATTTGGGAGAGGATTTCAGATCTCTGAGGTTTGCAAGGGGCTTCAGGTTTGAGAGTGGATTTGAGATGTTTGTGGTTTGCAAGTGGCTTTAGGTTTGAGATTGGATTTGAGGTGTCTTTGGTTTGCTAGGGACTACAATTTGGGACTGGATTTGATATGTCTGTGGTTTACAAGTGGCTTTAGATTTGAGAGCGGATTTGAGATGTTTCTGTTTTGCAATGTGCTTTAGTTTTGAGAGTGGATTTGAGATGTTTGTGGTTTGCAAGTGGCTTTAGGTTTGAGAGCGGATTAGAAATTTCTGTAGTTTGCAAGCGGCTTTAGGTTTGGGAGTGGATTTGAGATGTTTGTGGTTTGCAATCGGCTTTAGGTTTGAGAGTGGATTTGAGATGTTTGTGATTTGCAAGTGGCTTTAGGTTTGAGAGTGGATTTGAGGTGTCTGTGGTTTTCAAGGGGGCTGAGATTTGGGACTGGATTTGAAATATCTGTGGTTTGCAACGGCTTTAGGTTTGAGAGTGTTTTTGAGGAGTCTGTGTTTTGCAAGGGGGCTGAGTTTGGGAGTGGATTTGAGATGTCTGTGGTTTAAGGGGCTTTAGGTTTTGAGAGCGGATTTGAGATGTTTGTGGTTTAGATAGCGCTTTATGTTTGAGAGTGAATTTGTGCTGTCTTTGGTTTGCAAGGTGGCTGAGATTTGGGATTGGATTTGAGATGTCTGTAGTTTGCAAGCGGACTGAGATTTGGGAGAGGATTTTAGATGTCTGTGGTTTGCATGGGGCTTTAGGTTTGAGAGTGGATTTCAGATGTTTGTGGATTGCAAGGGGCTTTAGGTTTGAGAGTGGATTTGAGGTGTCTTTGGTTTGCAAGGTTTTTTAGGTTTAGGAGTAGATTTCAGGAGTCTGTGGTTTGCAAGGGACTTTAGGTTTGGGAGTCAATTTGATGTGTCTGTGGTTTAAGGGGCTTTAGGTTTTGAGAGCGGATTTGAGATGTTTGTGGTTTACATAGGGCTTTATGTTTGAGAGTGAATTTGTGCTGTCTTTGGTTTGCAAGGTGGCTGAGATTTGGGATTGGATTTGAGATGTCTGTAGTTTGCAAGCGGACTGAGATTTGGGAGAGGATTTTAGATGTCTGTGGTTTGCATGGGGCTTTAGGTTTGAGAGCGAATTTGAGATGTATGTGGTTTGCAATGGGCTTTAGATTTGAGAGTGGATTTGAGATGTTTGTGGTTTGCAAGGGGCTTTACGTTTGAGAGTGGATTTCAGATGTTTGTGGTTTTCAAGAGGGCTTTAGATTTGAGAGTGGATTTGAGACGTCTGTGGTTTGCAAGGGGGCTGAGATTTCGGAGAGGATTTGAGATATCTGTGGTTTGCAAGGGGACTGGGATTTGGGAGTGGATTTGATATGTCTGTGGTTTGCAAGCGGACTGAGGTTTGGGAGTGGATTTGACATGTCTGTGGTTTGCAAGCGGACTGAGGTTTGGGAGTGGATTTGAGATGGCTGTGGTTTGCAAGGGGTCTGAGGTTTGGAGTGGATTTGAGATGTCCGTAGTTTGCAAAGGGACTGAGATTTGGTAGAGGATTTGAGGTGTCTGTGGTTTGCAAGGGGACTGAGGTTTGGGAGAGGATTTGAGATGTCTGTGGTTTGCAAGGGGACTGGAATTTGGGAGTGGATTTGAGATGTCTGTGGTTTGCAAGCGGACTGAGGTTTGGGAGTGGATTTGGGAAGGCTGTGATTTGCAAGGGGTCTGAGGTTTGGAGTGGATTTGAGATGTCCGTAGTTTGCAAGGGGACTGAGATTTGGGAGAGGATTTGAGATGTCTGTGGTTTGCAAGGGGACTGAGGTTTGGGAGAGGATTTGAGATGTTTGTGGTTTGCAATGGGCTTTAGATTTGGGAGTGGATTTGAGATGTTTGTGGTTTGCAAGTGGCTTTAGGTTTGAGAGTGTATTTGAAGTGTCTGTGGTTTACAAGGGGGCTGAAATTTGGGACTGGTTTTGAGATGTCTGTAGTTTGCAAGGGGACTGAGATTTGGGAGAGGATTTCAGATCTCTGAGGTTTGCAAGGGGCTTCAGGTTTGAGAGTGGATTTGAGATGTTTGTGGTTTGCAAGTGGCTTTAGGTTTGAGATTGGATTTGAGGTGTCTTTGGTTTGCTAGGGACTACAATTTGGGACTGGATTTGATATGTCTGTGGTTTACAAGTGGCTTTAGATTTGAGAGCGGATTTGAGATGTTTCTGTTTTGCAATGTGCTTTAGTTTTGAGAGTGGATTTGAGATGTTTGTGGTTTGCAAGTGGCTTTAGGTTTGAGAGCGGATTAGAAATTTCTGTAGTTTGCAAGCGGCTTTAGGTTTGGGAGTGGATTTGAGATGTTTGTGGTTTGCAATCGGCTTTAGGTTTGAGAGTGGATTTGAGATGTTTGTGATTTGCAAGTGGCTTTAGGTTTGAGAGTGGATTTGAGGTGTCTGTGGTTTTCAAGGGGGCTGAGATTTGGGACTGGATTTGAAATATCTGTGGTTTGCAACGGCTTTAGGTTTGAGAGTGTTTTTGAGGAGTCTGTGTTTTGCAAGGGGGCTGAGATTTGGGAGTGGATTTGAGATGTCTGTGGTTTGCATGGGGCTTTAGGTTTGAGAGTGGATTTCAGATGTTTGTGGATTGCAAGGGGCTTTAGGTTTGAGAGTGGATTTGAGGTGTCTTTGGTTTGCAAGGTTTTTTAGGTTTAGGAGTGGATTTGAGGAGTCTGTGGTTTGCAAGGGACTTTAGGTTTGGGAGTCAATTTGATGTGTCTGTGGTTTAAGGGGCTTTAGGTTTTGAGAGCGGATTTGAGATGTTTGTGGTTTACATAGGGCTTTATGTTTGAGAGTGAATTTGTGCTGTCTTTGGTTTGCAAGCGGACTGAGATTTGGGAGAGGATTTTAGATGTCTGTGGTTTGCATGGGGCTTTAGGTTTGAGAGTGGATTTCAGATGTTTGTGGATTGCAAGGGGCTTTAGGTTTGAGAGTGGTTTTGAGGTGTCTTTGGTTTGCAAGGTTTTTTAGGTTTAGGAGTGGATTTGAGGAGTCTGTGGTTTGCAAGGGACTTTAGGTTTGGGAGTCAATTTGATGTGTCTGTGCTTTGCAAGGGGCTTTAGGTTTTGAGAGCGGATTTGAGATGTTTGTGGTTTACATAGGTCTTTAGGTTTGAGAGTGAATTTGTGATGTCTTTGGTTTGCAAGGGGGCTGAGATTTGGGAGTGGATTTGAGATGTCTGTGGTTTGCAAGGGGGCTTTAGGTCTGAGAGTGGATTTCAGATGTCTGTGGACTGCAAGCTTTTTTAGGTTTGGTAGTGGATTTGAGATTTTTGTGGTTTGCAAGTGGCCTGGGATTTGGGATTGGATTTGAGATGGCTGTGGTTTGCAAGGGGACTGCGATTTGGGAGTGAATTTGAGATGTCTGTGGTTTGCAAGTCACTTTAGGTTTGACAGCGGATTTGACATGTTTGTGGTTTACAAGGTGCTTTAGTTTTGTGAGTGGATTTGAGGTGTCTGTGGTTTACAAAGGGGCTGAGATTTGGGAGTGGATTTGAGATGTCTGTGTTTAGCAAGTGGCTTTAGGTTTGAGAGCAGATTTGAGATGTTTGTGGATTGCAAGGGGCTTTAGGTTTGAGAGTGGATTTGAGATGTTTGTGGTTTGCAAGGTGACTGCGATTTGGGAGTGGATTTGAGATATCTGTGGTTTGAAAGGGGACTGAGGTTTGGGAGTGGATTTGAGATGTCTGTGGTTTGCAAGGGGCTTCAGGTTTGAGAGCGGATTTGAGATGTATGTGGTTTGCAAGGGGGCTGAGATTTCGAGAGGATTTGAGATATCTGTGGTTTGCAAGGGGACTGGGATTTGGGAGTGGATTTGACATGTCTGTGGTTTGCAAGCGGACTGAGGTTTAGGAGTGGATTTGAGATGGCTGTGGTTTGCAAGGGGTCTGAGGTTTGGAGTGGATTTGAGATGTCCGTAGTTTGCAAAGGGACTGAGATTTGGTAGAGGATTTGAGGTGTCTGTGGTTTGCAAGGGGACTGGGATTTGGGATTGGATTTGAGATGGCTGTGGTTTCCAAGGGGACTGCGATTTGGGAGTGGATTTGAAATGTCTGTGGTTTGCAAGTCGCTTTAGGTTTGTCAGCGGATTTGAGATGATTGTGGTTTACAAGGTGCTTTAGTTTTGAGAGTGGATTTGAGGTGTCTGTGGTTTACAAAGGGGCTGAGATTTGGGAGTGGATTTGAGATGTCTGTGGTTTGCAAGTGGCTTTAGGTTTGAGAGCAGATTTGAGATGTTTGTGGATTGCAAGGGGCTTTAGGTTTGAGAGTGGATTTGAGATGTTTGTGGTTTGCAAGGTGACTGCGATTTGGGATTGGATTTGAGATGTCTGTGGTTTGAAAGGGGACTGCGGTTTGGGAGTGGATTTGAGATGTCTGTGGTTTGCAAGGGGCTTTATGTTTGAGAGCGGATTTGAGATGTATGTGGTTTGCAATGGGCTTTAGATTTGAGAGTGGATTTGAGATGTTTGTGGTTTGCAAGGGGCTTTACGTTTGAGAGTGGATTTGAGATGTTTGTGGTTTTCAAGAGGGCTTTAGATTTGAGAGTGGATTTGAGATGTCTGTGGTTTGCAAGTTGCTTTAGGTTTGACAGCGGATTTGAGATGTTTGTGGTTTACAAGGTGCTTTAGTTTTGAGAGTGGATTTGAGGTGTCTGTAGTTTACAAAGGGGCTGAGATTTGGGAGTGGATTTGAGATGTCTGTGGTTTGCAAGTGGCTTTAGGTTTAAGAGCAGATTTGAGATGTTTGTGGATTGCAAGGGGCTTTAGGTTTGAGAGTGGATTTGAGCTGTTTGTGGTTTGCAAGGTGACTGCGATTTGGGATTGGATTTGAGATGTCTGTGTTTTGAAAGGGGACTGAGGTTTGGGAGTGGATTTGAGATGTCTGTGGTTTGCAAGGGGCTTTAGGTTTGAGAGCGGATTTGAGATGTATGTGGTTTGCAATGGGCTTTAGATTTGAGAGTGGATTTGAGATGTTTGTGGTTTGCAAGGGGCTTTACGTTTGAGAGTGGATTTGAGATGTTTGTGGTTTTCAAGAGGGCTTTAGATTTGAGAGTGGATTTGAGACGTCTGTGGTTTGCAAGGGGGCTGAGATTTGGGAGTGGATTTGTGATGTCTGTGCTTTGCAAGCGGACTGAGGTTTGGGAGTGGATTTGAGATGGCTGTGGTTTGCAAGGGGTCTGAGGTTTGGAGTGGATTTGAGATGTCCGTAGTTTGCAAAGGGACTGAGATTTGGTAGAGGATTTGAGGTGTCTGTGGTTTGCAAGGGGACTGAGGTTTGGGAGAGGATTTGAGATGTCTGTGGTTTGCAAGGGGACTGGAATTTGGGAGTGGATTTGAGATGTCTGTGGTTTGCAAGCGGACTGAGGTTTGGGAGTGGATTTGGGAAGGCTGTGATTTGCAAGGGGTCTGAGGTTTGGAGTGGATTTGAGATGTCCGTAGTTTGCAAGGGGACTGAGATTTGGGAGAGGATTTGAGATGTCTGTGGTTTGCAAGGGGACTGAGGTTTGGGAGAGGATTTGAGATGTTTGTGGTTTGCAATGGGCTTGAGATTTGGGAGTGGATTTGAGATGTTTGTGGTTTGCAAGTGGCTTTAGGTTTGAGAGTGGATTTGAAGTGTCTGTGGTTTACAAGGGGGCTGAAATTTTGGACTGGTTTTGAGATGTCTATAGTTTGCAAGGGGACTGAGATTTGGGAGAGGATTTCAGATCTCTGAGGTTTGCAAGGGGCTTCAGGTTTGAGAGTGGATTTGAGATGTTTGTGGTTTGCAAGTGGCTTTAGGTTTGAGAGTGGATTTGAGGTGTCTGTGGTTTGCTAGGGACTACAATTTGGGACTGGATTTGATATGTCTGTGGTTTACAAGTGGCTTTAGATTTGAGAGCGGATTTGAGATGTTTCTGTTTTGCAATGTGCTTTAGTTTTGAGAGTGGATTTGAGATGTTTGTGGTTTGCAAGTGGCTTTAGGTTTGAGAGCGGATTAGAAATGTCTGTAGTTTGCAAGCGGCTTTAGGTTTGGGAGTGGATTTGAGATGTTTGTGGTTTGCAATCGGCTTTAGGTTTGAGAGTGGATTTGAGATGTTTGTGATTTGCAAGTGGCTTTAGGTTTGAGAGTGGATTTGAGGTGTCTGTGGTTTTCAAGGGGGCTGAGATTTGGGACTGGATTTGAGATATCTGTGGTTTGCAATGGCTTTAGGTTTGAGAGTGTTTTTGAGGAGTCTGTGTTCTGCAAGGGGGCTGAGATTTTGGAGTGGATTTGAGATGTCTGTGGTTTAAGGGGCTTTAGGTTTTGAGAGCGGATTTGAGATGTTTGTGGTTTACATAGGGCTTTATGTTTGAGAGTGAATTTGTGCTGTCTTTGGTTTGCAAGGTGGCTGAGATTTGGGATTGGATTTGAGATGTCTGTAGTTTGCAAGCGGACTGAGATTTGGGAGAGGATTTTAGATTTCTGTGGTTAGCATGGGGCTTTAGGTTTGAGAGTGGATTTCAGATGTTTGTGGATTGCAAGGGGCTTTAGGTTTGAGAGTGGATTTGAGGTGTCTTTGGTTTGCAAGGTTTTTTAGGTTTAGGAGTGGATTTGAGGAGTCTGTGGTTTGCAAGGGACTTTAGGTTTGGGAGTCAATTTGATGTGTCTGTGGTTTAAGGGGCTTTAGGTTTTGAGAGCGGATTTGAGATGTTTGTGGTTTACATAGGGCTTTATGTTTGAGAGTGAATTTGTGCTGTCTTTGGTTTGCAAGGTGGCTGAGATTTGGGATTGGATTTGAGATGTCTGTAGTTTGCAAGCGGACTGAGATTTGGGAGAGGATTTTAGATGTCTGTGGTTTGCATGGGGCTTTAGGTTTGAGAGTGGATTTCAGATGTTTGTGGATTGCAAGGGGCTTTAGGTTTGAGAGTGAATTTGTGATGTCTTTGGTTTGCAAGGGGGCTGAGATTTGGGAGTGGATTTGAGATGTCTGTGGTTTGCAAGGGGGCTTTAGGTCTGAGAGTGGATTTCAGATGTCTGTGGACTGCAAGCTTTTTTAGGTTTGGTAGTGGATTTGAGATGTTTGTGGTTTGCAAGTGGCCTGGGATTTGGGATAGGATTTGAGATGGCTGTGGTTTGCAAGGGGACTGCGATTTGGGAGTGAATTTGAGATGTCTGTGGTTTGCAAGTCACTTTAGGTTTGACAGCGGATTTGACATGTTTGTGGTTTACAAGGTGCTTTAGTTTTGTGAGTGGATTTGAGGTGTCTGTGGTTTACAAAGGGGCTGAGATTTGGGAGTGGATTTGAGATGTCTGTGTTTAGCAAGTGGCTTTAGGTTTGAGAGCAGATTTGAGATGTTTGTGGATTGCAAGGGGCTTTAGGTTTGAGAGTGGATTTGAGATGTTTGTGGTTTGCAAGGTGACTGCGATTTGGGAGTGGATTTGAGATATCTGTGGTTTGAAAGGGGACTGAGGTTTGGGAGTGGATTTGAGATGTCTGTGGTTTGCAAGGGGCTTCAGGTTTGAGAGCGGATTTGAGATGTATGTGGTTTGCAAGGGGGCTGAGATTTCGAGAGGATTTGAGATATCTGTGGTTTGCAAGGGGACTGGGATTTGGGAGTGGATTTGACATGTCTGTGGTTTGCAAGCGGACTGAGGTTTAGGAGTGGATTTGAGATGGCTGTGGTTTGCAAGGGGTCTGAGGTTTGGAGTGGATTTGAGATGTCCGTAGTTTGCAAAGGGACTGAGATTTGGTAGAGGATTTGAGGTGTCTGTGGTTTGCAAGGGGACTGGGATTTGGGATTGGATTTGAGATGGCTGTGGTTTCCAAGGGGACTGCGATTTGGGAGTGGATTTGAAATGTCTGTGGTTTGCAAGTCGCTTTAGGTTTGTCAGCGGATTTGAGATGATTGTGGTTTACAAGGTGCTTTAGTTTTGAGAGTGGATTTGAGGTGTCTGTGGTTTACAAAGGGGCTGAGATTTGGGAGTGGATTTGAGATGTCTGTGGTTTGCAAGTGGCTTTAGGTTTGAGAGCAGATTTGAGATGTTTGTGGATTGCAAGGGGCTTTAGGTTTGAGAGTGGATTTGAGATGTTTGTGGTTTGCAAGGTGACTGCGATTTGGGATTGGATTTGAGATGTCTGTGGTTTGAAAGGGGACTGCGGTTTGGGAGTGGATTTGAGATGTTTGTGGTTTACATAGGGCTTTATGTTTGAGAGTGAATTTGTGCTGTCTTTGGTTTGCAAGGTGGCTGAGATTTGGGATTGGATTTGAGATGTCTGTAGTTTGCAAGCGGACTGAGATTTGGGAGAGGATTTTAGATTTCTGTGGTTAGCATGGGGCTTTAGGTTTGAGAGTGGATTTCAGATGTTTGTGGATTGCAAGGGGCTTTAGGTTTGAGAGTGGATTTGAGGTGTCTTTGGTTTGCAAGGTTTTTTAGGTTTAGGAGTGGATTTGAGGAGTCTGTGGTTTGCAAGGGACTTTAGGTTTGGGAGTCAATTTGATGTGTCTGTGGTTTAAGGGGCTTTAGGTTTTGAGAGCGGATTTGAGATGTTTGTGGTTTACATAGGGCTTTATGTTTGAGAGTGAATTTGTGCTGTCTTTGGTTTGCAAGGTGGCTGAGATTTGGGATTGGATTTGAGATGTCTGTAGTTTGCAAGCGGACTGAGATTTGGGAGAGGATTTTAGATGTCTGTGGTTTGCATGGGGCTTTAGGTTTGAGAGTGGATTTCAGATGTTTGTGGATTGCAAGGGGCTTTAGGTTTGAGAGTGGTTTTGAGGTGTCTTTGGTTTGCAAGGTTTTTTAGGTTTAGGAGTGGATTTGAGGAGTCTGTGGTTTGCAAGGGACTTTAGGTTTGGGAGTCAATTTGATGTGTCTGTGCTTTGCAAGGGGCTTTAGGTTTTGAGAGCGGATTTGAGATGTTTGTGGTTTACATAGGTCTTTAGGTTTGAGAGTGAATTTGTGATGTCTTTGGTTTGCAAGGGGGCTGAGATTTGGGAGTGGATTTGAGATGTCTGTGGTTTGCAAGGGGGCTTTAGGTCTGAGAGTGGATTTCAGATGTCTGTGGACTGCAAGCTTTTTTAGGTTTGGTAGTGGATTTGAGATGTTTGTGGTTTGCAAGGGGCCTGGGATTTGGGATTGGATTTGAGATGGCTGTGGTTTGCAAGGGGACTGCGATTTGGGAGTGAATTTGAGATGTCTGTGGTTTGCAAGTCACTTTAGGTTTGACAGCGGATTTGAGATGTTTGTGGTTTACAAGGTGCTTTAGTTTTGTGAGTGGATTTGAGGTGTCTGTGGTTTACAAAGGGGCTGAGATTTGGGAGTGGATTTGAGATGTCTGTGTTTAGCAAGTGGCTTTAGGTTTGAGAGCAGATTTGAGATGTTTGTGGATTGCAAGGTGACTGCGATTTGGGAGTGGATTTGAGATATCTGTGGTTTGAAAGGGGACTGAGGTTTGGGAGTGGATTTGAGATGTCTGTGGTTTGCAAGGGGCTTCAGGTTTGAGAGCGGATTTGAGATGTATGTGGTTTGCAATGGGGCTGAGATTTCGAGAGGATTTGAGATATCTGTGGTTTGCAAGGGGACTGGGATTTGGGAGTGGATTTGACATGTCTGTGGTTTGCAAGCGGACTGAGGTTTGGGAGTGGATTTGAGATGGCTGTGGTTTGCAAGGGGTCTGAGGTTTGGAGTAGATTTGAGATGTCCGTAGTTTGCAAAGGGACTGAGATTTGGTAGAGGATTTGAGGTGTCTGTGGTTTGCAAGGGGACTGAGGTTTGGGAGAGGATTTGAGATGTCTGTGGTTTGCAAGGGGACTGGAATTTGGGAGTGGATTTGAGATGTCTGTGGTTTGCAAGCGGACTGAGGTTTGGGAGTGGTTTTGGGAAGGCTGTGATTTGCAAGGGGTCTGAGGTTTGGAGTGGATTTGAGATGTCCGTAGTTTGCAAGGGGACTGAGATTTGGGAGAGGATTTGAGATGTCTGTGGTTTGCAAGGGGACTGAGGTTTGGGAGAGGATTTGAGATGTTTGTGGTTTGCAATGGGCTTGAGATTTGGGAGTGGATTTGAGATGTTTGTGGTTTGCAAGTGGCTTTAGGTTTGAGAGTGGATTTGAGGTGTCTGTGGTTTTCAAGGGGGCTGAGATTTGGGACTGGATTTGAGATATCTGTGGTTTGCAACGGCTTTAGGTTTGAGAGTGTTTTTGAGGAGTCTGTGTTTTGCAAGGGGGCTGAGATTTGGGAGTGGATTTGAGATGTCTGTGGTTTAAGGGGCTTTAGGTTTTGAGAGCGGATTTGAGATGTTTGTGGTTTACATAGGGCTTTATGTTTGAGAGTGAATTTGTGCTGTCTTTGGTTTGCAAGGTGGCTGAGATTTGGGATTGGATTTGAGATGTCTGTAGTTTGCAAGCGGACTGAGATTTGGGAGAGGATTTTAGATGTCTGTGGTTAGCATGGGGCTTTAGGTTTGAGAGTGGATTTCAGATGTTTGTGGATTGCAAGGGGCTTTAGGTTTGAGAGTGGATTTGAGGTGTCTTTGGTTTGCAAGGTTTTTTAGGTTTAGGAGTGGATTTGAGGAGTCTGTGGTTTGCAAGGGACTTTAGGTTTGGGAGTCAATTTGATGTGTCTGTGGTTTAAGGGGCTTTAGGTTTTGAGAGCGGATTTGAGATGTTTGTGGTTTGCAAGGGGCTTTACGTTTGAGAGTGGATTTGAGATGTTTGTGGTTTTCAAGAGGGCTTTAGATTTGAGAGTGGATTTGAGACGTCTGTGGTTTGCAAGGGGGCTGAGATTTCGGAGTGGATTTGAGATATCTGTGGTTTGCAAGGGGACTGGGATTTGGGAGTGGATTTGAGATGTCTGTGGTTTGCAAGCGGACTGAGGTTTGGGAGTGGATTTGAGATGGCTGTGGTTTGCAAGGGGTCTGAGGTTTGGAGTGGATTTGAGATGTCCGTAGTTTGCAAAGGGACTGAGATTTGGTAGAGGATTTGAGGTGTCTGTGGTTTGCAAGGGGACTGAGGTTTGGGAGAGGATTTGAGATGTCTGTGGTTTGCAAGGGGACTGGAATTTGGGAGTGGATTTGAGATGTCTGTGGTTTGCAAGCGGACTGAGGTTTGGGAGTGGATTTGGGAAGGCTGTGATTTGCAAGGGGTCTGAGGTTTGGAGTGGATTTGAGATGTCCGTAGTTTGCAAGGGGACTGAGATTTGGGAGAGGATTTGAGATGTCTGTGGTTTGCAAGGGGACTGAGGTTTGGGAGAGGATTTGAGATGTTTGTGGTTTGCAATGGGCTTGAGATTTGGGAGTGGATTTGAGATGTTTGTGGTTTGCAAGTGGCTTTAGGTTTGAGAGTGGATTTGAAGTGTCTGTGGTTTACAAGGAGGCTGAAATTTTGGACTGGTTTTGAGATGTCTATAGTTTGCAAGGGGACTGAGATTTGGGAGAGGATTTCAGATCTCTGAGGTTTGCAAGGGGCTTCAGGTTTGAGAGTGGATTTGAGATGTTTGTGGTTTGCAAGTGGCTTTAGGTTTGAGAGTGGATTTGAGGTGTCTGTGGTTTGCTAGGGACTACAATTTGGGACTGGATTTGATATGTCTGTGGTTTACAAGTGGCTTTAGATTTGAGAGCGGATTTGAGATGTTTCTGTTTTGCAATGTGCTTTAGTTTTGAGAGTGGATTTGAGATGTTTGTGGTTTGCAAGTGGCTTTAGGTTTGAGAGCGGATTAGAAATGTCTGTAGTTTGCAAGCGGCTTTAGGTTTGGGAGTGGATTTGAGATGTTTGTGGTTTGCAATCGGCTTTAGGTTTGAGAGTGGATTTGAGATGTTTGTGATTTGCAAGTGGCTTTAGGTTTGAGAGTGGATTTGAGGTGTCTGTGGTTTTCAAGGGGGCTGAGATTTGGGACTGGATTTGAGATATCTGTGGTTTGCAACGGCTTTAGGTTTGAGAGTGTTTTTGAGGAGTCTGTGTTCTGCAAGGGGGCTGAGATTTGGGAGTGGATTTGAGATGTCTGTGGTTTAAGGGGCTTTAGGTTTTGAGAGCGGATTTGAGATGTTTGTGGTTTACATAGGGCTTTATGTTTGAGAGTGAATTTGTGCTGTCTTTGGTTTGCAAGGTGGCTGAGATTTGGGATTGGATTTGAGATGTCTGTAGTTTGCAAGCGGACTGAGATTTGGGAGAGGATTTTAGATGTCTGTGGTTAGCATGGGGCTTTAGGTTTGAGAGTGGATTTCAGATGTTTGTGGATTGCAAGGGGCTTTAGGATTGAGAGTGGTTTTGAGGTGTCTTTGGTTTGCAAGGTTTTTTAGGTTTAGGAGTGGATTTGAGGAGTCTGTGGTTTGCAAGGGACTTTAGGTTTGGGAGTCAATTTGATGTGTCTGTGCTTTGCAAGGGGCTTTAGGTTTTGAGAGCGGATTTGAGATGTTTGTGGTTTACATAGGTCTTTAGGTTTGAGAGTGAATTTGTGATGTCTTTGGTTTGCAAGGGGGCTGAGATTTGGGAGTGGATTTGAGATGTCTGTGGTTTGCAAGGGGGCTTTAGGTCTGAGAGTGGATTTCAGATGTCTGTGGACTGCAAGCTTTTTTAGGTTTGGTAGTGGATTTGAGATGTTTGTGGTTTGCAAGGGGCCTGGGATTTGGGATTGGATTTGAGATGGCTGTGGTTTGCAAGGGGACTGCGATTTGGGAGTGAATTTGAGATGTCTGTGGTTTGCAAGTCACTTTAGGTTTGACAGCGGATTTGAGATGTTTGTGGTTTACAAGGTGCTTTAGTTTTGTGAGTGGATTTGAGGTGTCTGTGGTTTACAAAGGGGCTGAGATTTGGGAGTGGATTTGAGATGTCTGTGTTTAGCAAGTGGCTTTAGGTTTGAGAGCAGATTTGAGATGTTTGTGGATTGCAAGGTGACTGCGATTTGGGAGTGGATTTGAGATATCTGTGGTTTGAAAGGGGACTGAGGTTTGAGAGCGGATTTGAGATGTATGTGGTTTGCAAGGGGGCTGAGATTTCGAGAGGATTTGAGATATCTGTGGTTTGCAAGGGGACTGGGATTTGGGAGTGGATTTGACATGTCTGTGGTTTGCAAGCGGACTGAGGTTTGGGAGTGGATTTGAGATGGCTGTGGTTTGCAAGGGGTCTGAGGTTTGGAGTAGATTTGAGATGTCCGTAGTTTGCAAAGGGACTGAGATTTGGTAGAGGATTTGAGGTGTCTGTGGTTTGCAAGGGGACTGAGGTTTGGGAGAGGATTTGAGATGTCTGTGGTTTGCAAGGGGACTGGAATTTGGGAGTGGATTTGAGATGTCTGTGGTTTGCAAGCGGACTGAGGTTTGGGAGTGGTTTTGGGAAGGCTGTGATTTGCAAGGGGTCTGAGGTTTGGAGTGGATTTGAGATGTCCGTAGTTTGCAAGGGGACTGAGATTTGGGAGAGGATTTGAGATGTCTGTGGTTTGCAAGGGGACTGAGGTTTGGGAGAGGATTTGAGATGTTTGTGGTTTGCAATGGGCTTGAGATTTGGGAGTGGATTTGAGATGTTTGTGGTTTGCAAGTGGCTTTAGGTTTGAGAGTGGATTTGAGGTGTCTGTGGTTTTCAAGGGGGCTGAGATTTGGGACTGGATTTGAGATATCTGTGGTTTGCAACGGCTTTAGGTTTGAGAGTGTTTTTGAGGAGTCTGTGTTTTGCAAGGGGGCTGAGATTTGGGAGTGGATTTGAGATGTCTGTGGTTTAAGGGGCTTTAGGTTTTGAGAGCGGATTTGAGATGTTTGTGGTTTACATAGGGCTTTATGTTTGAGAGTGAATTTGTGCTGTCTTTGGTTTGCAAGGTGGCTGAGATTTGGGATTGGATTTGAGATGTCTGTAGTTTGCAAGCGGACTGAGATTTGGGAGAGGATTTTAGATGTCTGTGGTTAGCATGGGGCTTTAGGTTTGAGAGTGGATTTCAGATGTTTGTGGATTGCAAGGGGCTTTAGGTTTGAGAGTGGATTTGAGGTGTCTTTGGTTTGCAAGGTTTTTTAGGTTTAGGAGTGGATTTGAGGAGTCTGTGGTTTGCAAGGGACTTTAGGTTTGGGAGTCAATTTGATGTGTCTGTGGTTTAAGGGGCTTTAGGTTTTGAGAGCGGATTTGAGATGTTTGTGGTTTGCAAGGGGCTTTACGTTTGAGAGTGGATTTGAGATGTTTGTGGTTTTCAAGAGGGCTTTAGATTTGAGAGTGGATTTGAGACGTCTGTGGTTTGCAAGGGGGCTGAGATTTCGGAGTGGATTTGAGATATCTGTGGTTTGCAAGGGGACTGGGATTTGGGAGTGGATTTGAGATGTCTGTGGTTTGCAAGCGGACTGAGGTTTGGGAGTGGATTTGAGATGGCTGTGGTTTGCAAGGGGTCTGAGGTTTGGAGTGGATTTGAGATGTCCGTAGTTTGCAAAGGGACTGAGATTTGGTAGAGGATTTGAGGTGTCTGTGGTTTGCAAGGGGACTGAGGTTTGGGAGAGGATTTGAGATGTCTGTGGTTTGCAAGGGGACTGGAATTTGGGAGAGGATTTGAGATGTCTGTGGTTTGCAAGCGGACTGAGGTTTGGGAGAGGATTTGAGATGTTTGTGGTTTGCAATGGGCTTGAGATTTGGGAGTGGATTTGAGATGTTTGTGGTTTGCAAGTGGCTTTAGGTTTGAGAGTGGATTTGGGGTGTCTGTGGTTTTCAAGGGGGCTGAGATTTGGGACTGGATTTGAGATATCTGTGGTTTGCAACGGCTTTAGGTTTGAGAGTGTTTTTGAGGAGTCTGTGTTTTGCAAGGGGGCTGAGATTTGGGAGTGGATTTGAGATGTCTGTGGTTTAAGGGGCTTTAGGTTTTGAGAGCGGATTTGAGATGTTTGTGGTTTACATAGGGCTTTATGTTTGAGAGTGAATTTGTGCTGTCTTTGGTTTGCAAGGTGGCTGAGATTTGGGATTGGATTTGAGATGTCTGTAGTTTGCAAGCGGACTGAGATTTGGGAGAGGATTTTAGATGTCTGTGGTTAGCATGGGGCTTTAGGTTTGAGAGTGGATTTCAGATGTTTGTGGATTGCAAGGGGCTTTAGGTTTGAGAGTGGATTTGAGGTGTCTTTGGTTTGCAAGGTTTTTTAGGTTTAGGAGTGGATTTGAGGAGTCTGTGGTTTGCAAGGGACTTTAGGTTTGGGAGTCAATTTGATGTGTCTGTGGTTTAAGGGGCTTTAGGTTTTGAGAGCGGATTTGAGATGTTTGTGGTTTGCAAGGGGCTTTACGTTTGAGAGTGGATTTGAGATGTTTGTGGTTTTCAAGAGGGCTTTAGATTTGAGAGTGGATTTGAGACGTCTGTGGTTTGCAAGGGGGCTGAGATTTCGGAGTGGATTTGAGATATCTGTGGTTTGCAAGGGGACTGGGATTTGGGAGTGGATTTGAGATGTCTGTGGTTTGCAAGCGGACTGAGGTTTGGGAGTGGATTTGAGATGGCTGTGGTTTGCAAGGGGTCTGAGGTTTGGAGTGGATTTGAGATGTCCGTAGTTTGCAAAGGGACTGAGATTTGGTAGAGGATTTGAGGTGTCTGTGGTTTGCAAGGGGACTGAGGTTTGGGAGAGGATTTGAGATGTCTGTGGTTTGCAAGGGGACTGGAATTTGGGAGTGGATTTGAGATGTCTGTGGTTTGCAAGCGGACTGAGGTTTGGGAGTGGATTTGGGAAGGCTGTGATTTGCAAGGGGTCTGAGGTTTGGAGTGGATTTGAGATGTCCGTAGTTTGCAAGGGGACTGAGATTTGGGAGAGGATTTGAGATGTCTGTGGTTTGCAAGGGGACTGAGGTTTGGGAGAGGATTTGAGATGTTTGTGGCTTGCAATGGGCTTGAGATTTGGGAGTGGATTTGAGATGTTTGTGCTTTGCAAGTGGCTTTAGGTTTGAGAGTGGATTTGAAGTGTCTGTGGTTTACAAGGAGGCTGAAATTTTGGACTGGTTTTGAGATGTCTATAGTTTGCAAGGGGACTGAGATTTGGGAGAGGATTTCAGATCTCTGAGGTTTGCAAGGGGCTTCAGGTTTGAGAGTGGATTTGAGATGTTTGTGGTTTGCAAGTGGCTTTAGGTTTGAGAGTGGATTTGAGGTGTCTGTGGTTTGCTAGGGACTACAATTTGGGACTGGATTTGATATGTCTGTGGTTTACAAGTGGCTTTAGATTTGAGAGCGGATTTGAGATGTTTCTGTTTTGCAATGTGCTTTAGTTTTGAGAGTGGATTTGAGATGTTTGTGGTTTGCAAGTGGCTTTAGGTTTGAGAGCGGATTAGAAATGTCTGTAGTTTGCAAGCGGCTTTAGGTTTGGGAGTGGATTTGAGATGTTTGTGGTTTGCAATCGGCTTTAGGTTTGAGAGTGGATTTGAGATGTTTGTGATTTGCAAGTGGCTTTAGGTTTGAGAGTGGATTTGAGGTGTCTGTGGTTTTCAAGGGGGCTGAGATTTGGGACTGGATTTGAGATATCTGTGGTTTGCAACGGCTTTAGGTTTGAGAGTGTTTTTGAGGAGTCTGTGTTCTGCAAGGGGGCTGAGATTTGGGAGTGGATTTGAGATGTCTGTGGTTTAAGGGGCTTTAGGTTTTGAGAGCGGATTTGAGATGTTTGTGGTTTACATAGGGCTTTATGTTTGAGAGTGAATTTGTGCTGTCTTTGGTTTGCAAGGTGGCTGAGATTTGGGATTGGATTTGAGATGTCTGTAGTTTGCAAGCGGACTGAGATTTGGGAGAGGATTTTAGATTTCTGTGGTTAGCATGGGGCTTTAGGTTTGAGAGTGGATTTCAGATGTTTGTGGATTGCAAGGGGCTTTAGGTTTGAGAGTGGATTTGAGGTGTCTTTGGTTTGCAAGGTTTTTTAGGTTTAGGAGTGGATTTGAGGAGTCTGTGGTTTGCAAGGGACTTTAGGTTTGGGAGTCAATTTGATGTGTCTGTGGTTCAAGGGGCTTTAGGTTTTGAGAGCGGATTTGAGATGTTTGTGGTTTACATAGGGCTTTATGTTTGAGAGTGAATTTGTGCTGTCTTTGGTTTGCAAGGTGGCTGAGATTTGGGATTGGATTTGAGATGTCTGTAGTTTGCAAGCCGACTGAGATTTGGGAGAGGATTTTAGATGTCTGTGGTTTGCATGGGGCTTTAGGTTTGAGAGTGGATTTCAGATGTTTGTGGATTGCAAGGGGCTTTAGGTTTGAGAGTGGTTTTGAGGTGTCTTTGGTTTGCAAGGTTTTTTAGGTTTAGGAGTGGATTTGAGGAGTCTGTGGTTTGCAAGGGACTTTAGGTTTGGGAGTCAATTTGATGTGTCTGTGCTTTGCAAGGGGCTTTAGGTTTTGAGAGCGGATTTGAGATGTTTGTGGTTTACATAGGTCTTTAGGTTTGAGAGTGAATTTGTGATGTCTTTGGTTTGCAAGGGGGCTGAGATTTGGGAGTGGATTTGAGATGTCTGTGGTTTGCAAGGGGGCTTTAGGTCTGAGAGTGGATTTCAGATGTCTGTGGACTGCAAGCTTTTTTAGGTTTGGTAGTGGATTTGAGATGTTTGTGGTTTGCAAGGGGCCTGGGATTTGGGATTGGATTTGAGATGGCTGTGGTTTGCAAGGGGACTGCGATTTGGGAGTGAATTTGAGATGTCTGTGGTTTGCAAGTCACTTTGGGTTTGACAGCGGATTTGAGATGTTTGTGGTTTACAAGGTGCTTTAGTTTTGTGAGTGGATTTGAGGTGTCTGTGGTTTACAAAGGGGCTGAGATTTGGGAGTGGATTTGAGATGTCTGTGTTTAGCAAGTGGCTTTAGGTTTGAGAGCAGATTTGAGATGTTTGTGGATTGCAAGGTGACTGCGATTTGGGAGTGGATTTGAGATATCTGTGGTTTGAAAGGGGACTGAGGTTTGGGAGTGGATTTGAGATGTCTGTGGTTTGCAAGGGGCTTCAGGTTTGAGAGCGGATTTGAGATGTATGTGGTTTGCAAGGGGGCTGAGATTTCGAGAGGATTTGAGATATCTGTGGTTTGCAAGGGGACTGGGATTTGGGAGTGGATTTGACATGTCTGTGGTTTGCAAGCGGACTGAGGTTTGGGAGTGGATTTGAGATGGCTGTGGTTTGCAAGGGGTCTGAGGTTTGGAGTAGATTTGAGATGTCCGTAGTTTGCAAAGGGACTGAGATTTGGTAGAGGATTTGAGGTGTCTGTGGTTTGCAAGGGGACTGAGGTTTGGGAGAGGATTTGAGATGTCTGTGGTTTGCAAGGGGACTGGAATTTGGGAGTGGATTTGAGATGTCTGTGGTTTGCAAGCGGACTGAGGTTTGGGAGTGGATTTGGGAAGGCTGTGATTTGCAAGGGGTCTGAGGTTTGGAGTGGATTTGAGATGTCCGTAGTTTGCAAGGGGACTGAGATTTGGGAGAGGATTTGAGATGTCTGTGGTTTGCAAGGGGACTGAGGTTTGGGAGAGGATTTGAGATGTTTGTGGTTTGCAATGGGCTTGAGATTTGGGAGTGGATTTGAGATGTTTGTGGTTTGCAAGTGGCTTTAGGTTTGAGAGTGGATTTGAGGTGTCTGTGGTTTTCAAGGGGGCTGAGATTTGGGACTGGATTTGAGATATCTGTGGTTTGCAACGGCTTTAGGTTTGAGAGTGTTTTTGAGGAGTCTGTGTTTTGCAAGGGGGCTGAGATTTGGGAGTGGATTTGAGATGTCTGTGGTTTAAGGGGCTTTAGGTTTTGAGAGCGGATTTGAGATGTTTGTGGTTTACATAGGGCTTTATGTTTGAGAGTGAATTTGTGCTGTCTTTGGTTTGCAAGGTGGCTGAGATTTGGGATTGGATTTGAGATGTCTGTAGTTTGCAAGCGGACTGAGATTTGGGAGAGGATTTTAGATGTCTGTGGTTTGCATGGGGCTTTAGGTTTGAGAGTGGATTTCAGATGTTTGTGGATTGCAAGGGGCTTTAGGTTTGAGAGTGGTTTTGAGGTGTCTTTGGTTTGCAAGGTTTTTTAGGTTTAGGAGTGGATTTGAGGAGTCTGTGGTTTGCAAGGGACTTTAGGTTTGGGAGTCAATTTGATGTGTCTGTGCTTTGCAAGGGGCTTTAGGTTTTGAGAGCGGATTTGAGATGTTTGTGGTTTACATAGGTCTTTAGGTTTGAGAGTGAATTTGTGATGTCTTTGGTTTGCAAGGGGGCTGAGATTTGGGAGTGGAATTGAGATGTCTGTGGTTTGCAAGGGGGCTTTAGGTCTGAGAGTGGATTTCAGATGTCTGTGGACTGCAAGCTTTTTTAGGTTTGGTAGTGGATTTGAGATGTTTGTGGTTTGCAAGGGGCCTGGGATTTGGGATTGGATTTGAGATGGCTGTGGTTTGCAAGGGGACTGCGATTTGGGAGTGAATTTGAGATGTCTGTGGTTTGCAAGTCACTTTAGGTTTGACAGCGGATTTGAGATGTTTGTGGTTTACAAGGTGCTTTAGTTTTGTGAGTGGATTTGAGGTGTCTGTGGTTTACAAAGGGGCTGAGATTTGGGAGTGGATTTGAGATGTCTGTGTTTAGCAAGTGGCTTTAGGTTTGAGAGCAGATTTGAGATGTTTGTGGATTGCAAGGTGACTGCGATTTGGGAGTGGATTTGAGATATCTGTGGTTTGAAAGGGGACTGAGGTTTGGGAGTGGATTTGAGATATCTGTGGTTTGCAAGGGGCTTCAGGTTTGAGAGCGGATTTGAGATGTATGTGGTTTGCAAGGGGGCTGAGATTTCGAGAGGATTTGAGATATCTGTGGTTTGCAAGGGGACTGGGATTTGGGAGTGGATTTGACATGTCTGTGGTTTGCAAGCGGACTGAGGTTTGGGAGTGGATTTGAGATGGCTGTGGTTTGCAAGGGGTCTGAGGTTTGGAGTAGATTTGAGATGTCCGTAGTTTGCAAAGGGACTGAGATTTGGTAGAGGATTTGAGGTGTCTGTGGTTTGCAAGGGGACTGAGGTTTGGGAGAGGATTTGCGATGTCTGTGGTTTGCAAGGGGACTGGAATTTGGGAGTGGATTTGAGATGTCTGTGGTTTGCAAGCGGACTGAGGTTTGGGAGTGGATTTGGGAAGGCTGTGATTTGCAAGGGGTCTGAGGTTTGGAGTGGATTTGAGATGTCCGTAGTTTGCAAGGGGACTGAGATTTGGGAGAGGATTTGAGATGTCTGTGGTTTGCAAGGGGACTGAGGTTTGGGAGAGGATTTGAGATGTTTGTGGTTTGCAATGGGCTTGAGATTTGGGAGTGGATTTGAGATGTTTGTGGTTTGCAAGTGGCTTTAGGTTTGAGAGTGGATTTGAAGTGTCTGTGGTTTACAAGGGGGCTGAAATTTGGGACTGGTTTTGAGATGTCTGTAGTTTGCAAGGGGACTGAGATTTGGGAGAGGATTTCAGATCTCTGAGGTTTGCAAGGGGCTTCAGGTTTGAGAGTGGATTTGAGATGTTTGTGGTTTGCAAGTGGCTTTAGGTTTGAGAGTGGATTTGAGGTGTCTGTGGTTTGCTAGGGACTACAATTTGGGACTGGATTTGATATGTCTGTGGTTTACAAGTGGCTTTAGATTTGAGAGCGGATTTGAGATGTTTCTGTTTTGCAATGTGCTTTAGTTTTGAGAGTGGATTTGAGATGTTTGTGGTTTGCAAGTGGCTTTAGGTTTGAGAGCGGATTAGAAATGTCTGTAGTTTGCAAGCGGCTTTAGGTTTGGGAGTGGATTTGAGATGTCTGTGGTTTGCAATCGGCTTTAGGTTTGAGAGTGGATTTGAGATGTTTGTGATTTGCAAGTGGCTTTAGGTTTGAGAGTGGAATTGAGGTGTCTGTGGTTTTCAAGGGGGCTGAGATTTGGGACTGGATTTGAGATATCTGTGGTTTGCAACGGCTTTAGGTTTGAGAGTGTTTTTGAGGAGTCTGTGTTTTGCAAGGGGGCTGAGATTTGGGAGTGGATTTGAGATGTCTGTGGTTTAAGGGGCTTTAGGTTTTGAGAGCGGATTTGAGATGTTTGTGGTTTACATAGGGCTTTATGTTTGAGAGTGAATTTGTGCTGTCTTTGGTTTGCAAGGTGGCTGAGATTTGGGATTGGATTTGAGATGTCTGTAGTTTGCAAGCGGACTGAGATTTGGGAGAGGATTTTAGATGTCTGTGGTTTGCATGGGGCTTTAGGTTTGAGAGTGGATTTCAGATGTTTGTGGATTGCAAGGGGCTTTAGGTTTGAGAGTGGATTTGAGGTGTCTTTGGTTTGCAAGGTTTTTTAGGTTTAGGAGTGGATTTGAGGAGTCTGTGGTTTGCAAGGGACTTTAGGTTTGGGAGTCAATTTGATGTGTCTGTGGTTTAAGGGGCTTTAGGTTTTGAGAGCGGATTTGAGATGTTTGTGGTTTACATAGGGCTTTATGTTTGAGAGTGAATTTGTGCTGTCTTTGGTTTGCAAGGTGGCTGAGATTTGGGATTGGATTTGAGATGTGTGTAGTTTGCAAGCGGACTGAGATTTGGGAGAGGATTTTAGATGTCTGTGGTTTGCATGGGGCTTTAGGTTTGAGAGTGGATTTCAGATGTTTGTGGATTGCAAGGGGCTTTAGGTTTGAGAGAGGTTTTGAGGTGTCTTTGGTTTGCAAGGTTTTTTAGGTTTAGGAGTGGATTTGAGGAGTCTGTGGTTTGCAAGGGACTTTAGGTTTGGGAGTCAATTTGATGTGTCTGTGCTTTGCAAGGGGCTTTAGGTTTTGAGAGCGGATTTGAGATGTTTGTGGTTTACATAGGTCTTTAGGTTTGAGAGTGAATTTGTGATGTCTTTGGTTTGCAAGGGGGCTGAGATTTGGGAGTGGATTTGAGATGTCTGTGGTTTGCAAGGGGGCTTTAGGTCTGAGAGTGGATTTCAGATGTCTGTGGACTGCAAGCTTTTTTAGGTTTGGTAGTGGATTTGAGATGTTTGTGGTTTGCAAGGGGCCTGGGATTTGGGATTAGATTTGAGATGGCTGTGGTTTGCAAGGGGACTGCGATTTGGGAGTGAATTTGAGATGTCTGTGGTTTGCAAGTCACTTTGGGTTTGACAGCGGATTTGAGATGTTTGTGGTTTACAAGGTGCTTTAGTTTTGTGAGTGGATTTGAGGTGTCTGTGGTTTACAAAGGGGCTGAGATTTGGGAGTGGATTTGGGATGTCTGTGTTTAGCAAGTGGCTTTAGGTTTGAGAGCAGATTTGAGATGTTTGTGGATTGCAAGGTGACTGCGATTTGGGAGTGGATTTGAGATATCTGTGGTTTGAAAGGGGACTGAGGTTTGGGAGTGGATTTGAGATGTCTGTGGTTTGCAAGGGGCTTCAGGTTTGAGAGCGGATTTGAGATGTATGTGGTTTGCAAGGGGGCTGAGATTTCGAGAGGATTTGAGATATCTGTGGTTTGCAAGGGGACTGGGATTTGGGAGTGGATTTGACATGTCTGTGGTTTGCAAGCGGACTGAGGTTTGGGAGTGGATTTGAGATGGCTGTGGTTTGCAAGGGGTCTGAGGTTTGGAGTGGATTTGAGATGTCCGTAGTTTGCAAAGGGACTGAGATTTGGTAGAGGATTTGAGGTGTCTGTGGTTTGCAAGGGGACTGGGATTTGGGATTGGATTTGAGATGGCTGTGGTTTCCAAGGGGACTGCGATTTGGGAGTGGATTTGAAATGTCTGTGGTTTGCAAGTCGCTTTAGGTTTGTCAGCGGATTTGAGATGATTGTGGTTTACAAGGTGCTTTAGTTTTGAGAGTGGATTTGAGGTGTCTGTGGTTTACAAAGGGGCTGTGATTTGGGAGTGGATTTGAGATGTCTGTGGTTTGCAAGTGGCTTTAGGTTTGAGAGCAGATTTGAGATGTTTGTGGATTGCAAGGGGCTTTAGGTTTGAGAGTGGATTTGAGATGTTTGTGGTTTGCAAGGTGACTGCGATTTGGGATTGGATTTGAGATGTCTGTGGTTTGAAAGGGGACTGCGGTTTGGGAGTGGATTTGAGATGTCTGTGGTTTGCAAGGGGCTTTAGGTTTGAGAGCGGATTTGAGATGTATGTGGTTTGCAATGGGCTTTAGATTTGAGAGTGGATTTGAGATGTTTGTGGTTTGCAAGGGGCTTTACGTTTGAGAGTGGATTTGATATGTTTGTGTTTTTCAAGAGGGCTTTAGATTTGAGAGTGGATTTGAGATGTCTGTGGTTTGCAAGGGGGCTGAGATTTCGGAGAGGATTTGAGATATCTGTGGTTTGCAAGGGGACTGGGATTTGGGAGTGGATTTGACATGTCTGTGGTTTGTAAGCGGTCTGAGGTTTGGGAGTGGATTTGAGATGGCTGTGGTTTGCAAGGGGTCTGAGGTTTGGAGTGGATTTGAGATGTCCTTAGTTTGCAAAGGGACTGAGATTTGGTAGAGGATTTGAGGTGTCTGTGGTTTGCAAGGGGACTGAGGTTTGGGAGAGGATTTGAGATGTCTGTGGTTTGCAAGGGGACTGGAATCTGGGAGTGGATTTGAGATGTCTGTGGTTTGCAAGCGGACTGAGGTTTGGGAGTGGATTTGAGATGTTTGTGGTTTGCAATGGGCTTTAGATTTGGGAGTGGATTTGAGATGTTTGTGGTTTGCAAGTGGCTTTAGGATTGAGAGTGGATTTGAAGTGTCTGTGGTTTACAAGGGGGCTGAAATTTGGGACTGGTTTTGAGATGTCTGTAGTTTGCAAGGGGACTGAGATTTGGGAGAGGATTTCAGATCTCTGAGGTTTGCAAGGGGCTTCAGGTCTGAGAGTGGATTTGAGATGTTTGTGGTTTGCAAGTGGCTTTAGGTTTGAGAGTGGATTTGAGGTGTCTGTGGTTTGCTAGGGGCTACAATTTGGGACTGGATTTGATATGTCCGTGGTTTACAAGTGGCTTTAGATTTGAGAGCGGATTTGAGATGTTTCTGTTTTGCAATGGGCATTAGTTTTGAAAGTGGATTTGAGATGTCTGTAGTTTGCAAGCGGACTGAGATTTGGGAGAGGATTTTAGATGTCTGTGGTTTGCATGGGGCTTTAGGTTTGAGAGTGGATTTCAGATGTTTGTGGATTGCAAGGGGCTTTAGGTTTGAGAGTGGTTTTGAGGTGTCTTTGGTTTGCAAGGTTTTTTAGGTTTAGGAGTGGATTTGAGGAGTCTGTGGTTTGCAAGGGACTTTAGGTTTCGGAGTCAATTTGATGTGTCTGTGCTTTGCAAGGGGCTTTAGGTTTTGAGAGCGGATTTGAGATGTTTGTGGTTTACATAGGTCTTTAGGTTTGAGAGTGAATTTGTGATGTCTTTGGTTTGCAAGGGGGCTGAGATTTGCGAGTGGATTTGAGATGTCTGTGGTTTGCAAGGGGGCTTTAGGTCTGAGAGTGGATTTCAGATGTCTGTGGACTGCAAGCTTTTTTAGGTTTGGTAGTGGATTTGAGATGTTTGTGGTTTGCAAGTGGCCTGGGATTTGGGATTGGATTTGAGATGGCTGTGGTTTGCAAGGGGACTGCGATTTGGGAGTGAATTTGAGATGTCTGTGGTTTGCAAGTCACTTTAGGTTTGACAGCGGATTTGAGATGTTTGTGGTTTACAAGGTGCTTTAGTTTTGTGAGTGGATTCGAGGTGTCTGTGGTTTACAAAGGGGCTGAGATTTGGGAGTGGATTTGAGATGTCTGTGTTTAGCAAGTGGCTTTAGGTTTGAGAGCAGATTTGAGATGTTTGTGGATTGCAAGGGGCTTTAGGTTTGAGAGTGGATTTGAGATGTTTGTGGTTTGCAAGGTGACTGCGATTTGGGAGTGGATTTGAGATATCTGTGGTTTGAAAGGGGACTGAGGTTTGGGAGTGGATTTGAGATGTCTGTGGTTTGCAAGGGGCTTCAGGTTTGAGAGCGGATTTGAGATGTATGTGGTTTGCAAGGGGGCTGAGATTTCGAGAGGATTTGAGATATCTGTGGTTTGCAAGGGGACTGGGATTTGGGAGTGGATTTGACATGTCTGTGGTTTGTAAGCGGTCTGAGGTTTGGGAGTGGATTTGAGATGGCTGTGGTTTGCAAGGGGTCTGAGGTTTGGAGTGGATTTGAGATGTCCTTAGTTTGCAAAGGGACTGAGATTTGGTAGAGGATTTGAGGTGTCTGTGGTTTGCAAGGGGACTGGGATTTGGGATTGGATTTGAGATGGCTGTGGTTTCCAAGGGGACTGCGATTTGGGAGTGGATTTGAAATGTCTGTGGTTTGCAAGTCGCTTTAGGTTTGTCAGCGGATTTGAGATGATTGTGGTTTACAAGGTGCTTTAGTTTTGAGAGTGGATTTGAGGTGTCTGTGGTTTACAAAGGGGCTGAGATTTGGGAGTGGATTTGAGATGTCTGAGGTTTGCAAGTGGCTTTAGGTTTGAGAGCAGATTTGAGATGTTTGTGGATTGCAAGCGGCTTTAGGTTTGAGAGTGGAATTGAGATGTTTGTGGTTTGCAAGGTGACTGCGATTTGGGATTGGATTTGAGATGTCTGTGGTTTGAAAGGGGACTGCGGTTTGGGAGTGGATTTGAGATGTCTGTGGTTTGCAAGGGGCTTTATGTTTGAGAGCGGATTTGAGATGTATGTGGTTTGCAATGGGCTTTAGATTTGAGAGTGGATTTGAGATGTTTGTGGTTTGCAAGGGGCTTTACGTTTGAGAGTGGATTTGAGATGTTTGTGGTTTTCAAGAGGGCTTTAGATTTGAGAGTGGATTTGAGATGTCTGTGGTTTGCAAGTCGCTTTAGGTTTGACAGCGGATTTGAGTTGTTTGTGGTTTACAAGGTGCTTTAGTTTTGAGAGTGGATTTGAGGTGTCTGTGGTTTACAAAGGGGCTGAGATTTGGGAGTGGATTTGAGATGTCTGTGGTTTGCAAGTGGCTTTAGGTTTGAGAGCAGATTTGAGATGTTTGTGGATTGCAAGGGGCTTTAGGTTTGAGAGTGGATTTGAGCTGTTTGTGGTTTGCAAGGTGACTGTGATTTGGGATTGGATTTGAGATGTCTGTGGTTTGAAAGGGGACTGAGGTTTGGGAGTGGATTTGAGATGTCTGTGGTTTGCAAGGGGCTTTAGGTTTGAGAGCAGATTTGAGATGTATGTGGTTTGCAATGGGCTTTAGATTTGAGAGTGTATTTGAGATGTTTGTGGTTTGCAAGGGGCTTTACGTTTGAGAGTGGGTTTGAGATGTTTGTGGTTTTCAAGAGGGCTTTAGATTTGAGAGTGGATTTGAGACGTCTGTGGTTTGCAAGGGGGCTGAGATTTCGGAGAGGATTTGAGATATCTGTGGTTTGCAAGGGGACTGGGATTTGGGAGTGGATTTGAGATGTCTGTGGTTTGCAAGCGGACTGAGGTTTGGGAGTGGATTTGAGATGGCTGTGGTTTGCAAGGGGTCTGAGGTTTGGAGTGGATTTGAGATGTCCGTAGTTTGCAAAGGGACTGAGATTTGGTAGAGGATTTGAGGTGTCTGTGGTTTGCAAGGGGACTGAGGTTTGGGAGAGGATTTGAGATGTCTGTGGTTTGCAAGGGGACTGGAATTTGGGAGTGGATTTGAGATGTCTGTGGTTTGCAAGCGGACTGAGGTTTGGGAGTGGATTTGGGAAGGCTGTGATTTGCAAGGGGTCTGAGGTTTGGAGTGGATTTGAGATGTCCGTAGTTTGCAAGGGGACTGAGATTTGGGAGAGGATTTGAGATGTCTGTGGTTTGCAAGGGGACTGAGGTTTGGGAGAGGATTTGAGATGTTTGTGGTTTGCAATGGGCTTGAGATTTGGGAGTGGATTTGAGATGTTTGTGGTTTGCAAGTGGCTTTAGGTTTGAGAGTGGATTTGAAGTGTCTGTGGTTTACAAGGGGGCTGAAATTTGGGACTGGTTTTGAGATGTCTGTAGTTTGCAAGGGGACTGAGATTTGGGAGAGGATTTCAGATCTCTGAGGTTTGCAAGGGGCTTCAGGTTTGAGAGTGGATTTGAGATGTTTGTGGTTTGAAATCGGCTTTAGGTTTGAGAGTGGATTTGAGGTGTCTGTGGTTTGCTAGGGACTACAATTTGGGACTGGATTTGATATGTCTGTGGTTTACAAGTGGCTTTAGATTTGAGAGCGGATTTGAGATGTTTCTGTTTTGCAATGTGCTTTAGTTTTGAGAGTGGATTTGAGATGTTTGTGGTTTGCAAGTGGCTTTAGGTTTGAGAGCGGATTAGAAATGTCTGTAGTTTGCAAGCGGCTTTAGGTTTGGGAGTGGATTTGAGATGTTTGTGGTTTGCAATCGGCTTTAGGTTTGAGAGTGGATTTGAGATGTTTGTGATTTGCAAGTGGCTTTAGGTTTGAGAGTGGATTTGAGGTGTCTGTGGTTTTCAAGGGGGCTGAGATTTGGGACTGGATTTGAGATATCTGTGGTTTGCAACGGCTTTAGGTTTGAGAGTGTTTTTGAGGAGTCTGTGTTTTGCAAGGGGGCTGAGATTTGGGAGTGGATTTGAGATGTCTGTGGTTTAAGGGGCTTTAGGTTTTGAGAGCGGATTTGAGATGTTTGTGGTTTACATAGGGCTTTATGTTTGAGAGTGAATTTGTGCTGTCTTTGGTTTGCAAGGTGGCTGAGATTTGGGATTGGATTTGAGATGTCTGTAGTTTGCAAGCGGACTGAGATTTGGGAGAGGATTTTAGATGTCTCTGGTTTGCATGGGGCTTTAGGTTTGAGAGTGGATTTCAGATGTTTGTGGATTGCAAGGGGCTTTAGGTTTGAGAGTGGATTTGAGGTGTCTTTGGTTTGCAAGTTTTTTTAGGTTTAGGAGTGGATTTGAGGAGTCTGTGGTTTGCAAGGGACTTTAGGTTTGGGAGTCAATTTGATGTGTCTGTGGTTTAAGGGGCTTTAGGTTTTGAGAGCGGATTTGAGATGTTTGTGGTTTACATAGGGCTTTATGTTTGAGAGTGAATTTGTGCTGTCTTTGGTTTGCAAGGTGGCTGAGATTTGGGATTGGATTTGAGATGTCTGTAGTTTGCAAGCGGACTGAGATTTGGGAGAGGATTTTAGATGTCTGTGGTTTGCATGAGGCTTTAGGTTTGAGAGTGGATTTCAGATGTTTGTGGATTGCAAGGGGCTTTAGGTTTGAGAGTGGTTTTGAGGTGTCTTTGGTTTGCAAGGTTTTTTAGGTTTAGGAGTGGATTTGAGGAGTCTGTGGTTTGCAAGGGACTTTAGGTTTGGGAGTCAATTTGATGTGTCTGTGCTTTGCAAGGGGCTTTAGGTTTTGAGAGCGGATTTGAGATGTTTGTGGTTTACATAGGTCTTTAGGTTTGAGAGTGAATTTGTGCTGTCTTTGGTTTGCAAGGTGGCTGAGATTTGGGATTGGATTTGAGATGTCTGTAGTTTGCAAGCGGACTGAGATTTGGGAGAGGATTTTAGATGTCTGTGGTTTGCATGAGGCTTTAGGTTTGAGAGTGGATTTCAGATGTTTGTGGATTGCAAGGGGCTTTAGGTTTGAGAGTGGTTTTGAGGTGTCTTTGGTTTGCAAGGTTTTTTAGGTTTAGGAGTGGATTTGAGGAGTCTGTGGTTTGCAAGGGACTTTAGGTTTGGGAGTCAATTTGATGTGTCTGTGCTTTGCAAGGGGCTTTAGGTTTTGAGAGCGGATTTGAGATGTTTGTGGTTTACATAGGGCTTTATGTTTGAGAGTGAATTTGTGCTGTCTTTGGTTTGCAAGGTGGCTGAGATTTGGGATTGGATTTGAGATGTCTGTAGTTTGCAAGCGGACTGAGATTTGGGAGAGGATTTTAGATGTCTGTGGTTTGCATGGGGCTTTAGGTTTGAGAGTGGATTTCAGATGTTTCTGGATTGCAAGGGGCTTTATGTTTGAGAGTGGATTTGAGGTGTCTTTGGTTTGCAAGTTTTTTTAGGTTTAGGAGTGGATTTGAGGAGTCTGTGGTTTGCAAGGGACTTTAGGTTTGGGAGTCAATTTGATGTGTCTGTGGTTTAAGGGGCTTTAGGTTTTGAGAGCGGATTTGAGATGTTTGTGGTTTACATAGGGCTTTATGTTTGAGAGTGAATTTGTGCTGTCTTTGGTTTGCAAGGTGGCTGAGATTTGGGATTGGATTTGAGATGTCTGTAGTTTGCAAGCGGACTGAGATTTGGGAGAGGATTTTAGATGTCTGTGGTTTGCATGAGGCTTTAGGTTTGAGAGTGGATTTCAGATGTTTGTGGATTGCAAGGGGCTTTAGGTTTGAGAGTGGTTTTGAGGTGTCTTTGGTTTGCAAGGTTTTTTAGGTTTAGGAGTGGATTTGAGGAGTCTGTGGTTTGCAAGGGACTTTAGGTTTGGGAGTCAATTTGATGTGTCTGTGCTTTGCAATGGGCTTTAGATTTGAGAGTGTATTTGAGATGTTTGTGGTTTGCAAGGGGCTTTACGTTTGAGAGTGGGTTTGAGATGTTTGTGGTTTTCAAGAGGGCTTTAGATTTGAGAGTGGATTTGAGACGTCTGTGGTTTGCAAGGGGGCTGAGATTTCGGAGAGGATTTGAGATATCTGTGGTTTGCAAGGGGACTGGGATTTGGGAGTGGATTTGAGATGTCTGTGGTTTGCAAGCGGACTGAGGTTTGGGAGTGGATTTGAGATGGCTGTGGTTTGCAAGGGGTCTGAGGTTTGGAGTGGATTTGAGATGTCCGTAGTTTGCAAAGGGACTGAGATTTGGTAGAGGATTTGAGGTGTCTGTGGTTTGCAAGGGGACTGAGGTTTGGGAGAGGATTTGAGATGTCTGTGGTTTGCAAGGGGACTGGAATTTGGGAGTGGATTTGAGATGTCTGTGGTTTGCAAGCGGACTGAGGTTTGGGAGTGGATTTGGGAAGGCTGTGATTTGCAAGGGGTCTGAGGTTTGGAGTGGATTTGAGATGTCCGTAGTTTGCAAGGGGACTGAGATTTGGGAGAGGATTTGAGATGTCTGTGGTTTGCAAGGGGACTGAGGTTTGGGAGAGGATTTGAGATGTTTGTGGTTTGCAATGGGCTTGAGATTTGGGAGTGGATTTGAGATGTTTGTGGTTTGCAAGTGGCTTTAGGTTTGAGAGTGGATTTGAAGTGTCTGTGGTTTACAAGGGGGCTGAAATTTGGGACTGGTTTTGAGATGTCTGTAGTTTGCAAGGGGACTGAGATTTGGGAGAGGATTTCAGATCTCTGAGGTTTGCAAGGGGCTTCAGGTTTGAGAGTGGATTTGAGATGTTTGTGGTTTGAAATCGGCTTTAGGTTTGAGAGTGGATTTGAGGTGTCTGTGGTTTGCTAGGGACTACAATTTGGGACTGGATTTGATATGTCTGTGGTTTACAAGTGGCTTTAGATTTGAGAGCGGATTTGAGATGTTTCTGTTTTGCAATGTGCTTTAGTTTTGAGAGTGGATTTGAGATGTTTGTGGTTTGCAAGTGGCTTTAGGTTTGAGAGCGGATTAGAAATGTCTGTAGTTTGCAAGCGGCTTTAGGTTTGGGAGTGGATTTGAGATGTTTGTGGTTTGCAATCGGCTTTAGGTTTGAGAGTGGATTTGAGATGTTTGTGATTTGCAAGTGGCTTTAGGTTTGAGAGTGGATTTGAGGTGTCTGTGGTTTTCAAGGGGGCTGAGATTTGGGACTGGATTTGAGATATCTGTGGTTTGCAACGGCTTTAGGTTTGAGAGTGTTTTTGAGGAGTCTGTGTTTTGCAAGGGGGCTGAGATTTGGGAGTGGATTTGAGATGTCTGTGGTTTAAGGGGCTTTAGGTTTTGAGAGCGGATTTGAGATGTTTGTGGTTTACATAGGGCTTTATGTTTGAGAGTGAATTTGTGCTGTCTTTGGTTTGCAAGGTGGCTGAGATTTGGGATTGGATTTGAGATGTCTGTAGTTTGCAAGCGGACTGAGATTTGGGAGAGGATTTTAGATGTCTGTGGTTTGCATGGGGCTTTAGGTTTGAGAGTGGATTTCAGATGTTTGTGGATTGCAAGGGGCTTTAGGTTTGAGAGTGGATTTGAGGTGTCTTTGGTTTGCAAGTTTTTTTAGGTTTAGGAGTGGATTTGAGGAGTCTGTGGTTTGCAAGGGACTTTAGGTTTGGGAGTCAATTTGATGTGTCTGTGGTTTAAGGGGCTTTAGGTTTTGAGAGCGGATTTGAGATGTTTGTGGTTTACATAGGGCTTTATGTTTGAGAGTGAATTTGTGCTGTCTTTGGTTTGCAAGGTGGCTGAGATTTGGGATTGGATTTGAGATGTCTGTAGTTTGCAAGCGGACTGAGATTTGGGAGAGGATTTTAGATGTCTGTGGTTTGCATGAGGCTTTAGGTTTGAGAGTGGATTTCAGATGTTTGTGGATTGCAAGGGGCTTTAGGTTTGAGAGTGGTTTTGAGGTGTCTTTGGTTTGCAAGGTTTTTTAGGTTTAGGAGTGGATTTGAGGAGTCTGTGGTTTGCAAGGGACTTTAGGTTTGGGAGTCAATTTGATGTGTCTGTGCTTTGCAAGGGGCTTTAGGTTTTGAGAGCGGATTTGAGATGTTTGTGGTTTACATAGGTCTTTAGGTTTGAGAGTGAATTTGTGCTGTCTTTGGTTTGCAAGGTGGCTGAGATTTGGGATTGGATTTGAGATGTCTGTAGTTTGCAAGCGGACTGAGATTTGGGAGAGGATTTTAGATGTCTGTGGTTTGCATGAGGCTTTAGGTTTGAGAGTGGATTTCAGATGTTTGTGGATTGCAAGGGGCTTTAGGTTTGAGAGTGGTTTTGAGGTGTCTTTGGTTTGCAAGGTTTTTTAGGTTTAGGAGTGGATTTGAGGAGTCTGTGGTTTGCAAGGGACTTTAGGTTTGGGAGTCAATTTGATGTGTCTGTGCTTTGCAAGGGGCTTTAGGTTTTGAGAGCGGATTTGAGATGTTTGTGGTTTACATAGGGCTTTATGTTTGAGAGTGAATTTGTGCTGTCTTTGGTTTGCAAGGTGGCTGAGATTTGGGATTGGATTTGAGATGTCTGTAGTTTGCAAGCGGACTGAGATTTGGGAGAGGATTTTAGATGTCTGTGGTTTGCATGGGGCTTTAGGTTTGAGAGTGGATTTCAGATGTTTCTGGATTGCAAGGGGCTTTAGGTTTGAGAGTGGATTTGAGGTGTCTTTGGTTTGCAAGTTTTTTTAGGTTTAGGAGTGGATTTGAGGAGTCTGTGGTTTGCAAGGGACTTTAGGTTTGGGAGTCAATTTGATGTGTCTGTGGTTTAAGGGGCTTTAGGTTTTGAGAGCGGATTTGAGATGTTTGTGGTTTACATAGGGCTTTATGTTTGAGAGTGAATTTGTGCTGTCTTTGGTTTGCAAGGTGGCTGAGATTTGGGATTGGATTTGAGATGTCTGTAGTTTGCAATTGGACTGAGATTTGGGAGAGGATTTTAGATGTCTGTGGTTTGCATGAGGCTTTAGGTTTGAGAGTGGATTTCAGATGTTTGTGGATTGCAAGGGGCTTTAGGTTTGAGAGTGGTTTTGAGGTGTCTTTGGTTTGCAAGGTTTTTTAGGTTTAGGAGTGGATTTGAGGAGTCTGTGGTTTGCAAGGGACTTTAGGTTTGGGAGTCAATTTGATGTGTCTGTGCTTTGCAAGGGGCTTTAGGTTTTGAGAGCGGATTTGAGATGTTTGTGGTTTACATAGGTCTTTAGGTTTGAGAGTGAATTTGTGATGTCTTTGGTTTGCAAGGGGGCTGAGATTTGGGAGTGGATTTGAGATGTCTGTGGTTTGCAAGGGGGCTTTAGGTCTGAGAGTGGATTTCAGATGTCTGTGGACTGCAAGCTTTTTTAGGTTTGGTAGTGGATTTGAGATGTTTGTGGTTTGCAAGGGGCCTGGGATTTGGGATTGGATTTGAGATGGCTGTGGTTTGCAAGGGGACTGCGATTTGGGAGTGAATTTGAGATGTCTGTGGTTTGCAAGTCACTTTAGGTTTGACAGCGGATTTGAGATGTTTGTGGTTTACAAGGTGCTTTAGTTTTGTGAGTGGATTTGAGGTGTCTGTGGTTTACAAAGGGGCTGAGATTTGGGAGTGGATTTGAGATGTCTGTGTTTAGCAAGTGGCTTTAGGTTTGAGAGCAGATTTGAGATGTTTGTGGATTGCAAGGTGACTGCGATTTGGGAGTGGATTTGAGATATCTGTGGTTTGAAAGGGGACTGAGGTTTGGGAGTGGATTTGAGATGTCTGTGGTTTGCAAGGGGCTTCAGGTTTGAGAGCGGATTTAAGATGTATGTGGTTTGCAAGGGGGCTGAGATTTCGAGAGGATTTGAGATATCTGTGGTTTGCAAGGGGACTGGGATTTGGGAGTGGATTTGACATGTCTGTGGTTTGCAAGCGGACTGAGGTTTGGGAGTGGATTTGAGATGGCTGTGGTTTGCAAGGGGTCTGAGGTTTGGAGTGGATTTGAGATGTCCGTAGTTTGCAAAGGGACTGAGATTTGGTAGAGGATTTGAGGTGTCTGTGGTTTGCAAGGGGACTGGGATTTGGGATTGGATTTGAGATGTCTGTGGTTTCCAAGGGGACTGCGATTTGGGAGTGGATTTGAAATGTCTCTGGTTTGCAAGTCGCTTTAGGTTTGTCAGCGGATTTGAGATGATTGTGGTTTACAAGGTGCTTTAGTTTTGAGAGTGGATTTGAGGTGTCTGTGGTTTACAAAGGGGCTGAGATTTGGGAGTGGATTTGAGATGTCTGTGGTTTGCAAGTGGCTTTAGGTTTGAGAGCAGATTTGAGATGTTTGTGGATTGCAAGGGGCTTTAGGTTTGAGAGTGGATTTGAGATGTTTGTGGTTTGCAAGGTGACTGCGATTTGGGATTGGATTTGAGATGTCTGTGGTTTGAAAGGGGACTGCGGTTTGGGAGTGGATTTGAGATGTCTGTGGTTTGCAAGGGGCTTTAGGTTTGAGAGTGGATTTGAGATGTTTGTGGTTTGCAAGGGGCTTTACGTTTGAGAGTGGATTTGATATGTTTGTGGTTTTCAAGAGGGCTTTAGATTTGAGAGTGGATTTGAGATGTCTGTGGTTTGCAAGGGAGCTGAGATTTCGGAGAGGATTTGAGATATCTGTGGTTTGCAAGGGGACTGGGATTTGGGAGTGGATTTGACATGTCTGTGGTTTGCAGGCGGACTGAGGTTTGGGAGTGGATTTGAGATGTCCGTAGTTTGCAAAGGGACTGAGATTTGGTAGAGGATTTGAGGTGTCTGTGGTTTGCAAGGGGACTGAGGTTTGGGAGAGGATTTGAGATGTCTGTGGTTTGCAAGGGGACTGGAATCTAGGAGTGGATTTGAGGAGTCTGTGGTTTGCAAGGGACTTTAGGTTTGGGAGTCAATTTGATGTGTCTGTGGTTTAAGGGGCTTTAGGTTTTGAGAGCGGATTTGAGATGTTTGTCGTTTACATAGGGCCTTATGTTTGAGAGTGAATTTGTGCTGTCTTTGGTTTGCAAGGTGGCTGAGATTTGGGATTGGATTTGAGATGTCTGTAGTTTGCAAGCGGACTGAGATTTGGGAGAGGATTTTAGATGTCTGTGGTTTGCATGAGGCTTTAGGTTTGAGAGTGGATTTCAGATGTTTGTGGATTGCAAGGGGCTTTAGGTTTGAGAGTGGTTTTGAGGTGTCTTTGGTTTGCAAGGTTTTTTAGGTTTAGGAGTGGATTTGAGGAGTCTGTGGTTTGCAAGGGACTTTAGGTTTGGGAGTCAATTTGATGTGTCTGTGCTTTGCAAGGGGCTTTAGGTTTTGAGAGCGGATTTGAGATGTTTGTGGTTTACATAGGTCTTTAGGTTTGAGAGTGAATTTGTGATGTCTTTGGTTTGCAAGGGGGCTGAGATTTGGGAGTGGATTTGAGATCTCTGTGGTTTGCAAGGGGGCTTTAGGTCTGAGAGTGGATTTCAGATGTCTGTGGACTGCAAGCTTTTTTAGGTTTGGTAGTGGATTTGAGATGTTTGTGGTTTGCAAGGGGCCTGGGATTTGGGATTGGATTTGAGATGGCTGTGGTTTGCAAGGGGACTGCGATTTGGGAGTGAATTTGAGATGTCTGTGGTTTGCAAGTCACTTTAGGTTTGACAGCGGATTTGAGATGTTTGTGGTTTACAAGGTGCTTTAGTTTTGTGAGTGGATTTGAGGTGTCTGTGGTTTACAAAGGGGCTGAGATTTGGGAGTGGATTTGAGATGTCTGTGTTTAGCAAGTGGCTTTAGGTTTGAGAGCAGATTTGAGATGTTTGTGGATTGCAAGGTGACTGCGATTTGGGAGTGGATTTGAGATATCTGTGGATTTGAAAGGGGACTGAGGTTTGGGAGTGGATTTGAGATGTCTGTGGTTTGCAAGGGGCTTCAGGTTTGAGAGCGGATTTAAGATGTATGTGGTTTGCAAGGGGGCTGAGATTTCGAGAGGATTTGAGATATCTGTGGTTTGCAAGGGAACTGGGATTTGGGAGTGGATTTGACATGTCTGTGGTTTGCAAGCGGACTGAGGTTTGGGAGTGGATTTGAGATGGCTGTGGTTTGCAAGGGGTCTGAGGTTTGGAGTGGATTTGAGATGTCCGTAGTTTGCAAAGGGACTGAGATTTGGTAGAGGATTTGAGGTGTCTGTGGTTTGCAAGGGGACTGGGATTTGGGATTGGATTTGAGATGTCTGTGGTTTCCAAGGGGACTGCGATTTGGGAGTGGATTTGAAATGTCTCTGGTTTGCAAGTCGCTTTAGGTTTGACAGCGGATTTGAGATGTTTGTGGTTTACAAGGTGCTTTAGTTTTGAGAGTGGATTTGAGGTGTCTGTGGTTTACAAAGGGGCTGAGATTTGGGAGTGGATTTGAGATGTCTGTGGTTTGCAAGTGGCTTTAGGTTTGAGAGCAGATTTGAGATGTTTGTGGATTGCAAGGGGCTTTAGGTTTGAGAGTGGATTTGAGATGTTTGTGGTTTGCAAGGTGACTGCGATTTGGGATTGGATTTGAGATGTCTGTGGTTTGAAAGGGGACTGCGGTTTGGGAGTGGATTTGAGATGTCTGTGGTTTGCAAGGGGCTTTAGGTTTGAGAGCGGATTTGAGATGTATGTGGTTTGCAATGGGCTTTAGATTTGAGAGTGGATTTGAGATGTTTGTGGTTTGCAAGGGGCTTTACGTTTGAGAGTGGATTTGATATGTTTGTGGTTTTCAAGAGGGCTTTAGATTTGAGAGTGGATTTGAGATGTCTGTGGTTTGCAAGGGAGCTGAGATTTCGGAGAGGATTTGAGATATCTGTGGTTTGCAAGGGGACTGGGATTTGGGAGTGGATTTGACATGTCTGTGGTTTGCAGGCGGACTGAGGTTTGGGAGTGGATTTGAGATGTCCGTAGTTTGCAAAGGGACTGAGATTTGGTAGAGGATTTGAGGTGTCTGTGGTTTGCAAGGGGACTGAGGTTTGGGAGAGGATTTGAGATGTCTGTGGTTTGCAAGGGGACTGGAATCTGGGAGTGGATTTGAGATGTCTGTGGTTTGCAAGCGGACTGAGGTTTGGGAGTGGATTTGAGATGTTTGTGGTTTGCAATGGGCTTTAGATTTGGGAGTGGATTTGAGATGTTTGTGGTTTGCAAGTGGCTTTAGGTTTGAGAGTGGATTTGAAGTGTCTGTGGTTTACAAGGGGTCTGAAATTTGGGACTGGTTTTGAGATGACTGTAGTTTGCAAGGGGACTGAGATTTGGGAGAGGATTTCAGATCTCTGAGGTTTGCAAGGGGCTTCAGGTTTGAGAGTGGATTTGAGATGTTTGTGGTTTGCAAGTGGCTTTAGGTTTGAGAGTGGATTTGAGGTGTCTGTGGTTTGCTAGGGGCTACAATTTGGGACTGGATTTGATATGTCCGTGGTTTACAAGTGGCTTTAGATTTGAGAGCGGATTTGAGATGTTTCTGTTTTGCAATGGGCTTTAGTTTTGAAAGTGGATTTGAGATGTTTGTGGTTTGCAAGTGGCTTTAGGTTTGAGAGTGGATTAGAAATGTCTGTAGTTTGCAAGGGGACTGAGATTTGGGAGTGGATTTGAGATGTTTGTGGTTTGAAATCGGCTTTAGGTTTGAGAGTGGATTTCAGATGTTTGTGGATTGCAAGGGGCTTTAAGTTTGAGAGTGGATTTGAGGTGTCTTTGGTTTGCAAGGTTTTTTAGGTTTAGGAGTGGATTTGAGGTGTCTGTGGTTTGCAAGGGACTTTAGGTTTGGGAGTCAATTTGAGATGTATGTGGTTTGCAATGGGCTTTAGATTTGAGAGTGGATTTGAGATGTTTGTGGTTTGCAAGGGGCTTTACGTTTGAGAGTGGATTTGAGATGTTTGTGGTTTTCAAGAGGGCTTTAGATTTGAGAGTGGATTTGAGATGTCTGTGGTTTGCAAGGGGGCTGAGATTTCGGAGAGGATTTGAGATATCTATGGTTTGCAAGGGGACTGGGATTTGGGAGTGGATTTGACATGTCTGTGGTTTGCAGGCGGACTGAGGTTTGGGAGTGGATTTGAGATGTCCGTAGTTTGCAAAGGGACTGAGATTTGGTAGAGGATTTGAGGTGTCTGTGGTTTGCAAGGGGACTGAGGTTTGGGAGAGGATTTGAGATGTCTGTGGTTTGCAAGGGGACTGGAATCTGGGAGTGGATTTGAGATGTCTGTGGTTTGCAAGCGGACTGAGGTTTGGGAGTGGATTTGAGATGTTTGTGGTTTGCAATGGGCTTTAGATTTGGGAGTGGATTTGAGATGTTTGTGGTTTGCAAGTGGCTTTAGGTTTGAGAGTGGATTTGAAGTGTCTGTGGTTTACAAGGGGTCTGAAATTTGGGACTGGTTTTGAGATGACTGTAGTTTGCAAGGGGACTGAGATTTGGGAGAGGATTTCAGATCTCTGAGGTTTGCAAGGGGCTTCAGGTTTGAGAGTGGATTTGAGATGTTTGTGGTTTGCAAGTGGCTTTAGGTTTGAGAGTGGATTTGAGGTGTCTGTGGTTTGCTAGGGGCTACAATTTGGGACTGGATTTGATATGTCCGTGGTTTACAAGTGGCTTTAGATTTGAGAGCGGATTTGAGATGTTTCTGTTTTGCAATGGGCTTTAGTTTTGAAAGTGGATTTGAGATGTTTGTGGTTTGCAAGTGGCTTTAGGTTTGAGAGTGGATTAGAAATGTCTGTAGTTTGCAAGGGGACTGAGATTTGGGAGTGGATTTGAGATGTTTGTGGTTTGAAATCGGCTTTAGGTTTGAGAGTGGATTTCAGATGTTTGTGGATTGCAAGGGGCTTTAAGTTTGAGAGTGGATTTGAGGTGTCTTTGGTTTGCAAGGTTTTTTAGGTTTAGGAGTGGATTTGAGGTGTCTGTGGTTTGCAAGGGACTTTAGGTTTGGGAGTCAATTTGAGATGTATGTGGTTTGCAATGGGCTTTAGATTTGAGAGTGGATTTGAGATGTTTGTGGTTTGCAAGGGGCTTTACGTTTGAGAGTGGATTTGAGATGTTTGTGGTTTTCAAGAGGGCTTTAGATTTGAGAGTGGATTTGAGATGTCTGTGGTTTGCAAGGGGGCTGAGATTTCGGAGAGGATTTGAGATATCTATGGTTTGCAAGGGGACTGGGATTTGGGAGTGGATTTGACATGTCTGTGGTTTGCAGGCGGACTGAGGTTTGGGAGTGGATTTGAGATGTCCGTAGTTTGCAAAGGGACTGAGATTTGGTAGAGGATTTGAGGTGTCTGTGGTTTGCAAGGGGACTGAGGTTTGGGAGAGGATTTGAGATGTCTGTGGTTTGCAAGGGGACTGGAATTTGGGAGTGGATTTGAGATGTCTGTGGTTTGCATGCGGACTGAGGTTTGGGAGTGGATTTGAGATGTTTGTGGTTTGCAATGGGCTTTAGATTTGGGAGTGGATTTGAGATGTTTGTGGTTTGCAAGTGGCTTTAGGTTTGAGAGTGGATTTGAAGTGTCTGTGGTTTACAAGGGGGCTGAAATTTGGGACTGGTTTTGAGATGTCTGTAGTTTGCAAGGGGACTGAGATTTGGGAGAGGATTTTAGATCTCTGAGGTTTGCAAGGGGCTTCAGGTTTGAGAGTGGATTTGAGATGTTTGTGGTTTGCAAGTGGCTTTAGGTTTGAGAGTGGATTTGAGGTGTCTGTGGTTTGCTAGGGGCTACAATTTGGGACTGGATTTGATATGTCCGTGGTTTACAAGTGGCTTTAGATTTGAGAGCGGATTTGAGATGTTTCTGTTTTGCAATGGGCTTTAGTTTTGAGAGTGGATTTGAGATGTTTGTGGTTTGCAAGTGGCTTTAGGTTTGAGAGTGGATTTGAGATGTTTGTGGTTTGCAAGGTGACTGCGATTTGGGATTGGATTTGAGATGTCTGTGGTTTGAAAGGGGACTGCGGTTTGGGAGTGGATTTGAGATGTCTGTGGTTTGCAAGGGGCTTTAGGTTTGAGAGCGGATTTGAGATGTATGTGGTTTGCAATGGGCTTTAGATTTGAGAGTGGATTTGAGATGTTTGTGGTTTGCAAGGGGCTTTACGTTTGAGAGTGGATTTGATATGTTTGTGGTTTTCAAGAGGGCTTTAGATTTGAGAGTGGATTTGAGATGTCTGTGGTTTGCAAGGGAGCTGAGATTTCGGAGAGGATTTGAGATATCTGTGGTTTGCAAGGGGACTGGGATTTGGGAGTGGATTTGACATGTCTGTGGTTTGCAGGCGGACTGAGGTTTGGGAGTGGATTTGAGATGTCCGTAGTTTGCAAAGGGACTGAGATTTGGTAGAGGATTTGAGGTGTCTGTGGTTTGCAAGGGGACTGAGGTTTGGGAGAGGATTTGAGATGTCTGTGGTTTGCAAGGGGACTGGAATCTGGGAGTGGATTTGAGATGTCTGTGGTTTGCAAGCGGACTGAGGTTTGGGAGTGGATTTGAGATGTTTGTGGTTTGCAATGGGCTTTAGATTTGGGAGTGGATTTGAGATGTTTGTGGTTTGCAAGTGGCTTTAGGTTTGAGAGTGGATTTGAAGTGTCTGTGGTTTACAAGGGGTCTGAAATTTGGGACTGGTTTTGAGATGACTGTAGTTTGCAAGGGGACTGAGATTTGGGAGAGGATTTCAGATCTCTGAGGTTTGCAAGGGGCTTCAGGTTTGAGAGTGGATTTGAGGTGTTTGTGGTTTGCAAGTGGCTTTAGGTTTGAGAGTGGATTTGAGGTGTCTGTGGTTTGCTAGGGGCTACAATTTGGGACTGGATTTGATATGTCCGTGGTTTACAAGTGGCTTTAGATTTGAGAGCGGATTTGAGATGTTTCTGTTTTGCAATGGGCTTTAGTTTTGAAAGTGGATTTGAGATGTTTGTGGTTTGCAAGTGGCTTTAGGTTTGAGAGTGGATTAGAAATGTCTGTAGTTTGCAAGGGGACTGAGATTTGGGAGTGGATTTGAGATGTTTGTGGTTTGAAATCGGCTTTAGGTTTGAGAGTGGATTTCAGATGTTTGTGGATTGCAAGGGGCTTTAAGTTTGAGAGTGGATTTGAGGTGTCTTTGGTTTGCAAGGTTTTTTAGGTTTAGGAGTGGATTTGAGGTGTCTGTGGTTTGCAAGGGACTTTAGGTTTGGGAGTCAATTTGAGATGTATGTGGTTTGCAATGGGCTTTAGATTTGAGAGTGGATTTGAGATGTTTGTGGTTTACAAGGGGCTTTACGTTTGAGAGTGGATTTGAGATGTTTGTGGTTTTCAAGAGGGCTTTAGATTTGAGAGTGGATTTGAGATGTCTGTGGTTTGCAAGGGGGCTGAGATTTCGGAGAGGATTTGAGATATCTATGGTTTGCAAGGGGACTGGGATTTGGGAGTGGATTTGACATGTCTGTGGTTTGCAGGCGGACTGAGGTTTGGGAGTGGATTTGAGATGTCCGTAGTTTGCAAAGGGACTGAGATTTGGTAGAGGATTTGAGGTGTCTGTGGTTTGCAAGGGGACTGAGGTTTGGGAGAGGATTTGAGATGTCTGTGGTTTGCAAGGGGACTGGAATCTGGGAGTGGATTTGAGATGTCTGTGGTTTGCAAGCGGACTGAGGTTTGGGAGTGGATTTGAGATGTTTGTGGTTTGCAATGGGCTTTAGATTTGGGAGTGGATTTGAGATGTTTGTGGTTTGCAAGTGGCTTTAGGTTTGAGAGTGGATTTGAAGTGTCTGTGGTTTACAAGGGGTCTGAAATTTGGGACTGGTTTTGAGATGACTGTAGTTTGCAAGGGGACTGAGATTTGGGAGAGGATTTCAGATCTCTGAGGTTTGCAAGGGGCTTCAGGTTTGAGAGTGGATTTGAGATGTTTGTGGTTTGCAAGTGGCTTTAGGTTTGAGAGTGGATTTGAGATGTTTGTGGTTTACAAGGTGCTTTAGTTTTGAGAGTGGATTTGAGGTGTCTGTGGTTTACAAAGGGGCTGAGATTTGGGAGTGGATTTGAGATGTCTGTGGTTTGCAAGTGGCTTTAGGTTTGAGAGCAGATTTGAGATGTTTGTGGATTGCAAGGGGCTTTAGGTTTGAGAGTGGATTTGAGATGTTTGTGGTTTGCAAGGTGACTGCGATTTGGGATTGGATTTGAGATGTCTGTGGTTTGAAAGGGGACTGCGGTTTGGGAGTGGATTTGAGATGTCTGTGGTTTGCAAGGGGCTTTAGGTTTGAGAGCGGATTTGAGATGTTTGTGGTTTGCAAGGGGCTTTACGTTTGAGAGTGGATTTGATATGTTTGTGGTTTTCAAGAGGGCTTTAGATTTGAGAGTGGATTTGAGATGTCTGTGGTTTGCAAGGGAGCTGAGATTTCGGAGAGGATTTGAGATATCTGTGGTTTGCAAGGGGACTGGGATTTGGGAGTGGATTTGACATGTCTGTGGTTTGCAGGCGGACTGAGGTTTGGGAGTGGATTTGAGATGTCCGTAGTTTGCAAAGGGACTGAGATTTGGTAGAGGATTTGAGGTGTCTGTGGTTTGCAAGGGGACTGAGGTTTGGGAGAGGATTTGAGATGTCTGTGGTTTGCAAGGGGACTGGAATCTGGGAGTGGATTTGAGATGTCTGTGGTTTGCAAGCGGACTGAGGTTTGGGAGTGGATTTGAGATGTTTGTGGTTTGCAATGGGCTTTAGATTTGGGAGTGGATTTGAGATGTTTGTGGTTTGCAAGTGGCTTTAGGTTTGAGAGTGGATTTGAAGTGTCTGTGGTTTACAAGGGGTCTGAAATTTGGGACTGGTTTTGAGATGACTGTAGTTTGCAAGGGGACTGAGATTTGGGAGAGGATTTCAGATCTCTGAGGTTTGCAAGGGGCTTCAGGTTTGAGAGTGGATTTGAGATGTTTGTGGTTTGCAAGTGGCTTTAGGTTTGAGAGTGGATTTGAGGTGTCTGTGGTTTGCTAGGGGCTACAATTTGGGACTGGATTTGATATGTCCGTGGTTTACAAGTGGCTTTAGATTTGAGAGCGGATTTGAGATGTTTCTGTTTTGCAATGGGCTTTAGTTTTGAAAGTGGATTTGAGATGTTTGTGGTTTGCAAGTGGCTTTAGGTTTGAGAGTGGATTAGAAATGTCTGTAGTTTGCAAGGGGACTGAGATTTGGGAGTGGATTTGAGATGTTTGTGGTTTGAAATCGGCTTTAGGTTTGAGAGTGGATTTCAGATGTTTGTGGATTGCAAGGGGCTTTAAGTTTGAGAGTGGATTTGAGGTGTCTTTGGTTTGCAAGGTTTTTTAGGTTTAGGAGTGGATTTGAGGTGTCTGTGGTTTGCAAGGGACTTTAGGTTTGGGAGTCAATTTGAGATGTATGTGGTTTGCAATGGGCTTTAGATTTGAGAGTGGATTTGAGATGTTTGTGGTTTGCAAGGGGCTTTACGTTTGAGAGTGGATTTGAGATGTTTGTGGTTTTCAAGAGGGCTTTAGATTTGAGAGTGGATTTGAGATGTCTGTGGTTTGCAAGGGGGCTGAGATTTCGGAGAGGATTTGAGATATCTATGGTTTGCAAGGGGACTGGGATTTGGGAGTGGATTTGACATGTCTGTGGTTTGCAGGCGGACTGAGGTTTGGGAGTGGATTTGAGATGTCCGTAGTTTGCAAAGGGACTGAGATTTGGTAGAGGATTTGAGGTGTCTGTGGTTTGCAAGGGGACTGAGGTTTGGGAGAGGATTTGAGATGTCTGTGGTTTGCAAGGGGACTGGAATCTGGGAGTGGATTTGAGATGTCTGTGGTTTGCAAGCGGACTGAGGTTTGGGAGTGGATTTGAGATGTTTGTGGTTTGCAATGGGCTTTAGATTTGGGAGTGGATTTGAGATGTTTGTGGTTTGCAAGTGGCTTTAGGTTTGAGAGTGGATTTGAAGTGTCTGTGGTTTACAAGGGGTCTGAAATTTGGGACTGGTTTTGAGATGACTGTAGTTTGCAAGGGGACTGAGATTTGGGAGAGGATTTCAGATCTCTGAGGTTTGCAAGGGGCTTCAGGTTTGAGAGTGGATTTGAGATGTTTGTGGTTTGCAAGTGGCTTTAGGTTTGAGAGTGGATTTGAGGTGTCTGTGGTTTGCTAGGGGCTACAATTTGGGACTGGATTTGATATGTCCGTGGTTTACAAGTGGCTTTAGATTTGAGAGCGGATTTGAGATGTTTCTGTTTTGCAATGGGCTTTAGTTTTGAAAGTGGATTTGAGATGTTTGTGGTTTGCAAGTGGCTTTAGGTTTGAGAGTGGATTAGAAATGTCTGTAGTTTGCAAGGGGACTGAGATTTGGGAGTGGATTTGAGATGTTTGTGGTTTGAAATCGGCTTTAGGTTTGAGAGTGGATTTCAGATGTTTGTGGATTGCAAGGGGCTTTAAGTTTGAGAGTGGATTTGAGGTGTCTTTGGTTTGCAAGGTTTTTTAGGTTTAGGAGTGGATTTGAGGTGTCTGTGGTTTGCAAGGGACTTTAGGTTTGGGAGTCAATTTGAGATGTATGTGGTTTGCAATGGGCTTTAGATTTGAGAGTGGATTTGAGATGTTTGTGGTTTGCAAGGGGCTTTACGTTTGAGAGTGGATTTGAGATGTTTGTGGTTTTCAAGAGGGCTTTAGATTTGAGAGTGGATTTGAGATGTCTGTGGTTTGCAAGGGGGCTGAGATTTCGGAGAGGATTTGAGATATCTATGGTTTGCAAGGGGACTGGGATTTGGGAGTGGATTTGACATGTCTGTGGTTTGCAGGCGGACTGAGGTTTGGGAGTGGATTTGAGATGTCCGTAGTTTGCAAAGGGACTGAGATTTGGTAGAGGATTTGAGGTGTCTGTGGTTTGCAAGGGGACTGAGGTTTGGGAGAGGATTTGAGATGTCTGTGGTTTGCAAGGGGACTGGAATTTGGGAGTGGATTTGAGATGTCTGTGGTTTGCATGCGGACTGAGGTTTGGGAGTGGATTTGAGATGTTTGTGGTTTGCAATGGGCTTTAGATTTGGGAGTGGATTTGAGATGTTTGTGGTTTGCAAGTGGCTTTAGGTTTGAGAGTGGATTTGAAGTGTCTGTGGTTTACAAGGGGGCTGAAATTTGGGACTGGTTTTGAGATGTCTGTAGTTTGCAAGGGGACTGAGATTTGGGAGAGGATTTTAGATCTCTGAGGTTTGCAAGGGGCTTCAGGTTTGAGAGTGGATTTGAGATGTTTGTGGTTTGCAAGTGGCTTTAGGTTTGAGAGTGGATTTGAGGTGTCTGTGGTTTGCTAGGGGCTACAATTTGGGACTGGATTTGATATGTCCGTGGTTTACAAGTGGCTTTAGATTTGAGAGCGGATTTGAGATGTTTCTGTTTTGCAATGGGCTTTAGTTTTGAGAGTGGATTTGAGATGTTTGTGGTTTGCAAGTGGCTTTAGGTTTGAGAGTGGATTTGAGATGTTTGTGGTTTGCAAGGTGACTGCGATTTGGGATTGGATTTGAGATGTCTGTGGTTTGAAAGGGGACTGCGGTTTGGGAGTGGATTTGAGATGTCTGTGGTTTGCAAGGGGCTTTAGGTTTGAGAGCGGATTTGAGATGTATGTGGTTTGCAATGGGCTTTAGATTTGAGAGTGGATTTGAGATGTTTGTGGTTTGCAAGGGGCTTTACGTTTGAGAGTGGATTTGATATGTTTGTGGTTTTCAAGAGGGCTTTAGATTTGAGAGTGGATTTGAGATGTCTGTGGTTTGCAAGGGAGCTGAGATTTCGGAGAGGATTTGAGATATCTGTGGTTTGCAAGGGGACTGGGATTTGGGAGTGGATTTGACATGTCTGTGGTTTGCAGGCGGACTGAGGTTTGGGAGTGGATTTGAGATGTCCGTAGTTTGCAAAGGGACTGAGATTTGGTAGAGGATTTGAGGTGTCTGTGGTTTGCAAGGGGACTGAGGTTTGGGAGAGGATTTGAGATGTCTGTGGTTTGCAAGGGGACTGGAATCTGGGAGTGGATTTGAGATGTCTGTGGTTTGCAAGCGGACTGAGGTTTGGGAGTGGATTTGAGATGTTTGTGGTTTGCAATGGGCTTTAGATTTGGGAGTGGATTTGAGATGTTTGTGGTTTGCAAGTGGCTTTAGGTTTGAGAGTGGATTTGAAGTGTCTGTGGTTTACAAGGGGTCTGAAATTTGGGACTGGTTTTGAGATGACTGTAGTTTGCAAGGGGACTGAGATTTGGGAGAGGATTTCAGATCTCTGAGGTTTGCAAGGGGCTTCAGGTTTGAGAGTGGATTTGAGATGTTTGTGGTTTGCAAGTGGCTTTAGGTTTGAGAGTGGATTTGAGGTGTCTGTGGTTTGCTAGGGGCTACAATTTGGGACTGGATTTGATATGTCCGTGGTTTACAAGTGGCTTTAGATTTGAGAGCGGATTTGAGATGTTTCTGTTTTGCAATGGGCTTTAGTTTTGAAAGTGGATTTGAGATGTTTGTGGTTTGCAAGTGGCTTTAGGTTTGAGAGTGGATTAGAAATGTCTGTAGTTTGCAAGGGGACTGAGATTTGGGAGTGGATTTGAGATGTTTGTGGTTTGAAATCGGCTTTAGGTTTGAGAGTGGATTTCAGATGTTTGTGGATTGCAAGGGGCTTTAAGTTTGAGAGTGGATTTGAGGTGTCTTTGGTTTGCAAGGTTTTTTAGGTTTAGGAGTGGATTTGAGGTGTCTGTGGTTTGCAAGGGACTTTAGGTTTGGGAGTCAATTTGAGATGTATGTGGTTTGCAATGGGCTTTAGATTTGAGAGTGGATTTGAGATGTTTGTGGTTTGCAAGGGGCTTTACGTTTGAGAGTGGATTTGAGATGTTTGTGGTTTTCAAGAGGGCTTTAGATTTGAGAGTGGATTTGAGATGTCTGTGGTTTGCAAGGGGGCTGAGATTTCGGAGAGGATTTGAGATATCTATGGTTTGCAAGGGGACTGGGATTTGGGAGTGGATTTGACATGTCTGTGGTTTGCAGGCGGACTGAGGTTTGGGAGTGGATTTGAGATGTCCGTAGTTTGCAAAGGGACTGAGATTTGGTAGAGGATTTGAGGTGTCTGTGGTTTGCAAGGGGACTGAGGTTTGGGAGAGGATTTGAGATGTCTGTGGTTTGCAAGGGGACTGGAATTTGGGAGTGGATTTGAGATGTCTGTGGTTTGCATGCGGACTGAGGTTTGGGAGTGGATTTGAGATGTTTGTGGTTTGCAATGGGCTTTAGATTTGGGAGTGGATTTGAGATGTTTGTGGTTTGCAAGTGGCTTTAGGTTTGAGAGTGGATTTGAAGTGTCTGTGGTTTACAAGGGGGCTGAAATTTGGGACTGGTTTTGAGATGTCTGTAGTTTGCAAGGGGACTGAGATTTGGGAGAGGATTTTAGATCTCTGAGGTTTGCAAGGGGCTTCAGGTTTGAGAGTGGATTTGAGATGTTTGTGGTTTGCAAGTGGCTTTAGGTTTGAGAGTGGATTTGAGGTGTCTGTGGTTTGCTAGGGGCTACAATTTGGGACTGGATTTGATATGTCCGTGGTTTACAAGTGGCTTTAGATTTGAGAGCGGATTTGAGATGTTTCTGTTTTGCAATGGGCTTTAGTTTTGAGAGTGGATTTGAGATGTTTGTGGTTTGCAAGTGGCTTTAGGTTTGAGAGTGGATTAGAAATGTCTGTAGTTTGCAAGGGGACTGAGATTTGGGAGTGGATTTGAGATGTTTGTGGTTTGAAATCGGCTTTAGGTTTGAGAGTGGATTTCAGATGTTTGTGGATTGCAAGGGGCTTTAAGTTTGAGAGTGGATTTGAGGTGTCTTTGGTTTGCAAGGTTTTTTTGGTTTAGGAGTGGATTTGAGGTGTCTGTGTTTTGCAAGGGACTTTAGGTTTGGGAGTCAATTTGATGTGTCTGTGGTTTGCAAGGGGCTTTAGGTTTTGAGAGCGGATTTGAGATGTTTGTGGTTTACATAGGTCTTTAGGTTTGAGAGTGAATTTGTGATGTCTTTGGTTTGCAAGGGGGCTGAGATTTGGGAGTGGATTTGAGATGTCTCTAGTTTGCAAGCGGACTGAGATTTGGGAGAAGATTTGAGATGTCTGTGGTTTGCAAGGGGGCTTTAGGTCTGAGAGTGGATTTCAGATGTCTGTGGACTGCAAGCATTTTTAGGTTTGGGAGTGGATTTGAGATGTTTGTGGTTTGCAAGGGGACTGGGATTTGGTATTGGATTTGAGATGGCTGTGGTTTCCAAGGGGACTGCGATTTGGGAGTGGATTTGAGATGTCTGTGGTTTGCAAGTCGCTTTAGGTTTGACAGCGGATTTGAGATGTTTGTGGTTTACAAGGTGCTTTAGTTTTGAGAGTGGATTTGAGGTATCTGTGGTTTACAAAGGGGCTGAGATTTGGGAGTGGATTTGAGATGTCTGTGGTTTGCAAGTCGCTTTAGGTTTGACAGCGGATTTGAGATGTTTGTGGTTTACAAGGTGCTTTAGTTTTGAGAGTGGATTTGAGGTATCTGTGGTTTACAAAGGGGCTGAGATTTTGGAGTGGATTTGAGATGTCTGTGGTTTGCAAGTGGCTTTAGGTTTGAGAGCAGATTTGAGATGTTTGTGGATTGCAAGGGGCTTTAGGTTTGAGAGTGGATTTGAGCTGTTTGTGGTTTGCAAGGTGACTGCGATTTGGGATTGGATTTGAGATGTCTGTGGTTTGAAAGGGGACTGAGGTTTGGGAGTGGATTTGAGATGTCTGTGGTTTGCAAGGGGCTTTAGGTTTGAGAGCGGATTTGAGATGTATGTGGTTTGCAATGGGCTTTAGATTTGAGAGTGGATTTGAGGTGTTTGTGGTTTTCAAGAGGGCTTTAGATTTGAGAGTGGATTTGAGACGTCTGTGGTTTGCAAGGGGGCTGAGATTTCGGAGAGGATTTGAGATATCTGTGGTTTGCAAGGGGACTGGGATTTGGGAGTGGATTTGAGATGTCTGTGGTTTGCAAGCGGACTGAGGTTTGGGAGTGGATTTGAGATGGCTGTGGTTTGCAAGGGGACTGAGATTTGGGAGAGGATTTGAGATGTCTGTGGTTTGCAAGGGGACTGAGGTTTGGGAGAGGATTTGAGATGTTTGTGGTTTGCAATGGGCTTTAGATTTGGGAGTGGATTTGAGATGTTTGTGGTTTGCAAGTGGCTTTAGGTTTGAGAGTGGATTTGAAGTGTCTGTGGTTTACAAGGGGGCTGAAATTTGGGACTGGTTTTGAGATGTCTGTAGTTTGCAAGGGGACTGAGATTTGGGAGAGGATTTCAGATCTCTGAGGTTTGCAAGGGGCTTCAGGTTTGAGAGTGGATTTGAGATGTTTGTGGTTTGCAAGTGGCTTTAGGTTTGAGAGTGGATTTGAGGTGTCTGTGGTTTGCTAGGGACTACAATTTGGGACTGGATTTGATATGTCTGTGGTTTACAAGTGGCTTTAGATTTGAGAGCGGATTTGAGATGTTTCTGTTTTGCAATGTGCTTTAGTTTTGAGAGTGGATTTGAGATGTTTGTGCTTTGCAAGTGGCTTTAGGTTTGAGAGCGGATTAGAAATGTCTGTAGTTTGCAAGCGGCTTTAGGTTTGGGAGTGGATTTGAGATGTTTGTGGTTTGCAATCGGCTTTAGGTTTGAGAGTGGATTTGAGATGTTTGTGATTTGCAAGTGGCTTTAGGTTTGAGAGTGGATTTGAGGTGTCTGTGGTTTTCAAGGGGGCTGAGATTTGGGACTGGATTTGAGATATCTGTGGTTTGCAACGGCTTTAGGTTTGAGAGTGTTTTTGAGGAGTCTGTGTTTTGCAAGGGGGCTGAGATTTGGGAGTGGATTTGAGATGTCTGTGGTTTAAGGGGCTTTAGGTTTTGAGAGCGGATTTGAGATGTTTGTGGTTTACATAGTGCTTTATGTTTGAGATTGAATTTGTGCTGTCTTTGGTTTGCAAGGTGGCTGAGATTTGGGATTGGATTTGAGATGTCTGTAGTTTGCAAGGGGACTGAGATTTGGGAGTGGATTTGAAGTGTCTGTGGTTTACAAGGGGGCTGAAATTTGGGACTGGTTTTGAGATGTCTGTAGTTTGCAAGGGGACTGAGATTTGGGAGAGGATTTCAGATCTCTGAGGTTTGCAAGGGGCTTCAGGTTTGAGAGTGGATTTGAGATGTTTGTGGTTTGCAAGTGGCTTTAGGTTTGAGAGTGGATTTGAGGTGTCTTTGGTTTGCAAGGTTTTTTTGGTTTAGGAGTGGATTTGAGGTGTCTGTGTTTTGCAAGGGACTTTAGGTTTGGGAGTCAATTTGATGTGTCTGTGGTTTGCAAGGGGCTTTAGGTTTTGAGAGCGGATTTGAGATGTTTGTGGTTTACATAGGTCTTTAGGTTTGAGAGTGAATTTGTGATGTCTTTGGTTTGCAAGGGGGCTGCGATTTGGGAGTGGATTTGAGATGTCTCTAGTTTGCAAGCGGACTGAGATTTGGGAGAAGATTTGAGATGTCTGTGGTTTGCAAGGGGGCTTTAGGTCTGAGAGTGGATTTCAGATGTCTGTGGACTGCAAGCATTTTTAGGTTTGGGAGTGGATTTGAGATGTTTGTGGTTTGCAAGTGGCTTTAGGTTTGAGAGTGGATTAGAAATGTCTGTAGTTTGCAAGGGGACTGAGATTTGGGAGTGGATTTGAGATGTTTGTGGTTTGAAATCGGCTTTAGGTTTGAGAGTGGATTTCAGATGTTTGTGGATTGCAAGGGGCTTTAAGTTTGAGAGTGGATTTGAGGTGTCTTTGGTTTGCAAGGTTTTTTTGGTTTAGGAGTGGATTTGAGGTGTCTGTGTTTTGCAAGGGACTTTAGGTTTGGGAGTCAATTTGATGTGTCTGTGGTTTGCAAGGGGCTTTAGGTTTTGAGAGCGGATTTGAGATGTTTGTGGTTTACATAGGTCTTTAGGTTTGAGAGTGAATTTGTGATGTCTTTGGTTTGCAAGGGGGCTGAGATTTGGGAGTGGATTTGAGATGTCTCTAGTTTGCAAGCGGACTGAGATTTGGGAGAAGATTTGAGATGTCTGTGGTTTGCAAGGGGGCTTTAGGTCTGAGAGTGGATTTCAGATGTCTGTGGACTGCAAGCATTTTTAGGTTTGGGAGTGGATTTGAGATGTTTGTGGTTTGCAAGGGGACTGGGATTTGGTATTGGATTTGAGATGGCTGTGGTTTCCAAGGGGACTGCGATTTGGGAGTGGATTTGAGATGTCTGTGGTTTGCAAGTCGCTTTAGGTTTGACAGCGGATTTGAGATGTTTGTGGTTTACAAGGTGCTTTAGTTTTGAGAGTGGATTTGAGGTATCTGTGGTTTACAAAGGGGCTGAGATTTGGGAGTGGATTTGAGATGTCTGTGGTTTGCAAGTCGCTTTAGGTTTGACAGCGGATTTGAGATGTTTGTGGTTTACAAGGTGCTTTAGTTTTGAGAGTGGATTTGAGGTATCTGTGGTTTACAAAGGGGCTGAGATTTTGGAGTGGATTTGAGATGTCTGTGGTTTGCAAGTGGCTTTAGGTTTGAGAGCAGATTTGAGATGTTTGTGGATTGCAAGGGGCTTTAGGTTTGAGAGTGGATTTGAGCTGTTTGTGGTTTGCAAGGTGACTGCGATTTGGGATTGGATTTGAGATGTCTGTGGTTTGAAAGGGGACTGAGGTTTGGGAGTGGATTTGAGATGTCTGTGGTTTGCAAGGGGCTTTAGGTTTGAGAGCGGATTTGAGATGTATGTGGTTTGCAATGGGCTTTAGATTTGAGAGTGGATTTGAGATGTTTGTGGTTTGCAAGGGGCTTTACGTTTGAGAGTGGATTTGAGATGTTTGTGGTTTTCAAGAGGGCTTTAGATTTGAGAGTGGATTTGAGACGTCTGTGGTTTGCAAGGGGGCTGAGATTTCGGAGAGGATTTGAGATATCTGTGGTTTGCAAGGGGACTGGGATTTGGGAGTGGATTTGAGATGTCTGTGGTTTGCAAGCGGACTGAGGTTTGGGAGTGGATTTGAGATGGCTGTGGTTTGCAAGGGGACTGAGATTTGGGAGAGGATTTGAGATGTCTGTGGTTTGCAAGGGGACTGAGGTTTGGGAGTGGATTTGAAGTGTCTGTGGTTTACAAGGGGGCTGAAATTTGGGACTGGTTTTGAGATGTCTGTAGTTTGCAAGGGGACTGAGATTTGGGAGAGGATTTCAGATCTCTGAGGTTTGCAAGGGGCTTCAGGTTTGAGAGTGGATTTGAGATGTTTGTGGTTTGCAAGTGGCTTTAGGTTTGAGAGTGGATTTGAGGTGTCTTTGGTTTGCAAGGTTTTTTTGGTTTAGGAGTGGATTTGAGGTGTCTGTGTTTTGCAAGGGACTTTAGGTTTGGGAGTCAATTTGATGTGTCTGTGGTTTGCAAGGGGCTTTAGGTTTTGAGAGCGGATTTGAGATGTTTGTGGTTTACATAGGTCTTTAGGTTTGAGAGTGAATTTGTGATGTCTTTGGTTTGCAAGGGGGCTGAGATTTGGCAGTGGATTTGAGATGTCTCTAGTTTGCAAGCGGACTGAGATTTGGGAGAAGATTTGAGATGTCTGTGGTTTGCAAGGGGGCTTTAGGTCTGAGAGTGGATTTCAGATGTCTGTGGACTGCAAGCATTTTTAGGTTTGGGAGTGGATTTGAGATGTTTGTGGTTTGCAAGTGGCTTTAGGTTTGAGAGTGGATTAGAAATGTCTGTAGTTTGCAAGGGGACTGAGATTTGGGAGTGGATTTGAGATGTTTGTGGTTTGAAATCGGCTTTAGGTTTGAGAGTGGATTTCAGATGTTTGTGGATTGCAAGGGGCTTTAAGTTTGAGAGTGGATTTGAGGTGTCTTTGGTTTGCAAGGTTTTTTTGGTTTAGGAGTGGATTTGAGGTGTCTGTGTTTTGCAAGGGACTTTAGGTTTGGGAGTCAATTTGATGTGTCTGTGGTTTGCAAGGGGCTTTAGGTTTTGAGAGCGGATTTGAGATGTTTGTGGTTTACATAGGTCTTTAGGTTTGAGAGTGAATTTGTGATGTCTTTGGTTTGCAAGGGGGCTGAGATTTGGGAGTGGATTTGAGATGTCTCTAGTTTGCAAGCGGACTGAGATTTGGGAGAAGATTTGAGATGTCTGTGGTTTGCAAGGGGGCTTTAGGTCTGAGAGTGGATTTCAGATGTCTGTGGACTGCAAGCATTTTTAGGTTTGGGAGTGGATTTGAGATGTTTGTGGTTTGCAAGGGGACTGGGATTTGGTATTGGATTTGAGATGGCTGTGGTTTCCAAGGGGACTGCGATTTGGGAGTGGATTTGAGATGTCTGTGGTTTGCAAGTCGCTTTAGGTTTGACAGCGGATTTGAGATGTTTGTGGTTTACAAGGTGCTTTAGTTTTGAGAGTGGATTTGAGGTATCTGTGGTTTACAAAGGGGCTGAGATTTGGGAGTGGATTTGAGATGTCTGTGGTTTGCAAGTCGCTTTAGGTTTGACAGCGGATTTGAGATGTTTGTGGTTTACAAGGTGCTTTAGTTTTGAGAGTGGATTTGAGGTATCTGTGGTTTACAAAGGGGCTGAGATTTTGGAGTGGATTTGAGATGTCTGTGGTTTGCAAGTGGCTTTAGGTTTGAGAGCAGATTTGAGATGTTTGTGGATTGCAAGGGGCTTTAGGTTTGAGAGTGGATTTGAGCTGTTTGTGGTTTGCAAGGTGACTGCGATTTGGGATTGGATTTGAGATGTCTGTGGTTTGAAAGGGGACTGAGGTTTGGGAGTGGATTTGAGATGTCTGTGGTTTGCAAGGGGCTTTAGGTTTGAGAGAGGATTTGAGATGTATGTGATTTGCAATGGGCTTTAGATTTGAGAGTGGATTTGAGATGTTTGTGGTTTGCAAGTGGCTTTAGGTTTGAGAGTGGATTTGAGGTGTCTTTGGTTTGCAAGGTTTTTTTGGTTTAGGAGTGGATTTGAGGTGTCTGTGTTTTGCAAGGGACTTTAGGTTTGGGAGTCAATTTGATGTGTCTGTGGTTTGCAAGGGGCTTTAGGTTTTGAGAGCGGATTTGAGATGTTTGTGGTTTACATAGGTCTTTAGGTTTGAGAGTGAATTTGTGATGTCTTTGGTTTGCAAGGGGGCTGCGATTTGGGAGTGGATTTGAGATGTCTCTAGTTTGCAAGCGGACTGAGATTTGGGAGAAGATTTGAGATGTCTGTGGTTTGCAAGGGGGCTTTAGGTCTGAGAGTGGATTTCAGATGTCTGTGGACTGCAAGCATTTTTAGGTTTGGGAGTGGATTTGAGATGTTTGTGGTTTGCAAGTGGCTTTAGGTTTGAGAGTGGATTAGAAATGTCTGTAGTTTGCAAGGGGACTGAGATTTGGGAGTGGATTTGAGATGTTTGTGGTTTGAAATCGGCTTTAGGTTTGAGAGTGGATTTCAGATGTTTGTGGATTGCAAGGGGCTTTAAGTTTGAGAGTGGATTTGAGGTGTCTTTGGTTTGCAAGGTTTTTTTGGTTTAGGAGTGGATTTGAGGTGTCTGTGTTTTGCAAGGGACTTTAGGTTTGGGAGTCAATTTGATGTGTCTGTGGTTTGCAAGGGGCTTTAGGTTTTGAGAGCGGATTTGAGATGTTTGTGGTTTACATAGGTCTTTAGGTTTGAGAGTGAATTTGTGATGTCTTTGGTTTGCAAGGGGGCTGAGATTTGGGAGTGGATTTGAGATGTCTCTAGTTTGCAAGCGGACTGAGATTTGGGAGAAGATTTGAGATGTCTGTGGTTTGCAAGGGGGCTTTAGGTCTGAGAGTGGATTTCAGATGTCTGTGGACTGCAAGCATTTTTAGGTTTGGGAGTGGATTTGAGATGTTTGTGGTTTGCAAGGGGACTGGGATTTGGTATTGGATTTGAGATGGCTGTGGTTTCCAAGGGGACTGCGATTTGGGAGTGGATTTGAGATGTCTGTGGTTTGCAAGTCGCTTTAGGTTTGACAGCGGATTTGAGATGTTTGTGGTTTACAAGGTGCTTTAGTTTTGAGAGTGGATTTGAGGTATCTGTGGTTTACAAAGGGGCTGAGATTTGGGAGTGGATTTGAGATGTCTGTGGTTTGCAAGTCGCTTTAGGTTTGACAGCGGATTTGAGATGTTTGTGGTTTACAAGGTGCTTTAGTTTTGAGAGTGGATTTGAGGTATCTGTGGTTTACAAAGGGGCTGAGATTTTGGAGTGGATTTGAGATGTCTGTGGTTTGCAAGTGGCTTTAGGTTTGAGAGCAGATTTGAGATGTTTGTGGATTGCAAGGGGCTTTAGGTTTGAGAGTGGATTTGAGCTGTTTGTGGTTTGCAAGGTGACTGCGATTTGGGATTGGATTTGAGATGTCTGTGGTTTGAAAGGGGACTGAGGTTTGGGAGTGGATTTGAGATGTCTGTGGTTTGCAAGGGGCTTTAGGTTTGAGAGCGGATTTGAGATGTATGTGGTTTGCAATGGGCTTTAGATTTGAGAGTGGATTTGAGATGTTTGTGGTTTGCAAGGGGCTTTACGTTTGAGAGTGGATTTGAGATGTTTGTGGTTTTCAAGAGGGCTTTAGATTTGAGAGTGGATTTGAGACGTCTGTGGTTTGCAAGGGGGCTGAGATTTCGGAGAGGATTTGAGATATCTGTGGTTTGCAAGGGGACTGGGATTTGGGAGTGGATTTGAGATGTCTGTGGTTTGCAAGCGGACTGAGGTTTGGGAGTGGATTTGAGATGGCTGTGGTTTGCAAGGGGACTGAGATTTGGGAGAGGATTTGAGATGTCTGTGGTTTGCAAGGGGACTGAGGTTTGGGAGTGGATTTGAAGTGTCTGTGGTTTACAAGGGGGCTGAAATTTGGGACTGGTTTTGAGATGTCTGTAGTTTGCAAGGGGACTGAGATTTGGGAGAGGATTTCAGATCTCTGAGGTTTGCAAGGGGCTTCAGGTTTGAGAGTGGATTTGAGATGTTTGTGGTTTGCAAGTGGCTTTAGGTTTGAGAGTGGATTTGAGGTGTCTTTGGTTTGCAAGGTTTTTTTGGTTTAGGAGTGGATTTGAGGTGTCTGTGTTTTGCAAGGGACTTTAGGTTTGGGAGTCAATTTGATGTGTCTGTGGTTTGCAAGGGGCTTTAGGTTTTGAGAGCGGATTTGAGATGTTTGTGGTTTACATAGGTCTTTAGGTTTGAGAGTGAATTTGTGATGTCTTTGGTTTGCAAGGGGGCTGAGATTTGGCAGTGGATTTGAGATGTCTCTAGTTTGCAAGCGGACTGAGATTTGGGAGAAGATTTGAGATGTCTGTGGTTTGCAAGGGGGCTTTAGGTCTGAGAGTGGATTTCAGATGTCTGTGGACTGCAAGCATTTTTAGGTTTGGGAGTGGATTTGAGATGTTTGTGGTTTGCAAGTGGCTTTAGGTTTGAGAGTGGATTAGAAATGTCTGTAGTTTGCAAGGGGACTGAGATTTGGGAGTGGATTTGAGATGTTTGTGGTTTGAAATCGGCTTTAGGTTTGAGAGTGGATTTCAGATGTTTGTGGATTGCAAGGGGCTTTAAGTTTGAGAGTGGATTTGAGGTGTCTTTGGTTTGCAAGGTTTTTTTGGTTTAGGAGTGGATTTGAGGTGTCTGTGTTTTGCAAGGGACTTTAGGTTTGGGAGTCAATTTGATGTGTCTGTGGTTTGCAAGGGGCTTTAGGTTTTGAGAGCGGATTTGAGATGTTTGTGGTTTACATAGGTCTTTAGGTTTGAGAGTGAATTTGTGATGTCTTTGGTTTGCAAGGGGGCTGAGATTTGGGAGTGGATTTGAGATGTCTCTAGTTTGCAAGCGGACTGAGATTTGGGAGAAGATTTGAGATGTCTGTGGTTTGCAAGGGGGCTTTAGGTCTGAGAGTGGATTTCAGATGTCTGTGGACTGCAAGCATTTTTAGGTTTGGGAGTGGATTTGAGATGTTTGTGGTTTGCAAGGGGACTGGGATTTGGTATTGGATTTGAGATGGCTGTGGTTTCCAAGGGGACTGCGATTTGGGAGTGGATTTGAGATGTCTGTGGTTTGCAAGTCGCTTTAGGTTTGACAGCGGATTTGAGATGTTTGTGGTTTACAAGGTGCTTTAGTTTTGAGAGTGGATTTGAGGTATCTGTGGTTTACAAAGGGGCTGAGATTTGGGAGTGGATTTGAGATGTCTGTGGTTTGCAAGTCGCTTTAGGTTTGACAGCGGATTTGAGATGTTTGTGGTTTACAAGGTGCTTTAGTTTTGAGAGTGGATTTGAGGTATCTGTGGTTTACAAAGGGGCTGAGATTTTGGAGTGGATTTGAGATGTCTGTGGTTTGCAAGTGGCTTTAGGTTTGAGAGCAGATTTGAGATGTTTGTGGATTGCAAGGGGCTTTAGGTTTGAGAGTGGATTTGAGCTGTTTGTGGTTTGCAAGGTGACTGCGATTTGGGATTGGATTTGAGATGTCTGTGGTTTGAAAGGGGACTGAGGTTTGGGAGTGGATTTGAGATGTCTGTGGTTTGCAAGGGGCTTTAGGTTTGAGAGAGGATTTGAGATGTATGTGATTTGCAATGGGCTTTAGATTTGAGAGTGGATTTGAGATGTTTGTGGTTTGCAAGGGGCTTTACGTTTGAGAGTGGATTTGAGATGTTTGTGGTTTTCAAGAGGGCTTTAGATTTGAGAGTGGATTTGAGACGTCTGTGGTTTGCAAGGGGGCTGAGATTTCGGAGAGGATTTGAGATATCTGTGGTTTGCAAGGGGACTGGGATTTGGGAGTGGATTTGAGATGTCTGTGGTTTGCAAGCGGACTGAGGTTTGGGAGTGGATTTGAGATGGCTGTGGTTTGCAAGGGGACTGAGATTTGGGAGAGGATTTGAGATGTCTGTGGTTTGCAAGGGGACTGAGGTTTGGGAGAGGATTTGAGATGTTTGTGGTTTGCAATGGGCTTTAGATTTGGGAGTGGATTTGAGATGTTTCTGGTTTGCAAGTGGCTTTAGGTTTGAGAGTGGATTTGAAGTGTCTGTGGTTTACAAGGGGGCTGAAATTTGGGACTGGTTTTGAGATGTCTGTAGTTTGCAAGGGGACTGAGATTTGGGAGAGGATTTCAGATCTCTGAGGTTTGCAAGGGGCTTCAGGTTTGAGAGTGGATTTGAGATGTTTGTGGTTTGCAAGTGGCTTTAGGTTTGAGAGTGGATTTGAGGTGTCTGTGGTTTGCTAGGGACTACAATTTGGGACTGGATTTGATATGTCTGTGGTTTACAAGTGGCTTTAGATTTGAGAGCGGATTTGAGATGTTTCTGTTTTGCAATATGCTTTAGTTTTGAGAGTGGATTTGAGATGTTTGTGGTTTGCAAGTGGCTTTAGGTTTGAGAGCGGATTAGAAATGTCTGTAGTTTGCAAGCGGCTTTAGGTTTGGGAGTGGATTTGAGATGTTTGTGGTTTGCAATCGGCTTTAGGTTTGAGAGTGGATTTGAGATGTTTGTGATTTGCAAGTGGCTTTAGGTTTGAGAGTGGATTTGAGGTGTCTGTGGTTTTCAAGGGGGCTGAGATTTGGGACTGGATTTGAGATATCTGTGGTTTGCAACGGCTTTAGGTTTGAGAGTGTTTTTGAGGAGTCTGTGTTTTGCAAGGGGACTGAGATTTGGGAGTGGATTTGAGATGTTTGTGGTTTGAAATCGGCTTTAGGTTTGAGAGTGGATTTCAGATGTTTGTGGATTGCAAGGGGCTTTAAGTTTGAGAGTGGATTTGAGGTGTCTTTGGTTTGCAAGGTTTTTTAGGTTTAGGAGTGGATTTGAGGTGTCTGTGCTTTGCAATGGACTTTAGGTTTGGGAGTCAATTTGATGTGTCTGTGGTTTGCAAGGGGCTTTAGGTTTTGAGAGCGGATTTGAGATGTTTGTGGTTTACATAGGTCTTTAGGTTTGAGAGTGAATTTGTGATGTCTTTGGTTTGCAAGGGGGCTGAGATTTGGGAGTGGATTTGAGATGTCTCTAGTTTGCAAGCGGACTGAGATTTGGGAGAAGATTTGAGATGTCTGTGGTTTGCAAGGGGGCTTTAGGTCTGAGAGTGGATTTCAGATGTCTGTGGACTGCAAGCATTTTTAGGTTTGGGAGTGGATTTGAGATGTTTGTGGTTTGCAAGGGGACTGGGATTTGGTATTGGATTTGAGATGGCTGTGGTTTCCAAGGGGACTGCGATTTGGGAGTGGATTTGAGATGTCTGTGGTTTGCAAGTCGCTTTAGGTTTGACAGCGGATTTGAGATGTTTGTGGTTTACAAGGTGCTTTAGTTTTGAGAGTGGATTTGAGGTGTCTGTGGTTTACAAAGGGGCTGAGATTTGGGAGTGGATTTGAGATGTCTGTGGATTGCAAGGGGCTTTAGGTTTGAGAGTGGATTTGAGCTGTTTGTGGTTTGCAAGGTGACTGCGATTTGGGATTGGATTTGAGATGTCTGTGGTTTGAAAGGGGACTGAGGTTTGGGAGTGGATTTGAGATGTCTGTGGTTTGCAAGGGGCTTTAGGTTTGAGAGCGGATTTGAGATGTATGTGGTTTGCAATGGGCTTTAGATTTGAGAGTGGATTTGAGATGTTTGTGGTTTGCAAGTGGCTTTAGGTTTGAGAGTGGATTTGAGGTGTCTGTGGTTTGCTAGGGGCTACAATTTGGGACTGGATTTGATATGTCCGTGGTTTACAAGTGGCTTTAGATTTGAGAGCGGATTTGAGATGTTTCTGTTTTGCAATGGGCTTTAGTTTTGAGAGTGGATTTGAGATGTTTGTGGTTTGCAAGTGGCTTTAGGTTTGAGAGTGGATTAGAAATGTCTGTAGTTTGCAAGGGGACTGAGATTTGGGAGTGGATTTGAGATGTTTGTGGTTTGAAATCGGCTTTAGGTTTGAGAGTGGATTTCAGATGTTTGTGGATTGCAAGGGGCTTTAAGTTTGAGAGTGGATTTGAGGTGTCTTTGGTTTGCAAGGTTTTTTAGGTTTAGGAGTGGATTTGAGGTGTCTGTGTTTTGCAAGGGACTTTAGGTTTGGGAGTCAATTTGATGTGTCTGTGGTTTGCAAGGGGCTTTAGGTTTTGAGAGCGGATTTGAGATGTTTGTGGTTTACATAGGTCTTTAGGTTTGAGAGTGAATTTATGATGTCTTTGGTTTGCAAAGGGGCTGAGATTTGGGAGTGGATTTGAGATGTCTCTAGTTTGCAAGCGGACTGAGATTTGGGAGAAGATTTGAGATCTCTGTGGTTTGCAAGGGGGCTTTAGGTCTGAGAGTGGATTTCAGATGTCTGTGGACTGCAAGCATTTTTAGGTTTGGGAGTGGATTTGAGATGTTTGTGGTTTGCAAGGGGACTGGGATTTGGTATTGGATTTGAGATGGCTGTGGTTTCCAAGGGGACTGCGATTTGGGAGTGGATTTGAGATGTCTGTGGTTTGCAAGTCGCTTTAGGTTTGACAGCGGATTTGAGATGTTTGTGGTTTACAAGGTGCTTTAGTTTTGAGAGTGGATTTGAGGTATCTGTGGTTTACAAAGGGGCTGAGATTTGGGAGTGGATTTGAGATGTCTGTGGTTTGCAAGTGGCTTTAGGTTTGAGAGCAGATTTGAGATGTTTGTGGATTGCAAGGGGCTTTAGGTTTGAGAGTGGATTTGAGCTGTTTGTGGTTTGCAAGGTGACTACGATTTGGGATTGGATTTGAGATGTCTGTGGTTTGAAAGGGGACTGAGGTTTGGGAGTGGATTTGAGATGTCTGTGGTTTGCAAGGGGCTTTAGGTTTGAGAGCGATTTTGAGATGTATGTGGTTTGCAATGGGCTTTAGATTTGAGAGTGGATTTGAGATGTTTGTGGTTTGCAAGGGGCTTTACGTTTGAGAGTGGATTTGAGATGTTTGTGGTTTTCAAGAGGGCTTTAGATTTGAGAGTGGATTTGAGACGTCTGTGGTTTGCAAGGGGGCTGAGATTTCGGAGAGGATTTGAGATATCTGTGGTTTGCAAGGGGACTGGGATTTGGGAGTGGATTTGAGATGTCTGTGGTTTGCAAGCGGACTGAGGTTTGGGAGTGGATTTGAGATGGCTGTGGTTTGCAAGGGGTCTGAGGTTTGGAGTGGATTTGAGATGTCCGTAGTTTGCAAAGGGACTGAGATTTGGTAGAGGATTTGAGGTGTCTGTGGTTTGCAAGGGGACTGAGGTTTGGGAGAGGATTTGAGATGTCTGTGGTTTGCAAGGGGACTGGAATTTGGGAGTGGATTTGAGATGTCTGTGGTTTGCAAGCGGACTGAGGTTTGGGAGTGGATTTGGGAAGGCTGTGATTTGCAAGGGGTCTGAGGTTTGGAGTGGATTTGAGATGTCCGTAGTTTGCAAGGGGACTGAGATTTGGGAGAGGATTTGAGATGTCTGTGGTTTGCAAGGGGACTGAGGTTTGGGAGAGGATTTGAGATGTTTGTGGTTTGCAATGGGCTTTAGATTTGGGAGTGGATTTGAGATGTTTCTGGTTTGCAAGTGGCTTTAGGTTTGAGAGTGGATTTGAAGTGTCTGTGGTTTACAAGGGGGCTGAAATTTGGGACTGGTTTTGAGATGTCTGTAGTTTGCAAGGGGACTGAGATTTGGGAGAGGATTTCAGATCTCTGAGGTTTGCAAGGGGCTTCAGGTTTGAGAGTGGATTTGAGATGTTTGTGGTTTGCAAGTGGCTTTAGGTTTGAGAGCGGATTAGAAATGTCTGTAGTTTGCAAGCGGCTTTAGGTTTGGGAGTGGATTTGAGATGTTTGTGGTTTGCAATCGGCTTTAGGTTTGAGAGTGGATTTGAGATGTTTGTGATTTGCAAGTGGCTTTAGGTTTGAGAGTGGATTTGAGGTGTCTGTGGTTTTCAAGGGGGCTGAGATTTGGGACTGGATTTGAGATATCTGTGGTTTGCAAGCGGACTGAGATTTGGGAGTGGATTTGAGATGTTTGTGGTTTGAAATCGGCTTTAGGTTTGAGAGTGGATTTCAGATGTTTGTGGATTGCAAGGGGCTTTAAGTTTGAGAGTGGATTTGAGGTGTCTTTGGTTTGCAAGGTTTTTTAGGTTTAGGAGTGGATTTGAGGTGTCTGTGTTTTGCAAGGGACTTTAGGTTTGGGAGTCAATTTGATGTGTCTGTGGTTTGCAAGGGGCTTTAGGTTTTGAGAGCGGATTTGAGATGTTTGTGGTTTACATAGGTCTTTAGGTTTGAGAGTGAATTTGTGATGTCTTTGGTTTGCAAGGGGGCTGAGATTTGGGAGTGGATTTGAGATGTCTCTAGTTTGCAAGCGGACTGAGATTTGGGAGAAGATTTGAGATGTCTGTGGTTTGCAAGGGGGCTTTAGGTCTGAGAGTGGATTTCAGATGTCTGTGGACTGCAAGCGTTTTTAGGTTTGGGAGTGGATTTGAGATGTTTGTGGTTTGCAAGGGGACTGGGATTTGGTATTGGATTTGAGATGGCTGTGGTTTCCAAGGGGACTGCGATTTGGGAGTGGATTTGAGATGTCTGTGGTTTGCAAGTCGCTTTAGGTTTGACAGCGGATTTGAGATGTTTGTGGTTTACAAGGTGCTTTAGTTTTGAGAGTGGATTTGAGGTGTCTGTGGTTTACAAAGGGGCTGAGATTTGGGAGTGGATTTGAGATGTCTGTGGTTTGCAAGTGGCTTTAGGTTTGAGAGCAGATTTGAGATGTTTGTGGATTGCAAGGGGCTTTAGGTTTGAGAGTGGATTTGAGCTGTTTGTAGTTTGCAAGGTGACTGCGATTTGGGATTGGATTTGAGATGTCTGTGGTTTGAAAGGGGACTGAGGTTTGGGAGTGGATTTGAGATGTCTGTGGTTTGCAAGGGGCTTTAGGTTTGAGAGCGGATTTGAGATGTCTGTGGTTTGCAAGCGGACTGAGGTTTGGGAGTGGATTTGGGAAGGCTGTGATTTGCAAGGGGTCTGAGGTTTGGAGTGGATTTGAGATGTCCGTAGTTTGCAAGGGGACTGAGATTTGGGAGAGGATTTGAGATGTCTGTGGTTTGCAAGGGGACTGTGGTTTGGGAGAGGATTTGAGATGTTTGTGGTTTGCAATGGGCTTTAGATTTGGGAGTGGATTTGAGATGTTTCTGGTTTGCAAGTGGCTTTAGGTTTGAGAGTGGATTTGAAGTGTCTGTGGTTTACAAGGGGGCTGAAATTTGGGACTGGTTTTGAGATGTCTGTAGTTTGCAAGGGGACTGAGATTTGGGAGAGGATTTCAGATCTCTGAGGTTTGCAAGGGGCTTCAGGTTTGAGAGTGGATTTGAGATGTTTGTGGTTTGCAAGTGGCTTTAGGTTTGAGAGTGGATTTGAGGTGTCTGTGGTTTGCTAGGGACTACAATTTGGGACTGGATTTGATATGTCTGTGGTTTACAAGTGGCTTTAGATTTGAGAGCGGATTTGAGATGTTTGTGGTTTGCAATCGGCTTTAGGTTTGAGAGCGGATTTGAGATGTTTGTGATTTGCAAGTGGCTTTAGGTTTGAGAGTGGATTTGAGGTGTCTGTGGTTTTCAAGGGGGCTGAGATTTGGGACTGGATTTGAGATATCTGTGGTTTGCAAGCGGACTGAGATTTGGGAGTGGATTTGAGATGTTTGTGGTTTGAAATCGGCTTTAGGTTTGAGAGTGGATTTCAGATGTTTGTGGATTGCAAGGGGCTTTAAGTTTGAGAGTGGATTTGAGGTGTCTTTGGTTTGCAAGGTTTTTTAGGTTTAGGAGTGGATTTGAGGTGTCTGTGTTTTGCAAGGGACTTTAGGTTTGGGAGTCAATTTGATGTGTCTGTGGTTTGCAAGGGGCTTTAGGTTTTGAGAGCGGATTTGAGATGTTTGTGGTTTACATAGGTCTTTAGGTTTGAGAGTGAATTTGTGATGTCTTTGGTTTGCAAGGGGGCTGAGATTTGGGAGTGGATTTGAGATGTCTCTAGTTTGCAAGCGGACTGAGATTTGGGAGAAGATTTGAGATGTCTGTGGTTTGCAAGGGGGCTTTAGGTCTGAGAGTGGATTTCAGATGTCTGTGGACTGCAAGCGTTTTTAGGTTTGGGAGTGGATTTGAGATGTTTGTGGTTTGCAAGGGGACTGGGATTTGGTATTGGATTTGAGATGGCTGTGGTTTCCAAGGGGACTGCGATTTGGGAGTGGATTTGAGATGTCTGTGGTTTGCAAGTCGCTTTAGGTTTGACAGCGGATTTGAGATGTTTGTGGTTTACAAGGTGCTTTAGTTTTGAGAGTGGATTTGAGGTGTCTGTGGTTTACAAAGGGGCTGAGATTTGGGAGTGGATTTGAGATGTCTGTGGTTTGCAAGTGGCTTTAGGTTTGAGAGCAGATTTGAGATGTTTGTGGATTGCAAGGGGCTTTAGGTTTGAGAGTGGATTTGAGCTGTTTGTAGTTTGCAAGGTGACTGCGATTTGGGATTGGATTTGAGATGTCTGTGGTTTGAAAGGGGACTGAGGTTTGGGAGTGGATTTGAGATGTCTGTGGTTTGCAAGGGGCTTTAGGTTTGAGAGCGGATTTGAGATGTCTGTGGTTTGCAAGCGGACTGAGGTTTGGGAGTGGATTTGGGAAGGCTGTGATTTGCAAGGGGTCTGAGGTTTGGAGTGGATTTGAGATGTCCGTAGTTTGCAAGGGGACTGAGATTTGGGAGAGGATTTGAGATGTCTGTGGTTTGCAAGGGGACTGTGGTTTGGGAGAGGATTTGAGATGTTTGTGGTTTGCAATGGGCTTTAGATTTGGGAGTGGATTTGAGATGTTTCTGGTTTGCAAGTGGCTTTAGGTTTGAGAGTGGATTTGAAGTGTCTGTGGTTTACAAGGGGGCTGAAATTTGGGACTGGTTTTGAGATGTCTGTAGTTTGCAAGGGGACTGAGATTTGGGAGAGGATTTCAGATCTCTGAGGTTTGCAAGGGGCTTCAGGTTTGAGAGTGGATTTGAGATGTTTGTGGTTTGCAAGTGGCTTTAGGTTTGAGAGTGGATTTGAGGTGTCTGTGGTTTGCTAGGGACTACAATTTGGGACTGGATTTGATATGTCTGTGGTTTACAAGTGGCTTTAGATTTGAGAGCGGATTTGAGATGTTTCTGTTTTGCAATGTGCTTTAGTTTTGAGAGTGGATTTGAGATGTTTGTGGTTTGCAAGTGGCTTTAGGTTTGAGAGCGGATTAGAAATGTCTGTAGTTTGCAAGCGGCTTTAGGTTCGGGAGTGGATTTGAGATGTCTGTGGTTTGCAATCGGCTTTAGGTTTGAGAGTGGATTTGAGATGTTTGTGATTTGCAAGTGGCTTTAGGTTTGAGAGTGGATTTGAGGTGTCTGTGGTTTTCAAGGGGGCTGAGATTTGGGACTGGATTTGAGATATCTGTGGTTTGCAACGGCTTTAGGTTTGAGAGTGTTTTTGAGGAGTCTGTGTTTTGCAAGGGGGCTGAGATTTGGGAGTGGATTTGAGATGTCTGTGGTTTAAGGGGCTTTAGGTTTTGAGAGCGGATTTGAGATGTTTGTGGTTTACATAGGGCTTTATGTTTGAGATTGAATTTGTGCTGTCTTTGGTTTGCAAGGTGGCTGAGATTTGGGATTGGATTTGAGATGTCTGTAGTTTGCAAGCGGACTGAGATTTGGGAGAGGATTTTAGATGTCTGTGGTTTGCAAGCGGACTGAGGGTTGGGAGTGGATTTGAGATGTTTGTGGTTTGCAATGGGCTTTAGATTTGGGAGTGGATTTGAGATGTTTGTGGTTTGCAAGTGGCTTTAGGTTTGAGAGTGGATTTGAGGTGTCTGTGGTTTGCTAGGGGCTACAATTTGGGACTGGATTTGATATGTCCGTGGTTTACAAGAGGCTTTAGATTTGAGAGCGGATTTGAGATGTTTCTGTTTTGCAATGGGCTTTAGTTTTGAGAGTGGATTTGAGATGTTTGTGGTTTGCAAGTGGCTTTAGGTTTGAGAGTGGATTAGAAATGTCTGTAGTTTGCAAGGGGACTGAGATTTGGGAGTGGATTTGAGATGTTTGTGGTTTGAAATCGGCTTTAGGTTTGAGAGTGGATTTCAGATGTTTGTGGATTGCAAGGGGCTTTAAGTTTGAGAGTGGATTTGAGGTGTCTTTGGTTTGCAAGGTTTTTTAGGTTTAGGAGTGGATTTGAGGTGTCTGTGTTTTGCAAGGGACTTTAGGTTTGGGAGTCAATTTGATGTGTCTGTGGTTTGCAAGGGGCTTTAGGTTTTGAGAGCGGATTTGAGATGTTTGTGGTTTACATAGGTCTTTAGGTTTGAGAGTGAATTTGTGATGTCTTTGGTTTGCAAGGGGGCTGAGATTTGGGAGTGGATTTGAGATGTCTCTAGTTTGCAAGCGGACTGAGATTTGGGAGAAGATTTGAGATGTCTGTGGTTTGCAAGGGGGCTTTAGGTCTGAGAGTGGATTTCAGATGTCTGTGGACTGCAAGCATTTTTAGGTTTGGGAGTGGATTTGAGATGTTTGTGGTTTGCAAGGGGACTGGGATTTGGTATTGGATTTGAGATGGCTGTGGTTTCCAAGGGGACTGCGATTTGGGAGTGGATTTGAGATGTCTGTGGTTTGCAAGTCGCTTTAGGTTTGACAGCGGATTTGAGATGTTTGTGGTTTACAAGGTGCTTTAGTTTTGAGAGTGGATTTGAGGTGTCTGTGGTTTACAAAGGGGCTGAGATTTGGGAGTGGATTTGAGATGTCTGTGGTTTGCAAGTGGCTTTAGGTTTGAGAGCAGATTTGAGATGTTTGTGGATTGCAAGGGGCTTTAGGTTTGAGAGTGGATTTGAGCTGTTTGTGGTTTGCAAGGTGACTGCGATTTGGGATTGGATTTGAGATGTCTGTGGTTTGAAAGGGGACTGAGGTTTGGGAGTGGATTTGAGATGTCTGTGGTTTGCAAGGGGCTTTAGGTTTGAGAGCGGATTTGAGATGTATGTGGTTTGTAATGGGCTTTAGATTTGAGAGTGGATTTGAGATGTTTGTGGTTTGCAAGGGGCTTTACGTTTGAGAGTGGATTTGAGATGTTTGTGGTTTTCAAGAGGGCTTTAGATTTGAGAGTGGATTTGAGACGTCTGTGGTTTGCAAGGGGACTGGGATTTGGGAGTGGATTTGAGATGTCTGTGGTTTGCAAGCGGACTGAGGTTTGGGAGTGGATTTGAGATGGCTGTGGTTTGCAAGGGGTCTGAGGTTTGGAGTGGATTTGAGATGTCCGTAGTTTGCAAAGGGACTGAGATTTGGTAGAGGATTTGAGGTGTCTGTGGTTTGCAAGGGGACTGAGATTTGGGAGAGGATTTGAGATGTCTGTGGTTTGCAAGGGGACTGGAATTTGGGAGTGGATTTGAGATGTCTGTGGTTTGCAAGCGGACTGAGGTTTGGGAGTGGATTTGGGAAGGCTGTGATTTGCAAGGGGTCTGAGGTTTGGAGTGGATTTGAGATGTCCGTAGTTTGCAAGGGGACTGAGATTTGGGAGAGGATTTGAGATGTCTGTGGTTTGCAAGGGGACTGAGGTTTGGGAGAGGATTTGAGATGTTTGTGGTTTGCAATGGGCTTTAGATTTGGGAGTGGATTTGAGATGTTTCTGGTTTGCAAGTGGCTTTAGGTTTGAGAGTGGATTTGAAGTGTCTGTGGTTTACAAGGGGGCTGAAATTTGGGACTGGTTTTGAGATGTCTGTAGTTTGCAAGGGGACTGAGATTTGGGAGAGGATTTCAGATCTCTGAGGTTTGCAAGGGGCTTCAGGTTTGAGAGTGGATTTGAGATGTTTGTGGTTTGCAAGTGGCTTTAGGTTTGAGAGTGGATTTGAGGTGTCTGTGGTTTGCTAGGGACTACAATTTGGGACTGGATTTGATATGTCTGTGGTTTACAAGTGGCTTTAGATTTGAGAGCGGATTTGAGATGTTTCTGTTTTGCAATGTGCTTTAGTTTTGAGAGTGGATTTGAGATGTTTGTGGTTTGCAAGTGGCTTTAGGTTTGAGAGCGGATTAGAAATGTCTGTAGTTTGCAAGCGGCTTTAGGTTTGGGAGTGGATTTGAGATGTTTGTGGTTTGCAATCGGCTTTAGGTTTGAGAGTGGATTTGAGATGTTTGTGATTTGCAAGTGGCTTTAGGTTTGAGAGTGGATTTGAGGTGTCTGTGGTTTTCAAGGGGGCTGAGATTTGGGACTGGATTTGAGATATCTGTGGTTTGCAACGGCTTTAGGTTTGAGAGTGTTTTTGAGGAGTCTGTGTTTTGCAAGGGGGCTGAGATTTGGGAGTGGATTTGAGATGTCTGTGGTTTAAGGGGCTTTAGGTTTTGAGAGCGGATTTGAGATGTTTGTGGTTTGCAAGTGGCTTTAGGTTTGAGAGTGGATTTGAGGTGTCTGTGGTTTGCTAGGGACTACAATTTGGGACTGGATTTGATATGTCTGTGGTTTACAAGTGGCTTTAGATTTGAGAGCGGATTTGAGATGTTTCTGTTTTGCAATGTGCTTTAGTTTTGAGAGTGGATTTGAGATGTTTGTGGTTTGCAAGTGGCTTTAGGTTTGAGAGCGGATTAGAAATGTCTGTAGTTTGCAAGCGGCTTTAGGTTTGGGAGTGGATTTGAGATGTCTGTGGTTTGCAATCGGCTTTAGGTTTGAGAGTGGATTTGAGATGTTTGTGATTTGCAAGTGGCTTTAGGTTTGAGAGTGGATTTGAGGTGTCTGTGGTTTTCAAGGGGGCTGAGATTTGGGACTGGATTTGAGATATCTGTGGTTTGCAACGGCTTTAGGTTTGAGAGTGTTTTTGAGGAGTCTGTGTTTTGCAAGGGGGCTGAGATTTGGGAGTGGATTTGAGATGTCTGTGGTTTAAGGGGCTTTAGGTTTTGAGAGCGGATTTGAGATGTTTGTGGTTTACATAGGGCTTTATGTTTGAGATTGAATTTGTGCTGTCTTTGGTTTGCAAGGTGGCTGAGATTTGGGATTGGATTTGAGATGTCTGTAGTTTGCAAGCGGACTGAGATTTGGGAGAGGATTTTAGATGTCTGTGGTTTGCAAGCGGACTGAGGTTTGGGAGTGGATTTGAGATGTTTGTGGTTTGCAATGGGCTTTAGATTTGGGAGTGGATTTGAGATGTTTGTGGTTTGCAAGTGGCTTTAGGTTTGAGAGTGGATTTGAGGTGTCTGTGGTTTGCTAGGGGCTACAATTTGGGACTGGATTTGATATGTCCGTGGTTTACAAGAGGCTTTAGATTTGAGAGCGGATTTGAGATGTTTCTGTTTTGCAATGGGCTTTAGTTTTGAGAGTGGATTTGAGATGTTTGTGGTTTGCAAGTGGCTTTAGGTTTGAGAGTGGATTAGAAATGTCTGTAGTTTGCAAGGGGACTGAGATTTGGGAGTGGATTTGAGATGTTTGTGGTTTGAAATCGGCTTTAGGTTTGAGAGTGGATTTCAGATGTTTGTGGATTGCAAGGGGCTTTAAGTTTGAGAGTGGATTTGAGGTGTCTTTGGTTTGCAAGGTTTTTTAGGTTTAGGAGTGGATTTGAGGTGTCTGTGTTTTGCAAGGGACTTTAGGTTTGGGAGTCAATTTGATGTGTCTGTGGTTTGCAAGGGGCTTTAGGTTTTGAGAGCGGATTTGAGATGTTTGTGGTTTACATAGGTCTTTAGGTTTGAGAGTGAATTTGTGATGTCTTTGGTTTGCAAGGGGGCTGAGATTTGGGAGTGGATTTGAGATGTCTCTAGTTTGCAAGCGGACTGAGATTTGGGAGAAGATTTGAGATGTCTGTGGTTTGCAAGGGGGCTTTAGGTCTGAGAGTGGATTTCAGATGTCTGTGGACTGCAAGCATTTTTAGGTTTGGGAGTGGATTTGAGATGTTTGTGGTTTGCAAGGGGACTGGGATTTGGTATTGGATTTGAGATGGCTGTGGTTTCCAAGGGGACTGCGATTTGGGAGTGGATTTGAGATGTCTGTGGTTTGCAAGTCGCTTTAGGTTTGACAGCGGATTTGAGATGTTTGTGGTTTACAAGGTGCTTTAGTTTTGAGAGTGGATTTGAGGTGTCTGTGGTTTACAAAGGGGCTGAGATTTGGGAGTGGATTTGAGATGTCTGTGGTTTGCAAGTGGCTTTAGGTTTGAGAGCAGATTTGAGATGTTTGTGGATTGCAAGGGGCTTTAGGTTTGAGAGTGGATTTGAGCTGTTTGTGGTTTGCAAGGTGACTGCGATTTGGGATTGGATTTGAGATGTCTGTGGTTTGAAAGGGGACTGAGGTTTGGGAGTGGATTTGAGATGTCTGTGGTTTGCAAGGGGCTTTAGGTTTGAGAGCGGATTTGAGATGTATGTGGTTTGTAATGGGCTTTAGATTTGAGAGTGGATTTGAGATGTTTGTGGTTTGCAAGGGGCTTTACGTTTGAGAGTGGATTTGATATGTTTGTGTTTTTCAAGAGGGCTTTAGATTTGAGAGTGGATTTGAGATGTCTGTGGTTTGCAAGGGGGCTGAGATTTCGGAGAGGATTTGAGATATCTGTGGTTTGCAAGGGGACTGGGATTTGGGAGTGGATTTGACATGTCTGTGGTTTGCAGGCGGACTGAGGTTTGGGAGTGGATTTGAGATGTCCGTAGTTTGCAAAGGGACTGAGATTTGGTAGAGGATTTGAGGTGTCTGTGGTTTGCAAGGGGACTGAGGTTTGGGAGAGGATTTGAGATGTCTTTGGTTTGCAAGGGGACTGGAATCTGGGAGTGGATTTGAGATGTCTGTGGTTTGCAAGCGGACTGAGGTTTGGGAGTGGATTTGAGATGTTTGTGGTTTGCAATGGGCTTTAGATTTGGGAGTGGATTTGAGATGTTTGTGGTTTGCAAGTGGCTTTAGGTTTGAGAGTGGATTTGAAGTGTCTGTGGTTTACAAGGGGGCTGAAATTTGGGACTGGTTTTGAGATGTCTGTAGTTTGCAAGGGGACTGAGATTTGGGAGAGGATTTCAGATCTCTGAGGTTTGCAAGGGGCTTCAGGTTTGAGAGTGGATTTGAGATGTTTGTGGTTTGCAAGTGGCTTTAGGTTTGAGAGTGGATTTGAGGTGTCTGTGGTTTGCTAGGGGCTACAATTTGGGACTGGATTTGATATGTCCGTGGTTTACAAGTGGCTTTAGATTTGAGAGCGGATTTGAGATGTTTCTGTTTTGCAATGGGCTTTAGTTTTGAAAGTGGATTTGAGATGTTTGTGGTTTGCAAGTGGCTTTAGGTTTGAGAGTGGATTAGAAATGTCTGTAGTTTGCAAGGGGACTGAGATTTGGGAGTGGATTTGAGATGTTTGTGGTTTGAAATCGGCTTTAGGTTTGAGAGTGGATTTCAGATGTTTGTGGATTGCAAGGGGCTTTAAGTTTGAGAGTGGATTTGAGGTGTCTTTGGTTTGCAAGTTTTTTAGGTTTAGGAGTGGATTTGAGGTGTCTGTGGTTTGCAAGGGACTTTAGGTTTGGGAGTCAATTTGAGATGTATGTGGTTTGCAATGGGCTTTAGATTTGAGAGTGGATTTGAGATGTTTGTGGTTTTCAAGAGGGCTTTAGATTTGAGAGTGGATTTGAGATGTCTGTGGTTTGCAAGGGGGCTGAGATTTCGGAGAGGATTTGAGATATCTGTGGTTTGCAAGGGGACTGGGATTTGGGAGTGGATTTGACATGTCTGTGGTTTGCAGGCGGACTGAGGTTTGGGAGTGGATTTGAGATGTCCGTAGTTTGCAAAGGGACTGAGATTTGGTAGAGGATTTGAGGTGTCTGTGGTTTGCAAGGGGACTGAGGTTTGGGAGAGGATTTGAGATGTCTGTGGTTTGCAAGGGGACTGGAATTTGGGAGTGGATTTGAGATGTCTGTGGTTTGCAAGCGGACTGAGGTTTTGGAGTGGATTTGAGATGTTTGTGGTTTGCAAGTGGCTTTAGGTTTGAGAGTGGATTTGAGGTGTCTGTGGTTTTACAAGGGGGCTGAAATTTGGGACTGGTTTTGAGATGTCTGTAGTTTGCAAGGGGACTGAGATTTGGGAGAGGATTTCAGATCTCTGAGGTTTGCAAGGGGCTTCAGGTTTGAGAGTGGATTTGAGATGTTTGTGGTTTGCAAGTGGCTTTAGGTTTGAGAGTGGATTTGAGGTGTCTGTGGTTTGCTAGGGGCTACAATTTGGGACTGGATTTGATATGTCCGTGGTTTACAAGTGGCTTTAGATTTGAGAGCGGATTTGAGATGTTTCTGTTTTGCAATGGGCTTTAGTTTTGAGAGTGGATTTGAGATGTTTGTGGTTTGCAAGTGGCTTTAGGTTTGAGAGTGGATTAGAAATGTCTGTAGTTTGCAAGGGGACTGAGATTTGGGAGTGGATTTGAGATGTTTGTGGTTTGAAATCGGCTTTAGGTTTGAGAGTGGATTTCAGATGTTTGTGGATTGCAAGGGGCTTTAAGTTTGAGAGTGGATTTGAGGTGTCTTTGGTTTGCAAGGTTTTTTAGGTTTAGGAGTGGATTTGAGGTGTCTGTGTTTTGCAAGGGACTTTAGGTTTGGGAGTCAATTTGATGTGTCTGTGGTTTGCAAGGGGCTTTAGGTTTTGAGAGCGGATTTGAGATGTTTGTGGTTTACATAGGTCTTTAGGTTTGAGAGTGAATTTGTGATGTCTTTGGTTTGCAAGGGGGCTGAGATTTGGGAGTGGATTTGAGATGTCTGTGGTTTGCAAGGGGGCTTTAGGTCTGAGAGTGGATTTCAGATTTCTGTGGACTGCAAGCATTTTTAGGTTTGGGAGTGGATTTGAGATGTTTGTGGTTTGCAAGGGGACTGGGATTTGGTATTGGATTTGAGATGGCTGTGGTTTCCAAGGGGACTGCGATTTGGGAGTGGATTTGAGATGTCTGTGGTTTGCAAGTCGCTTTAGGTTTGACAGCGGATTTGAGATGTTTGTGGTTTACAAGGTGCTTTAGTTTTGAGAGTGGATTTGAGGTGTCTGTGGTTTACAAAGGGGCTGAGATTTGGGAGTGGATTTGAGATGTCTGTGGTTTGCAAGTGGCTTTAGATTTGAGAGCAGATTTGAGATGTTTGTGGATTGCAAGGGGCTTTAGGTTTGAGAGTGGATTTGAGCTGTTTGTGGTTTGCAAGGTGACTGCGATTTGGGATTGGATTTGAGATGTCTGTGGTTTGAAAGGGAACTGAGGTTTGGGAGTGGATTTGAGATGTCTGTGGTTTGCAAGGGGCTTTAGGTTTGAGAGCGGATTTGAGATGTATGTGGTTTGCAATGGGCTTTAGATTTGAGAGTGGATTTGAGATGTTTGTGGTTTGCAAGGGGCTTTACGTTTGAGAGTGGATTTGAGATGTTTGTGGTTTTCAAGAGGGCTTTAGATTTGAGAGTGGATTTGAGACGTCTGTGGTTTGCAAGGGGGCTGAGATTTCGGAGAGGATTTGAGATATCTGTGGTTTGCAAGGGGACTGGGATTTGGGAGTGGATTTGAGATGTCTGTGGTTTGCAAGCGGACTGAGGTTTGGGAGTGGATTTGAGATGGCTGTGGTTTGCAAGGGGTCTGAGGTTTGGAGTGGATTTGAGATGTCCGTAGTTTGCAAAGGGACTGAGATTTGGTAGAGGATTTGAGGTGTCTGTGGTTTGCAAGGGGACTGAGGTTTGGGAGAGGATTTGAGATGTCTGTGGTTTGCAAGGGGACTGGAATTTGGGAGTGGATTTGAGATGTCTGTGGTTTGCAAGCGGACTGAGTTTTGGGAGTGGATTTGGGAAGGCTGTGATTTGCAAGGGGTCTGAGGTTTGGAGTGGATTTGAGATGTCCGTAGTTTGCAAGGGGACTGAGATTTGGGAGAGGATTTGAGATGTCTGTGGTTTGCAAGGGGACTGAGGTTTGGGAGAGGATTTGAGATGTTTGTCGTTTGCAATGGGCTTTAGATTTGGGAGTGGATTTGAGATGTTTCTGGTTTGCAAGTGGCTTTAGGTTTGAGAGTGGATTTGAAGTGTCTGTGGTTTACAAGGGGGCTGAAATTTGGGACTGGTTTTGAGATGTCTGTAGTTTGCAAGGGGACTGAGATTTGGGAGAGGATTTCAGATCTCTGAGGTTTGCAAGGGGCTTCAGGTTTGAGAGTGGATTTGAGATGTTTGTGGTTTGCAAGTGGCTTTAGGTTTGAGAGTGGATTTGAGGTGTCTGTGGTTTGCTAGGGGCTACAATTTGGGACTGGATTTGATATGTCCGTGGTTTACAAGTGGCTTTAGATTTGAGAGCGGATTTGAGATGTTTCTGTTTTGCAATGGGCTTTAGTTTTGAGAGTGGATTTGAGATGTTTGTGGTTTGCAAGTGGCTTTAGGTTTGAGAGTGGATTAGAAATGTCTGTAGTTTGCAAGGGGACTGAGATTTGGGAGAGGATTTTAGATGTTTGTGGTTTGAAATCGGCTTTAGGTTTGAGAGTGGATTTCAGATGTTTGTGGATTGCAAGGGGCTTTAAGTTTGAGAGTGGATTTGAGGTGTCTTTGGTTTGCAAGGTTTTTTAGGTTTAGGAGTGGATTTGAGGTGTCTGTGTTTTGCAAGGGACTTTAGGTTTGGGAGTCAATTTGATGTGTCTGTGGTTTGCAAGGGGCTTTAGGTTTTGAGAGCGGATTTGAGATGTTTGTGGTTTACATAGGTCTTTAGGTTTGAGAGTGAATTTGTGATGTCTTTGGTTTGCAAGGGGGCTGAGATTTGGGAGTGGATTTGAGATGTCTCTAGTTTGCAAGCGGACTGAGATTTGGGAGAAGATTTGAGATGTCTGTGGTTTGCAAGGGGGCTTTAGGTCTGAGAGTGGATTTCAGATGTCCGTGGACTGCAAGCATTTTTAGGTTTGGGAGTGGATTTGAGATGTTTGTGGTTTGCAAGGGGACTGGGATTTGGTATTGGATTTGAGATGGCTGTGGTTTCCAAGGGGACTGCGATTTGGGAGTGGATTTGAGATGTCTGTGGTTTGCAAGTCGCTTTAGGTTTGACAGCGGATTTGAGATGTTTGTGGTTTACAAGGTGCTTTAGTTTTGAGAGTGGATTTGAGGTGTCTGTGGTTTACAAAGGGGCTGAGATTTGGGAGTGGATTTGAGATGTCTGTGGTTTGCAAGTGGCTTTAGATTTGAGAGCAGATTTGAGATGTTTGTGGATTGCAAGGGGCTTTAGGTTTGAGAGTGGATTTGAGCTGTTTGTGGTTTGCAAGTTGACTGCGATTTGGGATTGGATTTGAGATGTCTGTGGTTTGAAAGGGGACTGAGGTTTGGGAGTGGATTTGAGATGTCTGTGGTTTGCAAGGGGCTTTAGGTTTGAGAGCGGATTTGAGATGTATGTGGTTTGCAATGGGCTTTAGATTTGAGAGTGGATTTGAGATGTTTGTGGTTTGCAAGGGGCTTTACGTTTGAGAGTGGATTTGAGATGTTTGTGGTTTTCAAGAGGGCTTTAGATTTGAGAGTGGATTTGAGACGTCTGTGGTTTGCAAGGGGGCTGAGATTTCGGAGAGGATTTGAGATATCTGTGGTTTGCAAGGGGACTGGGATTTGGGAGTGGATTTGAGATGTCTGTGGTTTGCAAGCGGACTGAGGTTTGGGAGAGGATTTCAGATCTCTGAGGTTTGCAAGGGGCTTCAGGTTTGAGAGTGGATTTGAGATGTTTGTGGTTTGCAAGTGGCTTTAGGTTTGAGAGTGGATTTGAGGTGTCTGTGGTTTGCTAGGGGCTACAATTTGGGACTGGATTTGATATGTCCGTGGTTTACAAGTGGCTTTAGATTTGAGAGCGGATTTGAGATGTTTCTGTTTTGCAATGGGCTTTAGTTTTGAAAGTGGATTTGAGATGTTTGTGGTTTGCAAGTGGCTTTAGGTTTGAGAGTGGATTAGAAATGTCTGTAGTTTGCAAGGGGACTGAGATTTGGGAGTGGATTTGAGATGTTTGTGGTTTGAAATCGGCTTTAGGTTTGAGAGTGGATTTCAGATGTTTGTGGATTGCAAGGGGCTTTAAGTTTGAGAGTGGATTTGAGGTGTCTTTGGTTTGCAAGTTTTTTAGGTTTAGGAGTGGATTTGAGGTGTCTGTGGTTTGCAAGGGACTTTAGGTTTGGGAGTCAATTTGAGATGTATGTGGTTTGCAATGGGCTTTAGATTTGAGAGTGGATTTGAGATGTTTGTGGTTTTCAAGAGGGCTTTAGATTTGAGAGTGGATTTGAGATGTCTGTGGTTTGCAAGGGGGCTGAGATTTCGGAGAGGATTTGAGATATCTGTGGTTTGCAAGGGGACTGGGATTTGGGAGTGGATTTGACATGTCTGTGGTTTGCAGGCGGACTGAGGTTTGGGAGTGGATTTGAGATGTCCGTAGTTTGCAAAGGGACTGAGATTTGGTAGAGGATTTGAGGTGTCTGTGGTTTGCAAGGGGACTGAGGTTTGGGAGAGGATTTGAGATGTCTGTGGTTTGCAAGGGGACTGGAATTTGGGAGTGGATTTGAGATGTCTGTGGTTTGCAAGCGGACTGAGGTTTGGGAGTGGATTTGAGATGTTTGTGGTTTGCAAGTGGCTTTAGGTTTGAGAGTGGATTTGAGGTGTCTGTGGTTTTACAAGGGGGCTGAAATTTGGGACTGGTTTTGAGATGTCTGTAGTTTGCAAGGGGACTGAGATTTGGGAGAGGATTTCAGATCTCTGAGGTTTGCAAGGGGCTTCAGGTTTGAGAGTGGATTTGAGATGTTTGTGGTTTGCAAGTGGCTTTAGTTTTGAGAGTGGATTTGAGGTGTCTGTGGTTTGCTAGGGGCTACAATTTGGGACTGGATTTGATATGTCCGTGGTTTACAAGTGGCTTTAGATTTGAGAGCGGATTTGAGATGTTTCTGTTTTGCAATGGGCTTTAGTTTTGAGAGTGGATTTGAGATGTTTGTGGTTTGCAAGTGGCTTTAGGTTTGAGAGTGGATTAGAAATGTCTGTAGTTTGCAAGGGGACTGAGATTTGGGAGTGGATTTGAGATGTTTGTGGTTTGAAATCGGCTTTAGGTTTGAGAGTGGATTTCAGATGTTTGTGGATTGCAAGGGGCTTTAAGTTTGAGAGTGGATTTGAGGTGTCTTTGGTTTGCAAGGTTTTTTAGGTTTAGGAGTGGATTTGAGGTGTCTGTGTTTTGCAAGGGACTTTAGGTTTGGGAGTCAATTTGATGTGTCTGTGGTTTGCAAGGGGCTTTAGGTTTTGAGAGCGGATTTGAGATGTTTGTGGTTTACATAGGTCTTTAGGTTTGAGAGTGAATTTGTGATGTCTTTGGTTTGCAAGGGGGCTGAGATTTGGGAGTGGATTTGAGATGTCTGTGGTTTGCAAGGGGGCTTTAGGTCTGAGAGTGGATTTCAGATTTCTGTGGACTGCAAGCATTTTTAGGTTTGGGAGTGGATTTGAGATGTTTGTGGTTTGCAAGGGGACTGGGATTTGGTATTGGATTTGAGATGGCTGTGGTTTCCAAGGGGACTGCGATTTGGGAGTGGATTTGAGATGTCTGTGGTTTGCAAGTCGCTTTAGGTTTGACAGCGGATTTGAGATGTTTGTGGTTTACAAGGTGCTTTAGTTTTGAGAGTGGATTTGAGGTGTCTGTGGTTTACAAAGGGGCTGAGATTTGGGAGTGGATTTGAGATGTCTGTGGTTTGCAAGTGGCTTTAGATTTGAGAGCAGATTTGAGATGTTTGTGGATTGCAAGGGGCTTTAGGTTTGAGAGTGGATTTGAGCTGTTTGTGGTTTGCAAGGTGACTGCGATTTGGGATTGGATTTGAGATGTCTGTGGTTTGAAAGGGGACTGAGGTTTGGGAGTGGATTTGAGATGTCTGTGGTTTGCAAGGGGCTTTAGTTTTGAGAGCGGATTTGAGATGTATGTGGTTTGCAATGGGCTTTAGATTTGAGAGTGGATTTGAGATGTTTGTGGTTTGCAAGGGGCTTTACGTTTGAGAGTGGATTTGAGATGTTTGTGGTTTTCAAGAGGGCTTTAGATTTGAGAGTGGATTTGAGACGTCTGTGGTTTGCAAGGGGGCTGAGATTTCGGAGAGGATTTGAGATATCTGTGGTTTGCAAGGGGACTGGGATTTGGGAGTGGATTTGAGATGTCTGTGGTTTGCAAGCGGACTGAGGTTTGGGAGTGGATTTGAGATGGCTGTGGTTTGCAAGGGGTCTGAGGTTTGGAGTGGATTTGAGATGTCCGTAGTTTGCAAAGGGACTGAGATTTGGTAGAGGATTTGAGGTGTCTGTGGTTTGCAAGGGGACTGAGGTTTGGGAGAGGATTTGAGATGTCTGTGGTTTGCAAGGGGACTGGAATTTGGGAGTGGATTTGAGATGTCTGTGGTTTGCAAGCGGACTGAGGTTTGGGAGTGGATTTGGGAAGGCTGTGATTTGCAAGGGGTCTGAGGTTTGGAGTGGATTTGAGATGTCCGTAGTTTGCAAGGGGACTGAGATTTGGGAGAGGATTTGAGATGTTTGTCGTTTGCAATGGGCTTTAGATTTGGGAGTGGATTTGAGATGTTTCTGGTTTGCAAGTGGCTTTAGGTTTGAGAGTGGATTTGAAGTGTCTGTGGTTTACAAGGGGGCTGAAATTTGGGACTGGTTTTGAGATGTCTGTAGTTTGCAAGGGGACTGAGATTTGGGAGAGGATTTCAGATCTCTGAGGTTTGCAAGGGGCTTCAGGTTTGAGAGTGGATTTGAGATGTTTGTGGTTTGCAAGTGGCTTTAGGTTTGAGAGTGGATTTGAGGTGTCTGTGGTTTGCTAGGGGCTACAATTTGGGACTGGATTTGATATGTCCGTGGTTTACAAGTGGCTTTAGATTTGAGAGCGGATTTGAGATGTTTCTGTTTTGCAATGGGCTTTAGTTTTGAGAGTGGATTTGAGATGTTTGTGGTTTGCAAGTGGCTTTAGGTTTGAGAGTGGATTAGAAATGTCTGTAGTTTGCAAGGGGACTGAGATTTGGGAGAGGATTTTAGATGTTTGTGGTTTGAAATCGGCTTTAGGTTTGAGAGTGGATTTCAGATGTTTGTGGATTGCAAGGGGCTTTAAGTTTGAGAGTGGATTTGAGGTGTCTTTGGTTTGCAAGGTTTTTTAGGTTTAGGAGTGGATTTGAGGTGTCTGTGTTTTGCAAGGGACTTTAGGTTTGGGAGTCAATTTGATGTGTCTGTGGTTTGCAAGGGGCTTTAGGTTTTGAGAGCGGATTTGAGATGTTTGTGGTTTACATAGGTCTTTAGGTTTGAGAGTGAATTTGTGATGTCTTTGGTTTGCAAGGGGGCTGAGATTTGGGAGTGGATTTGAGATGTCTCTAGTTTGCAAGCGGACTGAGATTTGGGAGAAGATTTGAGATGTCTGTGGTTTGCAAGGGGGCTTTAGGTCTGAGAGTGGATTTCAGATGTCTGTGGACTGCAAGCATTTTTAGGTTTGAGAGTGGATTTGAGATGTTTGTGGTTTGCAAGGGGACTGGGATTTGGTATTGGATTTGAGATGGCTGTGGTTTCCAAGGGGACTGCGATTTGGGAGTGGATTTGAGATGTCTGTGGTTTGCAAGTCGCTTTAGGTTTGACAGCGGATTTGAGATGTTTGTGGTTTACAAGGTGCTTTAGTTTTGAGAGTGGATTTGAGGTGTCTGTGGTTTACAAAGGGGCTGAGATTTGGGAGTGGATTTGAGATGTCTGTGGTTTGCAAGTGGCTTTAGATTTGAGAGCAGATTTGAGATGTTTGTGGATTGCAAGGGGCTTTAGGTTTGAGAGTGGATTTGAGCTGTTTGTGGTTTGCAAGTTGACTGCTATTTGGGATTGGATTTGAGATGTCTGTGGTTTGAAAGGGGACTGAGGTTTGGGAGTGGATTTGAGATGTCTGTGGTTTGCAAGGGGCTTTAGGTTTGAGAGCGGATTTGAGATGTATGTGGTTTGCAATGGGCTTTAGATTTGAGAGTGGATTTGAGATGTTTGTGGTTTGCAAGGGGCTTTACGTTTGAGAGTGGATTTGAGATGTTTGTGGTTTTCAAGAGGGCTTTAGATTTGAGAGTGGATTTGAGACGTCTGTGGTTTGCAAGGGGGCTGAGATTTCGGAGAGGATTTGAGATATCTGTGGTTTGCAAGGGGACTGGGATTTGGGAGTGGATTTGAGATGTCTGTGGTTTGCAAGCGGACTGAGGTTTGGGAGTGGATTTGAGATGGCTGTGGTTTGCAAGGGGTCTGAGGTTTGGAGTGGATTTGAGATGTCCGTAGTTTGCAAAGGGACTGAGATTTGGTAGAGGATTTGAGGTGTCTGTGGTTTGCAAGGGGACTGAGGTTTGGAAGAGGATTTGAGATGTCTGTGGTTTGCAAGGGGACTGGAATTTGGGAGTGGATTTGAGATGTCTGTGGTTTGCAAGCGGACTGAGGTTTGGGAGTGGATTTGGGAAGGCTGTGATTTGCAAGGGGTCTGAGGTTTGGAGTGGATTTGAGATGTCCGTAGTTTGCAAGGGGACTGAGATTTGGGAGAGGATTTGAGATGTCTGTGGTTTGCAAGGGGACTGAGGTTTGGGAGAGGATTTGAGATGTTTGTGGTTTGCAATGGGCTTTAGATTTGGGAGTGGATTTGAGATGTATCTGGTTTGCAAGTGGCTTTAGGTTTGAGAGTGGATTTGAAGTGTCTGTGGTTTACAAGGGGGCTGAAATTTGGGACTGGTTTTGATATGTCTGTAGTTTGCAAGGGGACTGAGATTTGGGAGAGGATTTCAGATCTCTGAGGTTTGCAAGGGGCTTCAGGTTTGAGAGTGGATTTGAGATGTTTGTGGTTTGCAAGTGGCTTTAGGTTTGAGAGTGGATTTGAGGTGTCTGTGGTTTGCTAGGGGCTACAATTTGGGACTGGATTTGATATGTCCGTGGTTTACAAGTGGCTTTAGATTTGAGAGCGGATTTGAGATGTTTCTGTTTTGCAATGGGCTTTAGTTTTGAGAGTGGATTTGAGATGTTTGTGGTTTGCAAGTGGCTTTAGGTTTGAGAGTGGATTAGAAATGTCTGTAGTTTGCAAGGGGACTGAGATTTGGGAGTGGATTTGAGATGTTTGTGGTTTGAAATCGGCTTTAGGTTTGAGAGTGGATTTCAGATGTTTGTGGATTGCAAGGGGCTTTAAGTTTGAGAGTGGATTTGAGGTGTCTTTGGTTTGCAAGGTTTTTTAGGTTTAGGAGTGGATTTGAGGTGTCTGTGTTTTGCAAGGGACTTTAGGTTTGGGAGTCAATTTGATGTGTCTGTGGTTTGCAAGGGGCTTTAGGTTTGAGAGCGGATTAGAAATGTCTGTAGTTTGCAAGCGGCTTTAGGTTTGGGAGTGGATTTGAGATGTTTGTGGTTTGCAATCGGCTTTAGGTTTGAGAGTGGATTTGAGATGTTTGTGATTTGCAAGTGGCTTTAGGTTTGAGAGTGGATTTGAGGTGTCTGTGGTTTTCAAGGGGGCTGAGATTTGGGACTGGATTTGAGATATCTGTGGTTTGCAACGGCTTTAGGTTTGAGAGTGCTTTTGAGGCGTCTGTGTTTTGCAAGGGGGCTGAGATTTGGGAGTGGATTTGAGATGTCTGTGGTTTAAGGGGCTTTAGGTTTTGAGAGCGGATTTGAGATGTTTGTGGTTTACATAGGGCTTTATGTTTGAGAGTGAATTTGTGCTGTCTTTGGTTTGCAAGGTGGCTGAGATTTGGGATTGGATTTGAGATGTCTGTAGTTTGCAAGCGGACTGAGATTTGGGAGAGGATTTTAGATGTCTGTGGTTTGCAAGCGGACTGAGGTTTGGGAGTGGATTTGAGATGTTTGTGGTTTGCAATGGGCTTTAGATTTGGGAGTGGATTTGAGATGTTTGTGGTTTGCAAGTGGCTTTAGGTTTGAGAGTGGATTTGAAGTGTCTGTGGTTTACAAGGGGGCTGAAATTTGGGACTGGTTTTGAGATGTCTGTAGTTTGCAAGGGGACTGAGATTTGGGAGAGGATTTCAGATCTCTGAGGTTTGCAAGGGGCTTCAGGTTTGAGAGTGGATTTGAGATGTTTGTGGTTTGCAAGTGGCTTTAGGTTTGAGAGTGGATTTGAGGTGTCTGTGGTTTGCTAGGGGCTACAATTTGGGACTGGATTTGATATGTCCGTGGTTTACAAGTGGCTTTAGATTTGAGAGCGGATTTGAGATGTTTCTGTTTTGCAATGGGCTTTAGTTTTGAGAGTGGATTTGAGATGTTTGTGGTTTGCAAGGGGACTGGGATTTGGTATTGGATTTGAGATGGCTGTGGTTTCCAAGGGGACTGCGATTTGGGAGTGGATTTGAGATGTCTGTGGTTTGCAAGTCGCTTTAGGTTTGACAGCGGATTTGAGATGTTTGTGGTTTACAAGGTGCTTTAGTTTTGAGAGTGGATTTGAGGTGTCTGTGGTTTACAAAGGGGCTGAGATTTGGGAGTGGATTTGAGATGTCTGTGGTTTGCAAGTGGCTTTAGGTTTGAGAGCAGATTTGAGATGTTTATGGATTGCAAGGGGCTTTAGGTTTGAGAGTGGATTTGAGCTGTTTGTGGTTTGCAAGGTGACTGCGATTTGGGATTGGATTTGAGATGTCTGTGGTTTGAAAGGGGACTGAGGTTTGGGAGTGGATTTGAGATGTCTGTGGTTTGCAAGGGGCTTTAGGTTTGAGAGCGGATTTGAGATGTATGTGGTTTGCAATGGGCTTTAGATTTGAGAGTGGATTTGAGATGTATGTGGTTTGCAATGGGCTTTAGATTTGAGAGTGGATTTGAGATGTTTGTGGTTTGCAAGGGGCTTTACGTTTGAGAGTGGATTTGAGATGTTTGTGTTTTTCAAGAGGGCTTTAGATTTGAGAGTGGATTTGAGACTTCTGTGGTTTGCAAGGGGGCTGAGATTTCGGAGAGGATTTGAGATATCTGTGGTTTGCAAGGGGACTGGGATTTGGGAGTGGATTTGAGATGTCTGTGGTTTGCAAGCGGACTGAGGTTTGGGAGTGGATTTGAGATGGCTGTGGTTTGCAAGGGGTCTGAGGTTTGGAGTGGATTTGAGATGTCCGTAGTTTGCAAAGGGACTGAGATTTGGTAGAGGATTTGAGGTGTCTGTGGTTTGCAAGGGGACTGAGGTTTGGGAGAGGATTTGAGATGTCTGTGGTTTGCAAGGGGACTGGAATTTGGGAGTGGATTTGAGATGTCTGTGGTTTGCAAGCGGACTGAGGTTTGGGAGTGGATTTGGGAAGGCTGTGATTTGCAAGGGGTCTGAGGTTTGGAGTGGATTTGAGATGTCCGTAGTTTGCAAGGGGACTGAGATTTGGGAGAGGATTTGAGATGTCTGTGGTTTGCAAGGGGACTGAGGTTTGGGAGAGGATTTGAGATGTTTGTGGTTTGCCATGGGCTTTAGATTTGGGAGTGGATTTGAGGTGTCTGTGGTTTGCTAGGGACTACAATTTGGGACTGGATTTGATATGTCTGTGGTTTACAAGTGGCTTTAGATTTGAGAGCGGATTTGAGATGTTTCTGTTTTGCAATGTGCTTTAGTTTTGACAGTGGATTTGAGATGTTTGTGGTTTGCAAGCGGCTTTAGGTTCGGGAGTGGATTTGAGATGTTTGTGGTTTGCAATCGGCTTTAGGTTTGAGAGTGGATTTGAGATGTTTGTGATTTGCAACGGCTTTAGGTTTGAGAGTGTTTTTGAGGAGTCTGTGTTTTGCAAGGGGGCTGAGATTTGGGAGTGGATTTGAGATGTCTGTGGTTTAAGGGGCTTTAGGTTTTGAGAGCGGATTTGAGATGTTTGTGGTTTACATATGGCTTTATGTTTGAGAGTGAATTTGTGCTGTCTTTGGTTTGCAAGGTGGCTGAGATTTGGGATTGGATTTGAGATGTCTGTGGTTTGAAAGTCGCTTTAGGTTTGACAGCGGATTTGAGATGTTTGTGGTTTACAAGGTGCTTTAGTTTTGAGAGTGGATTTGAGGTGTCTGTGGTTTACAAAGGGGCTGAGATTTGGGAGTGGATTTGAGATGTCTGTGGTTTGCAAGTGGCTTTAGGTTTGAGAGCAGATTTGAGATGTTTGTGGATTGCAAGGGGCTTTAGGTTTGAGAGTGGATTTGAGCTGTTTGTGGTTTGCAAGGTGACTGCGATTTGGGATTGGATTTGAGATGTCTGTGGTTTGAAAGGGGACTGAGGTTTGGGAGTGGATTTGAGATGTCTGTGGTTTGCAAGGGGCTTTAGGTTTGAGAGCGGATTTGAGATGTATGTGGTTTGCAATGGGCTTTAGATTTGAGAGTGGATTTGAGATGTTTGTGGTTTGCAAGGGGCTTTACGTTTGAGAGTGGATTTGATATGTTTGTGGTTTTCAAGAGGGCTTTAGATTTGAGAGTGGATTTGAGACGTCTGTGGTTTGCAAGGGGGCTGAGATTTCGGAGAGGATTTGAGATATCTGTGGTTTGCAAGGGGACTGGGATTTGGGAGTGGATTTGAGATGTCTGTGGTTTGCAAGCGGACTGAGGTTTGGGAGTGGATTTGAGATGGCTGTGGTTTGCAAGGGGTCTGAGGTTTGGAGTGGATTTGAGATGTCCGTAGTTTGCAAAGGGACTGAGATTTGGTAGAGGATTTGAGGTGTCTGTGGTTTGCAAGGGGACTGGGATTTGGGATTGGATTTGAGATGGCTGTGGTTTCCAAGGGGACTGCGATTTGGGAGTGGATTTGAAATGTCTGTGGTTTGCAAGTCGCTTTAGGTTTGTCAGCGGATTTGAGATGATTGTGGTTTACAAGGTGCTTTAGTTTTGAGAGTGGATTTGAGGTGTCTGTGGTTTACAAAGGGGCTGAGATTTGGGAGTGGATTTGAGATGTCTGTGGTTTGCAAGTGGCTTTAGGTTTGAGAGCAGATTTGAGATGTTTGTGGATTGCAAGGGGCTTTAGGTTTGAGAGTGGATTTGAGATGTTTGTGGTTTGCAAGGTGACTGCGATTTGGGATTGGATTTGAGATGTCTGTGGTTTGAAAGGGGACTGCGGTTTGGGAGTGGATTTGAGATGTCTGTGGTTTGCAAGGGGCTTTAGGTTTGAGAGCGGATTTGAGATGTATGTGGTTTGCAATGGGCTTTAGATTTGAGAGTGGATTTGAGATGTTTGTGGTTTGCAAGGGGCTTTACGTTTGAGAGTGGATTTGATATGTTTGTGTTTTTCAAGAGGGCTTTAGATTTGAGAGTGGATTTGAGATGTCTGTGGTTTGCAAGGGGGCTGAGATTTCGGAGAGGATTTGAGATATCTGTGGTTTGCAAGGGGACTGGGATTTGGGAGTGGATTTGACATGTCTGTGGTTTGCAGGCGGACTGAGGTTTGGGAGTGGATTTGAGATGTCCGTAGTTTGCAAAGGGACTGAGATTTGGTAGAGGATTTGAGGTGTCTGTGGTTTGCAAGGGGACTGAGGTTTGGGAGAGGATTTGAGATGTCTTTGGTTTGCAAGGGGACTGGAATCTGGGAGTGGATTTGAGATGTCTGTGGTTTGCAAGCGGACTGAGGTTTGGGAGTGGATTTGAGATGTTTGTGGTTTGCAATGGGCTTTAGATTTGGGAGTGGATTTGAGATGTTTGTGGTTTGCAAGTGGCTTTAGGTTTGAGAGTGGATTTGAAGTGTCTGTGGTTTACAAGGGGGCTGAAATTTGGGACTGGTTTTGAGATGTCTGTAGTTTGCAAGGGGACTGAGATTTGGGAGAGGATTTCAGATCTCTGAGGTTTGCAAGGGGCTTCAGGTTTGAGAGTGGATTTGAGATGTCTGTGGTTTGCAAGGGGGCTGAGATTTCGGAGAGGATTTGAGATATCTGTGGTTTGCAAGGGGACTGGGATTTGGGAGTGGATTTGACATGTCTGTGGTTTGCAGGCGGACTGAGGTTTGGGAGTGGATTTGAGATGTCCGTAGTTTGCAAAGGGACTGAGATTTGGTAGAGGATTTGAGGTGTCTGTGGTTTGCAAGGGGACTGAGGTTTGGGAGAGGATTTGAGATGTCTGTGGTTTGCAAGGGGACTGGAATTTGGGAGTGGATTTGAGATGTCTGTGGTTTGCAAGCGGACTGAGGTTTGGGAGTGGATTTGAGATGTTTGTGGTTTGCAAGTGGCTTTAGGTTTGAGAGTGGATTTGAGGTGTCTGTGGTTTTACAAGGGGGCTGAAATTTGGGACTGGTTTTGAGATGTCTGTAGTTTGCAAGGGGACTGAGATTTGGGAGAGGATTTCAGATCTCTGAGGTTTGCAAGGGGCTTCAGGTTTGAGAGTGGATTTGAGATGTTTGTGGTTTGCAAGTGGCTTTAGGTTTGAGAGTGGATTTGAGGTGTCTGTGGTTTGCTAGGGGCTACAATTTGGGACTGGATTTGATATGTCCGTGGTTTACAAGTGGCTTTAGATTTGAGAGCGGATTTGAGATGTTTCTGTTTTGCAATGGGCTTTAGTTTTGAGAGTGGATTTGAGATGTTTGTGGTTTGCAAGTGGCTTTAGGTTTGAGAGTGGATTAGAAATGTCTGTAGTTTGCAAGGGGACTGAGATTTGGGAGTGGATTTGAGATGTTTGTGGTTTGAAATCGGCTTTAGGTTTGAGAGTGGATTTCAGATGTTTGTGGATTGCAAGGGGCTTTAAGTTTGAGAGTGGATTTGAGGTGTCTTTGGTTTGCAAGGTTTTTTAGGTTTAGGAGTGGATTTGAGGTGTCTGTGTTTTGCAAGGGACTTTAGGTTTGGGAGTCAATTTGATGTGTCTGTGGTTTGCAAGGGGCTTTAGGTTTTGAGAGCGGATTTGAGATGTTTGTGGTTTACATAGGTCTTTAGGTTTGAGAGTGAATTTGTGATGTCTTTGGTTTGCAAGGGGGCTGAGATTTGGGAGTGGATTTGAGATGTCTGTGGTTTGCAAGGGGGCTTTAGGTCTGAGAGTGGATTTCAGATTTCTGTGGACTGCAAGCATTTTTAGGTTTGGGAGTGGATTTGAGATGTTTGTGGTTTGCAAGGGGACTGGGATTTGGTATTGGATTTGAGATGGCTGTGGTTTCCAAGGGGACTGCGATTTGGGAGTGGATTTGAGATGTCTGTGGTTTGCAAGTCGCTTTAGGTTTGACAGCGGATTTGAGATGTTTGTGGTTTACAAGGTGCTTTAGTTTTGAGAGTGGATTTGAGGTGTCTGTGGTTTACAAAGGGGCTGAGATTTGGGAGTGGATTTGAGATGTCTGTGGTTTGCAAGTGGCTTTAGATTTGAGAGCAGATTTGAGATGTTTGTGGATTGCAAGGGGCTTTAGGTTTGAGAGTGGATTTGAGCTGTTTGTGGTTTGCAAGGTGACTGCGATTTGGGATTGGATTTGAGATGTCTGTGGTTTGAAAGGGGACTGAGCTTTGGGAGTGGATTTGAGATGTCTGTGGTTTGCAAGGGGCTTTAGGTTTGAGAGCGGATTTGAGATGTATGTGGTTTGCAATGGGCTTTAGATTTGAGAGTGGATTTGAGATGTTTGTGGTTTGCAAGGGGCTTTACGTTTCAGAGTGGATTTGAGACGTCTGTGGTTTGCAAGGGGGCTGAGATTTCGGAGAGGATTTGAGATATCTGTGGTTTGCAAGGGGACTGGGATTTGGGAGTGGATTTGAGATGTCTGTGGTTTGCAAGCGGACTGAGGTTTGGGAGTGGATTTGAGATGGCTGTGGTTTGCAAGGGGTCTGAGGTTTGGAGTGGATTTGAGATGTCCGTAGTTTGCAAAGGGACTGAGATTTGGTAGAGGATTTGAGGTGTCTGTGGTTTGCAAGGGGACTGAGGTTTGGGAGAGGATTTGAGATGTCTGTGGTTTGCAAGGGGACTGGAATTTGGGAGTGGATTTGAGATGTCTGTGGTTTGCAAGCGGACTGAGGTTTGGGAGTGGATTTGGGAAGGCTGTGATTTGCAAGGGGTCTGAGGTTTGGAGTGGATTTGAGATGTCCGTAGTTTGCAAGGGGACTGAGATTTGGGAGAGGATTTGAGATGTCTGTGGTTTGCAAGGGGACTGAGGTTTGGGAGAGGATTTGAGATGTTTGTCGTTTGCAATGGGCTTTAGATTTGGGAGTGGATTTGAGATGTTTCTGGTTTGCAAGTGGCTTTAGGTTTGAGAGTGGATTTGAAGTGTCTGTGGTTTACAAGGGGGCTGAAATTTGGGACTGGTTTTGAGATGTCTGTAGTTTGCAAGGGGACTGAGATTTGGGAGAGGATTTCAGATCTCTGAGGTTTGCAAGGGGCTTCAGGTTTGAGAGTGGATTTGAGATGTTTGTGGTTTGCAAGTGGCTTTAGGTTTGAGAGTGGATTTGAGGTGTCTGTGGTTTGCTAGGGGCTACAATTTGGGACTGGATTTGATATGTCCGTGGTTTACAAGTGGCTTTAGATTTGAGAGCGGATTTGAGATGTTTCTGTTTTGCAATGGGCTTTAGTTTTGAGAGTGGATTTGAGATGTTTGTGGTTTGCAAGTGGCTTTAGGTTTGAGAGTGGATTAGAAATGTCTGTAGTTTGCAAGGGGACTGAGATTTGGGAGAGGATTTTAGATGTTTGTGGTTTGAAATCGGCTTTAGGTTTGAGAGTGGATTTCAGATGTTTGTGGATTGCAAGGGGCTTTAATTTTGAGAGTGGATTTGAGGTGTCTTTGGTTTGCAAGGTTTTTTAGGTTTAGGAGTGGATTTGAGGTGTCTGTGTTTTGCAAGGGACTTTAGGTTTGGGAGTCAATTTGATGTGTCTGTGGTTTGCAAGGGGCTTTAGGTTTTGAGAGCGGATTTGAGATGTTTGTGGTTTACATAGGTCTTTAGGTTTGAGAGTGAATTTGTGATGTCTTTGGTTTGCAAGGGGGCTGAGATTTGGGAGTGGATTTGAGATGTCTCTAGTTTGCAAGCGGACTGAGATTTGGGAGAAGATTTGAGATGTCTGTGGTTTGCAAGGGGGCTTTAGGTCTGAGAGTGGATTTCAGATGTCTGTGGACTGCAAGCATTTTTAGGTTTGGGAGTGGATTTGAGATGTTTGTGGTTTGCAAGGGGACTGGGATTTGGTATTGGATTTGAGATGGCTGTGGTTTCCAAGGGGACTGCGATTTGGGAGTGGATTTGAGATGTCTGTGGTTTGCAAGTCGCTTTAGGTTTGACAGTGGATTTGAGATGTTTGTGGTTTACAAGGTGCTTTAGTTTTGAGAGTGGATTTGAGGTGTCTGTGGTTTACAAAGGGGCTGAGATTTGGGAGTGGATTTGAGATGTCTGTGGTTTGCAAGTGGCTTTAGATTTGAGAGCAGATTTGAGATGTTTGTGGATTGCAAGGGGCTTTAGGTTTGAGAGTGGATTTGAGCTGTTTGTGGTTTGCAAGTTGACTGCGATTTGGGATTGGATTTGAGATGTCTGTGGTTTGAAAGGGGACTGAGGTTTGGGAGTGGATTTGAGATGTCTGTGGTTTGCAAGGGGCTTTAGGTTTGAGAGCGGATTTGAGATGTATGTGGTTTGCAATGGGCTTTAGATTTGAGAGTGGATTTGAGATGTTTGTGGTTTGCAAGGGGCTTTACGTTTGAGAGTGGATTTGAGATGTTTGTGGTTTTCAAGAGGGCTTTAGATTTGAGAGTGGATTTGAGACGTCTGTGGTTTGCAAGGGGGCTGAGATTTCGGAGAGGATTTGAGATATCTGTGGTTTGCAAGGGGACTGGGATTTGGGAGTGGATTTGAGATGTCTGTGGTTTGCAAGCGGACTGAGGTTTGGGAGTGGATTTGAGATGGCTGTGGTTTGCAAGGGGTCTGAGGTTTGGAGTGGATTTGAGATGTCCGTAGTTTGCAAAGGGACTGAGATTTGGTAGAGGATTTGAGGTGTCTGTGGTTTGCAAGGGGACTGAGGTTTGGAAGAGGATTTGAGATGTCTGTGGTTTGCAAGGGGACTGGAATTTGGGAGTGGATTTGAGATGTCTGTGGTTTGCAAGCGGACTGAGGTTTGGGAGTGGATTTGGGAAGGCTGTGATTTGCAAGGGGTCTGAGGTTTGGAGTGGATTTGAGATGTCCGTAGTTTGCAAGGGGACTGAGATTTGGGAGAGGATTTGAGATGTCTGTGGTTTGCAAGGGGACTGAGGTTTGGGAGAGGATTTGAGATGTTTGTGGTTTGCAATGGGCTTTAGATTTGGGAGTGGATTTGAGATGTATCTGGTTTGCAAGTGGCTTTAGGTTTGAGAGTGGATTTGAAGTGTCTGTGGTTTACAAGGGGGCTGAAATTTGGGACTGGTTTTGATATGTCTGTAGTTTGCAAGGGGACTGAGATTTGGGAGAGGATTTCAGATCTCTGAGGTTTGCAAGGGGCTTCAGGTTTGAGAGTGGATTTGAGATGTTTGTGGTTTGCAAGTGGCTTTAGGTTTGAGAGTGGATTTGAGGTGTCTGTGGTTTGCTAGGGGCTACAATTTGGGACTGGATTTGATATGTCCGTGGTTTACAAGTGGCTTTAGATTTGAGAGCGGATTTGAGATGTTTCTGTTTTGCAATGGGCTTTAGTTTTGAGAGTGGATTTGAGATGTTTGTGGTTTGCAAGTGGCTTTAGGTTTGAGAGTGGATTAGAAATGTCTGTAGTTTGCAAGGGGACTGAGATTTGGGAGTGGATTTGAGATGTTTGTGGTTTGAAATCGGCTTTAGGTTTGAGAGTGGATTTCAGATGTTTGTGGATTGCAAGGGGCTTTAAGTTTGAGAGTGGATTTGAGGTGTCTTTGGTTTGCAAGGTTTTTTAGGTTTAGGAGTGGATTTGAGGTGTCTGTGTTTTGCAAGGGACTTTAGGTTTGGGAGTCAATTTGATGTGTCTGTGGTTTGCAAGGGGCTTTAGGTTTGAGAGCGGATTAGAAATGTCTGTAGTTTGCAAGCGGCTTTAGGTTTGGGAGTGGATTTGAGATGTTTGTGGTTTGCAATCGGCTTTAGGTTTGAGAGTGGATTTGAGATGTTTGTGATTTGCAAGTGGCTTTAGGTTTGAGAGTGGATTTGAGGTGTCTGTGGTTTTCAAGGGGGCTGAGATTTGGGACTGGATTTGAGATATCTGTGGTTTGCAACGGCTTTAGGTTTGAGAGTGCTTTTGAGGCGTCTGTGTTTTGCAAGGGGGCTGAGATTTGGGAGTGGATTTGAGATGTCTGTGGTTTAAGGGGCTTTAGGTTTTGAGAGCGGATTTGAGATGTTTGTGGTTTACATAGGGCTTTATGTTTGAGAGTGAATTTGTGCTGTCTTTGGTTTGCAAGGTGGCTGAGATTTGGGATTGGATTTGAGATGTCTGTAGATTGCAAGCGGACTGAGATTTGGGAGAGGATTTTAGATGTCTGTGGTTTGCAAGCGGACTGAGGTTTGGGAGTGGATTTGAGATGTTTGTGGTTTGCAATGGGCTTTAGATTTGGGAGTGGATTTGAGATGTTTGTGGTTTGCAAGTGGCTTTAGGTTTGAGAGTGGATTTGAAGTGTCTGTGGTTTACAAGGGGGCTGAAATTTGGGACTGGTTTTGAGATGTCTGTAGTTTGCAAGGGGACTGAGATTTGGGAGAGGATTTCAGATCTCTGAGGTTTGCAAGGGGCTTCAGGTTTGAGAGTGGATTTGAGATGTTTGTGGTTTGCAAGTGGCTTTAGGTTTGAGAGTGGATTTGAGGTGTCTGTGGTTTGCTAGGGGCTACAATTTGGGACTGGATTTGATATGTCCGTGGTTTACAAGTGGCTTTAGATTTGAGAGCGGATTTGAGATGTTTCTGTTTTGCAATGGGCTTTAGTTTTGAGAGTGGATTTGAGATGTTTGTGGTTTGCAAGGGGACTGGGATTTGGTATTGGATTTGAGATGGCTGTGGTTTCCAAGGGGACTGCGATTTGGGAGTGGATTTGAGATGTCTGTGGTTTGCAAGTCGCTTTAGGTTTGACAGCGGATTTGAGATGTTTGTGGTTTACAAGGTGCTTTAGTTTTGAGAGTGGATTTGAGGTGTCTGTGGTTTACAAAGGGGCTGAGATTTGGGAGTGGATTTGAGATGTCTGTGGTTTGCAAGTGGCTTTAGGTTTGAGAGCAGATTTGAGATGTTTATGGATTGCAAGGGGCTTTAGGTTTGAGAGTGGATTTGAGCTGTTTGTGGTTTGCAAGGTGACTGCGATTTGGGATTGGATTTGAGATGTCTGTGGTTTGAAAGGGGACTGAGGTTTGGGAGTGGATTTGAGATGTCTGTGGTTTGCAAGGGGCTTTAGGTTTGAGAGCGGATTTGAGATGTATGTGGTTTGCAATGGGCTTTAGATTTGAGAGTGGATTTGAGATGTATGTGGTTTGCAATGGGCTTTAGATTTGAGAGTGGATTTGAGATGTTTGTGGTTTGCAAGGGGCTTTACGTTTGAGAGTGGATTTGAGATGTTTGTGTTTTTCAAGAGGGCTTTAGATTTGAGAGTGGATTTGAGACTTCTGTGGTTTGCAAGGGGGCTGAGATTTCGGAGAGGATTTGAGATATCTGTGGTTTGCAAGGGGACTGGGATTTGGGAGTGGATTTGAGATGTCTGTGGTTTGCAAGCGGACTGAGGTTTGGGAGTGGATTTGAGATGGCTGTGGTTTGCAAGGGGTCTGAGGTTTGGAGTGGATTTGAGATGTCCGTAGTTTGCAAAGGGACTGAGATTTGGTAGAGGATTTGAGGTGTCTGTGGTTTGCAAGGGGACTGAGGTTTGGGAGAGGATTTGAGATGTCTGTGGTTTGCAAGGGGACTGGAATTTGGGAGTGGATTTGAGATGTCTGTGGTTTGCAAGCGGACTGAGGTTTGGGAGTGGATTTGGGAAGGCTGTGATTTGCAAGGGGTCTGAGGTTTGGAGTGGATTTGAGATGTCCGTAGTTTGCAAGGGGACTGAGATTTGGGAGAGGATTTGAGATGTCTGTGGTTTGCAAGGGGACTGAGGTTTGGGAGAGGATTTGAGATGTTTGTGGTTTGCCATGGGCTTTAGATTTGGGAGTGGATTTGAGGTGTCTGTGGTTTGCTAGGGACTACAATTTGGGACTGGATTTGATATGTCTGTGGTTTACAAGTGGCTTTAGATTTGAGAGCGGATTTGAGATGTTTCTGTTTTGCAATGTGCTTTAGTTTTGACAGTGGATTTGAGATGTTTGTGGTTTGCAAGCGGCTTTAGGTTCGGGAGTGGATTTGAGATGTTTGTGGTTTGCAATCGGCTTTAGGTTTGAGAGTGGATTTGAGATGTTTGTGATTTGCAACGGCTTTAGGTTTGAGAGTGTTTTTGAGGAGTCTGTGTTTTGCAAGGGGGCTGAGATTTGGGAGTGGATTTGAGATGTCTGTGGTTTAAGGGGCTTTAGGTTTTGAGAGCGGATTTGAGATGTTTGTGGTTTACATATGGCTTTATGTTTGAGAGTGAATTTGTGCTGTCTTTGGTTTGCAAGGTGGCTGAGATTTGGGATTGGATTTGAGATGTCTGTGGTTTGAAAGTCGCTTTAGGTTTGACAGCGGATTTGAGATGTTTGTGGTTTACAAGGTGCTTTAGTTTTGAGAGTGGATTTGAGGTGTCTGTGGTTTACAAAGGGGCTGAGATTTGGGAGTGGATTTGAGATGTCTGTGGTTTGCAAGTGGCTTTAGGTTTGAGAGCAGATTTGAGATGTTTGTGGATTGCAAGGGGCTTTAGGTTTGAGAGTGGATTTGAGCTGTTTGTGGTTTGCAAGGTGACTGCGATTTGGGATTGGATTTGAGATGTCTGTGGTTTGAAAGGGGACTGAGGTTTGGGAGTGGATTTGAGATGTCTGTGGTTTGCAAGGGGCTTTAGGTTTGAGAGCGGATTTGAGATGTATGTGGTTTGCAATGGGCTTTAGATTTGAGAGTGGATTTGAGATGTCTGTGGTTTATAAAGGGGCTGAGATTTGGGAGTGGATTTGAGATGTCTGTGTTTAGCAAGTGGCTTTAGGTTTGAGAGCAGATTTGAGATGTTTGTGGATTGCAAGGGGCTTTAGGTTTGAGAGTGGATTTGTGCTGTCTTTGGTTTGCAAGGTGGCTGAGATTTGGGATTGGATTTGAGATGTCTGTAGTTTGCAAGCGGACTGAGATTTGGGAGAGGATTTTAGATGTCTGTGGTTTGCATGGGGCTTTAGGTTTGAGAGTGGATTTCAGATGTTTGTGGATTGCAAGGGGCTTTAGGTTTGAGAGTGGTTTTGAGGTGTATTTGGTTTGCATTTTTTTTTAGGTTTAGGAGTGGATTTGAGGAGTCTGTGGTTTGCAAGGGACTTTAGGTTTGGGAGTCAATTTGATGTGTCTGTGCTTTGCAAGGGGCTTTAGGTTTTGAGAGCGGATTTGAGATGTTTGTGGTTTACATAGGTCTTTAGGTTTGAGAGTGAATTTGTGATGTCTTTGGTTTGCAAGGGGGCTGAGATTTGGGAGTGGATTTGAGATGTCTGTGGTTTGCAAGGGGGCTTTAGGTCTGAGAGTGGATTTCATATGTCTGTGGACTGCAAGCTTTTTTAGGTTTGGTAGTGGATTTGAGATGTTTGTGGTTTGCAAGGGGCCTGGGATTTGGGATTGGATTTGAGATGGCTGTGGTTTGCAAGGGGACTGCGATTTGGGAGTGAATTTGAGATGTCTGTGGTTTGCAAGTCACTTTAGGTTTGACAGCAGATTTGAGATGTTTGTGGTTTACAAGGTGCTTTAGTTTTGTGAGTGGATTTGAGGTGTCTGTGGTTTATAAAGGGGCTGAGATTTGGGAGTGGATTTGAGATGTCTGTGTTTAGCAAGTGGCTTTAGGTTTGAGAGCAGATTTGAGATGTTTGTGGATTGCAAGGGGCTTTAGGTTTGAGAGTGGATTTGAGATATCTGTGGTTTGAAAGGGGACTGAGGTTTGGGAGTGTATTTGAGATGTCTGTGGTTTGCAAGTGACTTCAGGTTTGAGAGCGGATTTGAGATGTATGTGGTTTGCAAGGGGGCTGAGATTTCGAGAGGATTTGAGATATCTGTGGTTTGCAAGGGGACTGGGATTTGGGAGTGGATTTGACATGTCTGTGGTTTGCAAGCGGACTGAGGTTTGGGAGTGGATTTGAGATGGCTGTGGTTTGCAAGGGGTCTGAGGTTTGGAGTGGATTTGAGATGTCCGTAGTTTGCAAAGGGACTGAGATTTGGTAGAGGATTTGAGGTGTCTGTGGTTTGCAAGGGGACTGAGGTTTGGGAGAGGATTTGAGATGTCTGTGGTTTGCAAGGGGAATGGAATTTGGGAGTGGATTTGAGATGTCTGTAGTTTGCAAGCGGACTGAGGTTTGGGAGTGGATTTGAGATGGCTATGGTTTGCAAGGGGTCTGAGGTTTGGAGTGGATTTGAGATGTCCGTAGTTTGCAAAGGGACTGAGATTTGGTAGAGGATTTGAGGTGTCTGTGGTTTGCAAGGGGACTGAGGTTTGGGAGAGGATTTGAGATGTCTGTGGTTTGCAAGGGGACTGGAATTTGGGATTGGATTTGTGATGTCTGTGGTTTGCAAGCGGACTGAGGTTTGGGAGTGGATTTGGGAAGGCTGTGATTTGCAAGGGGTCTGAGGTTTGGAGTGGATTTGAGATGTCTGTGGTTTGCAAGGGGACTGAGGTTTGGGAGAGGATTTGAGATGTTTGTGATTTGCAATGGGCTTTAGATTTGGGAGTGGATTTGTGATGTTTCTGGTTTGCAAGTGGCTTTAGGTTTGAGAGTGGATTTGAAGTGTCTGTGGTTTACAAGGGGGCTGAAATTTGGGACTGGTTTTGAGATGTCTGTAGTTTGCAAGGGGACTGAGATTTGGGAGAGGATTTCAGATCTCTGAGGTTTGCAAGGGGCTTCAGGTTTGAGAGTGGATTTGAGATGTTTGTGGTTTGCAAGTGGCTTTAGGTTTGAGAGTGGATTTGAGGTGTCTGTGGTTTGCTAGGGGCTACAATTTGGGACTGGATTTGATATGTCTGTGGTTTACATGTGGCTTTAGATTTGAGAGCGGATTTGAGATGTTTCTGTTTTGCAATGGGCTTTAGTTTTGAGAGTGGATTTGAGATGTTTGTGGTTTGCAAGTGGCTTTAGGTTTGAGAGTGGATTAGAAATGTCTGTAGTTTGCAAGGGGACTGAGATTTGGGAGAGGATTTTCAGATGTCTGTGGTTTGCAAGCGGCTTTAGGTTTGGGAGTGGATTTGAGATGTTTGTGATTTGCAAGTGGCTTTAGGTTTGAGAGTGGATTTGAGGTGTCTGTGGTTTTCAAGGGGGCTGAGATTTGGGACTGGATTTGAGATATCTGTGGTTTGCAAGGGGCTTTAGGTTTAAGAGTGTTTTTGAGGAGTCTGTGTTTTGCAAGGGGGCTGAGATTTGGGAGTGGATTTGAGATGTCTGTGGTTTAAGGGGCTTTAGGTTTTGAGAGCGGATTTGAGATGTTTGTGGTTTACATAGGGCTTTAGGTTTGAGAGTGAATTTGTGCTGTCTTTGGTTTGCAAGGTGGCTGAGATTTGGGATTCGATTTGAGATGTCTGTAGTTTGCAAGCGGACTGAGATTTGGGAGAGGATTTTAGATGTCTGTGGTTTGCATGGGGCTTTAGGTTTGAGAGTGTTTTTCAGGAGTCTGTGTTTTGCAAGGGGGCTGAGATTTGGGAGTGGATTTGAGATGTCTGTGGTTTAAGGGGCTTTAGGTTTTGTGAGCGGATTTGAGATGTTTTTGGTTTACATAGGGCTTTATGTTTGAGAGTGAATTTGTGCTGTCTTTGGTTTGCAAGGTGGCTGAGATTTGGGATTGGATTTGACATGTCTGTAGTTTGCAAGCGGACTGAGATTTGGGAGAGGATTTTAGATGTCTGTGGTTTGCATGGGGCTTTAGGTTTGAGAGTGGATTTCAGATGTTTGTGGATTGCAAGGGGCTTTAGGTTTGAGAGTGGATTTGAGGTGTCTTTGGTTTGCAAGGTTTTTTAGGTTTAGGAGTGGATTTGAGGAGTCTGTGGTTTGCAAGGGACTTTAGGTTTGGGAGTCAATTTGATGTGTCTGTGGTTTAAGGGGCTTTAGGTTTTGAGAGCGGATTTGAGATGTTTGTGGTTTACATAGGGCTTTATGTTTGAGAGTGAATTTGTGCTGTCTTTGGTTTGCAAGGTGGCTGAGATTTGGGATTGGATTTGAGATGTCTGTAGTTTGCAAGCGGACTGAGATTTGGGAGAGGATTTTAGATGTCTGTGGTTTGCATGGGGCTTTAGGTTTGAGAGTGGATTTCAGATGTTTGTGGATTGCAAGGGGCTTTAGGTTTGAGAGTGGTTTTGAGGTGTATTTGGTTTGCATTTTTTTTTAGGTTTAGGAGTGGATTTGAGGAGTCTGTGGTTTGCAAGGGACTTTAGGTTTGGGAGTCAATTTGATGTGTCTGTGCTTTGCAAGGGGCTTTAGGTTTTGAGAGCGGATTTGAGATGTTTGTGGTTTACATAGGTCTTTAGGTTTGAGAGTGAATTTGTGATGTCTTTGGTTTGCAAGGGGGCTGAGATTTGGGAGTGGATTTGAGATGTCTGTGGTTTGCAAGGGGGCTTTAGGTCTGAGAGTGGATTTCATATGTCTGTGGACTGCAAGCTTTTTTAGGTTTGGTAGTGGATTTGAGATGTTTGTGGTTTGCAAGGGGCCTGGGATTTGGGATTGGATTTGAGATGGCTGTGGTTTGCAAGGGGACTGCGATTTGGGAGTGAATTTGAGATGTCTGTGGTTTGCAAGTCACTTTAGGTTTGACAGCAGATTTGAGATGTTTGTGGTTTACAAGGTGCTTTAGTTTTGTGAGTGGATTTGAGGTGTCTGTGGTTTATAAAGGGGCTGAGATTTGGGAGTGGATTTGAGATGTCTGTGTTTAGCAAGTGGCTTTAGGTTTGAGAGCAGATTTGAGATGTTTGTGGATTGCAAGGGGCTTTAGGTTTGAGAGTGGATTTGAGATATCTGTGGTTTGAAAGGGGACTGAGGTTTGGGAGTGTATTTGAGATGTCTGTGGTTTGCAAGTGACTTCAGGTTTGAGAGCGGATTTGAGATGTATGTGGTTTGCAAGGGGGCTGAGATTTCGAGAGGATTTGAGATATCTGTGGTTTGCAAGGGGACTGGGATTTGGGAGTGGATTTGACATGTCTGTGGTTTGCAAGCGGACTGAGGTTTGGGAGTGGATTTGAGATGGCTGTGGTTTGCAAGGGGTCTGAGGTTTGGAGTGGATTTTAGATGTCCGTAGTTTGCAAAGGGACTGAGATTTGGTAGAGGATTTGAGGTGTCTGTGGTTTGCAAGGGGACTGAGGTTTGGGAGAGGATTTGAGATGTCTGTGGTTTGCAAGGGGAATGGAATTTGGGAGTGGATTTGAGATGTCTGTAGTTTGCAAGCGGACTGAGGTTTGGGAGTGGATTTGAGATGGCTATGGTTTGCAAGGGGTCTGAGGTTTGGAGTGGATTTGAGATGTCCGTAGTTTGCAAAGGGACTGAGATTTGGTAGAGGATTTGAGGTGTCTGTGGTTTGCAAGGGGACTGAGGTTTGGGAGAGGATTTGAGATGTCTGTGGTTTGCAAGGGGACTGGAATTTGGGATTGGATTTGTGATGTCTGTGGTTTGCAAGCGGACTGAGGTTTGGGAGTGGATTTGGGAAGGCTGTGATTTGCAAGGGGTCTGAGGTTTGGAGTGGATTTGAGATGTCTGTGGTTTGCAAGGGGACTGAGGTTTGGGAGAGGATTTGAGATGTTTGTGATTTGCAATGGGCTTTAGATTTGGGAGTGGATTTGTGATGTTTCTGGTTTGCAAGTGGCTTTAGGTTTGAGAGTGGATTTGAAGTGTCTGTGGTTTACAAGGGGGCTGAAATTTGGGACTGGTTTTGAAATGTCTGTAGTTTGCAAGGGGACTGAGATTTGGGAGAGGATTTCAGATCTCTGAGGTTTGCAAGGGGCTTCAGGTTTGAGAGTGGATTTGAGATGTTTGTGGTTTGCAAGTGGCTTTAGGTTTGAGAGTGGATTTGAGGTGTCTGTGGTTTGCTAGGGGCTACAATTTGGGACTGGATTTGATATGTCTGTGGTTTACATGTGGCTTTAGATTTGAGAGCGGATTTGAGATGTTTCTGTTTTGCAATGGGCTTTAGTTTTGAGAGTGGATTTGAGATGTTTGTGGTTTGCAAGTGGCTTTAGGTTTGAGAGTGGATTAGAAATGTCTGTAGTTTGCAAGGGGACTGAGATTTGGGAGAGGATTTTCAGATGTCTGTGGTTTGCAAGCGGCTTTAGGTTTGGGAGTGGATTTGAGATGTTTGTGATTTGCAAGTGGCTTTAGGTTTGAGAGTGGATTTGAGGTGTCTGTGGTTTTCAAGGGGGCTGAGATTTGGGACTGGATTTGAGATATCTGTGGTTTGCAAGGGGCTTTAGGTTTAAGAGTGTTTTTGAGGAGTCTGTGTTTTGCAAGGGGGCTGAGATTTGGGAGTGGATTTGAGATGTCTGTGGTTTAAGGGGCTTTAGGTTTTGAGAGCGGATTTGAGATGTTTGTGGTTTACATAGGGCTTTAGGTTTGAGAGTGAATTTGTGCTGTCTTTGGTTTGCAAGGTGGCTGAGATTTGGGATTGGATTTGAGATGTCTGTAGTTTGCAAGCGGACTGAGATTTGGGAGAGGATTTTAGATGTCTGTGGTTTGCATGGGGCTTTAGGTTTGAGAGTGGATTTCAGATGTTTGTGGATTGCAAGGGGCTTTAGGTTTGAGAGTGGATTTGAGGTGTCTTTGGTTTGCAAGGTTTTTTAGGTTTAGGGGTGGATTTGAGGAGTCTGTGGTTTGCAAGGGACTTTAGGTTTGGGAGTCAATTTGATGTGTCTGTGGTTTGCAAGGGGCTTTAGGTTTTGAGAGCGGATTTGAGATGTTTGTGGTTTACATAGGTCTTTAGGTTTGAGAGTGAATTTGTGATGTCTTTGGTTTGCAAGGGGGCTGAGATTTGGGAGTGGATTTGAGATGTCTCTAGTTTGCAAGCGGACTGAGATTTGGGAGAGGATTTAAGATGTCTGTGGTTTGCAAGGGGGCTTTAGGTCTGGGAGTGGATTTGAGATGTCTGTGGACTGCAAGCGTTTTTAGGTTTGGGAGTGGATTTGAGATGTTTGTGGTTTGCAAGGGGCCTGGGATTTGGGATTGGATTTGAGATGGCTGTGGTTTCCAAGGGGACTGCTATTTGGGAGTGGATTTGAGATGTCTGTGGTTTGCAAGTCACTTTAGGTTTGACAGCGGATTTGAGATGTTTGTGGTTTACAAGGTGCTTTAGTTTTGAGAGTGGATTTCAGGTGTCTGTGGTTTACAAAGGGGCTGGGATTTGGGAGTGGATTTGAGATGTCTGTGGTTTGCAAGTGGCTTTAGGTTTGAGAGCAGATTTGAGATGTTTGTGGATTGCAAGGGGCTTTAGGTTTGAGCGTGGATTTGAGATGTTTGTGGTTTGCAAGGTGACTGCGATTTGGGATTGGATTTGAGATATCTGTGGTTTGAAAGGGGACTGAGGTTTGGGAGTGGATTTGAGATGTCTGTGGTTTGCAAGGGGCTTTAGGTTTGAGAGCGGATTTGAGATGTATGTGGTTTGCAATGGGCTTTAGATTTGAGAGTGGATTTGAGGTGTCTGTGGTTTTCAAGGGGGCTGAGATTTTGGACTGGATTTGAGATGTCTGTGGTTTAAGGGGCTTTAGGTTTTGAGAGCGGATTTGAGATGTTTGTGGTTTACATAGGGCTTTAGGTTTGAGAGTGAATTTGTGCTGTCTTTGGTTTGCAAGGTGGCTGAGATTTGGGATTGGATTTGAGATGTCTGTAGTTTGCAAGCGGACTGAGATTTGGGAGAGGATTTTAGATGTCTGTGGTTTGCATGGGGCTTTAGGTTTGAGAGTGGATTTCAGATGTTTGTGGATTGCAAGGGGCTTTAAGTTTGAGAGTGGATTTGAGGTGTCTTTGGTTTGCAAGGTTTTTTAGGATTAGGAGTGGATTTGAGGAGTCTGTGGTTTGCAAGGGGCTTTAGGTTTGAGAGTGGATTTGAGATGTTTGTGGTTTGCATGGTGACTGCGATTTGCGATTGGATTTGAGATATCTGTGGTTTGAAAGGGGACTGAGGTTTGGGAGTGGATTTGAGATGTCTGTGGTTTGCAAGGGGGCTGAGATTTCGGAGAGGATTTGATGTGTCTGTGGTTTGCAAGGGGACTGAGGTTTGGGAGAGGATTTGAGATGTCTGTGGTTTGCAAGGGGACTGGAATTTGGGAGTGGATTTGAGATGTCTGTGGACTGCAAGCGTTTTTAGGTTTGGGAGTGGATTTGAGATGTTTGTGGTTTGCAAGGGGCCTGGGATTTGGGATTGGATTTGAGATGTCTGTGGTTTGCAAGGGGCCTGGGATTTGGGATTGGATTTGAGATGTCTGTGGTTTCCAAGGGGACTGCGATTTGGGAGTGGATTTGAGATGTCTGTGGTTTGCAAGTCGCTTTAGGTTTGACAGCGGATTTGAGATGTTTGTGGTTTACAAGGTGCTTTAGTTTTGAGAGTGGATTTCAGGTGTCTGTGGTTTACAAAGGGGCTGAGATTTGGGAGTGGATTTGAGATGTCTGTGGTTTGCAAGTGGCTTTAGGTTTGAGAGCAGATTTGAGACGTTTGTGGATTGCAAGGGGCTTTAGGTTTGAGAGTGGATTTGAGAATTTGTGGTTTGCAAGGTGACTGCGATTTGGGATTGGATTTGAGATATCTGTGGTTTGAAAGTGGACTGAGGTTTGGGAGTGGATTTGAGATGTCTGTGGTTTGCAAGGGGCTTCAGGTTTGAGAGCGGATTTGAGATGTATGTGGTTTGCAATGGACTTTAGATTTGAGAGTGGATTTGAGATGTTTGTGGTTTGCAAGGGGCTTTCGTTTGAGAGTGGATTTGAGATGTTTGTGGTTTTCAAGAGGGCTTTAGATTTGAGAGTGGATTTGAGATGTCTGTGGTTTGCAAGTGGCTTTAGGTTTGAGAGCAGATTTGAGATGTTTGTGGATTGCAAGGGGCTTTAGGTTTGAGAGTGGATTTGAGATGTTTGTGGTTTGCAAGGTGACTGCGATTTGGGATTGGATTTGAGATATCTGTGGTTTGAAAGGGGACTGAGGTTTGGGAGTGGATTTGAGATGTCTGTGGTTTGCAAGTGGCTTTAGGTTTGAGAGCAGATTTGAGATGTTTGTTGATTGCAAGGGGCTTTAGGTTTGAGAGTGGATTTGAGATGTTTGTGGTTTGCAAGGTGACTGCGATTTGGGATTGGATTTGAGATATCTGTGGTTTGAAAGGGGACTGAGGTTTGGGAGTGGATTTGAGATGTCTGTGGTTTGCAAGGGGCTTCAGGTTTGAGAGCGGATTTGAGTTGTATGTGGTTTGCAATGGGCTTTAGATTTGAGAGTGGATTTGAGATATTTGTGGTTTGCAAGGGGCTTTACGTTTGAGAGTGGATTTGAGATATTTGTGGTTTGCAATGGGCTTTAGATTTGAGAGTGGATTTGAGATGTTTGTGGTTTTCAAGAGGGCTTTAGATTTGAGAGTGGATTTGAGATGTTTGTGGTTTGCAAGGGGCTTTACATTTGAGAGTGGATTTGAGATGTTTGTAGTTTACAAGAGGGCTTTAGATTTGAGAGTGGATTTGAGATGTCTGTGGTTTGCAAGGGGGCTGAGATTTCGGAGAGGATTTGAGATATCTCTGGTTTGCAAGGGGACTGGGATTTGGGAGTGGATTTGACATGTCTGTGGTTTGCAAGCGGACTGAGGTTTGGGAGTGGATTTGAGATGGCTGTGGTTTGCAAGGGGTCTGAGGTTTGGAGTGGATTTGAGATGTCCGTAGTTTGCAAGGGGACTGAGATTTGGTAGAGGATTTGAGGTGTCTGTAGTTTGCAAGGGGACTGAGGTTTGGGAGAGGATTTGAGATGTCTGTGGTTTACAAGGGGACTGGAATTTGGGAGTGGATTTGAGATGTCTGTGGTTTGCAAGGTTTTTTAGGTTTAGGAGTGGATTTGAGGAGTCTGTGGTTTGCAAGGGACTTTAGGTTTGGGAGTCAATTTGATGTGTCTGTGGTTTGCAAGGGGCTTTAGGTTTTGAGAGCGGATTTGAGATGTTTGTGGTTTACATAGGTCTTTAGGTTTGAGAGTGAATTTGTGATGTCTTTGGTTTGCAAGGGGGCTGAGATTTGGGAGTGGATTTGAGATGACTGTAGTTTGCAAGCGGACTGAGATTTGGGAGAGGATTTAAGATGTCTGTGGTTTGCAAGGGGGCTTTAGGTCTGGGAGTGGATTTCAGATGTCTGTGGACTGCAAGCGTTTTTAGGTTTGGGAGTGGATTTGAGATGTTTGTGGTTTGCAAGGGGCCTGGGATTTGGGATTGGATTGGAGATGGCTGTGGTTTCCAAGGGGACTGCTATTTGGGAGTGGATTTGAGATGTCTGTGGTTTGCAAGTCACTTTAGGTTTGACAGTGGATTTGAGATGTTTGTGGTTTACAAGGTGCTTTAGTTTTGAGAGTGGATTTCAGGTGTCTGTGGTTTACAAAGGGGCTGAGATTTGGGAGTGGATTTGAGATGTCTGTGGTTTGCAAGTGGCTTTAGGTTTGAGAGCAGATTTGAGATGTTTGTGGATTGCAAGGGGCTTTAGGTTTGAGCGTGGATTTGAGATGTTTGTGGTTTGCAAGGTGACTGCGATTTGGGATTGGATTTGAGATATCTGTGGTTTGAAAGGGGCCTGAGGTTTGGGAGAGGATTTGAGATGTCTGTGGTTTGCAAGGGGACTGGGATTTGGGAGTGGTTTTGTGATGTCTGTGGTTTGCAAGCGGAATGAGGTTTGGGAGTGGATTTCGGATGGCTGTGTTTTGCAAGGGGTCTGAGGTTTGGAGTGGATTTGAGATGTCCGTAGTTTGCAAGGGGACTGAGATTTGGTAGAGGATTTGAGATATCTGTGGTTTGCAAGGGGACTGAGGTTTGGGAGAGGATTTGAGAAGTCTGTGGTTTGCAAGAGGACTGGGATTTGGGAGTGGATTTGAGATGTCTGTGGTTTGCAAGTGGACTGAGGTTTGGGAGTGGTTTTGTGATGTCTGTGGTTTGCAAGCGGCTTTAGGTTTGGGAGTGGATTTGAGATGTTTGTGATTTGCAATCGCTTTAGGTTTGAGAGTGGATTTGAGATGTTTGTGATTTGCAAGTGGCTTTAGGTTTGAGAGTGGATTTGAGGTGTCTGTGGTTTTCAAGGGGGCTGAGATTTGGGACTGGATTTGAGATATCTGTGGTTTGCAAGGGGCTTTAGGTTTAAGAGTGTTTTTGAGGAGTCTGTGTTTTGCAAGGGGGCTGAGATTTGGGAGTGGATTTGAGATGTCTGTGGTTTAAGGGGCTTTAGGTTTTGAGAGCGGATTTGAGATGTTTGTGGTTTACATAGGGCTTTAGGTTTGAGAGTGAATTTGTGCTGTCTTTGGTTTGCAAGGTGGCTGAGATTTGGGATTGGATTTGAGATGTCTGTAGTTTGCAAGCGGACTGAGATTTGGGAGAGGATTTTAGATGTCTGTGGTTTGCAAGTCGCTTTAGGTTTGACAGCGGATTTGAGATGTTTGTGGTTTACAAGGTGCTTTAGTTTTGAGAGTGGATTTCAGGTGTCTGTGGTTTACAAAGGGGCTGAGATTTGGGAGTGGATTTGAGATGTCTGTGGTTTGCAAGTGGCTTTACGTTTGAGAGCAGATTTGAGACGTTTGTGGATTGCAAGGGGCTTTAGGTTTGAGAGTGGATTTGAGAATTTGTGGTTTGCAAGGTGACTGCGATTTGGGATTGGATTTGAGATATCTGTGGTTTGAAAGGGGACTGAGGTTTGGGAGTGGATTTGAGATGTCTGTGGTTTGCAAGGGGCTTCAGGTTTGAGAGCGGATTTGAGATGTATGTGGTTTGCAATGGACTTTAGATTTGAGAGTGGATTTGAGATGTTTGTGGTTTGCAAGGGGCTTTCGTTTGAGAGTGGATTTGAGATGTTTGTGGTTTTCAAGAGGGCTTTAGATTTGAGAGTGGATTTGAGATGTCTGTGGTTTGCAAGTGGCTTTAGGTTTGAGAGCAGATTTGAGATGTTTGTGGATTGCAAGGGGCTTTAGGTTTGAGAGTGGATTTGAGATGTTTGTGGTTTGCAAGGTGACTGCGATTTGGGATTGGATTTGAGATATCTGTGGTTTGAAAGGGGACTGAGGTTTGGGAGTGGATTTGAGATGTCTGTGGTTTGCAAGTGGCTTTAGGTTTGAGAGCAGATTTGAGATGTTTGTTGATTGCAAGGGGCTTTAGGTTTGAGAGTGGATTTGAGATGTTTGTGGTTTGCAAGGTGACTGCGATTTGGGATTGGATTTGAGATATCTGTGGTTTGAAAGGGGACTGAGGTTTGGGAGTGGATTTGAGATGTCTGTGGTTTGCAAGGGGCTTCAGGTTTGAGAGCGGATTTGAGTTGTATGTGGTTTGCAATGGGCTTTAGATTTGAGAGTGGATTTGAGATATTTGTGGTTTGCAAGGGGCTTTACGTTTGAGAGTGGATTTGAGATATTTGTGGTTTGCAATGGGCTTTAGATTTGAGAGTGGATTTGAGATGTTTGTGGTTTTCAAGAGGGCTTTAGATTTGAGAGTGGATTTGAGATGTTTGTGGTTTGCAAGGGGCTTTACATTTGAGAGTGGATTTGAGATGTTTGTAGTTTTCAAGAGGGCTTTAGATTTGAGAGTGGATTTGAGATGTCTGTGGTTTGCAAGGGGGCTGAGATTTCGGAGAGGATTTGAGATGTCTGTGGTTTGCAAGGGGCCTGGGATTTGGGATTGGATTTGAGATGTCTGTGGTTTCCAAGGGGACTGCGATTTGGGAGTGGATTTGAGATGTCTGTGGTTTGCAAGTCGCTTTAGGTTTGACAGCGGATTTGAGATGTTTGTGGTTTACAAGGTGCTTTAGTTTTGAGAGTGGATTTCAGGTGTCTGTGGTTTACAAAGGGGCTGAGATTTGGGAGTGGATTTGAGATGTCTGTGGTTTGCAAGTGGCTTTAGGTTTGAGAGCAGATTTGAGACGTTTGTGGATTGCAAGGGGCTTTAGGTTTGAGAGTGGATTTGAGAATTTGTGGTTTGCAAGGTGACTGCGATTTGGGATTGGATTTGAGATATCTGTGGTTTGAAAGTGGACTGAGGTTTGGGAGTGGATTTGAGATGTCTGTGGTTTGCAAGGGGCTTCAGGTTTGAGAGCGGATTTGAGATGTATGTGGTTTGGAATGGACTTTAGATTTGAGAGTGGATTTGAGATGTTTGTGGTTTGCAAGGGGCTTTCGTTTGAGAGTGGATTTGAGATGTTTGTGGTTTTCAAGAGGGCTTTAGATTTGAGAGTGGATTTGAGATGTCTGTGGTTTGCAAGTGGCTTTAGGTTTGAGAGCAGATTTGAGATGTTTGTGGATTGCAAGGGGCTTTAGGTTTGAGAGTGGATTTGAGATGTTTGTGGTTTGCAAGGTGACTGCGATTTGGGATTGGATTTGAGATATCTGTGGTTTGAAAGGGGACTGAGGTTTGGGAGTGGATTTGAGATGTCTGTGGTTTGCAAGTGGCTTTAGGTTTGAGAGCAGATTTGAGATGTTTGTTGATTGCAAGGGGCTTTAGGTTTGAGAGTGGATTTGAGATGTTTGTGGTTTGCAAGGTGACTGCGATTTGGGATTGGATTTGAGATATCTGTGGTTTGAAAGGGGACTGAGGTTTGGGAGTGGATTTGAGATGTCTGTGGTTTGCAAGGGGCTTCAGGTTTGAGAGCGGATTTGAGTTGTATGTGGTTTGCAATGGGCTTTAGATTTGAGAGTGGATTTGAGATATTTGTGGTTTGCAAGGGGCTTTACGTTTGAGAGTGGATTTGAGATATTTGTGGTTTGCAATGGGCTTTAGATTTGAGAGTGGATTTGAGATGTTTGTGGTTTTCAAGAGGGCTTTAGATTTGAGAGTGGATTTGAGATGTTTGTGGTTTGCAAGGGGCTTTACATTTGAGAGTGGATTTGAGATGTTTGTAGTTTACAAGAGGGCTTTAGATTAGAGAGTGGATTTGAGATGTCTGTGGTTTGCAAGGGGGCTGAGATTTCGGAGAGGATTTGAGATATCTCTGGTTTGCAAGGGGACTGGGATTTGGGAGTGGATTTGACATGTCTGTGGTTTGCAAGCGGACTGAGGTTTGGGAGTGGATTTGAGATGGCTGTGGTTTGCAACGGGTCTGAGGTTTGGAGTGGATTTGAGATGTCCGTAGTTTGCAAGGGGACTGAGATTTGGTAGAGGATTTGAGGTGTCTGTAGTTTGCAAGGGGACTGAGGTTTGGGAGAGGATTTGAGATGTCTGTGGTTTACAAGGGGACTGGAATTTGGGAGTGGATTTGAGATGTCTGTGGTTTGCAAGGTTTTTTAGGTTTAGGAGTGGATTTGAGGAGTCTGTGGTTTGCAAGGGACTTTAGGTTTGGGAGTCAATTTGATGTGTCTGTGGTTTGCAAGGGGCTTTAGGTTTTGAGAGCGGATTTGAGATGTTTGTGGTTTACATAGGTCTTTAGGTTTGAGAGTGAATTTGTGATGTCTTTGGTTTGCAAGGGGGCTGAGATTTGGGAGTGGATTTGAGATGACTGTAGTTTGCAAGCGGACTGAGATTTGGGAGAGGATTTAAGATGTCTGTGGTTTGCAAGGGGGCTTTAGGTCTGGGAGTGGATTTCAGATGTCTGTGGACTGCAAGCGTTTTTAGGTTTGGGAGTGGATTTGAGATGTTTGTGGTTTGCAAGGGGCCTGGGATTTGGGATTGGATTGGAGATGGCTGTGGTTTCCAAGGGGACTGCTATTTGGGAGTGGATTTGAGATGTCTGTGGTTTGCAAGTCACTTTAGGTTTGACAGTGGATTTGAGATGTTTGTGGTTTACAAGGTGCTTTAGTTTTGAGAGTGGATTTCAGGTGTCTGTGGTTTACAAAGGGGCTGAGATTTGGGAGTGGATTTGAGATGTCTGTGGTTTGCAAGTGGCTTTAGGTTTGAGAGCAGATTTGAGATGTTTGTGGATTGCAAGGGGCTTTAGGTTTGAGCGTGGATTTGAGATGTTTGTGGTTTGCAAGGTGACTGCGATTTGGGATTGGATTTGAGATATCTGTGGTTTGAAAGGGGCCTGAGGTTTGGGAGAGGATTTGAGATGTCTGTGGTTTGCAAGGGGACTGGGATTTGGGAGTGGTTTTGTGATGTCTGTGGTTTGCAAGCGGAATGAGGTTTGGGAGTGGATTTCGGATGGCTGTGTTTTGCAAGGGGTCTGAGGTTTGGAGTGGATTTGAGATGTCCGTAGTTTGCAAGGGGACTGAGATTTGGTAGAGGATTTGAGATATCTGTGGTTTGCAAGGGGACTGAGGTTTGGGAGAGGATTTGAGAAGTCTGTGGTTTGCAAGAGGACTGGGATTTGGGAGTGGATTTGAGATGTCTGTGGTTTGCAAGTGGACTGAGGTTTGGGAGTGGTTTTGTGATGTCTGTGGTTTGCAAGCGGCTTTAGGTTTGGGAGTGGATTTGAGATGTTTGTGATTTGCAATCGGCTTTAGGTTTGAGAGTGGATTTGAGATGTTTGTGATTTGCAAGTGGCTTTAGGTTTGAGAGTGGATTTGAGGTGTCTGTGGTTTTCAAGGGGGCTGAGATTTGGGACTGGATTTGAGATATCTGTGGTTTGCAAGGGGCTTTAGGTTTAAGAGTGTTTTTGAGGAGTCTGTGTTTTGCAAGGGGGCTGAGATTTGGGAGTGGATTTGAGATGTCTGTGGTTTAAGGGGCTTTAGGTTTTGAGAGCGGATTTGAGATGTTTGTGGTTTACATAGGGCTTTAGGTTTGAGAGTGAATTTGTGCTGTCTTTGGTTTGCAAGGTGGCTGAGATTTGGGATTGGATTTGAGATGTCTGTAGTTTGCAAGCGGACTGAGATTTGGGAGAGGATTTTAGATGTCTGTGGTTTGCAAGTCGCTTTAGGTTTGACAGCGGATTTGAGATGTTTGTGGTTTACAAGGTGCTTTAGTTTTGAGAGTGGATTTCAGGTGTCTGTGGTTTACAAAGGGGCTGAGATTTGGGAGTGGATTTGAGATGTCTGTGGTTTGCAAGTGACTTTACGTTTGAGAGCAGATTTGAGACGTTTGTGGATTGCAAGGGGCTTTAGGTTTGAGAGTGGATTTGAGAATTTGTGGTTTGCAAGGTGACTGCGATTTGGGATTGGATTTGAGATATCTGTGGTTTGAAAGGGGACTGAGGTTTGGGAGTGGATTTGAGATGTCTGTGGTTTGCAAGGGGCTTCAGGTTTGAGAGCGGATTTGAGATGTATGTGGTTTGCAATGGACTTTAGATTTGAGAGTGGATTTGAGATGTTTGTGGTTTGCAAGGGGCTTTCGTTTGAGAGTGGATTTGAGATGTTTGTGGTTTTCAAGAGGGCTTTAGATTTGAGAGTGGATTTGAGATGTCTGTGGTTTGCAAGTGGCTTTAGGTTTGAGAGCAGATTTGAGATGTTTGTGGATTGCAAGGGGCTTTAGGTTTGAGAGTGGATTTGAGATGTTTGTGGTTTGCAAGGTGACTGCGATTTGGGATTGGATTTGAGATATCTGTGGTTTGAAAGGGGACTGAGGTTTGGGAGTGGATTTGAGATGTCTGTGGTTTGCAAGTGGCTTTAGGTTTGAGAGCAGATTTGAGATGTTTGTTGATTGCAAGGGGCTTTAGGTTTGAGAGTGGATTTGAGATGTTTGTGGTTTGCAAGGTGACTGCGATTTGGGATTGGATTTGAGATATCTGTGGTTTGAAAGGGGACTGAGGTTTGGGAGTGGATTTGAGATGTCTGTGGTTTGCAAGGGGCTTCAGGTTTGAGAGCGGATTTGAGTTGTATGTGGTTTGCAATGGGCTTTAGATTTGAGAGTGGATTTGAGATATTTGTGGTTTGCAAGGGGCTTTACGTTTGAGAGTGGATTTGAGATATTTGTGGTTTGCAATGGGCTTTAGATTTGAGAGTGGATTTGAGATGTTTGTGGTTTTCAAGAGGGCTTTAGATTTGAGAGTGGATTTGAGATGTTTGTGGTTTGCAAGGGGCTTTACATTTGAGAGTGGATTTGAGATGTTTGTAGTTTTCAAGAGGGCTTTAGATTTGAGAGTGGATTTGAGATGTCTGTGGTTTGCAAGGGGGCTGAGATTTCGGAGAGGATTTGAGATATCTCTGGTTTGCAAGGGGACTGGGATTTGGGAGTGGATTTGACATGTCTGTGGTTTGCAAGCGGACTGAGGTTTGGGAGTGGATTTGAGATGGCTGTGGTTTGCAAGGGGTCTGAGGTTTGGAGTGGATTTGAGATGTCCGTAGTTTGCAAGGGGACTGAGATTTGGTAGAGGATTTGAGGTGTCTGTAGTTTGCAAGGGGACTGAGGTTTGGGAGAGGATTTGAGATGTCTGTGGTTTACAAGGGGACTGGAATTTGGGAGTGGATTTGAGATGTCTGTGGTTTGCAAGGTTTTTTAGGTTTAGGAGTGGATTTGAGGAGTCTGTGGTTTGCAAGGGACTTTAGGTTTGGGAGTCAATTTGATGTGTCTGTGGTTTGCAAGGGGCTTTAGGTTTTGAGAGCGGATTTGAGATGTTTGTGGTTTACATAGGTCTTTAGGTTTGAGAGTGAATTTGTGATGTCTTTGGTTTGCAAGGGGGCTGAGATTTGGGAGTGGATTTGAGATGACTGTAGTTTGCAAGCGGACTGAGATTTGGGAGAGGATTTAAGATGTCTGTGGTTTGCAAGGGGGCTTTAGGTCTGGGAGTGGATTTCAGATGTCTGTGGACTGCAAGCGTTTTTAGGTTTGGGAGTGGATTTGAGATGTTTGTGGTTTGCAAGGGGCCTGGGATTTGGGATTGGATTGGAGATGGCTGTGGTTTCCAAGGGGACTGCTATTTGGGAGTGGATTTGAGATGTCTGTGGTTTGCAAGTCACTTTAGGTTTGACAGTGGATTTGAGATGTTTGTGGTTTACAAGGTGCTTTAGTTTTGAGAGTGGATTTCAGGTGTCTGTGGTTTACAAAGGGGCTGAGATTTGGGAGTGGATTTGAGATGTCTGTGGTTTGCAAGTGGCTTTAGGTTTGAGAGCAGATTTGAGATGTTTGTGGATTGCAAGGGGCTTTAGGTTTGAGCGTGGATTTGAGATGTTTGTGGTTTGCAAGGTGACTGCGATTTGGGATTGGATTTGAGATATCTGTGGTTTGAAAGGGGCCTGAGGTTTGGGAGAGGATTTGAGATGTCTGTGGTTTGCAAGGGGACTGGGATTTGGGAGTGGTTTTGTGATGTCTGTGGTTTGCAAGCGGAATGAGGTTTGGGAGTGGATTTCGGATGGCTGTGTTTTGCAAGGGGTCTGAGGTTTGGAGTGGATTTGAGATGTCCGTAGTTTGCAAGGGGACTGAGATTTGGTAGAGGATTTGAGATATCTGTGGTTTGCAAGGGGACTGAGGTTTGGGAGAGGATTTGAGAAGTCTGTGGTTTGCAAGAGGACTGGGATTTGGGAGTGGATTTTAGATGTCTGTGGTTTGCAAGTGGACTGAGGTTTGGGAGTGGTTTTGTGATGTCTGTGGTTTGCAAGCGGCTTTAGGTTTGGGAGTGGATTTGAGATGTTTGTGATTTGCAATCGGCTTTAGGTTTGAGAGTGGATTTGAGATGTTTGTGATTTGCAAGTGGCTTTAGGTTTGAGAGTGGATTTGAGGTGTCTGTGGTTTTCAAGGGGGCTGAGATTTGGGAGTGGATTTGAGATGTCTGTGGTTTAAGGGGCTTTAGGTTTTGAGAGCGGATTTGAGATGTTTGTGGTTTACATAGGGCTTTAGGTTTGAGAGTGAATTTGTGCTGTCTTTGGTTTGCAAGGTGGCTGAGATTTGGGATTGGATTTGAGATGTCTGTAGTTTGCAAGCGGACTGAGATTTGGGAGAGGATTTTAGATGTCTGTGGTTTGCATGGGGCTTTAGGTTTGAGAGTGGATTTGAGGTGTCTTTGGTTTGCAAGGTTTTTTAGGTTTAGGAGTGGATTTGAGGAGTCTGTGGTTTGCAAGGGACTTTAGGTTTGGGAGTCAATTTGATGTGTCTGTGGTTTGCAAGGGGCTTTAGGTTTTGAGAGCGGATTTGAGATGTTTGTGGTTTACATAGGTCTTTAGGTTTGAGAGTGAATTTGTGATGTCTTTGGTTTGCAAGGGGGCTGAGATTTGGGAGTGGATTTGAGATGTCTCTAGTTTGCAAGCGGACTGAGATTTGGGAGAGGATTTAAGATGTCTGTGGTTTGCAAGGGGGCTTTAGGTCTGGGAGTGGATTTCAGATGTCTGTGGACTGCAAGCGTTTTTAGGTTTGGGAGTGAATTTGAGATGTTTGTGGTTTGCAAGGGGCCTGGGATTTGGGATTGGATTTGAGATGGCTGTGGTTTCCAAGGGGACTGCTATTTGGGAGTGGATTTGAGATGTCTGTGGTTTGCAAGGTGACTGCGATTTGGGATTGGATTTGAGATATCTGTGGTTTGAAAGGGGCCTGAGGTTTGGGAGTGGATTTGAGATGTCTGTGGTTTGCAAGGGGCTTTAGTTTTGAGAGTGGATTTCAGGTGTCTGTGGTTTACAAAGGGGCTGGGATTTGGGAGTGGATTTGAGATGTCTGTGGTTTGCAAGTGGCTTTAGGTTTGAGAGCAGATTTGAGATATTTGTGGATTGCAAGGGGCTTTAGGTTTGAGCGTGGATTTGAGATGTTTTTGGTTTGCAAGGTGACTGCGATTTGGGATTGGATTTGAGATATCTGTGGTTTGAAAGGGGCCTGAGGTTTGGGAGTGGATTTGAGATGTCTGTGGTTTGCAAGGGGCTTCAGGTTTGAGAGCGGATTTGAGATGTATGTGGTTTGCAAGGGGGCTGAGATTTCGGAGAGGATTTGAGATGTCTGTGGTTTGCAAGGGGACTGAGGTTTGGGAGAGGATTTGAGATGTCTGTGGTTTGCAAGGGGACTGAGGTTTGTGAGTGGATTTGAGATCTCTGTGGTTTGCAACGGGACTGAGGTTTGGGAGTGGATTTGAGATGTTTGTGCTTTGCAAGTGGCTTTAGGTTTGAGAGTGGATTAGAAATGTCTGTAGTTTGCAAGGGGACTGAGATTTGGGAGAGGATTTCAGATGTCTGTGGTTTGCAAGGGGCTTTAGGTTTGGGAGTGGATTTTAGATGTTTGTGGTTTGCAATCGGCTTTAGGTTTGAGAGTGGATTTCAGATGTTTGTGGATTGCAAGGGGCTTTAAGTTTGAGAGTGGATTTGAGGTGTCTTTGGTTTGCAAGGTTTTTTAGGTTTAGGAGTGGATTTGAGGTGTCTGTGTTTTGCAAGGGACTTTAGGTTTGGGAGTCAATTTGATGTGTCTGTGGTTTGCAAGGGGCTTTAGGTTTTGAGAGCGGATTTGAGATGTTTGTGGTTTACATAGGTCTTTAGGTTTGAGAGTGAATTTGTGATGTCTTTGGTTTGCAAGGGGGCTGTGATTTGGGAGTGGATTTGAGATGTCTCTAGTTTGCAAGCGGACTGAGATTTGGGAGAAGATTTGAGATATCTGTGGTTTGCAAGGGGGCTTTAGGTCTGAGAGTGGATTTCAGATGTCTGTGGACTGCAAGCATTTTTAGGTTTGGGAGTGGATTTGAGATGTTTGTGGTTTGCAAGGGGACTGGGATTTGGTATTGGATTTGAGATGGCTGTGGTTTCCAAGGGGACTGCGATTTGGGAGTGGATTTGAGATGTCTGTGGTTTGCAAGTCGCTTTAGGTTTGACAGCGGATTTGAGATGTTTGTGGTTTACAAGGTGCTTTAGTTTTGAGAGTGGATTTGAGGTGTCTGTGGTTTACAAAGGGGCTGAGATTTGGGAGTGGATTTGAGATGTCTGTGGTTTGCAAGTGGCTTTAGGTTTGAGAGCAGATTTGAGATGTTTGTGGATTGCAAGGGGCTTTAGGTTTGAGAGTGGATTTGAGCTGTTTGTGGTTTGCAAGGTGACTGCGATTTGGGATTGGATTTGAGATGTCTGTGGTTTGAAAGGGGACTGAGGTTTGGGAGTGGATTTGAGATGTCTGTGGTTTGCAAGGGGCTTTAGGTTTGAGAGCGGATTTGAGATGTATGTGGTTTGCAATGGGCTTTAGATTTGAGAGTGGATTTGAGGTGTCTGTGGTTTTCAAGGGGGCTGAGATTTTGGACTGGATTTGAGATATCTGTGGTTTGAAAGGGGCTTTAGGTTTGAGAGTGTTTTTGAGGAGTCTGTGTTTTGCAAGGGGGCTGAGATTTGGGAGTGGATTTGAGATGTCTGTGGTTTAAGGGGCTTTAGGTTTTGAGAGCGGATTTGAGATGTTTGTGGTTTACATTGGGCTTTAGGTTTGAGAGTGAATTTGTGCTGTCTTTGGTTTGCAAGGTGGCTGAGATTTGGGATTGGATTTGAGATGTCTGTAGTTTGCAAGCGGACTGAGATTTGGGAGAGGATTTTAGATGTCTGTGGTTTGCATGGGGCTTTAGGTTTGAGAGTGGATTTCAGATGTTTGTGGATTGCAAGGGGCTTTAAGTTTGAGAGTGGATTTGAGGTGTCTTTGGTTTGCAAGGTTTTTTAGGATTAGGAGTGGATTTGAGGAGTCTGTGGTTTGCAAGGGGCTTTAGGTTTGAGAGTGGATTTGAGATGTTTGTGGTTTGCAAGGTGACTGCGATTTGCGATTGGATTTGAGATATCTGTGGTTTGAAAGGGGACTGAGGTTTGGGAGTGGATTTGAGATGTCTGTGGTTTGCAAGGGGGCTGAGATTTCGGAGAGGATTTGATGTGTCTGTGGTTTGCAAGGGGACTGAGGTTTGGGAGAGGATTTGAGATGTCTGTGGTTTGCAAGGGGACTGGAATTTGGGAGTGGATTTGAGATGTCTGTGGTTTGCAAGGGGACTGCGATTTGGGAGTGGATTTGTGATGTCTGTGGTTTGCAAGGGGGCTTTAGGTCTGAGAGTGGATTTCAGATGTCTGTGGACTGCAAGCGTTTTTAGGTTTGGGAGTGGATTTGAGATGTTTGTGGTTTGCAAGGGGCCTGGGATTTGGGATTGGATTTGAGATGTCTGTGGTTTCCAAGGGGACTGCGATTTGGGAGTGGATTTGAGATGTCTGTGGTTTGCAAGTCGCTTTAGGTTTGACAGCGGATTTGAGATGTTTGTGGTTTACAAGGTGCTTTAGTTTTGAGAGTGGATTTCAGGTGTCTGTGGTTTACAAAGGGGCTGAGATTTGGGAGTGGATTTGAGATGTCTGTGGTTTGCAAGTGGCTTTAGGTTTGAGAGCAGATTTGAGACGTTTGTGGATTGCAAGGGGCTTTAGGTTTGAGAGTGGATTTGAGAATTTGTGGTTTGCAAGGTGACTGCGATTTGGGATTGGATTTGAGATATCTGTGGTTAGAAAGGGGACTGAGGTTTGGGAGTGGATTTGAGATGTCTGTGGTTTGCAAGGGGCTTCAGGTTTGAGAGCGGATTTGAGATGTATGTGGTTTGCAATGGACTTTAGATTTGAGAGTGGATTTGAGATGTTTGTGGTTTGCAAGGGGCTTTCGTTTGAGAGTGGATTTGAGATGTTTGTGGTTTTCAAGAGGGCTTTAGATTTGAGAGTGGATTTGAGATGTCTGTGGTTTCCAAGGGGACTGCGATTTGGGAGTGGATTTGAGATGTCTGTGGTTTGCAAGTCGCTTTAGGTTTGACAGCGGATTTGAGATGTTTGTGGTTTACAAGGTGCTTTAGTTTTGAGAGTGGATTTCAGGTGTCTGTGGTTTACAAAGGGGCTGAGATTTGGGAGTGGATTTGAGATGTCTGTGGTTTGCAAGTGGCTTTAGGTTTGAGAGCAGATTTGAGACGTTTGTGGATTGCAAGGGGCTTTAGGTTTGAGAGTGGATTTGAGAATTTGTGGTTTGCAAGGTGACTGCGATTTGGGATTGGATTTGAGATATCTGTGGTTTGAAAGGGGACTGAGGTTTGGGAGTGGATTTGAGATGTCTGTGGTTTGCAAGGGGCTTCAGGTTTGAGAGCGGATTTGAGATGTATGTGGTTTGCAATGGACTTTAGATTTGAGAGTGGATTTGAGATGTTTGTGGTTTGCAAGGGGCTTTCGTTTGAGAGTGGATTTGAGGTGTTTGTGGTTTTCAAGAGAGCTTTAGATTTGAGAGTGGGTTTGAGATGTCTGTGGTTTGCAAGTGGCTTTAGGTTTGAGAGCAGATTTGAGATGTTTGTGGATTGCAAGGGGCTTTAGGTTTGAGAGTGGATTTGAGATGTTTGTGGTTTGCAAGGTGACTGCTATTTGGGATTGGATTTGAGATATCTGTGGTTTGAAAGGGGACTGAGGTTTGGGAGTGGATTTCAGATGTCTGTGGTTTGCAAGTGGCTTTAGGTTTGAGAGCGGATTTGAGATGTTTGTGGTTTACATAGGTCTTTAGGTTTGAGAGTGAATTTGTGATGTCTTTGGTTTGCAAGGGGGCTGAGATTTGGGAGTGGATTTGAGATGACTGTAGTTTGCAAGCGGACTGAGATTTGGGAGAGGATTTAAGATGTCTGTGGTTTGCAAGGGGGCTTTAGGTCTGGGAGTGGATTTCAGATGTCTGTGGACTGCAAGCGTTTTTAGGTTTGGGAGTGGATTTGAGATGTTTGTGGTTTGCAAGGGGCCTGGGATTTGGGATTGGATTGGAGATGGCTGTGGTTTCCAAGGGGACTGCTATTTGGGAGTGGATTTGAGATGTCTGTGGTTTGCAAGTCACTTTAGGTTTGACAGTGGATTTGAGATGTTTGTGGTTTACAAGGTGCTTTAGTTTTGAGAGTGGATTTCAGGTGTCTGTGGTTTACAAAGGGGCTGAGATTTGGGAGTGGATTTGAGATGTCTGTGGTTTGCAAGTGGCTTTAGGTTTGAGAGCAGATTTGAGATGTTTGTGGATTGCAAGGGGCTTTAGGTTTGAGCGTGGATTTGAGATGTTTGTGGTTTGCAAGGTGACTGCGATTTGGGATTGGATTTGAGATATCTGTGGTTTGAAAGGGGCCTGAGGTTTGGGAGAGGATTTGAGATGTCTGTGGTTTGCAAGGGGACTGGGATTTGGGAGTGGTTTTGTGATGTCTGTGGTTTGCAACCGGAATGAGGTTTGGGAGTGGATTTCGGATGGCTGTGTTTTGCAAGGGGTCTGAGGTTTGGAGTGGATTTGAGATGTCCGTAGTTTGCAAGGGGACTGAGATTTGGTAGAGGATTTGAGATATCTGTGGTTTGCAAGGGGACTGAGGTTTGGGAGAGGATTTGAGAAGTCTGTGGTTTGCAAGAGGACTGGGATTTGGGAGTGGATTTGAGATGTCTGTGGTTTGCAAGTGGACTGAGGTTTGGGAGTGGTTTTGTGATGTCTGTGGTTTGCAAGCGGCTTTAGGTTTGGGAGTGGATTTGAGATGTTTGTGATTTGCAATCGGCTTTAGGTTTGAGAGTGGATTTGAGATGTTTGTGATTTGCAAGTGGCTTTAGGTTTGAGAGTGGATTTGAGGTGTCTGTGGTTTTCAAGGGGGCTGAGATTTGGGACTGGATTTGAGATATCTGTGGTTTGCAAGGGGCTTTAGGTTTAAGAGTGTTTTTGAGGAGTCTGTGTTTTGCAAGGGGGCTGAGATTTGGGAGTGGATTTGAGATGTCTGTGGTTTAAGGGGCTTTAGGTTTTGAGAGCGGATTTGAGATGTTTGTGGTTTACATAGGGCTTTAGGTTTGAGAGTGAATTTGTGCTGTCTTTGGTTTGCAAGGTGGCTGAGATTTGGGATTGGATTTGAGATGTCTGTAGTTTGCAAGCGGACTGAGATTTGGGAGAGGATTTTAGATGTCTGTGGTTTGCAAGTCGCTTTAGGTTTGACAGCGGATTTGAGATGTTTGTGGTTTACAAGGTGCTTTAGTTTTGAGAGTGGATTTCAGGTGTCTGTGGTTTACAAAGGGGCTGAGATTTGGGAGTGGATTTGAGATGTCTGTGGTTTGCAAGTGGCTTTAGGTTTGAGAGCAGATTTGAGACGTTTGTGGATTGCAAGGGGCTTTAGGTTTGAGAGTGGATTTGAGAATTTGTGGTTTGCAAGGTGACTGCGATTTGGGATTGGATTTGAGATATCTGTGGTTTGAAAGGGGACTGAGGTTTGGGAGTGGATTTGAGATGTCTGTGGTTTGCAAGGGGCTTCAGGTTTGAGAGCGGATTTGAGATGTATGTGGTTTGCAATGGACTTTAGATTTGAGAGTGGATTTGAGATGTTTGTGGTTTGCAAGGGGCTTTCGTTTGAGAGTGGATTTGAGATGTTTGTGGTTTTCAAGAGGGCTTTAGATTTGAGAGTGGATTTGAGATGTCTGTGGTTTGCAAGTGGCTTTAGGTTTGAGAGCAGATTTGAGATGTTTGTGGATTGCAAGGGGCTTTAGGTTTGAGAGTGGATTTGAGATGTTTGTGGTTTGCAAGGTGACTGCGATTTGGGATTGGATTTGAGATATCTGTGGTTTGAAAGGGGACTGAGGTTTGGGAGTGGATTTGAGATGTCTGTGGTTTGCAAGTGGCTTTAGGTTTGAGAGCAGATTTGAGATGTTTGTTGATTGCAAGGGGCTTTAGGTTTGAGAGTGGATTTGAGATGTTTGTGGTTTGCAAGGTGACTGCGATTTGGGATTGGATTTGAGATATCTGTGGTTTGAAAGGGGACTGAGGTTTGGGAGTGGATTTGAGATGTCTGTGGTTTGCAAGGGGCTTCAGGTTTGAGAGCGGATTTGAGTTGTATGTGGTTTGCAATGGGCTTTAGATTTGAGAGTGGATTTGAGATATTTGTGGTTTGCAAGGGGCTTTACGTTTGAGAGTGGATTTGAGATATTTGTGGTTTGCAATGGGCTTTAGATTTGAGAGTGGATTTGAGATGTTTGTGGTTTTCAAGAGGGCTTTAGATTTGAGAGTGGATTTGAGATGTTTGTGGTTTGCAAGGGGCTTTACATTTGAGAGTGGATTTGAGATGTTTGTAGTTTTCAAGAGGGCTTTAGATTTGAGAGTGGATTTGAGATGTCTGTGGTTTGCAAGGGGGCTGAGATTTCGGAGAGGATTTGAGATATCTCTGGTTTGCAAGGGGACTGGGATTTGGGAGTGGATTTGACATGTCTGTGATTTGCAAGCGGACTGAGGTTTGGGAGTGGATTTGAGATGGCTGTGGTTTGCAAGGGGTCTGAGGTTTGGAGTGGATTTGAGATGTCCGTAGTTTGCAAGGGGACTGAGATTTGGTAGAGGATTTGAGGTGTCTGTAGTTTGCAAGGGGACTGAGGTTTGGGAGAGGATTTGAGATGTCTGTGGTTTACAAGGGGACTGGAATTTGGGAGTGGATTTGAGATGTCTGTGGTTTGCAAGGTTTTTTAGGTTTAGGAGTGGATTTGAGGAGTCTGTGGTTTGCAAGGGACTTTAGGTTTGGGAGTCAATTTGATGTGTCTGTGGTTTGCAAGGGGCTTTAGGTTTTGAGAGCGGATTTGAGATGTTTGTGGTTTACATAGGTCTTTAGGTTTGAGAGTGAATTTGTGATGTCTTTGGTTTGCAAGGGGGCTGAGATTTGGGAGTGGATTTGAGATGGCTGTGGTTTCCAAGGGGACTGCTATTTGGGAGTGGATTTGAGATGTCTGTGGTTTGCAAGTCACTTTAGGTTTGACAGTGGATTTGAGATGTTTGTGGTTTACAAGGTGCTTTAGTTTTGAGAGTGGATTTCAGGTGTCTGTGGTTTACAAAGGGGCTGAGATTTGGGAGTGGATTTGAGATGTCTGTGGTTTGCAAGTGGCTTTAGGTTTGAGAGCAGATTTGAGATGTTTGTGGATTGCAAGGGGCTTTAGGTTTGAGAGTGGATTTGAGCTGTTTGTGGTTTGCAAGGTGACTGCGATTTGGGATTGGATTTGAGATGTCTGTGGTTTGAAAGGGGACTGAGGTTTGGGAGTGGATTTGAGATGTCTGTGGTTTGCAAGGGGCTTTAGGTTTGAGAGCGGATTTGAGATGTATGTGGTTTGCAATGGGCTTTAGATTTTAGAGTGGATTTGAGGTGTCTGTGGTTTTCAAGGGGGCTGAGATTTTGGACTGGATTTGAGATATCTGTGGTTTGAAAGGGGCTTTAGGTTTGAGAGTGTTTTTGAGGAGTCTGTGTTTTGCAAGGGGGCTGAGATTTGGGAGTGGATTTGAGATGTCTGTGGTTTAAGGGGCTTTAGGTTTTGAGAGCGGATTTGAGATGTTTGTGGTTTACATTGGGCTTTAGGTTTGAGAGTGAATTTGTGCTGTCTTTGGTTTGCAAGGTGGCTGAGATTTGGGATTGGATTTGAGATGTCTGTAGTTTGCAAGCGGACTGAGATTTGGGAGAGGATTTTAGATGTCTGTGGTTTGCATGGGGCTTTAGGTTTGAGAGTGGATTTCAGATGTTTGTGGATTGCAAGGGGCTTTAAGTTTGAGAGTGGATTTGAGGTGTCTTTGGTTTGCAAGGTTTTTTAGGATTAGGAGTGGATTTGAGGAGTCTGTGGTTTGCAAGGGGCTTTAGGTTTGAGAGTGGATTTGAGATGTTTGTGGTTTGCAAGGTGACTGCGATTTGCGATTGGATTTGAGATATCTGTGGTTTGAAAGGGGACTGAGGTTTGGGAGTGGATTTGAGATGTCTGTGGTTTGCATGGGGGCTGAGATTTCGGAGAGGATTTGATGTGTCTGTGGTTTGCAAGGGGACTGAGGTTTGGGAGAGGATTTGAGATGTCTGTGGTTTGCAAGGGGACTGGAATTTGGGAGTGGATTTGAGATGTCTGTGGTTTGCAAGGGGACTGCGATTTGGGAGTGGATTTGTGATGTCTGTGGTTTGCAAGGGGGCTTTAGGTCTGAGAGTGGATTTCAGATGTCTGTGGACTGCAAGCGTTTTTAGGTTTGGGAGTGGATTTGAGATGTTTGTGGTTTGCAAGGGGCCTGGGATTTGGGATTGGATTTGAGATGTCTGTGGTTTCCAAGGGGACTGCGATTTGGGAGTGGATTTGAGATGTCTGTGGTTTGCAAGTCGCTTTAGGTTTGACAGCGGATTTGAGATGTTTGTGGTTTACAAGGTGCTTTAGTTTTGAGAGTGGATTTCAGGTGTCTGTGGTTTACAAAGGGGCTGAGATTTGGGAGTGGATTTGAGATGTCTGTGGTTTGCAAGTGGCTTTAGGTTTGAGAGCAGATTTGAGACGTTTGTGGATTGCAAGGGGCTTTAGGTTTGAGAGTGGATTTGAGAATTTGTGGTTTGCAAGGTGACTGCGATTTGGGATTGGATTTGAGATATCTGTGGTTTGAAAGGGGACTGAGGTTTGGGAGTGGATTTGAGATGTCTGTGGTTTGCAAGGGGCTTCAGGTTTGAGAGCGGATTTGAGATGTATGTGGTTTGCAATGGACTTTAGATTTGAGAGTGGATTTGAGATGTTTGTGGTTTGCAAGGGGCTTTCGTTTGAGAGTGGATTTGAGATGTTTGTGGTTTTCAAGAGGGCTTTAGATTTGAGAGTGGATTTGAGATGTCTGTGGTTTCCAAGGGGACTGCGATTTGGGAGTGGATTTGAGATGTCTGTGGTTTGCAAGTCGCTTTAGGTTTGACAGCGGATTTGAGATGTTTGTGGTTTACAAGGTGCTTTAGTTTTGAGAGTGGATTTCAGGTGTCTGTGGTTTACAAAGGGGCTGAGATTTGGGAGTGGATTTGAGATGTCTGTGGTTTGCAAGTGGCTTTAGGTTTGAGAGCAGATTTGAGACGTTTGTGGATTGCAAGGGGCTTTAGGTTTGAGAGTGGATTTGAGAATTTGTGGTTTGCAAGGTGACTGCGATTTGGGATTGGATTTGAGATATCTGTGGTTTGAAAGGGGACTGAGGTTTGGGAGTGGATTTGAGATGTCTGTGGTTTGCAAGGGGCTTCAGGTTTGAGAGCGGATTTGAGATGTATGTGGTTTGCAATGGACTTTAGATTTGAGAGTGGATTTGAGATGTTTGTGGTTTGCAAGGGGCTTTCATTTGAGAGTGGATTTGAGATGTTTGTGGTTTTCAAGAGGGCTTTAGATTTGAGAGTGGGTTTGAGATGTCTGTGGTTTGCAAGTGGCTTTAGGTTTGAGAGCAGATTTGAGATGTTTGTGGATTGCAAGGGGCTTTAGGTTTGAGAGTGGATTTGAGATGTTTGTGGTTTGCAAGGTGACTGCTATTTGGGATTGGATTTGAGATATCTGTGGTTTGAAAGGGGACTGAGGTTTGGGAGTGGATTTCAGATGTCTGTGGTTTGCAAGTGGCTTTAGGTTTGAGAGCGGATTTGAGATGTTTGTGGTTTACATAGGTCTTTAGGTTTGAGAGTGAATTTGTGATGTCTTTGGTTTGCAAGGGGGCTGAGATTTGGGAGTGGATTTGAGATGACTGTAGTTTGCAAGCGGACTGAGATTTGGGAGAGGATTTAAGATGTCTGTGGTTTGCAAGGGGGCTTTAGGTCTGGGAGTGGATTTCAGATGTCTGTGGACTGCAAGCGTTTTTAGGTTTGGGAGTGGATTTGAGATGTTTGTGGTTTGCAAGGGGCCTGGGATTTGGGATTGGATTGGAGATGGCTGTGGTTTCCAAGGGGACTGCTATTTGGGAGTGGATTTGAGATGTCTGTGGTTTGCAAGTCACTTTAGGTTTGACAGTGGATTTGAGATGTTTGTGGTTTACAAGGTGCTTTAGTTTTGAGAGTGGATTTCAGGTGTCTGTGGTTTACAAAGGGGCTGAGATTTGGGAGTGGATTTGAGATGTCTGTGGTTTGCAAGTGGCTTTAGGTTTGAGAGCAGATTTGAGATGTTTGTGGATTGCAAGGGGCTTTAGGTTTGAGCGTGGATTTGAGATGTTTGTGGTTTGCAAGGTGACTGCGATTTGGGATTGGATTTGAGATATCTGTGGTTTGAAAGGGGCCTGAGGTTTGGGAGAGGATTTGAGATGTCTGTGGTTTGCAAGGGGACTGGGATTTGGGAGTGGTTTTGTGATGTCTGTGGTTTGCAACCGGAATGAGGTTTGGGAGTGGATTTCGGATGGCTGTGTTTTGCAAGGGGTCTGAGGTTTGGAGTGGATTTGAGATGTCCGTAGTTTGCAAGGGGACTGAGATTTGGTAGAGGATTTGAGATATCTGTGGTTTGCAAGGGGACTGAGGTTTGGGAGAGGATTTGAGAAGTCTGTGGTTTGCAAGAGGACTGGGATTTGGGAGTGGATTTGAGATGTCTGTGGTTTGCAAGTGGACTGAGGTTTGGGAGTGGTTTTGTGATGTCTGTGGTTTGCAAGCGGCTTTAGGTTTGGGAGTGGATTTGAGATGTTTGTGATTTGCAATCGGCTTTAGGTTTGAGAGTGGATTTGAGATGTTTGTGATTTGCAAGTGGCTTTAGGTTTGAGAGTGGATTTGAGGTGTCTGTGGTTTTCAAGGGGGCTGAGATTTGGGACTGGATTTGAGATATCTGTGGTTTGCAAGGGGCTTTAGGTTTAAGAGTGTTTTTGAGGAGTCTGTGTTTTGCAAGGGGGCTGAGATTTGGGAGTGGATTTGAGATGTCTGTGGTTTAAGGGGCTTTAGGTTTTGAGAGCGGATTTGAGATGTTTGTGGTTTACATAGGGCTTTAGGTTTGAGAGTGAATTTGTGCTGTCTTTGGTTTGCAAGGTGGCTGAGATTTGGGATTGGATTTGAGATGTCTGTAGTTTGCAAGCGGACTGAGATTTGGGAGAGGATTTTAGATGTCTGTGGTTTGCAAGTCGCTTTAGGTTTGACAGCGGATTTGAGATGTTTGTGGTTTACAAGGTGCTTTAGTTTTGAGAGTGGATTTCAGGTGTCTGTGGTTTACAAAGGGGCTGAGATTTGGGAGTGGATTTGAGATGTCTGTGGTTTGCAAGTGGCTTTAGGTTTGAGAGCAGATTTGAGACGTTTGTGGATTGCAAGGGGCTTTAGGTTTGAGAGTGGATTTGAGAATTTGTGGTTTGCAAGGTGACTGCGATTTGGGATTGGATTTGAGATATCTGTGGTTTGAAAGGGGACTGAGGTTTGGGAGTGGATTTGAGATGTCTGTGGTTTGCAAGGGGCTTCAGGTTTGAGAGCGGATTTGAGATGTATGTGGTTTGCAATGGACTTTAGATTTGAGAGTGGATTTGAGATGTTTGTGGTTTGCAAGGGGCTTTCGTTTGAGAGTGGATTTGAGATGTTTGTGGTTTTCAAGAGGGCTTTAGATTTGAGAGTGGATTTGAGATGTCTGTGGTTTGCAAGTGGCTTTAGGTTTGAGAGCAGATTTGAGATGTTTGTGGATTGCAAGGGGCTTTAGGTTTGAGAGTGGATTTGAGATGTTTGTGGTTTGCAAGGTGACTGCGATTTGGGATTGGATTTGAGATATCTGTGGTTTGAAAGGGGACTGAGGTTTGGGAGTGGATTTGAGATGTCTGTGGTTTGCAAGTGGCTTTAGGTTTGAGAGCAGATTTGAGATGTTTGTTGATTGCAAGGGGCTTTAGGTTTGAGAGTGGATTTGAGATGTTTGTGGTTTGCAAGGTGACTGCGATTTGGGATTGGATTTGAGATATCTGTGGTTTGAAAGGGGACTGAGGTTTGGGAGTGGATTTGAGATGTCTGTGGTTTGCAAGGGGCTTCAGGTTTGAGAGCGGATTTGAGTTGTATGTGGTTTGCAATGGGCTTTAGATTTGAGAGTGGATTTGAGATATTTGTGGTTTGCAAGGGGCTTTACGTTTGAGAGTGGATTTGAGATATTTGTGGTTTGCAATGGGCTTTAGATTTGAGAGTGGATTTGAGATGTTTGTGGTTTTCAAGAGGGCTTTAGATTTGAGAGTGGATTTGAGATGTTTGTGGTTTGCAAGGGGCTTTACATTTGAGAGTGGATTTGAGATGTTTGTAGTTTTCAAGAGGGCTTTAGATTTGAGAGTGGATTTGAGATGTCTGTGGTTTGCAAGGGGGCTGAGATTTCGGAGAGGATTTGAGATATCTCTGGTTTGCAAGGGGACTGGGATTTGGGAGTGGATTTGACATGTCTGTGGTTTGCAAGCGGACTGAGGTTTGGGAGTGGATTTGAGATGGCTGTGGTTTGCAAGGGGTCTGAGGTTTGGAGTGGATTTGAGATGTCCGTAGTTTGCAAGGGGACTGAGATTTGGTAGAGGATTTGAGGTGTCTGTAGTTTGCCAGGGGACTGAGGTTTGGGAGAGGATTTGAGATGTCTGTGGTTTACAAGGGGACTGGAATTTGGGAGTGGATTTGAGATGTCTGTGGTTTGCAAGGTTTTTTAGGTTTAGGAGTAGATTTGAGGAGTCTGTGGTTTGCAAGGGACTTTAGGTTTGGGAGTCAATTTGATGTGTCTGTGGTTTGCAAGGGGCTTTAGGTTTTGAGAGCGGATTTGAGATGTTTGTGGTTTACATAGGTCTTTAGGTTTGAGAGTGAATTTGTGATGTCTTTGGTTTGCAAGGGGGCTGAGATTTGGGAGTGGATTTGAGATGGCTGTGGTTTCCAAGGGGACTGCTATTTGGGAGTGGATTTGAGATGTCTGTGGTTTGCAAGTCACTTTAGGTTTGACAGTGGATTTGAGATGTTTGTGGTTTACAAGGTGCTTTAGTTTTGAGAGTGGATTTCAGGTGTCTGTGGTTTACAAAGGGGCTGAGATTTGGGAGTGGATTTGAGATGTCTGTGGTTTGCAAGTGGCTTTAGGTTTGAGAGCAGATTTGAGATGTTTGTGGATTGCAAGGGGCTTTAGGTTTGAGCGTGGATTTGAGATGTTTGTGGTTTGCAAGGTGACTGCGATTTGGGATTGGATTTGAGATATCTGTGGTTTGAAAGGGGCCTGAGGTTTGGGAGAGGATTTGAGATGTCTGTGGTTTGCAAGGGGACTGGGATTTGGGAGTGGTTTTGTGATGTCTGTGGTTTGCAAGCGGAATGAGGTTTGGGAGTGGATTTCGGATGGCTGTGTTTTGCAAGGGGTCTGAGGTTTGGAGTGGATTTGAGATGTCCGTAGTTTGCAAGGGGACTGAGAGTTGGTAGAGGATTTGAGATATCTGTGGTTTGCAAGGGGACTGATGTTTGGGAGAGGATTTGAGAAGTCTGTGGTTTGCAAGAGGACTGGGATTTGGGAGTGGATTTGAGATGTCTGTGGTTTGCAAGTGGACTGAGGTTTGGGAGTGGTTTTGTGATGTCTGTGGTTTGCAAGCGGCTTTAGGTTTGGGAGTGGATTTGAGATGTTTGTGATTTGCAATCGGCTTTAGGTTTGAGAGTGGATTTGAGATGTTTGTGATTTGCAAGTGGCTTTAGGTTTGAGAGTGGATTTGAGGTGTCTGTGGTTTTCAAGGGGGCTGAGATTTGGGACTGGATTTGAGATATCTGTGGTTTGCAAGGGGCTTTAGGTTTAAGAGTGTTTTTGAGGAGTCTGTGTTTTGCAAGGGGGCTGAGATTTGGGAGTGGATTTGAGATGTCTGTGGTTTACATAGGGCTTTAGGTTTGAGAGTGAATTTGTGCTGTCTTTGGTTTGCAAGGTGGCTGAGATTTGGGATTGGATTTGAGATGTCTGTAGTTTGCAAGCGGACTGAGATTTGGGAGAGGATTTTAGATGTCTGTGGTTTGCATGGGGCTTTAGGTTTGAGAGTGGATTTGAGGTGTCTTTGGTTTGCAAGGTTTTTTAGCTTTAGGAGTGGATTTGAGGAGTCTGTGGTTTGCAAGGGACTTTAGGTTTGGGAGTCAATTTGATGTGTCTGTGGTTTGCAAGGGGCTTTAGGTTTTGAGAGCGGATTTGAGATGTTTGTGGTTTACATAGGTCTTTAGGTTTGAGAGTGAATTTGTGATGTCTTTGGTTTGCAAGGGGGCTGAGATTTGGGAGTGGATTTGAGATGTCTCTAGTTTGCAAGCGGACTGAGATTTGGGAGAGGATTTAAGATGTCTGTGGTTTGCAAGGGGGCTTTAGGTCTGGGAGTGGATTTCAGATGTCTGTGGACTGCAAGCGTTTTTAGGTTTGGGAGTGGATTTGAGATGTTTGTGGTTTGCAAGGGGCCTGGGATTTGGGATTGGATTTGAGATGGCTGTGGTTTCCAAGGGGACTGCTATTTGGGAGTGGATTTGAGATGTCTGTGGTTTGCAAGGTGACTGCGATTTGGGATTGGATTTGAGATATCTGTGGTTTGAAAGGGGCCTGAGGTTTGGGAGTGGATTTGAGATGTCTGTGGTTTGCAAGGGGCTTTAGTTTTGAGAGTGGATTTCAGGTGTCTGTGGTTTACAAAGGGGCTGAGATTTGGGAGTGGATTTGAGATGTCTGTGGTTTGCAAGTGGCTTTAGGTTTGAGAGCAGATTTGAGATGTTTGTGGATTGCAAGGGGCTTTAGGTTTGAGCGTGGATTTGAGATGTTTGTGGTTTGCAAGGTGACTGCGATTTGGGATTGGATTTGAGATATCTGTGGTTTGAAAGGGGCCTGAGGTTTGGGAGAGGATTTGAGATGTCTGTGGTTTGCAAGGGGACTGGGATTTGGGAGTGGTTTTGTGATGTCTGTGGTTTGCAAGCGGAATGAGGTTTGGGAGTGGATTTCGGATGGCTGTGTTTTGCAAGGGGTCTGAGGTTTGGAGTGGATTTGAGATGTCCGTAGTTTGCAAGGGGACTGAGATTTGGTAGAGGATTTGAGATATCTGTGGTTTGCAAGGGGACTGAGGTTTGGGAGAGGATTTGAGAAGTCTGTGGTTTGCAAGAGGACTGGGATTTGGGAGTGGATTTGAGATGTCTGTGGTTTGCAAGTGGACTGAGGTTTGGGAGTGGTTTTGTGATGTCTGTGGTTTGCAAGCGGCTTTAGGTTTGGGAGTGGATTTGAGATGTTTGTGATTTGCAATCGGCTTTAGGTTTGAGAGTGGATTTGAGATGTTTGTGATTTGCAAGTGGCTTTAGGTTTGAGAGTGGATTTGAGGTGTCTGTGGTTTTCAAGGGGGCTGAGATTTGGGACTGGATTTGAGATATCTGTGGTTTGCAAGGGGCTTTAGGTTTAAGAGTGTTTTTGAGGAGTCTGTGTTTTGCAAGGGGGCTGAGATTTGGGAGTGGATTTGAGATGTCTGTGGTTTACATAGGGCTTTAGGTTTGAGAGTGAATTTGTGCTGTCTTTGGTTTGCAAGGTGGCTGAGATTTGGGATTGGATTTGAGATGTCTGTAGTTTGCAAGCGGACTGAGATTTGGGAGAGGATTTTAGATGTCTGTGGTTTGCATGGGGCTTTAGGTTTGAGAGTGGATTTGAGGTGTCTTTGGTTTGCAAGGTTTTTTAGGTTTAGGAGTGGATTTGAGGAGTCTGTGGTTTGCAAGGGACTTTAGGTTTGGGAGTCAATTTGATGTGTCTGTGGTTTGCAAGGGGCTTTAGGTTTTGAGAGCGGATTTGAGATGTTTGTGGTTTACATAGGTCTTTAGGTTTGAGAGTGAATTTGTGATGTCTTTGGTTTGCAAGGGGGCTGAGATTTGGGAGTGGATTTGAGATGTCTCTAGTTTGCAAGCGGACTGAGATTTGGGAGAGGATTTAAGATGTCTGTGGTTTGCAAGGGGGCTTTAGGTCTGGGAGTGGATTTCAGATGTCTGTGGACTGCAAGCGTTTTTAGGTTTGGGAGTGGATTTGAGATGTTTGTGGTTTGCAAGGGGCCTGGGATTTGGGATTGGATTTGAGATGGCTGTGGTTTCCAAGGGGACTGCTATTTGGGAGTGGATTTGAGATGTCTGTGGTTTGCAAGGTGACTGCGATTTGGGATTGGATTTGAGATATCTGTGGTTTGAAAGGGGCCTGAGGTTTGGGAGTGGATTTGAGATGTCTGTGGTTTGCAAGGGGCTTTAGTTTTGAGAGTGGATTTCAGGTGTCTGTGGTTTACAAAGGGGCTGAGATTTGGGAGTGGATTTGAGATGTCTGTGGTTTGCAAGTGGCTTTAGGTTTGAGAGCAGATTTGAGATGTTTGTGGATTGCAAGGGGCTTTAGGTTTGAGCGTGGATTTGAGATGTTTGTGGTTTGCAAGGTGACTGCGATTTGGGATTGGATTTGAGATATCTGTGGTTTGAAAGGGGCCTGAGGTTTGGGAGAGGATTTGAGATGTCTGTGGTTTGCAAGGGGACTGGGATTTGGGAGTGGTTTTGTGATGTCTGTGGTTTGCAAGCGGAATGAGGTTTGGGAGTGGATTTCGGATGGCTGTGTTTTGCAAGGGGTCTGAGGTTTGGAGTGGATTTGAGATGTCCGTAGTTTGCAAGGGGACTGAGATTTGGTAGAGGATTTGAGATATCTGTGGTTTGCAAGGGGACTGAGGTTTGGGAGAGGATTTGAGAAGTCTGTGGTTTGCAAGAGGACTGGGATTTGGGAGTGGATTTGAGATGTCTGTGGTTTGCAAGTGGACTGAGGTTTGGGAGTGGTTTTGTGATGTCTGTGGTTTGCAAGCGGCTTTAGGTTTGGGAGTGGATTTGAGATGTTTGTGATTTGCAATCGGCTTTAGGTTTGAGAGTGGATTTGAGATGTTTGTGATTTGCAAGTGGCTTTAGGTTTGAGAGTGGATTTGAGGTGTCTGTGGTTTTCAAGGGGGCTGAGATTTGGGACTGGATTTGAGATATCTGTGGTTTGCAAGGGGCTTTAGGTTTAAGAGTGTTTTTGAGGAGTCTGTGTTTTGCAAGGGGGCTGAGATTTGGGAGTGGATTTGAGATGTCTGTGGTTTACATAGGGCTTTAGGTTTGAGAGTGAATTTGTGCTGTCTTTGGTTTGCAAGGTGGCTGAGATTTGGGATTGGATTTGAGATGTCTGTAGTTTGCAAGCGGACTGAGATTTGGGAGAGGATTTTAGATGTCTGTCGTTTGCATGGGGCTTTAGGTTTGAGAGTGGATTTGAGGTGTCTTTGGTTTGCAAGGTTTTTTAGGTTTAGGAGTGGATTTGAGGAGTCTGTGGTTTGCAAGGGACTTTAGGTTTGGGAGTCAATTTGATGTGTCTGTGGTTTGCAAGGGGCTTTAGGTTTTGAGAGCGGATTTGAGATGTTTGTGGTTTACATAGGTCTTTAGGTTTGAGAGTGAATTTGTGATGTCTTTGGTTTGCAAGGGGGCTGAGATTTGGGAGTGGATTTGAGATGTCTCTAGTTTGCAAGCGGACTGAGATTTGGGAGAGGATTTAAGATGTCTGTGGTTTGCAAGGGGGCTTTAGGTCTGGGAGTGGATTTCAGATGTCTGTGGACTGCAAGCGTTTTTAGGTTTGGGAGTGGATTTGAGATGTTTGTGGTTTGCAAGGGGCCTGGGATTTGGGATTGGATTTGAGATGGCTGTGGTTTCCAAGGGGACTGCTATTTGGGAGTGGATTTGAGATGTCTGTGGTTTGCAAGGGGCCTGAGGTTTGGGAGTGGATTTGAGATGTCTGTGGTTTGCAAGGGGCTTTAGTTTTGAGAGTGGATTTCAGGTGTCTGTGGTTTACAAAGGGGCTGGGATTTGGGAGTGGATTTGAGATGTCTGTGGTTTGCAAGTGGCTTTAGGTTTGAGAGCAGATTTGAGATATTTGTGGATTGCAAGGGGCTTTAGGTTTGAGCGTGGATTTGAGATGTTTTTGGTTTGCAAGGGGCCTGGGATTTGGGATTGGATTGGAGATGGCTGTGGTTTCCAAGGGGACTGCTATTTGGGAGTGGATTTGAGATGTCTGTGGTTTGCAAGTCACTTTAGGTTTGACAGTGGATTTGAGATGTTTGTGGTTTACAAGGTGCTTTAGTTTTGAGAGTGGATTTCAGGTGTCTGTGGTTTACAAAGGGGCTGAGATTTGGGAGTGGATTTGAGATGTCTGTGGTTTGCAAGTGGCTTTAGGTTTGAGAGCAGATTTGAGATGTTTGTGGATTGCAAGGGGCTTTAGGTTTGAGCGTGGATTTGAGATGTTTGTGGTTTGCAAGGTGACTGCGATTTGGGATTGGATTTGAGATATCTGTGGTTTGAAAGGGGCCTGAGGTTTGGGAGAGGATTTGAGATGTCTGTGGTTTGCAAGGGGACTGGGATTTGGGAGTGGTTTTGTGATGTCTGTGGTTTGCAAGCGGAATGAGGTTTGGGAGTGGATTTCGGATGGCTGTGTTTTGCAAGGGGTCTGAGGTTTGGAGTGGATTTGAGATGTCCGTAGTTTGCAAGGGGACTGAGAGTTGGTAGAGGATTTGAGATATCTGTGGTTTGCAAGGGGACTGAGGTTTGGGAGAGGATTTGAGAAGTCTGTGGTTTGCAAGAGGACTGGGATTTGGGAGTGGATTTGAGATGTCTGTGGTTTGCAAGTGGACTGAGGTTTGGGAGTGGTTTTGTGATGTCTGTGGTTTGCAAGCGGCTTTAGGTTTGGGAGTGGATTTGAGATGTTTGTGATTTGCAATCGGCTTTAGGTTTGAGAGTGGATTTGAGATGTTTGTGATTTGCAAGTGGCTTTAGGTTTGAGAGTGGATTTGAGGTGTCTGTGGTTTTCAAGGGGGCTGAGATTTGGGACTGGATTTGAGATATCTGTGGTTTGCAAGGGGCTTTAGGTTTAAGAGTGTTTTTGAGGAGTCTGTGTTTTGCAAGGGGGCTGAGATTTGGGAGTGGATTTGAGATGTCTGTGGTTTACATAGGGCTTTAGGTTTGAGAGTGAATTTGTGCTGTCTTTGGTTTGCAAGGTGGCTGAGATTTGGGATTGGATTTGAGATGTCTGTAGTTTGCAAGCGGACTGAGATTTGGGAGAGGATTTTAGATGTCTGTGGTTTGCATGGGGCTTTAGGTTTGAGAGTGGATTTGAGGTGTCTTTGGTTTGCAAGGTTTTTTAGCTTTAGGAGTGGATTTGAGGAGTCTGTGGTTTGCAAGGGACTTTAGGTTTGGGAGTCAATTTGATGTGTCTGTGGTTTGCAAGGGGCTTTAGGTTTTGAGAGCGGATTTGAGATGTTTGTGGTTTACATAGGTCTTTAGGTTTGAGAGTGAATTTGTGATGTCTTTGGTTTGCAAGGGGGCTGAGATTTGGGAGTGGATTTGAGATGTCTCTAGTTTGCAAGCGGACTGAGATTTGGGAGAGGATTTAAGATGTCTGTGGTTTGCAAGGGGGCTTTAGGTCTGGGAGTGGATTTCAGATGTCTGTGGACTGCAAGCGTTTTTAGGTTTGGGAGTGGATTTGAGATGTTTGTGGTTTGCAAGGGGCCTGGGATTTGGGATTGGATTTGAGATGGCTGTGGTTTCCAAGGGGACTGCTATTTGGGAGTGGATTTGAGATGTCTGTGGTTTGCAAGGTGACTGCGATTTGGGATTGGATTTGAGATATCTGTGGTTTGAAAGGGGCCTGAGGTTTGGGAGTGGATTTGAGATGTCTGTGGTTTGCAAGGGGCTTTAGTTTTGAGAGTGGATTTCAGGTGTCTGTGGTTTACAAAGGGGCTGAGATTTGGGAGTGGATTTGAGATGTCTGTGGTTTGCAAGTGGCTTTAGGTTTGAGAGCAGATTTGAGATGTTTGTGGATTGCAAGGGGCTTTAGGTTTGAGCGTGGATTTGAGATGTTTGTGGTTTGCAAGGTGACTGCGATTTGGGATTGGATTTGAGATATCTGTGGTTTGAAAGGGGCCTGAGGTTTGGGAGAGGATTTGAGATGTCTGTGGTTTGCAAGGGGACTGGGATTTGGGAGTGGTTTTGTGATGTCTGTGGTTTGCAAGCGGAATGAGGTTTGGGAGTGGATTTCGGATGGCTGTGTTTTGCAAGGGGTCTGAGGTTTGGAGTGGATTTGAGATGTCCGTAGTTTGCAAGGGGACTGAGATTTGGTAGAGGATTTGAGATATCTGTGGTTTGCAAGGGGACTGAGGTTTGGGAGAGGATTTGAGAAGTCTGTGGTTTGCAAGAGGACTGGGATTTGGGAGTGGATTTGAGATGTCTGTGGTTTGCAAGTGGACTGAGGTTTGGGAGTGGTTTTGTGATGTCTGTGGTTTGCAAGCGGCTTTAGGTTTGGGAGTGGATTTGAGATGTTTGTGATTTGCAATCGGCTTTAGGTTTGAGAGTGGATTTGAGATGTTTGTGATTTGCAAGTGGCTTTAGGTTTGAGAGTGGATTTGAGGTGTCTGTGGTTTTCAAGGGGGCTGAGATTTGGGACTGGATTTGAGATATCTGTGGTTTGCAAGGGGCTTTAGGTTTAAGAGTGTTTTTGAGGAGTCTGTGTTTTGCAAGGGGGCTGAGATTTGGGAGTGGATTTGAGATGTCTGTGGTTTACATAGGGCTTTAGGTTTGAGAGTGAATTTGTGCTGTCTTTGGTTTGCAAGGTGGCTGAGATTTGGGATTGGATTTGAGATGTCTGTAGTTTGCAAGCGGACTGAGATTTGGGAGAGGATTTTAGATGTCTGTCGTTTGCATGGGGCTTTAGGTTTGAGAGTGGATTTGAGGTGTCTTTGGTTTGCAAGGTTTTTTAGGTTTAGGAGTGGATTTGAGGAGTCTGTGGTTTGCAAGGGACTTTAGGTTTGGGAGTCAATTTGATGTGTCTGTGGTTTGCAAGGGGCTTTAGGTTTTGAGAGCGGATTTGAGATGTTTGTGGTTTACATAGGTCTTTAGGTTTGAGAGTGAATTTGTGATGTCTTTGGTTTGCAAGGGGGCTGAGATTTGGGAGTGGATTTGAGATGTCTCTAGTTTGCAAGCGGACTGAGATTTGGGAGAGGATTTAAGATGTCTGTGGTTTGCAAGGGGGCTTTAGGTCTGGGAGTGGATTTCAGATGTCTGTGGACTGCAAGCGTTTTTAGGTTTGGGAGTGGATTTGAGATGTTTGTGGTTTGCAAGGGGCCTGGGATTTGGGATTGGATTTGAGATGGCTGTGGTTTCCAAGGGGACTGCTATTTGGGAGTGGATTTGAGATGTCTGTGGTTTGCAAGGTGACTGCGATTTGGGATTGGATTTGAGATATCTGTGGTTTGAAAGGGGCCTGAGGTTTGGGAGTGGATTTGAGATGTCTGTGGTTTGCAAGGGGCTTTAGTTTTGAGAGTGGATTTCAGGTGTCTGTGGTTTACAAAGGGGCTGAGATTTGGGAGTGGATTTGAGATGTCTGTGGTTTGCAAGTGGCTTTAGGTTTGAGAGCAGATTTGAGATGTTTGTGGATTGCAAGGGGCTTTAGGTTTGAGCGTGGATTTGAGATGTTTGTGGTTTGCAAGGTGACTGCGATTTGGGATTGGATTTGAGATATCTGTGGTTTGAAAGGGGCCTGAGGTTTGGGAGAGGATTTGAGATGTCTGTGGTTTGCAAGGGGACTGGGATTTGGGAGTGGTTTTGTGATGTCTGTGGTTTGCAAGCGGAATGAGGTTTGGGAGTGGATTTCGGATGGCTGTGTTTTGCAAGGGGTCTGAGGTTTGGAGTGGATTTGAGATGTCCGTAGTTTGCAAGGGGACTGAGATTTGGTAGAGGATTTGAGATATCTGTGGTTTGCAAGGGGACTGAGGTTTGGGAGAGGATTTGAGAAGTCTGTGGTTTGCAAGAGGACTGGGATTTGGGAGTGGATTTGAGATGTCTGTGGTTTGCAAGTGGACTGAGGTTTGGGAGTGGTTTTGTGATGTCTGTGGTTTGCAAGCGGCTTTAGGTTTGGGAGTGGATTTGAGATGTTTGTGATTTGCAATCGGCTTTAGGTTTGAGAGTGGATTTGAGATGTTTGTGATTTGCAAGTGGCTTTAGGTTTGAGAGTGGATTTGAGGTGTCTGTGGTTTTCAAGGGGGCTGAGATTTGGGACTGGATTTGAGATATCTGTGGTTTGCAAGGGGCTTTAGGTTTAAGAGTGTTTTTGAGGAGTCTGTGTTTTGCAAGGGGGCTGAGATTTGGGAGTGGATTTGAGATGTCTGTGGTTTAAGGGGCTTTAGGTTTTGAGAGCGGATTTGAGATGTTTGTGGTTTACATAGGGCTTTAGGTTTGAGAGTGAATTTGTGCTGTCTTTGGTTTGCAAGGTGGCTGAGATTTGGGATTGGATTTGAGATGTCTGTAGTTTGCAAGCGGACTGAGATTTGGGAGAGGATTTTAGATGTCTGTGGTTTGCATGGGGCTTTAGGTTTGAGAGTGGATTTGAGGTGTCTTTGGTTTGCAAGGTTTTTTAGGTTTAGGAGTGGATTTGAGGAGTCTGTGGTTTGCAAGGGACTTTAGGTTTGGGAGTCAATTTGATGTGTCTGTGGTTTGCAAGGGGCTTTAGGTTTTGAGAGCGGATTTGAGATGTTTGTGGTTTACATAGGTCTTTAGGTTTGAGAGTGAATTTGTGATGTCTTTGGTTTGCAAGGGGGCTGAGATTTGGGAGTGGATTTGAGATGTCTCTAGTTTGCAAGCGGACTGAGATTTGGGAGAGGATTTAAGATGTCTGTGGTTTGCAAGGGGGCTTTAGGTCTGGGAGTGGATTTCAGATGTCTGTGGACTGCAAGCGTTTTTAGGTTTGGGAGTGGATTTGAGATGTTTGTGGTTTGCAAGGGGCCTGGGATTTGGGATTGGATTTGAGATGGCTGTGGTTTCCAAGGGGACTGCTATTTGGGAGTGGATTTGAGATGTCTGTGGTTTGCAAGGTGACTGCGATTTGGGATTGGATTTGAGATATCTGTGGTTTGAAAGGGGCCTGAGGTTTGGGAGTGGATTTGAGATGTCTGTGGTTTGCAAGGGGCTTTAGTTTTGAGAGTGGATTTCAGGTGTCTGTGGTTTACAAAGGGGCTGGGATTTGGGAGTGGATTTGAGATGTCTGTGGTTTGCAAGTGGCTTTAGGTTTGAGAGCAGATTTGAGATATTTGTGGATTGCAAGGGGCTTTAGGTTTGAGCGTGGATTTGAGATGTTTTTGGTTTGCAAGGTGACTGCGATTTGGGATTGGATTTGAGATATCTGTGGTTTGAAAGGGGCCTGAGGTTTGGGAGTGGATTTGAGATGTCTGTGGTTTGCAAGGGGCTTCAGGTTTGAGAGCGGATTTGAGATGTATGTGGTTTGCAAGGGGGCTGAGATTTCGGAGAGGATTTGAGATGTCTGTGGTTTGCAAGGGGACTGAGGTTTGGGAGAGGATTTGAGATGTCTGTGGTTTGCAAGGGGACTGAGGTTTGTGAGTGGATTTGAGATCTCTGTGGTTTGCAACGGGACTGAGGTTTGGGAGTGGATTTGAGATGTTTGTGCTTTGCAAGTGGCTTTAGGTTTGAGAGTGGATTAGAAATGTCTGTAGTTTGCAAGGGGACTGAGATTTGGGAGAGGATTTCAGATGTCTGTGGTTTGCAAGGGGCTTTAGGTTTGGGAGTGGATTTTAGATGTTTGTGGTTTGCAATCGGCTTTAGGTTTGAGAGTGGATTTCAGATGTTTGTGGATTGCAAGGGGCTTTAAGTTTGAGAGTGGATTTGAGGTGTCTTTGGTTTGCAAGGTTTTTTAGGTTTAGGAGTGGATTTGAGGTGTCTGTGTTTTGCAAGGGACTTTAGGTTTGGGAGTCAATTTGATGTGTCTGTGGTTTTCAAGGGGCTTTAGGTTTTGAGAGCGGATTTGAGATGTTTGTGGTTTACATAGGTCTTTAGGTTTGAGAGTGAATTTGTGATGTCTTTGGTTTGCAAGGGGGCTGTGATTTGGGAGTGGATTTGAGATGTCTCTAGTTTGCAAGCGGACTGAGATTTGGGAGAAGATTTGAGATATCTGTGGTTTGCAAGGGGGCTTTAGGTCTGAGAGTGGATTTCAGATGTCTGTGGACTGCAAGCATTTTTAGGTTTGGGAGTGGATTTGAGATGTTTGTGGTTTGCAAGGGGACTGGGATTTGGTATTGGATTTGAGATGGCTGTGGTTTCCAAGGGGACTGCGATTTGGGAGTGGATTTGAGATGTCTGTGGTTTGCAAGTCGCTTTAGGTTTGACAGCGGATTTGAGATGTTTGTGGTTTACAAGGTGCTTTAGTTTTGAGAGTGGATTTGAGGTGACTGTGGTTTACAAAGGGGCTGAGATTTGGGAGTGGATTTGAGATGTCTGTGGTTTGCAAGTGGCTTTAGGTTTGAGAGCAGATTTGAGATGTTTGTGGATTGCAAGGGGCTTTAGGTTTGAGAGTGGATTTGAGCTGTTTGTGGTTTGCAAGGTGACTGCGATTTGGGATTGGATTTGAGATGTCTGTGGTTTGAAAGGGGACTGAGGTTTGGGAGTGGATTTGAGATGTCTGTGGTTTGCAAGGGGCTTTAGGTTTGAGAGCGGATTTGAGATGTATGTGGTTTGCAATGGGCTTTAGATTTGAGAGTGGATTTGAGGTGTCTGTGGTTTTCAAGGGGGCTGAGATTTTGGACTGGATTTGAGATATCTGTGCTTTGAAAGGGGCTTTAGGTTTGAGAGTGTTTTTGAGGAGTCTGTGTTTTGCAAGGGGGCTGAGATTTGGGAGTGGATTTGAGATGTCTGTGGTTTAAGGGGCTTTAGGTTTTGAGAGCGGATTTGAGATGTTTGTGGTTTACATTGGGCTTTAGGTTTGAGAGTGAATTTGTGCTGTCTTTGGTTTGCAAGGTGGCTGAGATTTGGGATTGGATTTGAGATGTCTGTAGTTTGCAAGCGGACTGAGATTTGGGAGAGGATTTTAGATGTCTGTGGTTTGCATGGGGCTTTAGGTTTGAGAGTGGATTTCAGATGTTTGTGGATTGCAAGGGGCTTTAAGTTTGAGAGTGGATTTGAGGTGTCTTTGGTTTGCAAGGTTTTTTAGGATTAGGAGTGGATTTGAGGAGTCTGTGGTTTGCAAGGGGCTTTAGGTTTGAGAGTGGATTTGAGATGTTTGTGGTTTGCAAGGTGACTGCGATTTGCGATTGGATTTGAGATATCTGTGGTTTGAAAGGGGACTGAGGTTTGGGAGTGGATTTGAGATGTCTGTGGTTTGCAAGGGGGCTGAGATTTCGGAGAGGATTTGATGTGTCTGTGGTTTGCAAGGGGACTGAGGTTTGGGAGAGGATTTGAGATGTCTGTGGTTTGCAAGGGGACTGGAATTTGGGAGTGGATTTGAGATGTCTGTGGTTTGCAAGGGGACTGCGATTTGGGAGTGGATTTGTGATGTCTGTGGTTTGCAAGGGGGCTTTAGGTCTGAGAGTGGATTTCAGATGTCTGTGGACTGCAAGCGTTTTTAGGTTTGGGAGTGGATTTGAGATGTTTGTGGTTTGCAAGGGGCCTGGGATTTGGGATTGGATTTGAGATGTCTGTGGTTTCCAAGGGGACTGCGATTTGGGAGTGGATTTGAGATGTCTGTGGTTTGCAAGTCGCTTTAGGTTTGACAGCGGATTTGAGATGTTTGTGGTTTACAAGGTGCTTTAGTTTTGAGAGTGGATTTCAGGTGTCTGTGGTTTACAAAGGGGCTGAGATTTGGGAGTGGATTTGAGATGTCTGTGGTTTGCAAGTGGCTTTAGGTTTGAGAGCAGATTTGAGACGTTTGTGGATTGCAAGGGGCTTTAGGTTTGAGAGTGGATTTGAGAATTTGTGGTTTGCAAGGTGACTGCGATTTGGGATTGGATTTGAGATATCTGTGGTTTGAAAGGGGACTGAGGTTTGGGAGTGGATTTGAGATGTCTGTGGTTTGCAAGGGGCTTCAGGTTTGAGAGCGGATTTGAGATGTATGTGGTTTGCAATGGACTTTAGATTTGAGAGTGGATTTGAGATGTTTGTGGTTTGCAAGGGGCTTTCGTTTGAGAGTGGATTTGAGATGTTTGTGGTTTTCAAGAGGGCTTTAGATTTGAGAGTGGATTTGAGATGTCTGTGGTTTGCAAGAGGCTTTAGGTTTGAGAGCAGATTTGAGATGTTTGTGGATTGCAAGGGGCTTTAGGTTTGAGAGTGGATTTGAGATGTTTGTGGTTTGCAAGGTGACTGCTATTTGGGATTGGATTTGAGATATCTGTGGTTTGAAAGGGGACTGAGGTTTGGGAGTGGATTTCAGGTGTCTGTGGTTTGCAAGTGGCTTTAGGTTTGAGAGCAGATTTGAGATGTTTGTTGATTGCAAGGGGCTTTAGGTTTGAGAGTGGATTTGAGATGTTTGTGGTTTGCAAGGTGACTGCGATTTGGGATTGGATTTGAGATATCTGTGGTTTGAAAGGGGACTGAGGTTTGGGAGTGGATTTGAGATGTCTGTGGTTTGCAAGGGGCTTTAGATTTGAGAGTGGATTTGAGATATTTGTGGTTTGCAAGGGGCTTTACGTTTGAGAGTGGATTTGAGATATTTGTGGTTTGCAATGGGCTTTAGATTTGAGAGTGGATTTGAGATGTTTGTGGTTTTCAAGAGGGCTTTAGATTTGAGAGTGGATTTGAGATGTTTGTGGTTTGCAAGGGGCTTTACATTTGAGAGTGGATTTGAGATGTTTGTAGTTTTCAAGAGGGCTTTAGATTTGAGAGTGGATTTGAGATGTCTGTGGTTTGCAAGGGGGCTGAGATTTCGGAGAGGATTTGAGATATCTCTGGTTTGCAAGGGGACTGGGATTTGGGAGTGGATTTGACATGTCTGTGGTTTGCAAGCGGACTGAGGTTTGGGAGTGGATTTGAGATGGCTGTGGTTTGCAAGGGGTCTGAGGTTTGGAGTGGATTTGAGATGTCCGTAGTTTGCAAGGGGACTGAGATTTGGTAGAGGATTTGAGGTGTCTGTAGTTTGCAAGGGGACTGAGGTTTGGGAGAGGATTTGAGATGTCTGTGGTTTACAAGGGGACTGGAATTTGGGAGTTGATTTGAGATGTCTGTGGTTTGCAAGGTTTTTTAGGTTTAGGAGTGGATTTGAGGAGTCTGTGGTTTGCAAGGGACTTTAGGTTTGGGAGTCAATTTGATGTGTCTGTGGTTTGCAAGGGGCTTTAGGTTTTGAGAGCGGATTTGAGATGTTTGTGGTTTACATAGGTCTTTAGGTTTGAGAGTGAATTTGTGATGTCTTTGGTTTGCAAGGGGGCTGAGATTTGGGAGTGGATTTGAGATGACTGTAGTTTGCAAGCGGACTGAGATTTGGGAGAGGATTTAAGATGTCTGTGGTTTGCAAGGGGGCTTTAGGTCTGGGAGTGGATTTCAGATGTCTGTGGACTGCAAGCGTTTTTAGGTTTGGGAGTGGATTTGAGATGTTTGTGGTTTGCAAGGGGCCTGGGATTTGGGATTGGATTGGAGATGGCTGTGGTTTCCAAGGGGACTGCTATTTGGGAGTGGATTTGAGATGTCTGTGGTTTGCAAGTCACTTTAGGTTTGACAGCGGATTTGAGATGTTTGTGGTTTATAAGGTGCTTTAGTTTTGAGAGTGGATTTCAGGTGTCTGTGGTTTACAAAGGGGCTGAGATTTGGGAGTGGATTTGAGATGTCTGTGGTTTGCAAGTGGCTTTAGGTTTGAGAGCAGATTTGAGATGTTTGTGGATTGCAAGGGGCTTTAGGTTTGAGCGTGGATTTGAGATGTTTGTGGTTTGCAAGGTGACTGCGATTTGGGATTGGATTTGAGATATCTGTGGTTTGAAAGGGGCCTGAGGTTTGGGAGAGGATTTGAGATGTCTGTGGTTTGCAAGGGGACTGGGATTTGGGAGTGGTTTTGTGATGTCTGTGGTTTGCAAGCGGAATGAGGTTTGGGAGTGGATTTCGGATGGCTGTGTTTTGCAAGGGGTCTGAGGTTTGGAGTGGATTTGAGATGTCCGTAGTTTGCAAGGGGACTGAGATTTGGTAGAGGATTTGAGATATCTGTGGTTTGCAAGGGGACTGAGGTTTGGGAGAGGATTTGAGAAGTCTGTGGTTTGCAAGAGGACTGGGATTTGGGAGTGGATTTGAGATGTCTGTGGTTTGCAAGTGGACTGAGGTTTGGGAGTGGATTTGGGATGGCTGTGGTTTGCAAGGGGACAGGTTTGTGAGTAGATTTGAGATGTTTGTGGTTTGCAAGGGGACTGGGATTTGGGATTGGATTTGAGATCTCTGTGGTTTGCAAGGGGACAGGTTTGGGAGTGGATTTGAGATTTCTGTGGTTTGCAAGGGGCTTTAGGTTTGAGAGGGATTTGAGATGTTTGTGGTTTGCAAGGAGCTTTATGGTTGAGAGTTGATTTGAGGTGTCTGTGGTTTGGAAGGTGGCTGAGATTTGGGAATGTATTTGAGATGTCTGTAGTTTGCAAGGGGACAGAGATTTGGGAGAGGATTTGAGATGTCTGTGGTTTACAAGGGTCTTTAGGTTTGACAGTGGATTTGAGGTGTCTGTGGTTTGCAAGGGGACTGAGATTTGGGAGAGGATTTGAGATGTCTGTGGTTCGCAAGGGGACCGGGATTTAGGAGTGGATTTTAGATGTCTGTGGTTTGCAAGCAGACTGAGATTCGTGAGTAGGTTTGAGATGTCGATGGTTTGCAAGCGGACTGGGATTTGGGAGTGGATTTTGAGATGTCTGTGGTTTGCAAGGGGACTGAGGTTTGGGAGTGTATTTGAGATGTCTGTTGTTTGCAAGGGGCTTTAGGTTTGAGAGTGGATTTGAGATTTTTGTGGTTTACAAGGGGCTTTAGCTTTGAGAGTGGATTTGAGGTGCCTGTGGTTTGCAAGGGGTCTGAGATTTGGGAGTGTATTTGAGATCTCTGTAGTTTGCAAGGGGACTGAGATTTGGGAGTGGATTTGAGATGTCTGTGGTTTGCAAGTGGCTTTAGTTTTGGGAGCAGATTTAAGATGTTTGTGGATTGCAAGGGGCTTTGGGTTTGAGAGTGGATTTCAGATGTTTGTGGATTGCAAGGGGCTTTAGGTTTGAGAGTGGATTTGAGGTGTCTTTGGTTTGCAAGGTTTTTTAGGTTTAGGAGTGGATTTGAGATGTCTGTGGTTTACAAGGGGACTGATGTTTGGAGTGGATTTGAGATGGCTGTGGTCTGCAAGGGGACTCATGTTTGGAGTGGATTTGAGATGTCTGTGGCTTGCAAGGTGCATTAGGTTTGAGAGCAGATTTGAGATGTTTGTGGTTTACAAGGTGCTTTATTTTAGAGAGTGGATTTGAGGTGTCTGTGGTTTACAAAGGGGCTGAGATTTGGGAGTGGATTTGAGATTTCTGTGGTTTGCAAGTCGCTTTAGGTTTGAGAGCAGATTTGACATGTTTGTGGATTGCAAGGTGCTTTAGGTTTGAGAGTGGATTTGAGATGTTTGTGGTTTGCAAGGTGACTGCGATTTGGGATTGGATTTGAGATGTCTGAGGTTTGAAAGGGGACTGAGGTTTGGGAGTGGATTTGAGATGTCTGTGGTTTGCCAGGGGCTTTAGGTTTGAGAGCGGATTTGAGATGTTTGTGGTTTGCAAGGGACTTTACGTTTGAGAGTGGATTTGAGATGTTTGTGGTTTTCAAGAGGGCTTTAGCTTTGAGAGTGGATTTGAGATGTCTCTGGTTTGCAAGGGGGCTGAGATTTCGGAGAGGATTTGAGATATCTGTGGTTTGCAAAGGGACTGGGATTTGGGAGTGGATTTCACATGTCTGTGGTTTGGAAGCGGACTGAGGTTTGGGAGTGGATTTGAGATGGCTGTGGTTTGCAAGGGGTCTGAGGTTTGGAGTGGATTTGAGATGTCCGTAGTTTGCAAGGGGACTGGGATTTGGGAGTGGATTTGAGATGTCTGTGGTTTGCAAGGGGACTGGGATTTGGGACTGGATTTGAGATGTCTGTGGTTTGCAAGCGAACTGAGGTTTGGGAGTGGATTTGGGAAGGCTGTGGTTTGCAAGGGGTCTGAGGTTTGGAGTGGATTTGAGATGTCCGTAGTTTGCAAGGGGACTGAGATTTGGTAGAGGATTTGAGATGTCTGTGGTTTGCAAGGGGACTGAGGTTTGGGAGAGGATTTGAGATGTCTGTGGTTTGCAAGGGAACTGGGATTTGGGAGTGGATTTGAGATGTCTGTGGTTTGCAAGCGGACTGAGGTTTGGGAGTGGATTTGGGATGGCTGTGGTTTGCAAGGGGATTGAGGTTTGGAGTGGATTTGAGATGTCTGTCGTCTGCAAGGTGCTTTAGGTTTGAGAGCAGATTTGAGATGTTTGTGGTTTACATAGGGCTTTAGGTTTGAGAGTGGATTTGAGGTGTCTTTGGTTTGCAAGGGACTTTAGGTTTGGGAGTCAATTTGATGTGTCTGTGGTTTGCAAGGGGCTTTAGGTTTTGAGACCGGATTTGAGATGTTTGTGGTTTACATAGGTCTTAAGGTTTGAGAGTGAATTTGTGATGTCTTTGGTTTGCAAGGGGGCTGAGATTTGGGAGTGGATTTGAGATGACTGTAGTTTGCAAGCGGACTGAGATTTGGGAGTGGATTTGAGATGACTGTAGTTTGCAAGCGGACTGAGATTTGGGAGAGGATTTGAGATGTCTGTGGTTTGCAAGGGGGCTTTAGGTCTGAGAGTGGATTTCAGATGTTTGTGGACTGCAAGGGTTTTTAGGTTTGGGAGTGGATTTGAGATGTTTGTGGTTTCCAAGGGGACTGCGATTTGGGAGTGGATTTGAGATGTCTGTGGTTTGCAAGTCGCTTTAGGTTTGACAGCGGATTTGAAATTATTGTGGTTTGCAAGGGGTTTTAGGTTTGAGAGTGGATTTGAGGTGTCTGTGGTTTGCAAAAGGGCTGAGATTTGGGAGTGGATTTGAGATGTCTGTGGTTTACAAGGGGACTGATGTTTGGAGTGGATTTGAGATGGCTGTGGTTTGCAAGGGGGCTGATGTTTGGAGTGGATTTGAGATGTCTGTGGCTTGCAAGGTGCTTTAGGTTTGAGAGCAGATTTGAGATGTTTGTGGTTTATAAGGTGCTTTATTTTTGAGAGTGGATTTGAGGTGTCTGTGGTTTGCAAGTCGCTTTAGGTTTGACAGCGGATTTGAGATGTTTGTGGTTTACAAGGTGCTTTAGTTTTGAGAGTGGATTTGAGGTGTCTGTGGTTTACAAAGGGGCTGAGATTTGAGAGTGGATTTGAGATGTTTGTGGTTTGCAAGGAGCTTTATGTTTGAGAGTTGATTTGAGGTGTCTGTGGTTTGGAAGGTGGCTGAGATTTGGGAATGTATTTGAGATGTCTGTAGTTTGCAAGGGGACAGAGATTTGGGAGAGGATGTGAGATGTCTGTGGTTTACAAGGGTCTTTAGGTTTGACAGTGGATTTGAGGTGTCTGTGGTTTGCAAGGGGACTGAGATTTGGGAGAGGATTTGAGATGTCTGTGGTTCGCAAGGGGACCGGGATTTAGGAGTGGATTTTAGATGTCTGTGGTTTGCAAGCAGACTGAGATTCATGAGTAGGTTTGAGATGTCGATGGTTTGCAAGCGGACTGGGATTTGGGAGTGGATTTTGAGATGTCTGTGGTTTGCAAGGGGACTGATGTTTGGGAGTGTATTTGAGATGTCTGTTGTTTGCAAGGGGCTTTAGGTTTGAGAGTGAATTTGAGATTTTTGTGGTTTACAAGGGGCTTTAGCTTTGAGAGTGGATTTGAGGTGCCTGTGGTTTGCAAGGGGTCTGAGATTTGGGAGTGTATTTGAGATCTCTGTAGTTTGCAAGGGGACTGAGATTTGGGAGTGGATTTGAGATGTCTGTGGTTTGCAAGTGGCTTTAGTTTTGGGAGCAGATTTAAGATGTTTGTGGATTGCAAGGGGCTTTGGGTTTGAGAGTGGATTTCAGATGTTTGTGGATTGCAAGGGGCTTTAGGTTTGAGAGTGGATTTGAGGTGTCTTTGGTTTGCAAGGTTTTTTAGGTTTAGGAGTGGATTTGAGATGTCTGTGGTTTACAAGGGGACTGATGTTTGGAGTGGATTTGAGATGGCTGTGGTTTGCAAGTGGCTTTAGTTTTGGGAGCAGATTTAAGATGTCTGTGGTTTGCCAGGGGCTTTAGGTTTGAGAGCGGATTTGAGATGTTTGTGGTTTGCAAGGGACTTTACGTTTGAGAGTGGATTTGAGATGTTTGTGGTTTTCAAGAGGGCTTTAGCTTTGAGTGTGGATTTGAGATGTCTCTGGTTTGCAAGGGGGCTGAGATTTCGGAGAGGATTTGAGATATCTGTGGTTTGCAAAGGGACTGGGATTTGGGAGTGGATTTCACATGTCTGTGGTTTGGAAGCGGACTGAGGTTTGGGAGTGGATTTGAGATGGCTGTGGTTTGCAAGGGGTCTGAGGTTTGGAGTGGATTTGAGATGTCCGTAGTTTGCAAGGGGACTGGGATTTGGGAGTGGATTTGAGATGTCTGTGGTTTGCAAGGGGACTGGGATTTGGGACTGGATTTGAGATGTCTGTGGTTTGCAAGCGAACTGAGGTTTGGGAGTGGATTTGGGAAGGCTGTGGTTTGCAAGGGGTCTGAGGTTTGGAGTGGATTTGAGATGTCCGTAGTTTGCAAGGGGACTGAGATTTGGTAGAGGATTTGAGATGTCTGTGGTTTGCAAGGGGACTGAGGTTTGGGAGAGGATTTGAGATGTCTGTGGTTTGCAAGGGAACTGGGATTTGGGAGTGGATTTGAGATGTCTGTGGTTTGCAAGCGGACTGAGGTTTGGGAGTGGATTTGGGATGGCTGTGGTTTGCAAGGGGATTGAGGTTTGGAGTGGATTTGAGATGTCTGTCGTCTGCAAGGTGCTTTAGGTTTGAGAGCAGATTTGAGATGTTTGTGGTTTACATAGGGCTTTAGGTTTGAGAGTGGATTTGAGGTGTCTTTGGTTTGCAAGGGACTTTAGGTTTGGGAGTCAATTTGATGTGTCTGTGGTTTGCAAGGGGCTTTAGGTTTTGAGACCGGATTTGAGATGTTTGTGGTTTACATAGGTCTTAAGGTTTGAGAGTGAATTTGTGATGTCTTTGGTTTGCAAGGGGGCTGAGATTTGGGAGTGGATTTGAGATGACTGTAGTTTGCAAGCGGACTGAGATTTGGGAGTGGATTTGAGATGACTGTAGTTTGCAAGCGGACTGAGATTTGGGAGAGGATTTGAGATGTCTGTGGTTTGCAAGGGGGCTTTAGGTCTGAGAGTGGATTTCAGATGTTTGTGGACTGCAAGGGTTTTTAGGTTTGGGAGTGGATTTGAGATGTTTGTGGTTTCCAAGGGGACTGCGATTTGGGAGTGGATTTGAGATGTCTGTGGTTTGCAAGTCGCTTTAGGTTTGACAGCGGATTTGAAATTATTGTGGTTTGCAAGGGGTTTTAGGTTTGAGAGTGGATTTGAGGTGTCTGTGGTTTGCAAAAGGGCTGAGATTTGGGAGTGGATTTGAGATGTCTGTGGTTTACAAGGGGACTGATGTTTGGAGTGGATTTGAGATGGCTGTGGTTTGCAAGGGGGCTGATGTTTGGAGTGGATTTGAGATGTCTGTGGCTTGCAAGGTGCTTTAGGTTTGAGAGCAGATTTGAGATGTTTGTGGTTTATAAGGTGCTTTATTTTTGAGAGTGGATTTGAGGTGTCTGTGGTTTGCAAGTCGCTTTAGGTTTGACAGCGGATTTGAGATGTTTGTGGTTTACAAGGTGCTTTAGTTTTGAGAGTGGATTTGAGGTGTCTGTGGTTTACAAAGGGGCTGAGATTTGAGAGTGGATTTGAGATGTTTGTGGTTTGCAAGGAGCTTTATGTTTGAGAGTTGATTTGAGGTGTCTGTGGTTTGGAAGGTGGCTGAGATTTGGGAATGTATTTGAGATGTCTGTAGTTTGCAAGGGGACAGAGATTTGGGAGAGGATTTGAGATGTCTGTGGTTTACAAGGGTCTTTAGGTTTGACAGTGGATTTGAGGTGTCTGTGGTTTGCAAGGGGACTGAGATTTGGGAGAGGATTTGAGATGTCTGTGGTTCGCAAGGGGACCGGGATTTAGGAGTGGATTTTAGATGTCTGTGGTTTGCAAGCAGACTGAGATTCGTGAGTAGGTTTGAGATGTCGATGGTTTGCAAGCGGACTGGGATTTGGGAGTGGATTTTGAGATGTCTGTGGTTTGCAAGGGGACTGAGGTTTGGGAGTGTATTTGAGATGTCTGTTGTTTGCAAGGGGCTTTAGGTTTGAGAGTGAATTTGAGATTTTTGTGGTTTACAAGGGGCTTTAGCTTTGAGAGTGGATTTGAGGTGCCTGTGGTTTGCAAGGGGTCTGAGATTTGGGAGTGTATTTGAGATCTCTGTAGTTTGCAAGGGGACTGAGATTTGGGAGTGGATTTGAGATGTCTGTGGTTTGCAAGTGGCTTTAGTTTTGGGAGCAGATTTAAGATGTTTGTGGATTGCAAGGGGCTTTGGGTTTGAGAGTGGATTTCAGATGTTTGTGGATTGCAAGGGGCTTTAGGTTTGAGAGTGGATTTGAGGTGTCTTTGGTTTGCAAGGTTTTTTAGGTTTAGGAGTGGATTTGAGATGTCTGTGGTTTACAAGGGGACTGATGTTTGGAGTGGATTTGAGATGGCTGTGGTCTGCAAGGGGACTCATGTTTGGAGTGGATTTGAGATGTCTGTGGCTTGCAAGGTGCATTAGGTTTGAGAGCAGATTTGAGATGTTTGTGGTTTACAAGGTGCTTTATTTTAGAGAGTGGATTTGAGGTGTCTGTGGTTTACAAAGGGGCTGAGATTTGGGAGTGGATTTGAGATTTCTGTGGTTTGCAAGTGGCTTTAGGTTTGAGAGCAGATTTGACATGTTTGTGGATTGCAAGGGGCTTTAGGTTTGAGAGTGGATTTGAGATGTTTGTGGTTTGCAAGGTGACTGCGATTTGGGATTGGATTTGAGATGACTGTAGTTTGCAAGCGGACTGAGATTTGGGAGTGGATTTGAGATGACTGTAGTTTGCAAGCGGACTGAGATTTGGGAGAGGATTTGAGATGTCTGTGGTTTGCAAGGGGGCTTTAGGTCTGAGAGTGGATTTCAGATGTTTGTGGACTGCAAGGGTTTTTAGGTTTGGGAGTGGATTTGAGATGTTTGTGGTTTCCAAGGGGACTGCGATTTGGGAGTGGATTTGAGATGTCTGTGGTTTGCAAGTCGCTTTAGGTTTGACAGCGGATTTGAAATTATTGTGGTTTGCAAGGGGTTTTAGGTTTGAGAGTGGATTTGAGGTGTCTGTGGTTTGCAAAAGGGCTGAGATTTGGGAGTGGATTTGAGATGTCTGTGGTTTACAAGGGGACTGATGTTTGGAGTGGATTTGAGATGGCTGTGGTTTGCAAGGGGGCTGATGTTTGGAGTGGATTTGAGATGTCTGTGGCTTGCAAGGTGCTTTAGGTTTGAGAGCAGATTTGAGATGTTTGTGGTTTATAAGGTGCTTTATTTTTGAGAGTGGATTTGAGGTGTCTGTGGTTTGCAAGTCGCTTTAGGTTTGACAGCGGATTTGAGATGTTTGTGGTTTACAAGGTGCTTTAGTTTTGAGAGTGGATTTGAGGTGTCTGTGGTTTACAAAGGGGCTGAGATTTGAGAGTGGATTTGAGATGTTTGTGGTTTGCAAGGAGCTTTATGTTTGAGAGTTGATTTGAGGTGTCTGTGGTTTGGAAGGTGGCTGAGATTTGGGAATGTATTTGAGATGTCTGTAGTTTGCAAGGGGACAGAGATTTGGGAGAGGATTTGAGATGTCTGTGGTTTACAAGGGTCTTTAGGTTTGACAGTGGATTTGAGGTGTCTGTGGTTTGCAAGGGGACTGAGATTTGGGAGAGGATTTGAGATGTCTGTGGTTCGCAAGGGGACCGGGATTTAGGAGTGGATTTTAGATGTCTGTGGTTTGCAAGCAGACTGAGATTCATGAGTAGGTTTGAGATGTCGATGGTTTGCAAGCGGACTGGGATTTGGGAGTGGATTTTGAGATGTCTGTGGTTTGCAAGGGGACTGAGGTTTGGGAGTGTATTTGAGATGTCTGTTGTTTGCAAGGGGCTTTAGGTTTGAGAGTGAATTTGAGATTTTTGTGGTTTACAAGGGGCTTTAGCTTTGAGAGTGGATTTGAGGTGCCTGTGGTTTGCAAGGGGTCTGAGATTTGGGAGTGTATTTGAGATCTCTGTAGTTTGCAAGGGGACTGAGATTTGGGAGTGGATTTGAGATGTCTGTGGTTTGCAAGTGGCTTTAGTTTTGGGAGCAGATTTAAGATGTTTGTGGATTGCAAGGGGCTTTGGGTTTGAGAGTGGATTTCAGATGTTTGTGGATTGCAAGGGGCTTTAGGTTTGAGAGTGGATTTGAGGTGTCTTTGGTTTGCAAGGTTTTTTAGGTTTAGGAGTGGATTTGAGATGTCTGTGGTTTACAAGGGGACTGATGTTTGGAGTGGATTTGAGATGTCTGTGGCTTGCAAGGTGCATTAGGTTTGAGAGCAGATTTGAGATGTTTGTGGTTTACAAGGTGCTTTATTTTAGAGAGTGGATTTGAGGTGTCTGTGGTTTACAAAGGGGCTGAGATTTGGGAGTGGATTTGAGATTTCTGTGGTTTGCAAGTGGCTTTAGGTTTGAGAGCAGATTTGACATGTTTGTGGATTGCAAGGGGCTTTAGGTTTGAGAGTGGATTTGAGATGTTTGTGGTTTGCAAGGTGACTGCGATTTGGGATTGGATTTGAGATGTCTGAGGTTTGAAAGGGGACTGAGGTTTGGGAGTGGATTTGAGATGTCTGTGGTTTGCCAGGGGCTTTAGGTTTGAGAGCGGATTTGAGATGTTTGTGGTTTGCAAGGGGCTTTACGTTTGAGAGTGGATTTGAGATGTTTGTGGTTTTCAAGAGGGCTTTAGCTTTGAGAGTGGATTTGAGATGTCTCTGGTTTGCAAGGGGGCTGAGATTTCGGAGAGGATTTGAGATATCTGTGGTTTGCAAGGGGACTGGGATTTGGGAGTGGATTTCACATGTCTGTGGTTTGGAGGCGGACTGAGGTTTGGGAGTGGATTTGAGATGGCTCTGGTTTGCAAGGGGTCTGAGGTTTGGAGTGGATTTGAGATGTCCGTAGTTTGCAAGGGGACTGGGATTTGGGAGTGGATTTGAGATGTCTGTGGTTTGCAAGGGGACTGGGATTTGGGACTGGATTTGAGATGTCTGTGGTTTGCAAGCGAACTGAGGTTTGGGAGTGGATTTGGGAAGGCTGTGGTTTGCAAGGGGTCTGAGGTTTGGAGTGGATTTGAGATGTCCGTAGTTTGCAAGGGGACTGAGATTTGGTAGAGGATTTGAGATGTCTGTGGTTTGCAAGGGGACTGAGGTTTGGGAGAGGATTTGAGATATCTGTGGTTTGCAAGGGAACTGGGATTTGGGAGTGGATTTGAGATGTCTGTGGTTTGCAAGCGGACTGAGGTTTGGGAGTGGATTTGGGATGGCTGTGGTTTGCAAGGGGATTGAGGTTTGGAGTGGATTTGAGATGTCTGTCGTCTGCAAGGTGCTTTAGGTTTGAGAACAGATTTGAGATGTTTGTGGTTTACATAGGGCTTTAGGTTTGAGAGTGGATTTGAGGTGTCTTTGGTTTGCAAGGGACTTTAGGTTTGGGAGTCAATTTGATGTGTCTGTGGTTTGCAAGGGGCTTTAGGTTTTGAGACCGGATTTGAGATGTTTGTGGTTTACATAGGTCTTAAGGTTTGAGAGTGAATTTGTGATGTCTTTGGTTTGCAAGGGGGCTGAGATTTGGGAGTGGATTTGAGATGACTGTAGTTTGCAAGCGGACTGAGATTTGGGAGAGGATTTGAGATGTCTGTGGTTTGCAAGGGGGCTTTAGGTCTGAGAGTGGATTTCAGATGTTTGTGGACTGCAAGGGTTTTTAGGTTTGGGAGTGGATTTGAGATGTTTGTGGTTTCCAAGGGGACTGCGATTTGGGAGTGGATTTGAGATGTCTGTGGTTTGCAAGTCGCTTTAGGTTTGACAGCGGATTTGAAATTATTGTGGTTTGCAAGGGGTTTTAGGTTTGAGAGTGGATTTGAGGTGTCTGTGGTTTGCAAAAGGGCTGAGATTTGGGAGTAGATTTGAGATGTCTGTGGTTTACAAGGGGACTGATGTTTGGAGTGGATTTGAGATGGCTGTGGTTTGCAAGGGGGCTGATGTTTGGAGTGGATTTGAGATGTCTGTGGCTTGCAAGGTGCTTTAGGTTTGAGAGCAGATTTGAGATGTTTGTGGTTTACAAGCTGCTTTATATTTGAGAGTGGATTTGTGGTGTCTGTGGTTTACAAAGGGGCTGAGATTTGGGAGTGGATTTGAGATGTCTGTGGTTAGCAAGGGGCTTTAGGTTTGAGAGCGGATTTGAGATTTATGTGGTTTGCAATGGGCTTTAGATTTGAGAGTGGATTTGAGATGTTTCTGGTTTGCAAGGGGCTTTAGGTTTGAGAGTGGATTTGAGGTGTCTGTGGTTTGCAAGGGGGTTGAGATTTGGGAGTGGATTTGATATGTCTGTGGTTTTCAAGGGGCTTTAGGTTTAAGAGCGGATTTGAGAATTTTATGGTTTGCAAGGTGCTTCAGGTTTGAGAGTGGAATTGAGATGTTTGTGGTTTGCTAGGGGCTTTAGGTTTGAGAGTGGATTTGAGGTGTCTGTGATTTAAAAGGGGGCTGAGATTTGGGAGTGGATTTGAGATGTCTGTGGTTTGCAAGGGGGCTGAGATTTCGGAGTGGATTTGAGATCTCCGTAGTTTGCAAGGGGACTGGGATTTAGGAGTGGATTTGAGATGTCTGTGGTTTGCAAGCGGACTGAGGTTTGGGAGTGGATTTGAGATGGCTGTGGTTTGCAAGGGGTCTGATGTTTGGAGTGGATTTCAGATGTCCGTAGTTTGCAAGGGGACTGAGATTTGGTAGAGGATTTGAGATTCTGTGGTTTGCAAAGGGAATGAGGTTTGGGAGAGGATTTGATATGTCTGTGGTTTGCAAGGGGACTGGGAGTTGGGAGTGGATTTGAGATGTCTGTGGTTTGCAAGCGGACTGAGGTTAGGGAGTGGATTTCGGATGGCTGTGTTTTGCAAGGCGTCTGAGGTTTCGAGTTGATTTGAGATGTCCGTAGTTTGCAAGGGGACTGAGATTTGGTAGAGGATTTGAGATATCTGTGGTTTGCAAGGGGACTGAGGTTTGGGAGAGGATTTGAGATTTCTGTGGTTTGCAAGGGGACTGGGATTTGGGAGTGGATTTGAGATGTCTGTGGTTTGCAAGTGGACTGAGGTTTGGGAGTGGATTTGGGATGGCTGTGGTTTGCAAGGGGACAGGTTTGGGAGTGGATTTGAGATGTCTGCGGTTTGCAAGGGGCTTTAGGTTTGAGAGTGGATTTGAGGTGTCTATGGTTTGCAAGGGGGCTGTGATTTGGGAGTGGATTTGAGGTGTCTGTGGTTTGCAAGGTGGCTGAGATTTGGGAATGGATTTGAGATGTCTGTAGTTTGCAAGGGGACAGAGATTTGGGAGAGGATTTGAGATGTCTGTGGTTTACAAGGGTCTTTAGGTTTGAGAGTGGATTTGAGGTGTCTGTGGTTTGCAAGGGGACTGAGATTTGGGAGAGGATTTGAGATGTCTGTGGTTCGCAAGGGGACCGGGATTTAGGAGTGGATTTTAGATGTCTGTGGTTTGCAAGCAGACTGAGATTCGTGAGTAGGTTTGAGATGTCGATGGTTTGCAAGGGGACTGGGATTTGGGAGTGGATTTTGAGATGTCTGTGGTTTGCAAGGGGACTGAGGTTTGGGAGTGTATTTGAGATGTCTGTTGTTTGCAAGGGGCTTTAGGTTTGAGAGTGGATTTGAGATTTTTGTGGTTTACAAGGGGCTTTAGCTTTGAGAGTGGATTTGAGGTGCCTGTGGTTTGCAAGGGGTCTGAGATTTGGGAGTGTATTTGAGATCTCTGTAGTTTGCAAGGGGACTGAGATTTGGGAGAGTATTTGCTATATCTTTTGTTTGTAAGTGGCTTTAGGTTTGAGAGTTTATTTTAGATGTTTGTGGTTTGCAAGGGGACTGGGATTTGGGAGTGGATTTGAGATGTCTCTGGTTTGCAAGTGGCTTTAGGTTTGAGAGCAGATTTGAGATGTTTGTGGATTGCAAGGGGCTTTAGGTTTTAGAGTGGATTTGAGATGTTTGTGGTTTGCAAGGGGACTGGGATTTGGGACTGGATTTGAGATGTCTGTGGTTTGAAAGGGGACTGAGGTTTGGGAGTGGATTTGAGATGTCTGTGGTTTGCAAGGGGCTTTAGGTTTGAGAGTGGATGTTAGATGTTTGTGGTTTGCAAGGGGACTGGGATTTGGGAGTGGATTTGAGAAGTTTGTGGTTTGCAAGGTGACTGGGATTTGGGATTGGATTTGAGATGTCTGTGGTTTGCAAGGGCCCTGAGATTTGGGAGAGGATTTGAGATGTCTGTGGTTTGCAAGGGGACCGGGATTTAGGAGTGGATTTTAGATGTCTGTGGTTTGCAAGCGGACTGAGATTTGTGAGTAGCTTTGAGATGTCTGTAGTTTGCAAGGGGACTGCGATTTTGGAGTGGATTTGAGATGTCTGTGGTTTGCAAAGGGTCTGAGGTTTGGGAGTGTATTTGAGATGTCTGTTGTTTGCAAGGGGCTTTAGGTGTGAGAGCGGATATGAGAAGTTTGTGGTTTGCAAGGGGCTTTAGGTTGAGAGTGGATTTGAGGAGTCTGTGGTTTGCGAGGGGACTGCGATTTCGGAATGGATTTGAGATGTCTGTGGTTTGCAAGGTGCTTTAGGTTTGAGAGTGGATTTGAGGTGTCTGTGGTTTGCGAGGGGACTGAGATTTCGGAATGGATTTGAAATGTCTGTGGTTTGCAAGGGGACTGAGGTTTGGCAGTGTATTTGAGGTGTCTGTGGTTTGCAAGGGGACTGAGGTTTGGGAGTGTATTTGAGATGTCTGTTGTTTGCAAGGGGCTTTAGGTTTGAGAGCGGATTTGAGATTTTTGTGGTTTACAAGGGACTTTAGCTTTGAGAGTGGATTTGAGGTGCCTGTGGTTTGCAAGGGGTCTGAGATTTGGGAGTGGATTTGATATGTCTGTAGTTTGCAAGGGGACTGAGATTTGGGAGAGGATTTGCTATGTCTTTTGTTTGCAAGTGGCTTTAGGTTTGAGAGTGGATTTTAGATGTTTGTGGTTTGCAAGGGGACTGGGATTTGGGATTGGATTTGAGATGTCTGTGGTTTGCAAGGGGCTTTAGGTTTGAGAGTGGATTTTAGATGTTTGTGGTTTGCAAGTGGCTTTAGTTTTGGGAGCAGATTTAAGATGTTTGTGGATTGCAAGAGGCTTTAGATTTGAGAGTGGATTTCAGATGTTTGTGGATTGCAAGAGGCTTTAGGCTTGAGAGTGGAGTTGAGGTGTCTTTGGTTTGCAAGGTTTTTTAGGTTTAGGAGTGGATTTGAGGTGTCTGTGGTTTGCAAGGGACTTTAGGTTTTGAGAGCGGATTTGAGATGTCTGTGGTTTGCAAGGGGCTTTAGGTTTGAGAGTGGATTTTAGATGTTTGTGGTTTGCAAGTGGCTTTAGTTTTAGGAGCAGATTTAAGATGTTTGTGGATTGCAAGAGGCTTTAGATTTGAGAGTGGATTTCAGATGTTTGTGGATTGCAAGAGGCTTTGGGCTTGAGAGTGGAGTTGAGGTGTCTTTGGTTTGCAAGGTTTTTTAGGTTTAGGAGTGGATTTGAGGTGTCTGTGGTTTGCAAGGGACTTTAGGTTTTGGAGTCAATTTGATGTGTCTGTGGTTTGCAACGGGCTTTAGGTTTTGAGAGCGGATTTGAGATGTTTGTGGTTTACATAGGTCTTTAGGTTTGAGAGTGAATTTGTGATGTCTTTGGTTTGCAAGGGGGCTGAGATTTGGGAGTGGATTTGAGATGACTGTAGTTTGCAAGCGGACTGAGATTTGGGAGAGGATTTGAGATGTCTGTGGTTTGCAAGGGGACTGGGATTTGGGATTGGATTTGAGATCTCTGTGGTTTGCAAGGGGACAGGTTTGGGAGTGGATTTGAGATGTCTGTGGTTTGCAAGGGGCTTTAGGTTTGACAGTGGATTTGAGATGTTTGTGGTTTGCAAGGGGCTTTATGTTTGAGAGTTGATGTGAGGTGTCTGTGGTTTGCAAGGTGGCTGAGATTTGGGAATGGATTTGAGATGTCTGTAGTTTGCAAGGGGACAGAGATTTGGGAGTGGATTTGGGATCGTTGTGGTTTGCAAGGGTTCTGAGGTTTGGAGTGGATTTGAGATGTCCGTAGTTTGCAAGGGGCCTGAGATTTTGTAGAGGATTTGAGATGTCTGTGGTTTGCAAGGGGACTGAGGTTTGGGAGAGGATTTGAGATGTCTGTTGTTTGCAAGGGGACTGGGATTTGGGAGTGGATTTGAGATGTCTGTGCTTTGCAAGCGGACTGGGTTTTGGGAGTGGATTTGGGATGGCTGTGGTTTGAAAGCGGACAGGTTTTGGAGTGGATTTGAGATGTCTGTGGTTTGCAAGTGGCTTTAGTTTTGGGAACAGATTTAAGATGTTTGTGGATTGCAAGGGGCTTTGGGTTTGAGAGTGGATTTCAGATGTTTGTGGATTGCAAGGGGCTTTAGGTTTGAGAGTGGATTTGAGGTGTCTTTGGTTTGCAAGGTTTTTTAGGTTTAGGAGTGGATTTGAGATGTCTGTGGTTTACAAGGGGACTGATGTTTGGAGTGGATTTGAGATGGCTGTGGTCTGCAAGGCGACTCATGTTTGGAGTGGATTTGAGATGTCTGTGGCTTGCAAGGTGCTTTAGGTTTGAGAGCATATTTGAGATGTTTGTGGTTTACAAGGTGCTTTATTTTAGAGAGTGGATTTGAGGTGTCTGTGGTTTACAAAGGGGCTGAGATTTGGGAGTGGATTTGAGATTTCTGTGGTTTGCAAGTGGCTTTAGGTTTGAGAGCAGATTTGACATGTTTGTGGATTGCAAGGGGCTTTAGGTTTGAGAGTGGATTTGAGATGTTTGTGGTTTGCAAGGTGACTGCGATTTGGGATTGGATTTGAGATGTCTGAGGTTTGAAAGGGGACTGAGGTTTGGGAGTGGATTTGAGATGTCTGTGGTTTGCCAGGGGCTTTAGGTTTGAGAGCGGATTTGAGATGTTTGTGGTTTGCAAGGGGCTTTACGTTTGAGAGTGGATTTGAGATGTTTGTGGTTTTCAAGAGGGCTTTAGCTTTGAGAGTGGATTTGAGATGTCTCTGGTTTTCAAGGGGGCTGAGATTTCGGAGAGGATTTGAGATATCTGTGGTTTGCAAGGGGACTGGGATTTGGGAGTGGATTTCACATGTCTGTGGTTTGCAAGCAGACTGAGGTTTGGGAGTGGATTTGAGATGGCTGTGGTTTGCAAGGGGTCTGAGATTTTGGAATGGATTTGAAATGTCTGTGGTTTGCAAGGGGACTGAGGTTTGGGAGTGTATTTGAGGTGTCTCTGGTTTGCAAGGGGACTGAGGTTTGGGAGTGTATTTGAGATGTCTGTTGTTTGCAAGGGGCTTTAGGTTTGAGAGCGGATTTGAGATTTTTGTGGTTTACAAGGGGCTTTAGCTTTGAGAGTGGATTTGAGGTGCCTGTGGTTTGCAAGGGGTCTGAGATTTGGGAGTGGATTTGAGATGTCTGTAGTTTGCAAGGGGACTGAGATTTGGGAGAGGATTTGCTATGTCTTTTGTTTGCAAGTGGCTTTAGGTTTGAGAGTGGATTTTAGATGTTTGTGGTTTGCAAGGGGACTGGGATTTGGGATTGGATTTGAGATGTCTGTGGTTTGCAAGGGGACTGATGTTTGGAGTGGTATTGAGATGGCTGTGGTTTGCAAGGGGACTGATGTTTGGAGTGGATTTGAGATGTCTGTGGCTTGCAAGGTGCTTTAGGTTTGAGAGCAGATTTGAGATGTTTGTGGTTTACAAGGTGCTTTATGTTTGAGAGTGGATTTGAGGTGTCTGTGGTTTGCAAGGGGTCTGAGATTTGGGAGTGTATTTGAGATCTCTGTAGTTTGCAAGGGGACTGAGATTTGGGAGAGTATTTGCTATATCTTTTGTTTGTAAGTGGCTTTAGGTTTGAGAGTTTATTTTAGATGTTTGTGGTTTGCAAGGGGACTGGGATTTGGGAGTGGATTTGAGATGTCTCTGGTTTGCAAGTGGCTTTAGGTTTGAGAGCAGATTTGAGATGTTTGTGGATTGCAAGGGGACTGGGATTTGGGACTGGATTTGAGATGTCTGTGGTTTGAAAGGGGACTGAGGTTTGGGAGTGGATTTGAGATGTCTGTGGTTTGCAAGGGGCTTTAGGTTTGAGAGTGGATGTTAGATGTTTGTGGTTTGCAAGGGGACTGGGATTTGGGAGTGGATTTGAGAAGTTTGTGGTTTGCAAGGTGACTGGGATTTGGGATTGGATTTGAGATGTCTGTGGTTTGCAAGGGCCCTGAGATTTGGGAGAGGATTTGAGATGTCTGTGGTTTGCAAGGGGACCGGGATTTAGGAGTGGATTTTAGATGTCTGTGGTTTGCAAGCGGACTGAGATTTGTGAGTAGCTTTGAGATGTCTGTAGTTTGCAAGGGGACTGCGATTTTGGAGTGGATTTGAGATGTCTGTGGTTTGCAAAGGGTCTGAGGTTTGGGAGTGTATTTGAGATGTCTGTTGTTTGCAAGGGGCTTTAGGTGTGAGAGCGGATATGAGAAGTTTGTGGTTTGCAAGGGGCTTTAGGTTGAGAGTGGATTTGAGGAGTCTGTGGTTTGCGAGGGGACTGCGATTTCGGAATGGATTTGAGATGTCTGTGGTTTGCAAGGTGCTTTAGGTTTGAGAGTGGATTTGAGGTGTCTGTGGTTTGCGAGGGGACTGAGATTTCGGAATGGATTTGAAATGTCTGTGGTTTGCAAGGGGACTGAGGTTTGGCAGTGTATTTGAGGTGTCTGTGGTTTGCAAGGGGACTGAGGTTTGGGAGTGTATTTGAGATGTCTGTTGTTTGCAAGGGGCTTTAGGTTTGAGAGCGGATTTGAGATTTTTGTGGTTTACAAGGGACTTTAGCTTTGAGAGTGGATTTGAGGTGCCTGTGGTTTGCAAGGGGTCTGAGATTTGGGAGTGGATTTGATATGTCTGTAGTTTGCAAGGGGACTGAGATTTGGGAGAGGATTTGCTATGTCTTTTGTTTGCAAGTGGCTTTAGGTTTGAGAGTGGATTTTAGATGTTTGTGGTTTGCAAGGGGACTGGGATTTGGGATTGGATTTGAGATGTCTGTGGTTTGCAAGGGGCTTTAGGTTTGAGAGTGGATTTTAGATGTTTGTGGTTTGCAAGTGGCTTTAGTTTTGGGAGCAGATTTAAGATGTTTGTGGATTGCAAGAGGCTTTAGATTTGAGAGTGGATTTCAGATGTTTGTGGATTGCAAGAGGCTTTAGGCTTGAGAGTGGAGTTGAGGTGTCTTTGGTTTGCAAGGTTTTTTAGGTTTAGGAGTGGATTTGAGGTGTCTGTGGTTTGCAAGGGACTTTAGGTTTTGAGAGCGGATTTGAGATGTCTGTGGTTTGCAAGGGGCTTTAGGTTTGAGAGTGGATTTTAGATGTTTGTGGTTTGCAAGTGGCTTTAGTTTTAGGAGCAGATTTAAGATGTTTGTGGATTGCAAGAGGCTTTAGATTTGAGAGTGGATTTCAGATGTTTGTGGATTGCAAGAGGCTTTGGGCTTGAGAGTGGAGTTGAGGTGTCTTTGGTTTGCAAGGTTTTTTAGGTTTAGGAGTGGATTTGAGGTGTCTGTGGTTTGCAAGGGACTTTAGGTTTTGGAGTCAATTTGATGTGTCTGTGGTTTGCAACGGGCTTTAGGTTTTGAGAGCGGATTTGAGATGTTTGTGGTTTACATAGGTCTTTAGGTTTGAGAGTGAATTTGTGATGTCTTTGGTTTGCAAGGGGGCTGAGATTTGGGAGTGGATTTGAGATGACTGTAGTTTGCAAGCGGACTGAGATTTGGGAGAGGATTTGAGATGTCTGTGGTTTGCAAGGGGACTGGGATTTGGGATTGGATTTGAGATCTCTGTGGTTTGCAAGGGGACAGGTTTGGGAGTGGATTTGAGATGTCTGTGGTTTGCAAGGGGCTTTAGGTTTGATAGTGGATTTGAGATGTTTGTGGTTTGCAAGGGGCTTTATGTTTGAGAGTTGATGTGAGGTGTCTGTGGTTTGCAAGGTGGCTGAGATTTGGGAATGGATTTGAGATGTCTGTAGTTTGCAAGGGGACAGAGATTTGGGAGTGGATTTGGGATCGTTGTGGTTTGCAAGGGTTCTGAGGTTTGGAGTGGATTTGAGATGTCCGTAGTTTGCAAGGGGCCTGAGATTTTGTAGAGGATTTGAGATGTCTGTGGTTTGCAAGGGGACTGAGGTTTGGGAGAGGATTTGAGATGTCTGTTGTTTGCAAGGGGACTGGGATTTGGGAGTGGATTTGAGATGTCTGTGCTTTGCAAGCGGACTGGGTTTTGGGAGTATATTTGGGATGGCTGTGGTTTGAAAGCGGACAGGTTTTGGAGTGGATTTGAGATGTCTGTGGTTTGCAAGTGGCTTTAGTTTTGGGAACAGATTTAAGATGTTTGTGGATTGCAAGGGGCTTTGGGTTTGAGAGTGGATTTCAGATGTTTGTGGATTGCAAGGGGCTTTAGGTTTGAGAGTGGATTTGAGGTTTCTTTGGTTTGCAAGGTTTTTTAGGTTTAGGAGTGGATTTGAGATGTCTGTGGTTTACAAGGGGACTGATGTTTGGAGTGGATTTGAGATGGCTGTGGTCTGCAAGGCGACTCATGTTTGGAGTGGATTTGAGATGTCTGTGGCTTGCAAGGTGCTTTAGGTTTGAGAGCATATTTGAGATGTTTGTGGTTTACAAGGTGCTTTATTTTAGAGAGTGGATTTGAGGTGTCTGTGGTTTACAAAGGGGCTGAGATTTGGGAGTGGATTTGAGATTTCTGTGGTTTGCAAGTGGCTTTAGGTTTGAGAGCAGATTTGACATGTTTGTGGATTGCAAGGGGCTTTAGGTTTGAGAGTGGATTTGAGATGTTTGTGGTTTGCAAGGTGACTGCGATTTGGGATTGGATTTGAGATGTCTGAGGTTTGAAAGGGGACTGAGGTTTGGGAGTGGATTTGAGATGTCTGTGGTTTGCCAGGGGCTTTAGGTTTGAGAGCGGATTTGAGATGTTTGTGGTTTGCAAGGGGCTTTACGTTTGAGAGTGGATTTGAGATGTTTGTGGTTTTCAAGAGGGCTTTAGCTTTGAGAGTGGATTTGAGATGTCTCTGGTTTTCAAGGGGGCTGAGATTTCGGAGAGGATTTGAGATATCTGTGGTTTGCAAGGGGACTGGGATTTGGGAGTGGATTTCACATGTCTGTGGTTTGCAAGCAGACTGAGGTTTGGGAGTGGATTTGAGATGGCTGTGGTTTGCAAGGGGTCTGAGATTTTGGAATGGATTTGAAATGTCTGTGGTTTGCAAGGGGACTGAGGTTTGGGAGTGTATTTGAGGTGTCTCTGGTTTGCAAGGGGACTGAGGTTTGGGAGTGTATTTGAGATGTCTATTGTTTGCAAGGGGCTTTAGGTTTGAGAGCGGATTTGAGATTTTTGTGGTTTACAAGGGGCTTTAGCTTTGAGAGTGGATTTGAGGTGCCTGTGGTTTGCAAGGGGTCTGAGATTTGGGAGTGGATTTGAGATGTCTGTAGTTTGCAAGGGGACTGAGATTTGGGAGAGGATTTGCTATGTCTTTTGTTTGCAAGTGGCTTTAGGTTTGAGAGTGGATTTTAGATGTTTGTGGTTTGCAAGGGGACTGGGATTTGGGATTGGATTTGAGATGTCTGTGGTTTGCAAGGGGACTGATGTTTGGAGTGGTATTGAGATGGCTGTGGTTTGCAAGGGGACTGATGTTTGGAGTGGATTTGAGATGTCTGTGGCTTGCAAGGTGCTTTAGGTTTGAGAGCAGATTTGAGATGTTTGTGGTTTACAAGGTGCTTTATGTTTGAGAGTGGATTTGAGGTGTCTGTGGTTTGCAAGGGGTCTGAGATTTGGGAGTGTATTTGAGATCTCTGTAGTTTGCAAGGGGACTGAGATTTGGGAGAGTATTTGCTATATCTTTTGTTTGTAAGTGGCTTTAGGTTTGAGAGTTTATTTTAGATGTTTGTGGTTTGCAAGGGGACTGGGATTTGGGAGTGGATTTGAGATGTCTCTGGTTTGCAAGTGGCTTTAGGTTTGAGAGCAGATTTGAGATGTTTGTGGATTGCAAGGGGCTTTAGGTTTTAGAGTGGATTTGAGATGTTTGTGGTTTGCAAGGGGACTGGGATTTGGGACTGGATTTGAGATGTCTGTGGTTTGAAAGGGGACTGAGGTTTGGGAGTGGATTTGAGATGTCTGTGGTTTGCAAGGGGCTTTAGGTTTGAGAGTGGATGTTAGATGTTTGTGGTTTGCAAGGGGACTGGGATTTGGGAGTGGATTTGAGAAGTTTGTGGTTTGCAAGGTGACTGGGATTTGGGATTGGATTTGAGATGTCTGTGGTTTGCAAGGGCCCTGAGATTTGGGAGACGATTTGAGATGTCTGTGGTTTGCAAGGGGACCTGGATTTAGGAGTGGATTTTAGATGTCTGTGGTTTGCAAGCGGACTGAGATTTGTGAGTAGCTTTGAGATGTCTGTAGTTTGCAAGGGGACTGCGATTTTGGAGTGGATTTGAGATGTCTGTGGTTTGCAAAGGGTCTGAGGTTTGGGAGTGTATTTGAGATGTCTGTTGTTTGCAAGGGGCTTTAGGTTTGAGAGCGGATATGAGAAGTTTGTGGTTTGCAAGGGGCTTTAGGTTGAGAGTGGATTTGAGGAGTCTGTGGTTTGCGAGGGGACTGAGATTTCGGAATGGATTTGAGATGTCTGTGGTTTGCAAGGTGCTTTAGGTTTGAGAGTGGATTTGAGGTGTCTGTGGTTTGCGAGGGGACTGAGATTTCGGAATGGATTTGAAATGTCTGTGGTTTGCAAGGGGACTGAGGTTTGGCAGTGTATTTGAGGTGTCTGTGGTTTGCAAGGGGACTGAGGTTTGGGAGTGTATTTGAGATGTCTGTTGTTTGCAAGGGGCTTTAGGTTTGAGAGCAGATTTGAGATTTTTGTGGTTTACAAGGGACTTTAGCTTTGGGAGCAGATTTAAGATGTTTGTGGATTGCAAGAGGCTTTAGATTTGAGAGTGGATTTCAGATGTCTGTAGTTTGCAAGGGGACTGAGATTTGGGAGAGGATTTGCTATGTCTTTTGTTTGCAAGTGGCTTTAGGTTTGAGAGTGGATTTTAGATGTTTGTGGTTTGCAAGGGGACTGAGATTTGGGATTGGATTTGAGATGTCTGTGGTTTGCAAGGGGCTTTAGGTTTGAGAGTGGATTTTAGATGTTTGTGGTTTGCAAGTGGCTTTAGTTTTGGGAGCAGATTTAAGATGTTTGTGGATTGCAAGAGGCTTTAGATTTGAGAGTGGATTTCAGATGTTTGTGGATTGCAAGAGGCTTTGGGCTTGAGAGTGGATTTGAGGTGTCTGTGGTTTGCAAGGGACTTTAGGTTTTGGAGTCAATTTGATGTGTCTGTGGTTTGCAATGGGCTTTATGTTTGAGAGTTGATTTGAGGTGTCTGTGGTTTGCAACGTGGCTGAGATTTGGGAGTGGTTTTGTGATGTCTGTAGTTTGCAAGGGGAATGGGATTTGGCAGAGGATTTGAGATGTCTGGTTTGCAACGGGCTTTAGGTTTGAGAGTGGATTTGAGATGTTTGGTTTGCAAGTGGACTGGGATTTGGAGTGGATTTGAGATGTCTGTGGTTTGCGATGGGACTGAGATTTGGGAGTGGATTTGTGATGTCTGTGGTTTGCAAAGGGCTTTAGGTTTGAGAGTGGATTTGAGGTGTCTGTGTTTTGCAAGGGGACTGAGATTTATGGGTGGATTTGAGGTGTCTGTGGTTTTCAAGGTGTTTTAGGTTTGACAGTGGATTTGAGATGTTTGTGGATTGCAAGGGGCTTTAGGTTTGAGAGTGGATTTGAGAAGTTTCTCGTTTCCAAGGGGACTGAGATTTGGGAGTGGATTTGAGATGTCTGTAGTTTGCAAGGGGACTGTGATTTGGGAGTTGATTTGAGTTGTCTGTGGTTTGCAAGGGGACTGAGCTTTGGGAGGAGTTTCAGGTTGGTGAGAGGTTTTGAGATGTTTGAAGTTACCTAGGAGTTTGAGGTTTGTGAATGGGTTTGAAATGTTTCAGGTTACCTAGGGGTTTGAGTTTTACAAGGGATTGAGTTTAGTGAGGGTGTTTGAGGTGTTTGAGGATTGTCAGAGGATTTGTGACTTGCAAGCATATTTGATGGGTTTGAGGTTTGCAAGGAGTTTTGAGGTTTAAGAGAGGGTATGAGGTTAGTGATGGTGTTTTAGTTTTGCGAGGGGATTTATGTTTTGAGAGGGACTGAGGTTTGTGAAGGAGTTTAAGGTGCCTTAGGTTAATGAGAGGGTTTGAAGTGTTTAAATTTTGTGAAGGTGTTTGAAGTCTACAAGGGGCTTGAGTTTTAGGAGTGGATTTGAGGTGTTTGAGTTTATGGGGGGGTTGAAATGTTTGATATTTGTAAAGGTGTTTGAGGTTTGCAAGGGGGATTAAAGTTCACAAGGGGTTTGAGGTTACTGAGGTGTTTGAGGTATGTGAAGGGATTTGAATTGTTTGACGTTAGCAAGGAGGTTCTTTGAGTTTAGTGAGGAGCTTTGAGGTTTGCAAGAGTGTTTGAAGTTTGTAAGGGATTGAGTTTAGCAAGGGTGTTTGAGGGGTTGAGTAGAATTAGACCATTCAGCCCACTGAGTCTGCTCGGCCATTTCTTCATGGCTGATTTAACATCTCTTCCAACATCCCTCATTGGAACATAGGAGTTTGAGGGGGTACTTGATAGAGGTATTTAATATTATGAGGGGGGTAGATAGAGTTGACGTGGATAGGCTTTTTCGATTGAGTAGGAGAGATTCAAACAAGAGGACATGAGTTGAGAGTTAAGGGGCAAAAGTTTAGGGGTAATAAGAGGGGGAATTTCTTTACTCGTATAGTGGTAGCTGTGTGGAACGAGCTTCCAGTAGAAGTGGTAGAGGCAGGTTCGGTAATGTCATTTAAAGTAAAATTGGATATGTATATGGACAGGAAAGATTGGAGGGTTATGGGCTGAGTGCAGGTCGGTGGGACTAAGTGAGAGTAAGTGTTCGGCACAGACTAGAAGGGCCAAGATGGCCTGTTTCCATGCTGTAATTGTTATATGGTTATATGTTTATATAACATGAATCTCCTGCCCTCTCCCCATAATCTTTTATATCCTTACTCAAGGTAATTGGAGACTAATGATAGAATAAGTCAAAGTCACATGGTTCCTGTGAAGGGAAATCTTGCATGACAAATCTGTTAAGAGTTCTTTGAGGGAGTAACAAGCAGGTTAGATGAAGGAGAGGCAGTGGATGTCATTTACTTGGATTTTCAGAAGGCTTTTAATAAGGTGCCATACATGAGGCTACATAATAATAACATGCCATACATAATATCCTATGGCACTACAGGAAATATATTGACACGGATAGAGGAATGGCTGACAGGCAGGAGGCAGTGGGTGGAAATAAATAGGGCCTTTTCTGGTTGGCTGCCAGTGACTAGTAGTGTTCTTCAGATGTCAGTATTGGGATCGCTACTTTTCACATTGTATGTCAATAGTTTGAATAATGGAATTAATGGCTTTGTGGTAAAATTTGCAGATGATACAAAGATAGGTGGAGGGGTAGGTAGTGCTGAGGAAGCAATGCGATTTCAGCAGGACTTAGACAAATTGGAAGAATGGGCAAAAAAGTGGTAGGTGGAATACAGTGTTGGGAAATGTATGATAATGCATTTTGGTAAAAGGAACAATAGTGCAGATTATTATCTGAATGGGGAGAAGGTTCAATCATCAGACGTGCAGAGGGACTTAGGAGTCCTTGTGTAGGACTGCCAGAAGGTTAATTTACAGGTTGAGTCTGTGGTAAAGAAGGCAAATGCAATGTTGGCATTTATTTCAAAAGGAACAGAACAGAAAAGCAAGGAGATAATGCTGAGCCTTTATAAGACACTAGTCAGGACACATTTGGAGTATTGTCAACAGTTTTAGCCCCCATATCTCAGGAAGGATGTGTTGTCATTGGAGAAAGTCCAGAGGAGGTTCACGAGGATGATTCCAGGAATGAAGGGGTTAACATATGAGGAGTGTTTGGCAGCTTTGAGCCTGTACTTACTGGAATTTAGAAGAATGCGGGGGGGGCGGCAGGGGTATCTCACTGAAACCTACCAAATGTTGAAAGGAGTAGATAGGGTGGATGTGGAGAGGATGTTTCCTTTGGTGGCGGTATCCAGAACTCTCGTACACAGTCTCAAAATTGAGGGGCAACCCTTTAGAATAGAGATAAGAAAGAGTTTTTTTGGCCAGAGGGTGGTGGATCTGTGGAATACTCTGCCATAGGGCATCAAAGGATATGGCAAGAAGCCAGGTGTATGGAGTTGAGAGGGATCCAGAATCAGCCATGCTGGAATGGCAGAGAAGACTTGATGGGCTGAATGGCTTAATACTGCTCCTATGTCTTATGGTCTTATGGGTTTAAGGTTTGTGAGGGGATTTGAGATTTGTAAGTGTATTTTGAGGCATTTGAGGTTTGCAATGAATTTTGAGGTTTGCAAGGTGATTTGAAGTTTACAAGGGGGTTTGAGGCTTGTGATGGGGTTTGAGATTTGCAAGAGGGTTATAGTTTGAGAGGGAGTTTGAGGTTTGTGAGGGAGTTTCAGGTGTTTGAGGTGTTTGAGATATGCAGTTTGCGAGAGGTTTTGAGATTAGTGAGAGGAGTTTGAGGTTTGCGAGAGGTTTTGAGTTCTCAAATGGCAGGGCTAGGCAACCCATGGCCGACCAGGGAAGTTAAGGACTACATAAAAGCAAGGAATGGGCACATATGGTGCAAAAGTGAGTGTGAAGTTGGGTGATTGGGAAGTTTTTAAAATCCAACAAAAGGTAACTAACAAGCCATAAGCAGGGAAAAGAAGAAATATGAGGACAAACTAGCTAATACTATAAAGCAGAACACCAGAAGTTTTTTCAGTAATATAAAGAATAAAAGGGAGGTGAAAGTTGATATTGGAGTACTGGGAAATAATGCTGGTGAGGTAGTAATGGGGGACCCTTTAGAACAGAGGTAAGGAGGAATTTTTTTAGCTAGAGAGTAGTGAATCTATGGAATACTCTGCCACAGACTGTGGTGGAGGTCAAGTCCATGGTATATTTAAAGCAGAGGTTGATAGATTCTTGATTGGTTGAAGTATCAAGGGATATGGTGAGAGGGCAGGTGTATGAGATTGATTGGGATCTGGGATCAGCCATGATGAAATGGCAGCGCAGACTCAATGGGCTGAATAGGCTACTCCTATGTCTTATGGTTTTATGGTCAGCGAGTATGTTTGAGGTTTGCAAGGAGCTTTAGGTTTGGGAGTGGATTTGAAGTGTTTGAGCTTTGTGAGGGCGTTTGAGATGTTTGATATTTGCAAGTCTGTTTGAGGTTTGTAAGGGAAATTGAGTTTTTTGAAGGGTTGAGGTTTGTGAAGGGGTTGGAGATTAACGAGTATATTTGAGGTTTACAAGGATATTTAGGTTTGGGAGTGGATTTGAGGTGTTTGAGCTTTGTGTGGAGGCTTGAGATGTTTAATATTTGTAAGTCTGTTTGAGGTTTGTAATGGGGATTGAAGTTAGTAAGGGGGCAAAAGTTTAAGGATAACACGAGGGGGAATTTCTTTACTCAGAGAATGGTAGCTGTGTGGAACGAGCTTCCAGTAGAAGTGGTACAGGCAGGTTCGGTATTGTCATTTAAAGTAAAATTGGATAGGTATATGGACAGGATAGGAATGGAGGGTTATGGGCTGAGTGCGGGCCAGTGGGACTAGGTGAGAGTAAGCGTTCGGCACGGACTAGAAGGGCCAAGATGGCCTGTTTCCATGCTGTAATTGTTATATGGTTATATGGTTTGAGGTTAGTGAGGGGGTTTGAGGTGTTTTAGGTTAGTGAGCAGGTTGCTTAAGTTTAGTGAGGGGGTTGAGGTTCAATTTGTGAGGCTGTTTGTGATATTTGATGTTTGTGAGAGGGTTTGAGGTTTGTGGGGGCCTTTGAGATTGGTAAAGGGTTTGAGGTTAGTGAAGGTGTTTGAGGTTTTGAGAGGTGATTGACATTTGCAAATAGCAAAGGGGTTTCGAGGAATGTGAGGAGGTTTGAGGTTAGTGAAGGTGTTTGAGGTTTGTGAGGCTGTTTGTGGTATTTGATGTTTGTGAGAGGGCTTGAGGTTTGCAAGGGGGTTTGAGATTGGTGAAGGGGTTTTATGGTTTGCAAGGGTTTGAAGTTAGTGACAGTGTTTGAAGTCTGTGAAGGGGTTTAAATTTTGGGATTGAGTTTGAGGGGTTTGAGGTTTTGAGGTTTGTGTGGGGCTTTGAGGTTGATTAAGGGGTTTTAAGGGGTTTAAGCTTTGAGATGGTGTTTAAGGTTGGTGAGGGTTTGAGGTTTGTCAACAATTATAGACAATAGACAATAGACAATAGGTGCAGAAGTAGACCATTCGGCCCTTCGAGCCTGCACCGCCATTCTGAGATCATGGCTGATCATCTACTATCAATACCCGGTTCCTGCCTTGTCCCCATATCCCTTGATTCCCCTATCCATAAGATACCTATCTAGCTCCTTTTTGAAAGCATCCAGAGAATTAGCCTCCACTGCCTTCCGAGGCAGTGCATTCCAGACCCCCACAACTCTCTGGGAGAAGAAGTTTTTCCTTAACTCTGTCCTAAATGACCTACCCCTTATTCTCAAACCATGCCCTCTGGTGCTGGACTCTCCCAGCATCTGGAACATATTTCCTGCCTCTATCTTGTCCAATCCCTTAATAATCTTATATGTTGCAATCAGATCCCCTCTCAATCTCCTTAATTCCAGCGTGTACAAGCCCAGTCTCTCTAACCTCTCTGCTTAAGACAGTCCGGACATCCCAGGAATTAACCTTGTGAATCTACGCTGCACTTCCTCTACAGCCAGGATGTCCTTCCTCAACCCTGGAGACCAAAACTGTACACAATACTCCAGGTGTGGTCTCACCAGGGCCCTGTACAAATGCAAGAGGATTTCCTTGCTCTTGTACTCAATTCCCTTTGTAATAAAGGCCAACATTCCATTAGCCTTCTTCACTGCCTGCTGCACTTGCTCATTCACCTTCAGTGACTGATGAACAAGGACTCCTAGATCTCTTTGTATTTCTCCCTTACCTAACTCTACACCTTTCAGATAATAATCTGCCTTCCTGTTCTTACTCCCAAAGTGGATAACCTCACACTTATTCACATTAAACGTCATCTGCCAAGTATCTGCCCACTCACTCAGCCTATCCAAGTCACCCTGAATTCTCCTAACATCCTCATCACGTCACTCTACCACCCAGCTTAGTATCATCAGCAAACTTGCTGATATTATTCTCAATGCCTTCATCTAAATCGTTGATGTAAATCGTAAACAGCTGTGGTCCCAATACCGAGCCCTGCGGCACTCCACTAGTCACCACCTGCCATTCTGAGAAACACCCATTCACCGTTACCCTTTGCTTTCTATCTGCAACCAGTTTTCTATCCATGTCAATATCTTCCCCCAATGCCATGAGCTCTGATTTTACCCACCAATCTCCTATGTGGGACCTTATCAAATGCCTTCTGAAAATCGAGGTACACCACATCCACTGGATCTCCCTTGTCTAACTTCCTGGTTACATCCTCGGAAAACTCCAATAGATTAGTCAAGCATGATTTGCCCTTGGTAAATCCATGCTGGCTCGGCCCAATCCTATCACTGCTATCTAGATATGCCACTATTTCATCTTTAATAATAGACTCTAGCATCTTCCCCACTACTGATGTTAGGCTGACAGGATGATAGTTCTCTGTTTTCTCCCTCCCTCCTTTCTTAAAAAGTGGGATAACATTAGCCATTCTCCAATCCTCAGGAACTGATCCTGAATCTAAGGAACATTGGAAAATGATTACCAATGCATCCGCAATTTCCAGAGCCACCTCCTTTAGTACCCGAGGATGCAGACCATCTGGACCTGGGGATTTGTCAGCCTTCAGTCCCATCAGTCTACTCATCACCGTTTCCTTCCTAATGTCAATCTGCTTCATTTCCTCTGTTACCCTATGACCTTGGCCCATCCATACATCTGGGAGATTGCTTGTGTCTTCCCTAGTGAAGACAGATCTAAAGTACTGATTAAATTCTTCTGCCATTTCTCTGTTTCCCATAACAATTTCACCCAATTCATTCTTCAAGGGCCCAACATTGTTCTTAACTATCTTCTTTCTCTTCACATACCTAAAAAAGCTTTTGCTATCCTCCTTTATATTCCTGGCTAGCTTGCGTTCGTACCTCATTTTTTCTCCCCATATTGTCTTTTTAGTTAAGTTCTGTTGTTCCTTAAAAACTTCCCAATCATCTGTCCTCCCACTCACCTTAGCTCTGTCATACTTCCTTTTTTTTAATGCTATGTAGTCTCTGACTTCCTTTGTCAACCACTGTGGCCCCTTTCCCCCCTTTGAATACTTCCTTCTCAGGGGGATGAACTGATTTTGCACCTTGTGCATTATTCCCAAGAATACCTGCCATTGCTGTTCCACTGTCTTTTCTGCTAGGATATCCATCCAGTTAACTTTGGCCAGCTCCTCCCTCATGGCTCCATAGTCTCCTTTGTTCAACTGCAACACTGACACCTCCGACCTGCCCTTATCCTTCTCAAATTGCAGATAAAAATTTATCATATTATGGTCACTGCCTCCTAATGGCTCCTTTACTTCAAGATCGCTTATCAAATCCTGTTCATTACACAAGACTAAATCCAGAATAGCCTTGTCCTTGGTCGGCTCTCATACAAGCTGTTCCAAGAATGCATCCCGTAGGCACTCTACAAACTCCCTATCCTGGGGTCCAGCACCAACCTGATTCTCCCAGTTCACTTGCATGTTGAAATCCCCCATAACTACTGCGACATTACCTTTGCCACATGCCAATGTTAACTCCCTATTCAACTCGCACCCAATATCCATGCTACTGTTTGGTGGCCTGTAGACAACACCCATTAGGGTCTTTTTGCCCTTATTGTTCCTCTGTTCTATCCACACAGACTCTACTTCTCCTGATCCTATGTCCCCCCTTGCAAAGGACTGAATCCCATTCCTCACCAACAGGGCCACCCCACCCCCTCTGCCCACATTTCTGTCCCTACAATAGCACGTATACCCTTGTACATTCATTTCCCAGGTCTGATCTCCCTGCAGCCATGTCTCCGTTATCCCAACAACATCATAGTTACCCATTCGCACCTGAGCTTCAAGCTCATCTGCCTTATTTCTGACACTTCGTGCATTCAGATATAGAATTTTTAGCCCATTTCTCCTCTCTCTGTTTAAATCGCTGCCTATTGTGCTTAACCCAGCTCTCCGAACTCCCATCGGGCTATACGCCCCTTGAATTTTGTTGTCCTTCCTAAATTTACCTATTCTTTCTGCACATTTAACTCCATGTTCCGTCAGACCATCCCTCTGTACATGTGCCCTCCTTATCACTTGTTCCACCTCACCTTTCTCTACTACACACTTAATATTCCAGAACCATGTAGTCCCCACCTGTCCTTTATTCTTCATCTCGCTATCCTCTCTCGCATTCTGGATCCCTGCCCCCTGCAAATTTAGTTTAAACCCCCCCCGAGAAGCACTAGCAAACTTTCCTGCAAGAATGTTAGTACCGCTCCAGTTCAGGTGTAAACCGTCCCGTCGGAACAGATCCCACCTTCCCTGGAACAAAGCCCAATTATCTAAAAACCTGAAGCCCTCCCTCTTGCACCATCCTCTCAGCCATGTATTAATCTGCAATAAGCAATAATAATCTGCAATAATCTGTCAGCCACATATTAATTTTGAGGTGTTTGAAGTGTGTATAAGAATGAGGTTAACAAGGGCTTGAAGTTTTTGAGGGCTTTGAGGGGTTTGAGGTTAGTGAGAGGGTTTGAGATTTTTGAGGTTAGTGAGGGCGTTCAAGGTTTATGGAGGGAGGTTTGAGATTTGTAAGGGGTTTCAAGGTTTGTGAGGGAGTTTGAGGGTTTGAAGTTTGTGAGGGTTTTGAGGTAGGTGAGATGGTTGATGATTGTGACAGTGTTTGATGTTTGTGACAAGGTTTGTGATGGATTTAAGGTTTGCGAGGGAATTTTGAGGCCATTCAAGTTAGCGAGGTTTGGAGTCTCTCTGAGCCCCAGCAGTACACATGGGAGATGATCATGCCAACCTCATCAGTCAGGGAAGCCCTCAGAGCTGCCTTTAAGGAGCATTGAAACTGCTCACATAGGCCGTTGGACTGCGGGTGATATGCAGTGGTGTGATGTAGCCTAACGCCGAGGTTCTGGGTCATTCTAGTGCAAAGGTCTGAAATGAATTGGGGACTGTAGTCGGAGTAAATACCAGATGGGGTGCCAAACTGAGCAACCCAGGTGCTGATGAATATCCCAGCCACGTCTGCAACCGCATTCAGTGCCAGAGGGACAACCTCTGGTCACTTGGTGACATGGTCCACCATGGTAAGGAGGTGCGTGAAACCACAGGAGAGGGAAGAGGACCAACAAGGTCCACATTGCAAATGGCGCCTGAACATGATGGTTAACTTTGGCCTACTGACACTCCTCACAGGCTGCAGTGCCAGCACGCACATCCTTTCTAAAGCCATGCCACACGAACTTCAGTGCAGCCAGTTTCTGTGAGACCTTTCAGCCTGGATGTGAGAGGCCACAAAAACAGTCTGTCTCCAGTTAGCAGGCAGTGTGGGGCAAGAGTGACTGGTTGAGACATCGCAGCGGAGAGAAACCCGTTTCCCCGAACTTGATGTCAGCCAACCATAGGCCTTTTACTGATGTTCGGTTAGCCAGGACCTCTGGGTCAGAAGCTTGGTCGTCTGCCATGCTGGCATAGTCAGCCCCTATGTGTACGGCCTCAATGGCTGACTGTCAGAGGCAATCAGCCAAGGCATTATTTTTCCCCTTGATATGTTGTAAGTACATCAGTTGTGAACTTAGGTATGTAGACCAGGTGGCGTTGCTGCCGTCTGATATTTTTGCTATCGCATGCACAAGGGGTTTATGGTCAATGAATGCTGTGAAATGATGACCCTCTAGAAGAAAACAAAAGTGGCGGACAGCCAGATAGAGACTAAGAAGCTCACAGACAAACGTGCTGTACTTCCTTTCGGAGGGACAGAGCTGCCGGTTGAAGAAGGCGAGTGACTGTCACACACTGTTCGTGCACTGTACCCACAGCATATTTGGAAGCACACTCTACAGGGGAGCATAATAAGTTCAGCAGCTCGCAGAATGAAGTGGTAATAGAAATTGGCCATTTCTAAAAACTCCTGTAGTTTCTTTGTAGTGCAGGGTGGTGGGAAATCCCTAATAGTGGCTATATTTGATGGCAAGAGTTTCACACCTTCTGCAGAGATGCGATGGCCGAGAAAGTAATTGGTTGACAACCCAAACTTGCAGTTAGCAGGGTTAATAATCAACCCATGTTGGCTTAAGCGCTTGAAAGGTATGCGGAGATGAGAAACATGTTGGGATTTGGATGCACTGGCAACAGGTATGATATCCAGGTAAATTTTAAAAAAGTCTGAGTCTTTTAATACAGAGTCCAGCAGCAGTTGGAAAGTCTGTGCTGCATTTTTCAGCCCAAACAGCATGCAAAGAAACGCAGAGGCCAAGCAGGATTCAGCCACTTTGGGAATGTCCTCTAAGCACACAGGCCCCTGATGGTAGCCCCTAACTAAGTCGATTTTGGAAAAAACTATCTCGGCTAAATGTACCTAAACAATTGGGGATGGTGATCTCATTAAGGTGTCAGTAATTTCTTTATGGACACTATAGAGGCCACCCAGGGTCTATTTGACTGGCCTGCAATGCCAAGTCTTTTCATTTTGGCCAACACATAGCCTTCACAGTTGCCAGCTTTTCTGGGTACAGTCTACATGCATGAGCATGAACTGGCAGATCAGTTGTGGAAATGTGCTTGACCCCATATTTTGTGACTATAGTGGAGAATATAGGCTTAGTGAGGTTTCGGATTTCACCCAACAGACAAGTAAACTCATGTGCTGGTACATGCACTTGACAGAATCGTGGGGAACATACTGGGGGAGTATGGTAATGATCGAAAGTTCTTGACATCCACAAGCCAACAGTTCCTAGATCAATTAATAGTTCATCGGCACACAGGAAATCTGCACTGACCAGAGGTCTAGCCACTTTATCTAGCATGAGTCCCACATGTAACATCAAACACTGAAGCAAAGTGTCACCCATCATGTCCCGTAGGTCTGGATCCTGCTGCCTCCAGCGAGACTTCATCGCTTTTTACCTTCTCGTCAATAGGTGATGCTAGGCAGATACTGAATGGCAGAGCAGACTCAAAGGGCCAAATAGCCTTACTTCTGCTCCTATGTCTTATGGTCTAACAGAACACTCACCTGAGTACCTGTGTCACCCTGAAAGGATGTCCATAATGAACAGTAGATGACCCTGGCAGCTGGAACCCACAGTGTTGTCCCAATGAGCTGACACTGTTGAAGCTGCAAGGTGGTCAGCACTTCCTATTGTTCATACCAAAGAGAGCATAGTAAAAACACAGACCTGCTATCATCTGTTTCACATCTGTTCCTTATGTTGGGGGCCTTGCTGACCAGGCTTACTAAGGTAAAGAAAGGAGGAGGAATGATGCACCGCTGTTTGGCTGAGTGTAGACTATCAGTCACTTTAGCAAGCTCCCTATAGTCCTTTACAGGTGCATAGTGACAGCTATATGAACTTGTGTGAAGAGTTCTTTAAAAATAAAACAAGGATGGTGATTTCCCAGGAGAGACAGCATGTGGTCCATTTGCTCCAGTAGTTTAGCATCACCAAGGTTGGGCAAGGAGAGCAACTGTCTGGTGAGATCAGACTTTGGTAGTCTGAAAGTCTGTAATAGGTGAGTTTTTAGTGTTTGGTATTTATGTTGTTCAAGCTGGTGTTCCAGTGGATTCACCACTCTCACAGCCGTGGAATTGCTGAGCGAAGCTAACTTGTAGTAGAATTTAATGTTACCAACAGTGAATTTTACAGTGCACGATGGGCCTTGGTTTGTACAAACCAAGCAACAACAGTTTGCTCTCCAGCAGTTTCAAAGCAACTGGGTTGCCCAACATGTTCGATAACTCTGGAACTCTAGAGCATTGGGGTCAACAATGTGTGTTTTCACAAATAAAACAATGTGAGGCATTTTAGGTTTCAGAAAAACTGCAACAACTCATTTATTGTACTCAAAACATTGAACATAAACACCACAGATAAAGAACCACGCAATATGTCATCAGGTCAAACCATCCTCTTAGGATGAACCCCAACTCAATGTTGTTGGTTGTCAATTATATACATTTTCACCAATTACATTACCTTACAAGGTTAGTGAGAGTGTTTGAGATTTGCAAGGGGATTTGAGGTGTTTGAGTTTGGTATAAGAGTTGCTATTCATTGGGACGGAACTGGTCACCATTTAACAGGATCTTTTGGCTGCTGCTGGTGACAGAGTTGGTCAGTGCTGGCAGGGGACATGAGTTTGTGGGGGAAGAGTTCACTGGGGTGGGGAGGGGAGGGGAGTGGAAAGATAGGGCAGTGGGGAGATGAGTATATCTCTCTACCTCACTGAACACACTTGACAGGGGCTGACCCTGAGAAGTGGAAGGGGGGCAGAACTCTCTTCCTCCCTGAACAATCTAGCTGGGGCTGATCCCTGGGCAAAGCAATGTATCTGAGCAAGACAATATATCTGGGAGAAGGGCGGGGGGGGGGGGGGGGGGGGAAGATAGTGGGAAGCACTGGTGAATGTACAGTCTTTGTCTCTGTCATCAACATCTGACCGGAATAGGGTAACGTCCTGTGATGAGACATTGGGAATCACCGTGACATCCTCATCCACCCTCTAGTTCCACTGTGTGCTACTCTTTATTCAGCTTCTGACCATTCAGACACCAGACTAGGCCTCGGATGCCTCTGAATGCCTCTCATTTGGTGTTACCTCCCAACCCCGTGCCCTGTATGTGTTTAGGTCTCTGTCAGGTCGGATCGTTGGTGGAGTTTGGTGGTTCTTCACTCTGATCATCATCTCCTCTTACACGGCAAACCTAGCTGCTTTCCTCACCGTCGAGAGGATGGTGTCGCCCATTGAGAGTGCCGAAGACCTGGCAAAACAGACGGAGATCGCCTACGGAACCCTGGATGCTGGATCAACCAAGGAGTTCTTCAGGGTGAGCTCACCACTCTTTTCCCCAAGTGATGGTTCCCAAGCTAGGGCATGGTCTCAGAATCTGAGTCTGTCCTTTTGGATGGAGATGGAGAGGTAGTTCCAGAGGGTAGTGAATCCATGGAACCCTGGACAGTGGAGGGAGCCAGTGAATGTACTCAAGGCAGGGATGGAGTTTTAGTGCATGGGGCAGCCACGGTTTTGAGAAGGGCTACAGAAGTATGAGTCTGGGGCTGAGATGGGGTCAGCTGATTCCTGCCCATCTCATTTGTCCTGCTGGTAACAAGAGGACATTCTCTGATGTTCCAGCAAGGGTTTAGGCACACCAGAGGCTGCCCTTCCAGAGGTCACAGCATAGGGCAGCCACAATGGCAGTGAATTTGTGAAAGCACACGCCCACAAACAGACTCAATGCCAGAATTCCTCCACCCGTCACCTAGTCATTGACCAGTGATCTCACTCCACAAGAACAAGCTATGGTGGAACCAGAGGGTAGTCATTCAGTTCTGACAACCCTAGCAGTGCCAGTAGAGACTCTAGTTCCCTCACTAGGTTCCCATCAGTTGTCATCAGCCATTTTTAGCCCAGGGTCCACTTCTGCTTCCTCACCTGACAGGCCCTGACTCTTGGGATGACTGTTGCCCTAAGACCCTTCAAAATACCTTAGATACTTCCCCATTTATGCTTCAGCCTAAAGAGAGGTTACATTTTGGTGGCCTGTAGACTACTCCGATTCAGATTCAGAATGGATTCAGATTTATTTATCCCATGTACACTGAAATATAGAGTAAAGTGCGCCCCTTGTATTAACAACCAACACACCTGAGGATTTGTTGGGGGTAGATCGTAAGTGTTGCCAAACAATCCAGCACCAACATAACATGTCCACAATGTTCAACACGGCACAATGCAACATAACACAAGTAGCAGCAATAACAGGACAAAACAAGACAACATCTCTAACCCCAGGTCCGGCTGCCTCCAGGCCTCCATTCCTTGCCCCCAGACTCTCAGACTCACAGACCCCCAGGGCACACCTGTTATTCATAATTTTAACCCAAAGCAGTTCTGCATTACCACCCACTGTCTCCACATCATGACACAACACTACTCCGATAGCTTGCTGGATTAACAATGCTTCCTCACTCTTTTCTCTTTCTTGGAACGTGATATAGAACATATAACAGTACAGCACAGCAACAGGTCCACAGTGTTGGCCAAACCAACTAAATGGTCAACTAAACTAATCTCTTCTGTCTACGCAATGTCCACGTCCTTCCATTTTCCTCACATTCATGTGTCTATCCAAATGTCTCTTAAAAGTCTCTGCCTCTACCACCACCCCAGGGGGTGCATTCCAGGCACCCACCACTCTCTGTGTAAAAAAAAACTTGCCCCTCACATCTCTTTTGAAATTACCCCCCTCATCTTTATTGCACGTCCTCTGGTGTTAGACATTTCAATCCTTGGAGAAAGGTAATTGTCTGTCTACTCTATTTGTGCCTCACATAATTGTATAAACCTCTATCAATCTACCAGATGATATAACATGGAATATTGAATCCAGTCCTGGTGGCCCTATCTGTGTAATCAATGTCAGATCACATTCATATATTGTTATTGGATTGTCAGTTCATCCACTTTATCCTAAATGCTATATGCCTCCAAGTAAACAGTGTAAAGCTTTTCTATTTATTTCCAACCTCTGGACTTGTTCCGTGCTGCATACTGTTTAGATAGATAGATACTTTATTCATCCCCATGGGGAAATTCAACTTTTTTCCAATGTCCCATACACTTGTTGTAGCAAAACTAATTACATACAATACTTGACTCAGTAAAAAATATGATATGCATCTAAATCACTATCTCAAAAAGCATTAATAATAGCTTTTAAAAAGTTCTTAAGTCCTGGCGGTTGAATTGTAAAGCCTAATGGCATTGGGGAGTATTGACCTCTTCATCCTGTCTGAGGAGCATTGCATCGATAGTAACCTGTCGCTGAAACTGCTTCTCTGTCTCTGGATGGTGCTATGTAGAGGATGTTCAGAGTTTTCCATAATTGACCATAGCCTACTCAGCGCCCTTCGCTCAGCTACCGATGTTAAACTCTCCAGTACTTTGCCCACGACATAGCCCGCCTTCCTTACCAGCTTATTAAGACGTGAGGCGTCCCTCTTCTTAATGCTTCCTCCCCAACACGCCACCACAAAGAAGAGGGCGCTCTCCACAACTGACCTATAGAACATCTTCAGCATCTCACTACAGACATTGAATGACGCCAACCTTCTAAGGAAGTACAGTCGACTCTGTGCCTTCCTGCACAAGGCATCTGTGTTGGCAGTCCAGTCTAGCTTCTCGTCTAACTGTACTCCCAGATACTTGTAGGTCTTAACCTGCTCCACACATTCTCCATTAATGATCACTGGCTCCATATGAGGCCTAGATCTCCTAAAGTCCACCACCATTTCCTTGGTCTTGGTGATATTGAGACGCAGGTAGTTTGAGTTGCACCATATCACAAAGTCCTGTATCAGTTTCCTATACTCCTCCTCCTGTCCATTCCTGACACACCCCACTATGGCCGTGTCATCAGCGAACTTCTGCACATGGCAGGACTCCGAGTTATATTGGAAGTCTGATGTGTACAGGGTGAACAGGACCGGAGAGAGTACGGTTCCCTGCGGCGCTCCTGTGCTGCTGACCACCGTGTCAGACCTACAGTCTCCCAACCGCACATACTGAGGTCTATCTGTCAAGTAGTCCACTATCCAATCCACCATGTGAGAGTCTACTCCCATCTCCATTAGTTTGTGCCTTAAGATCTTGGGCTTTATAGTTTCTGTCTCAGCATGTTACTCTTTGCTTGTCAATTTCCACCTAGTTAACCTGTGCCCACACTGTCCCATCTCCTGCAGAACATCTTGCTCTGGCAGCCTTCCCCCTTTGTTATTTTAAAGCTCTGTATGCAGCCGTATTTATGTGATTCACTGGGAGTCTGATCCCCACACAGATCAGGTGAAGTTCATCCTATTGGAACAGCCCTCCACTTCTCTAGCCCTACTATCAGTGCTCCATCAATCACAAACCATCTCCACCTCACCATATTTTCAAAGTCAAGATACCATTACTACCCTGAGATTTGTTTTCTTGCAGGAAAACAAAGAAATACAATAGAATTAGTGAAACATAACAAAGACTGACATTCAACCATTGTGCAAAAGGAGACAAATTGTGCAAATAAATAATACTGATCTCATGAGTTGTAGAGTCTTTGAAAGTGTGTCTGTAGGTTGTAGAATCAGTTCAGTGTTGAGGTGAGTGAAGTCAGCCTTACATTTACCTCTCTAATCCTACTATTTACCCTTTGCCAATCTGTCAAGATATGGAAGTTGCAGACACTAGGATCTAGGTCCGTGATGGGACTGGGATTGTTGGGGACAGGAGTAAACAGTAAACGTGTGAAATATCTGTACATTTGTGGTGGCTGAACTGTGTGTGCGAGATTTACTGCACTGGGGAATGGCACCCATGAACGTGTGTTGGTGACCAATAATGATTTTGGAACAGAAGCTGCGGTGGCGTGGCACTAAGGTAGACTCATGGTGTTCATTTCTCTCTGATCCCTAGAGATCCAAGATCGCTGTCTTTGAGAAGATGTGGGCGTATATGAAGTCTGCTGAGCCCTCAGTCTTTGTAAAGACCACAGAGGAAGGGGTAACACGAGTGCGGAAGTCAAAAGGGAAATATGCCTACCTGTTGGAGTCAACCATGAATGAGTACATTGAGCAGAGGAAGCCATGTGACACCATGAAAGTGGGAGGGAACCTAGACTCCAAGGGCTACGGAGTCGCCACACCCAAAGGATCTCCCCTAAGGTGGGTAATCCAAAGAGACCAGGGCAAGCGTTAATGGAACCCTAGGTGGTTTTAGGCTGGTGCCCTGATAGTGTAACAGTGAGGAGTGGTGAAGACAGTGAGGACAATAGAGTAATTGGAGGCCACAGCCTCAGATTAGAGAGACATCCCTTTGGAACAGAGATGAGGAGGAATTTCTTGATACACAGTGGTGAATCTGTGGAATTCTTTGCCACGGAGACTGCAGAAGCCAAGCCATTCGGTATATTTAAAGTGAAGTTTGATAGCTTCTTGATTAGTAAGCATGTCAAAGTTTACAAGGAGAAGGCAGAAGAATGGAGTTGAAAGAGATAATATATCAGCCATGATAGAATGGTAGAGCAGACTCAATAGGTTGAATGGCCTAATTCTGCTCCAATATCTTATGGTCTTCTGACTTGTGCACTGATAGTGGGGACTAGTGCACCATAGTGTTATGGCAAAGGCTAGTGCACTGATAGTGTAATGGTGAGGACTAGTGTACTGATAAGGAGGACTAGTAGATCATTGGTATAACAGTGAGGACTAGTGCACCAACAGTGTAAAGGTTAAAACTAATGCACTGACAGTGTAACAGTGAGGACAACTGCACTAATGATGTTACAGAGGATTAGCGCAATGATAGTGTAATGGAAGGACTAGTGCACGGATTGTGTAACAGTAAGGACTAGTGAACTGATGGTGTAATGGTGAGGAATAATGTACTAGTGCAGTAACCCAACCCTTGTTGAAACCATCCTGAAGCACTTTGTACCTTTTTTGTTATACAAGGGGTGATTGATAAGTTCGTGGCCTAAGGTAGAAGAAATCAATTTTAGAAAACCTAACATATTTATTTTTCAGCATAGTTCCCTCCTACTTTTACACACTTAGTCCAGCGGTCGTGGAGCATACGGATCTTGGACCTCCAAAAGTGTCCACAGCAGGGGTGATTGATAAGTTTGTGGCCTGGGGTAGAAGGAGATGACTTATACAGCTCTCACTACATGCTCATGCAGTTCAACTCTTTGACTGATTCTGCAGAAAGTTTGAAGTTAATAACTCATCAGGGGTGATTGATAAGGTCGTGGCCTAAGGTAGAAGGATATGAGCTATTAACTTCAAACTTTCTGCATAGTCACTCTGAGTTGAACTACATGTGCATGTAGTGAGAGCTGTATAACTCATCTCCTTCCACCTTGGGCCACAAACCTATCAATCACCCCTGCTGTGGACACTTTCTGGAGGTGCAAGATCTGTTTGCTCCACAACCGCTGAGCTAAGTGTGTAAATGTAGGAGGGGACTATGTTAAAAAATAAATGTGCTAGGTTTTCTAAAATTGACTCCTTCTACCTTAGCATACAAACTTATCAATCACCCCTCGTAATGAAAATACAGAGAAACTAAAGGTTGGTGAGAAGTTTAATTTGATGCAAGTTAGATGGAGAAGAACATGGCCATCAACAATAGTGTCACCAAGGAATACAATCAGGAACTTTGGAGGAATTATCCTATCTACAGAGTAAAGAGAAAATGAAAGCTGGTCCCACAGTGTGTGGTAGAGATGAATTGAAAAGTCAACGTGCAAGGGAGTGAGGAATTATAAGAGTATAAGCATCTGCTGAGGGATTGACAGAGAAAGATGAGGCATTAACTTTCTTCCTCTCCCCACAGATGCTCCCTGGGCTGCTGACTTTTTTCAGGTTTTTATTCAGAATAGTTAAGTTTATAAGTCTTGATTTTGGGATGTGGGTGAGACTGGTTACTGAGGAAGTTTGGGAAAGGGTCTGTAAGGATCATTGTGCTGGTACGGAGCTGTCCAGTGCTGAAAGGCTGATGTAACAATAACCAGTAATGAAAGAGTAATTGGGAAATGAAGTGAAATAATAGGATAATGGTTTTAATCAATAATGTTACAGATTAACAATGCTAACTAGTGCTACAGCACCATTGGTAGTTAACTCTGCTAATTCCTACTGTCTGATAGGAGACCAGTTAGTTTGCTCTGAGATGTGTGAAGGTAGGTTGTTTCCTTTTGAATTTGGGCAACACAAAGGATTTTATTGGTTTCTTACCTATCAGTGGACAACCTGAGGTCCACACTGTGCTGTCATACCCACCACCTACCGGTGATCATCTCGGCCCTCTGACCATCACTGACAGTTTAAACAGGACTGGGAATATCTGTCCTTCAGAAACTAGAACATTTCCCTCCTTCTCATATAACCTGACGTTCCCTTCCCTCTCAAGTATCCTAACATTCCCCTCCCTCTCAAGTATCCTGATATTCCCCTCCCTCCCATGAATCCTGATGTTCCCCTCCCTCCCATGTATCCTGACATTCCTCTCCCTCCCATGTATCCAAACATTCCTCTCCCTCCCATGTATCCTGACGTTCCCCGTCCCTCCCATGTATCCTGACATTCCCCATCATCCCCACAAGCTTTGTCACACTCACTCAGCCCCCTCGCCACCAATCCCACTCCTCCCTGGACCTCGTCATTGACTCCCTGAATTAAGTGCAATTTTTTAACTTGTGATTACAAAGACCTGACTACGACCAGGTTCCTATATCTCACTTTGATTGCCAATTCCCCCCATGTTAACCTGTGCCCACATTCTCTCACCTCCTGGCTTATTCAACATTTTGTTCTTGCAGCCTCTCTCCTTCTAGATAGTTTAAAGATTGAGATACAGCTGGATTTATGTGAATCACTGGATTCCTGGTCCCAGCACAGACTAGGTGAAGTTTATCCCAATTCAACAGCTCTCTCCTTCTCCATTCCTGGTATCAGCAATGCATCAATCAGATTCCATTTCCATCTCACCACAAATACCTCACTAATCCTATTTACCCTTTGCCAATTCACATATGACTCCTGCAGTAATCCAGATATCATCCCCCTTGTAATTCTGCTTTTCAATTTTGCTTAGAGTTCTTCAATTCCTTTGTTTGTCAGTAGTTCCTGTGTGGATGAAGACAACTGGATTGTCTTCCCCACTGCGCCAGTTTAAGTTCTTCACCATTTACTGTGTAAATGCTGGAGGAACTCAGCGTATCAGACAGCATGTATCAAAAGGAATAAACAGTTGACATTTCAGGTTGAGTCCCTTCATCAAGACTGGAAAGGAAGGGGGATGGTGACAGAGTAAGAAAGAGGGGGTGAAGGGGAAGGAGGACAAGTTGGCTGATAATAGCAGGGAAGGTGGGTAGGGAGAGGGGGATAAAGGGGATAAGCTGGAGGTAATGCTGAAGGTAAAGGGCTGACAGGAGAGGACGATAGACCATGACAGACAGAGAAGGAGGTGGGAAACCAGAATACCTCTTTCTGTCATTGGCAGGTCATGATGGGTGAGACGAGGGTAACGGGAAGAGTAATGGGGTGAGAGGGATGAAAACAAAGTGGGGTGGGGGAAAGAGGGGGTGACAGAAGGGAGGGGAGTGAAGGAGGGCAGAAGGGAGTGTGGGGGGACAAGGGAGAGGGAGTGGGGGAGGGGTGTCAGAACAATGGGGTGTGGTGTCAGAGAGGAATGGGGACGGGGAAGAAGGGAGTAGGGGAGGGGAACAGAGAGGAGTAGGTAAAGAGGAACAGAGCAGAGTAGGGGAGGGGGCAGATGGAGTTGGGGAAGGGGATGGAGGGGATGGGGACAGAGCCTAGTGGGGGGACAGAGGGAAGTGGGGAAGGGTGATATAGTGGGGAGTGGAGTAAGGGACAGAAAAAGGGGAGAGGGGAGGACAGAAAGGAGTTTGGGAGAGGGGGAGGGCGGTCGAGGGGGAGGGGGAGGGGAGAGCGGTCAGTGGGGAATGGGGGAGAGGAGGAAAAGGGGGAGAGGGGAGTGGAAGCCACAGAGAGGAGTGGGGGAGAGGGGAGAGAGGGGGGAGGGGACAGAGGGGAGTGGGGGAGTGTGGTCAGAAGGGAGGAGGGGGAGAGGGGAGGGGAGAGGACAGGGGGAGTGGGGCAGTGTGGGACAGAGGGAAGAGGGGACAGAGGGGATTGGGGAGGGGACTGTGTGGAGTTACGAGGCAGGACAGAAGGTAGTGGGGAGGGTACAGAGAGGAATAGGGTAGTGTGGGGCAAATGAGATTGAGGGGGTGGGGCAGAGTGGATTGAAGGAGAGACAGAGGGGATTGAAGGAGGGACAGAGGGGATTGAAAGAGGGATAGGTGGTGGGGGAGAGTGGGACAGATGGGATTGAGGCAGGGTGGGGCAGAGGGGATTGAGGACAAAGGGAAGTGGGGAGAGGACATAAGGGAGTGATGGAGGGACAGAGAGGAATGGGCGAGGGTACAGAGGGGATCGAGGGAGGGTCAGAGAGGAGTAGGGTGGGGACAGTGGGGAATGGGGGAGGGTGTGACAGCAGAGAGTGGAGGATGGAGGACATAGGGGAGTGGGGCAGGGGACAGAAGGTAGAGGCAGGGGCATATCTATGTAAAATAGCACCTACGGCAAGCACTGAAATTGTGCCCCTGTCCGGGGATTGGGGAAGACGCTCTCATCTCCATACTGAACAATAAATTCAAGAAGCTCTTCAGGTCTTGATATTTTCATGTTGACCCGCCTTGATAGCAACTTTCTGCAATCCAAAATTTCTTCATATAGCTGCTGTCCATCAACATCAGAGCTGTATAATTCACCCAACTTTTCGCACTTCTTCTTTAGGTCATTACTGTCAGCACCGTAACACAGTCCCTCGACATCAAGAAGGAACCCAAACTTGGCGTCAGTGTCGTACAAACAAGCGAACCTTTCATCCATTTCTCAGTGAAGACAGTGGAGTGTTCCCTTCATGACTCTTTCCATTTCCTCCTTAGTTGTTAACCCAGTGTCTCTCGAGTTCTCATCAGCTATTCATTTCTTTCGTCTCTGACATCTTCCAATGTCAATATTCCATTCTTGACAGAGACCAACTCCTTCTTTGAGTGATTCACTGACCAACACTTCTCTTTCATCATAAGAATGATCTCGGAGGGCTTTCAAATCCAGGGCAGCATCAAAGTTCATGCTAGGATCCTACAGCCTCTTTTGAATACGATCAAAGCAAATGAGTACTTTGTTCCAAAATCCTAGCAAAATCAGAAAATCGTAACTCAACATGCGGTTGTACAGCTCCCTTGCGTCATTTCTTGTTTCATTGGTCTCATTTTCATTGTCTATCATGTCCTAGAGAACTTGAAGTATCTCCTCAAGGTACTTGTTGACGGGCTTCACTACTTCTGTCCTTGCACTCCACCTGGTTTCGGACTCTGACTTAGCAACCACAGGCAAAACGTTTTTGTGTTTTTCCCAACTCTGTGTTGAACTAGAGAAAAACATGTAGAGAGCTTTGATGGTTTCAAAAAACAGGACCATCATTGTATCCTGCTTGGCTGCATGTACACCCACCAAGTTGAGTGTACATTTCAATTCACAAACACTGCCAGTTTGTTTTTCTCACTTATTCTTTGATGAACACCACTTCTGTGTCCAGCCATCACAGCAGCGTTGTTATAGCACTTTGTCTGACTATCTTGTAGCTCCATTTCGACCTTCTCTCGCTGTTTCAAGATGTCTTCAACTAATCTCTTAGCATCCTTGTGGCTTGTCTGGATAAAACCAAGGAAGGATTCTCTTACATGGACTGTTTTCCTCTCAAAATAAACTTCCACATACCTCACTACTTCTGACATCTGCTCATCGTGTGCCTGATCAGGAGTCCAGTTGAACATGAGATCATATTACTTGGCTTTACGAATGCTTCTCAGTAAACTCTGGCAAACAGTAGATGCCATCATGTGGATGAATTCATTCTGGACACCCAGTGAAAGATAAGACGTGGATCCAGGATGACTTTCCAAATGAGTGAGGTGTTCTTTTATGACAGGGTCAAAGATGGCCAGTAGTTTCAGTAAGCCAAGGAAATTTCCCACATTGGAGTCATCGTCTAGCTGAAGTGACTCCCTGTGTCCTTGCAAAGCCAGGTTCTGAGTCACATGAAATTTTAGGCAGTGAAGGATTCTCATCAAGATATCACGCCACTTCTTCTTTTCCTTCTCAATCTGTGACTGAAATACTGCGTCAATAACTCCTCTGTTTCCAGCTAAATTTCTTTCCATTTCTTTCCACTGTGTGAAGCATTCCCAATGATTCTTGGCATTTTCATGAACACTGATCCTTTCAGGTGCTTTCCACTAGCTGAATCCACTTTCCTGCTCTAATGAGGATTGATGGTCTGATCGGGAATAGAGAAGCCAACAGATACAAAATGCAGACTTTTTAGAAAGGCAATAGACCAGCCATGAGCGAGTCACTTCCTCACCATGACCATTTCCCAATTTCCTCTTGAACCAAGTTGTGTTCATTGAGCTGTTATTTGTTGGTAGGAAAGGCCCCTCACTGTTCTGGAAATACTTAGAACCCAGCTTTATTATTTCTGTTCTCAACACGTCAGGCAGAATTGCTTTTCCAGTACACCGTATCCTCGTCATATGCAGAGGATACGTTCCTCGTAGTTGACACATAATGTGAATAATTATTTAAATGGAGAAAATAGGGATGCATTCCAAAGGGCTTCCTAAATATGTTTTATCTGTAATTTATTCACATTTTCATACCAATACAACACAAAAGCAGTACCACAAGGCAACATTCGTATTATATTTCATCAATTTAAGGTAATACTCAATGTAATAAATCATAGAAAGTTAACATACTAGGGTGTACAGTACTCACCAACAGTAGCAGGTGTGTTCGCTCCAGGAGATGAGTGGTTGTTCTGGTGTCGGGCAGCTTTACATGGATAAGGTGGATGGTTGTGGGTCGTCAGGATCATATCAAGCACAGCAAGGGGTCAAGGAAAACTCACAGAACTCTTAGAACTGCCGGCAGCAGGAGATCACACCGGTTTGAAGAAAGTGGTGACGGTTGTTTGCTTGGCAGCATTTTGTTTTTCAGCATAAATTTGCTTGTAGGGAAGAAGGGTTGATGGCAGGGAATGACTGAAATACTGACTCCGTTCTAAATTTGGGTCCATGTCCATTGCCATTTGTGCCAAGTGTTCCAACTTCCACCATTCCCTCACCATTGGTAAATTCCCAGGATTTTCAAAATCATCTGTTGCTTGCAGCATCTGACAGATAGTTTGCAGTAAAAAAAAATACGCCTTGAATGTGGATCACACCCTGGTCGAGTGGTTGAATCAGCGATGTTGTGTTAGGCGGCAAGAAACGCACTGTTATGTTAAGATGAAGGCTGTCCAAATGTTTAGGATGGGCTGGCACATTGTCAAGCAACAAAAAACTTTAAAGGCAAGATTCTGTTCCCAGCAGTAGCGTCCCAGAGCTGTGTTACCTTCACCTGATGCCGCGCTGTTTATAATTTCTAACTTTTTTTTCAAGTGTTAAAGCAGTTCTCTCCCACTCGGCTGATGGTCCAGGACATGATATCAGACGCTTAGTAGGCGTAGTTACATATTTCAAGCACAAAATCACTGCACCGTAGGTAAAACCAACAAAAGTTTAAGAGCGCAAGATCGCACATCCATATGTTGCCAAAACCAAGACTGTGAGATGTGCGCACATGACTTGTATTGGCAGGAAAGCAGTGCTCCTCACATAACTGTGAGTTTTGGATGCATATAAGGAGACATTGGTAGAAATAGGATCCTCTCATAACCATGAATCCACATTGTCTGAAGATGCATATAACGAGGATAGGGTGTATCCCTGTCAAACTTCAGAAGTCCAGTGTCATGCTGTTCAATCACTTCTGGTATGACAGTCCAAGGCTCTTTGACACCGTCCAGTTCACTAGGTTCAGTGTCGTCAGATTCAATTTTGTCAGGTAAAATCTCGTCAATAAACTCAATGTCACCACCACCACCATCGTCTTCCCCTCCTGTCATATCCATGTTCTCTGTGGCAGCCTCACTCTTAATCTCGTCATACTCAGATTTTTCTGACTTGATTTCTTCCTCGGCTTGTGACGCATTAGTACTTGATCCACCTTCGGATTCTAACAAACTTGTAGCAGGTGCAGGCGACTCCATGGAACGTGTCGAACTACTTGTTCTGGGCTTTTCAAAGAAGGGCATGAAGAACTTGCTCGACTTCTTGGCTTCCTCCACCTCCAACTTTCGTCTCTTCCGTCCTTTAGCTCCACTTTCCTTCTTCTTCGTGAAGAAACGTGTCATGGTCTTCTTACACAATGTGCTGAAATAAGGCCATCCTAGTGCTTCTCACCCATGATAATCAAAGACAAATCATACATCTGAAGAAAATTCTTTTTTCACTATCCGAGGATGGCTTGTCTGACTTTAATAGAAACTGCTCAGTGACTCCCCCCTTCAAGTGGCGCCCAGGGCACGTGCCATACCTGCCATACCTTAGATACGCCACTGGGTAGAGGGGGAGGGACAGAGGGGATTGGGGAGGGTACAGAGGGAGGTGGGGAGGGTGGGGCAGAGGGGAGTGGGGAAGTGTGGGGCAGAGGGGTGTGGGGAAGGGGGTTCAGAGGGGAGTTGGAGACAGGAAGGGGAGGTGGATGGAGAAGTGCGGGGAAGGGAGGATGGGGGAGAGATGACAGTGGGGAGTGGTGTGGGCAAAGTGGGGTCACAGTGTGGGAGGGTATCACAGTGGGGAGGTGTCATTGGGACCATTAGTGGGGATGCGATCAGTGGTGTCATGGGGTTGCAGGGCTCTGTCCTGGTCTCCCTTGGTACGGGATTGGAGGTTGTCGAGGGTGTGACTGTAGACAGCCCTGACTCTCGATCCCAATGCAGACCCCGACACTCGATCCTGGCACTAATCCTTGATCTCGACCCTAACCCCTAACCCTAATTTGTTGTTTGCTGATTATTGTCTTAGTTTACCAATGTGGAAGAGTAATTGGAAAGAGGGGAGCAGGAGTAATTGGAGAGAGAGGAGCAGGCATCTGCTACCATGTGGTGGACTTAATAACCCTGGTAACTGTAGGAACTCTGGTATTCCCAAAGTGTTACAGCAACTCCAGTACAAGATTCACAAACACTAGATGGACATTTTTCTCACTGCCTGTATTATCACAACCTGACCCCAACTCCGACCCAACCCTGACCCCGGGGACATACTGTAGCTGAATTCTATAGGGAAATGGTACTCAGAGATTTTTTTGATCACTCAGAAGGTAGAAGAACCCCTTTCACCCCACCCTCACACTGGATGCCCAAGAGGGGGGAGATATCAAAGGCCATTCTAGAATTTGAGAGTATACTGAATGATATGATTGAGAGGGTTGAGAGAGAGACAGAAATGCAAGATAAACCCAATTTAACTAGGAAAGAGAGAGCAGCCCTGAAAGAGTTTAAAGGAAATAAGATGATTGTTATCAGGTAAAATGAGCCAGTCAAGGACTGGCAACATGGACAGGCAACAATACCTGTTTGACGCACACAGACAATTAAACAACACCGAACACTATGCTAACTGACAGAACCTATGTACAGGGAAACTCAGGAGGAAATTAAGAACATTTTGGAAGAACTGAGGGCTAAAAAGCTCAAAGAGAAGCAAGTGGAGTATCTGACAGGAACACAGCCATGAGCAAGAAAACTCTATATTCTCCTCAAACAAGAACCCAGACACATGGACTGTTCCGGAGAAATCCCACCCGGCCCATCCATCGTGTCAGACTGCAGCAGTGAATCGTACAGGATAGCAGAGTACATTGATGCCTTCCTTAACCCACTATCGCAGAAACACTCCAGCTACATTATAAGACCATACGATATACAGGCAGAAGTAGGCCATTCGACCCATCGAGTCTGCTCCACCATTCAGTCATGGGCTGATCGAATTCTTGCAGTTATCCCTACTCCCCTGCCTTCTCCCCATTCCCTTTGATGCCCTGGCTAATCAAGAACCTATCTATCTCTGCCTTAAATACACCCAATGACTTGGCCTCCACAGCCGCTCATGGCAACAAATTCCACAGATTTACCACCCTCTGACTAAAGTAATTTCTCTGTTCTAAATGGACATCCTTCCATCCTGAAGTTGTGCCCTCTTTGTCCTAGACTCCCCTACCATGTGAAATAACTTTGACATATCAAATCTGTTCAGGCCTTCTAACATTCGGAATGTTTCTATGAGATCCCGCCTCATTCTCCTGAACTCCAGGGAATACAGCCCAAGAGTTGCCAGGCGTTCCTCATAGAGTAACCCTTTCATTCCTGGAATCATTCTTGCGAATCTTCTCTGAACCCTCTCCAATGTCAGTATATCCTTACTAAAATAAGGAGCTCAAAACTGCACACAATACTTGAAGTGTGGTCTCACGAGTGCCTTATAGAGCCTCAACATCACATCCCTGCTCTTATATTCTAAACCTCTAGAAATGAATGCCAACATTGCATTCACCTTCTTCACCAACTCAACCTATAGGTTAACATTTAGGATATCCTGCACAAGGACTCACAAGTCCCGTTGCAACTCTGCATTTTGAATTCTCTCCCCATCTAAATAATAGTCTGCCTGTTTATTTCTTCCACCAAAGTGCATGACCATACACTTTCCAACATTGTATTTAATATGCTACTTCTTTGCACATTCCCCTAAACTATCTAAGTCTCTCTGCAGGCTCTCTGTTTCCTCAACACCACCCGCTCCTCCACCTATCTTTGTATTATTGGCAAATTTAGCCACAAATCCATTAATACCATAGTCCAAATCATTGACATACATTGTAAAAAGCAGCAGTCCCAAAACCGACCCCTGTAGAATTCCAGTGGTAACCAATCAGAATTGGATCCTTTTATTTCCACTCTGTTTTCTGCCAATCAACCAATGCTCCGCCCATGCTAGTAACTTCCCTGTAATTCCATGGGCTTTTATTTTACTAAGCAGCCTCATGTGCCGCACCTTGTCAAAAGCCTTCTGAAGATCCAAGTACACCACATCTACTGCATCTCCTTTGTCTACCCTGCTTGTAATTTCCTCAAAAAATTGCAGTAAGTTAGTCAGGCAGGATTTTCCTTTCAAGAAACAATGCTGTCTTTGGTCTATCTTGTCTTGTGCCTCCAGGTACTCCGTAAGCTCATCCCTAACAATTGATTCCAACAATTTCCCAATCACTGATGTCAGGCTAACAGGTCTATAGTTTCCTTTCTGCTGCTTCCACCCTTTTTAAATAGTGGAGTAACATTTGCAATTTTCCAGTCATCCGGTACAATGCCAGAATCTATCGATTCTTGAAAGATCTTTATTAATGCTTTGGCTTCCTAGTATGCCCTCTCTTTTGCTTTTACTTAGGCTCTGACTTTACTTGTTAGCCACGGTTGTGTCCTTCTTCCATTCAAAAATGTTTTATTTGGAATATATCAGTCTTGCACTTCCCTCATTTTTCGCAGAAGCTCCAGCCATTGCTACTCTGCTAGTGTCCCTTTCCAGTCATCTTTGGCCAGTTCCCTTCTCATACCATTGTAATTTCCTTTATTCCACTGAAATACCAACACATTGGAATTTAGTTTCTCCTTCTCAAATTTCAAAGTGAACTTGATCATATTGTAAACACAAGGAAATCTGCAAATGCTGGAAATTCAAGCAACACACACAAAATGCTGGTGGAACACAGCAGGCCAGGCAACATCTATAGGGAGAAGCACTGTTGACATTTTGGGCCGAGACCCTTCGTCAGGATCAGGATCATTGCACAACACTCAATCCAGCAGAGCCGATCACCTAGTGGGCTTAACAACAAGCTTTCATAAAAAGTCATCCCTTAGACATTCTACAAATTCTCTCTCTTGAGGTCCAGTACTGGCCTACTTTTCCCAATCCACTTTCATGTTAAAATCCCCAACGGTTATCATGACATTGCCCTTCGGACACACCTTTTCTATCTCCTGCTGTAATTTGTAATCCACATCCCGGCTGCTGTTTGGAGGCCTGTATACAACTGCCATTAGTGTCTCTTTTACCCTTGTCATTTCTTAACTCAACCCTTAGAGACTCTACACCTTCCAATGCTATGTCATCTCTTTCTAATGATTTAATATTATTTCTTATACACAGGGCCACACCACCCCCTCTGCCTACTAACCTATATTTTTAATACACCATATATCAAATGACTGCCATCCTTTAGCCAAGTTTCTGAAATGGCCACAATGTCATACTTGCCAATCTATAGCTGAATTTCAAGATCGTCCATTTTGATTCTTATGCTGTGTGCATTCAAATATAACACTTTCAGTCCAGTATTTTTGCTTTCTGTTTTAACTGCACCATGCCTCTATTGCCCTGTAAATCATCCCACTAGCTGTGATTATGCCTCATCTCCTGCCTGTCCTTTCTGTCATTTCTGTTGCACACTATCTTTGATTTATTTCTGTTTTCACTTCCTTAGCTCTGTCACTCCGGTTCCCATTCCCCTGCCAAATTAGTTTAAACCCTCAAGGACAAATAATACTTCATCCAGTATGTCAATTCCATGTCAGTGCTCCTGGAGGCCATACTCTTCACCATGGACATTGAAAGCCTATACACCAATATAGAAACAGACAGAGGTATAGAGGCAGTGAGCGATATCCTGCAGAAGAACCCTCATCTAGGGAGACCAGACAAGGTCTTGATAAAACTCCTTAAACCTCAGCCTGACTAAAAATGGCTTAAAATTCAATGATGACTTCTACTTACAAGTCAAGGGCACAACAATGGGAACAATGGGAAAGAAGTTTGCTCCACACTATGTCAATATATACATGGCAAAGTGGGAAGAGACGGGTTATCCAAAGTGTCCCAAAAACCCCACGTGTCTTTACAAATACTTGGATGACATCTGGGGAGTGTGGACATATTTTGAGTTAGAACCAGAGGAATTCATCCAAATCCTGAACACTCATCACCCATCCATTAAGGTTAAGGCCACAAGTAGGGAGAAAATTTACTTCCTGGACACTACACTGGGAAAAGGCAGGCCGAAACTGGCCACCCAAATACTTTTTAAAATTACAGATACCTACACCTTCCTACACACAAGGTGCCACCATCCCAAGCACACTTTCAGAGGCATTGTCAAAGGACAGCTGGCCCGGTTTCACATTTGCACCAGGACCGAAGACTTTCACCAGGCTACTCTTCACTGCACTCTGACTAACCTTGGCCATCCACCCTATCCATCACAGCTTCACATATCTTCCAACACTAAACTCCACAACCCTAACACCCCAGCCCCACATAGACAACCCCACCCCAACCCTTAATCCTAACATCCAAAGGCCAACACCCAACTAACCCAGACAACACCCCAACTAACCCTGGCCTCATACCCACAAACGAGCTCACTTAATACCAGGTCCCATCCTCCACCCTGCCTCTCTCTTCCCACGGGGAGGCCTACATCTCCATCTCCCAACTCTACACCTAAATTTAACATCTACACCCCTCATACAAACCCCCATAAACCTGAGCTCTCTCCCCACCAGGAGGCCAAGTTCAGCCCACAGCACCATCAGTTCTTTTCCTTTCTCCCACCCCCCACCGTCAGGTTCCACACCACCCCTCCCTGCACTGCCAGTCCCCTTCCCCTTCCTTCACCGTGAAACCTCCACCTCTATTGCCCAACTTTACCCCCATTCCTGGCCCTCCCCTTCACACCCCGACAAATTGGTACACAGCACCCATTCCCTATATTAAAACCTCCCCAACATTAAGCACAAGTAATAACCCCACTACCTTAGCATACTGGTAACCTTAAACTTTAAAATGGATTTAATGAGGAGGAAGATCCCAATGAAGGCAAGTGGGGGACCTGGATAATGTAGAAATAGGCCAAAAACAAAGTGGCAGGGTGTCACATCCTGACCCCAACCTTGACGCTGATCTCAACCCTGACCCTAACTCCAATTCTGACCTCCCACCCTGATTTGACCCCATTCCTGCCCCAACTTTGTCCCAATCCCCAACCCCCACACCTGACCCTGTCCCCATCCCTGACTTGTTCATGATCCTGACCCTGACTCCATCCAAGTCTTTGACCCTATACCCAATCCAATCCTGACCCTTTCCCTGTCCCTAATCGACACTTCTTCCACACTCCGTAGTATCAATATTTCACCACTTTAGCTCTTCGTGAAATAACGTCTCCAATTCTGATGGACACTTTTTCTGCTCACAACTGATGAGTATGTTTTATCTTTGCAAGAAACCCAGTAAACCTGGCAGTTCTTAAACTCAACGAACAGGGACTGTTGGACAAATTGAAAAACAAATGGTGGTACGACAAGGGAGAATGTGGCAGTGGCGGCGGTGACGCGAAGGTCAGCTCCAGTGGGAAACTCCTGGGTAAAAAACACAACTGTGTAACCAGCAGACAACCAGCATGGCCCCACACTCGAGAGGATTCGCCCCATACTCAGAGAGGAATTAACCCCACACCCTGAAGAGTACTGGCCCCACTCTCAGAGGGGAATTTTCCCCACTCTCAGGGGAACTAATCCCACACTCAGAAGGGATCTGGCTGCACACTCAGAGGGAAATTTTCTCCACACTCAGGTGAACTGACCCCATGCTCTGAGGGTAGTTGCCCCCACTGGTTGTTACCAAAGGCTGTCTGTCTGAAAATGGCTGCGACCAGTACTGACTCTCTCTGCCTCTTCACATCCTTTATATCCACCTCAGTGTTGTCTAAGGCTGAGTCTGGGACAGTGGGCATTCCCTGGACTGGGTCTCCAGTACCCCAGAGCTGGGATCCAGCTATCTGGGACAGTGGTGAGACCAGGCATGTCCAGTACTTTCTGCTATCCACTAGAGTAGGACTTTCTATCTCAATCAAGTTTCTGCTTCTGCAGTGAATTCACAGATTCACCAGGAATCTTACACAGAGGGAGGGAAAGGGTTAATACCACTCCTCAATAGCCACTCATCCCTGCAACTGAGCAAACACTGACTGGAGACTAAACAGAAACTGACCAGAGATTAACCAAAGTCTGACCAATAACTGGCTAGACACTGAGTAATAAATAACCAGTAACTGACCAGACACTGACCAATAATTGACTAGACACTGGTCAGTTGCTGAGCAATAACTGACCTTAAGGGAAGGTCAAACACGAGGAAATCTGCAGATGCTGGAAATTCAAACAACACACACAAGATGCTGGTGGAACACAGCAGGCCAGGCGGCATCTATAAGGAGAAGCACTGTCGACGTTTCAGGCCGAGACCCTTTGTCAGGACTTAAGGGAAGGTCTTGCCTGACAAATCTGTTGGAATTCTTTGAAATAATAAGCAGGATAGACAAAGGAGAATTGGTGGATATTTTGTACTTAGATTTTCAGAAGTGTTTTGATAAGGTGCCATGCTTAACAAGGCTATGAGCCCATGTTATTACAGGAAGAATACTAGCATGGATATGATTGACAGGAGATAAAGAGTGGGAATAAAATGAGCCTTTTTTGATTGGCTGCTAATGACTAGTGGTGTTCTGCAGGGGTCGGTCTTGGGACCACTTCTTTTTACATTGTATGTCAATGATTTGGATGATGGAATTGATGGCTTTATGACCAGTTTTGCAGATGATATGAAGATAGGTGAAGGGGCGGCCAGGCAATGCTGAGGAAGCAGGGAGGCTGCAGAAGGATGGGCAAAGAAATGGCAGATGGAATACAGTTGGGAAGTGTGTGGTCATGCAATTTGGTAGAAGGAATAAAAGCGTAGACTATTTTCTAAATGGGGAGAAAATTCAAAAATCTGAAGTGCAAAGGGACTTGGGAGTCCTCATGCAGGATTCCCTAAAGGTTATCTTGCATGTTGAGGCAGCGGTGGGAAAGACAAATGGAATATTAGCATCCATTTTAAGAGGACTAGAATATAAAAGCTAAAATGTGACGCTGTGCCTTTATCAGGCTGAGGCACTGGTGAAGCCTCACCTGGAATATTGTGAGCAGTTTTGGGCCCCTTATTGAAGAAAGGATGTGCTGATGTTGAACAGGATTCAGAAGAGTTTCAGGAGAATTATTCCAGAAATGAAAGAGTTAACATATGATGTGTGTTTGATGGCTCAGGGTCTGTACTTGATGGAATTTAGAAGAAATGCTGGGGGGGAGGGGTGGAATCTCATTGAAATCTGTTAAATGTTGAAAGACCTCAAAAGAGTATATATAGAGAGGATGTTTCCTTTGGTGGGTGAGTCTAGGAACAGAGGGCACAGCCTCAGAATAGAGCTGCATCCTTTTAGAAGGAAGATGAATTTCTTTAGCCAGAAGGTGGCGAATCTGTGGATTTTGTTGCCACAGGTAGCTATGGAGGCTCGGTCAGTGGGTGTATATAAGGCGAAGGTTGAAAGGTTCTTGATTAGTTGGGGCATGAAAGGTTACAGGGAGAAGGCAGAAGAATGGAATTGAAAGGGAAATAGATCAGCCATGATGAATCAGCTAACTGGCCTAATTCTGCTCTTATGTCCTTGATCTTATGGTCAGACACTGACCAGTAACTGACTGGAGTCAGAGCACTAACTGACAATAACTTACTGAACACTGATCAATAACCAACCAGACTCTGAGTAGTGATTGATCAATTCCTGACCAGTAACTGACTGGACACAGAGCAGGACAAAGCAGAAATCACAAATACCTGAGACACCAGCCCACAGTTGTCTTCCTCACTGGGACAGACTGGGGTTCTCCCAATCCCTGAGTTAATGAGACAGAGATCCCCAGCCCTGTTTCTGGAGGACTGTGAGTTACCAGTTCATTCCTGGACCAGACTGAACTCACTTCACTTCCAAATGAGGCAAGACTGCTTCTTTCAGATGAGCTCAGGCCCCGTAACAAAGTCAGCTCCCTCAATGGTCTGTCCCCAACACCAGAAGTCCTGGCGAGAAACAACCTCCATCGGCATACCTGACCAATCTGCCTCTCTGCCTCTTCACCCTCGGCTGCTAGGAGGTTGTATCTTACCCTACATCTCTACATCTGGCTGGATGCCATGGAAGAGAGTCCTCAGCTGATGCCCCAGAAGTTTCTGTGGTGCCCCAAAAGTGGCCAAGGATGTATCTCCTGTCACAGTCTGGTGCGGGGTGTTGCTGGTTACATGGTGAAGGAGCCGGCACGTGTCGCTGGGAGTGGGGCACTTTCCCAGCCAGACGGAGCCCTCCGCTCTATCATTTGGAACTGTGAATCTGAAATGTGTTTTCTAATGGATAACATAAAATAACATTGATAATGTTATTTATGTTATGTTTCACGAGAAGAAATCGAGTAAACCTTGCAGTATTGAAACTCAGTGAGCAAGGCATCTTAGACAAGCTGAAAAACAAATGGTGGTACGGTAAAGGTGAATGTGGAAGGAAAGACTCCAGCAGTAAGGTTAGTTACTGCATGAAATGCACGAATCGCACGATACCCGAGGCAGGCTAAGCCGCTCCGGAACCACGGACCCTCTCCAAGCCTAAGCTTGTCAGCCAAGGAGCCAGTGTAGCCTGTGCTGGAGATCCAGGGTGTGGGGTCTCACTGCCACACTGGTGGGACTCACCGCACTGCAGAGAGAGTCAAGGGTCTGCAGCCCCTCTGCTCTGTGCTGGTGTCATGCCTCACACCAGCTTCTTGCCCCAGCTCCACCTCCCTCCATCCTCATCTCCCTCCATCTCATTTCCTCCCATCCACACCTCCCTCTAACCCATCTTCTCCCATCCACACCTCCCCAACCCCTTCCTCCATATGTCTCCCTCTATCCCATCTTCTCCCATACACACCTCTCTCTATGCCATCTTCTCCCATCCTTACTTTTCTATATCCAATCTTCCTCCATCCATGCCTTCCTCTATCCATTCTCCCATCCTCACCTCCCTCTATCCCCTCCCTCCATATGAATTTCATCTCCTCCCATCCCCACCTCTCTCCCCACTGTCAACTCCACCTACCTTTCTCCATTCCATTTCACTCTCTACTTCCATTGAAATCTCCCTTTAATCTCCCTCCCTCTATACCCTTTATCTCTATTATCTCCCCTCTGAACCACAAACCCCTCTGATCACTCACTCTATCCAATCTCTCTCTGTATTCTCTCCCTCACTCCTTCCCTCTCTCTCCCAACATGCCCCTCCAGTTACTGCAGTCCCCCGTCCCCACCACCCTCCCACTTCATTCTCTCCCCTTTCCCAATATTTATTTGTTAACCAATAAATATTGCAAGTATGCCGCTAAGAAAGACAATGACTCCTGCTCATTCAGGCAATTCATTGGTGTCCCCTGAACACCAGTTGCGCCCACTCTTGCCCTTTTGAATTCCGCATGATTCCAGAACCCTCTCTCAGAGGCCCCTGTTACTGAGAAAGACTCCATGCCTGTAACTTCCCCACTGGCTGGGAGACGTATATAATTTACTGTCCAAGGTACTGCAGTTGGGAGTGGTGGGAGGACGGGTAAGGGAGACAGGTGAGAGGATTGGGGGAACCATTCTAACTCCATTCCCCTCACTGCCTGCTTCTCTTACTTTCCTCTAGGGACAGGGTAAGGGATCGGTGTAAGTTAGTTGGTTTGGGCTCCCACTCTCACCAAAGTCCAGCAATATCTCCATTGCCCCTGTTGATGTTAGATCCATCAAGACCTCAGTGTCCATACACCACAAAGAAGTGGCATTGGGTCTCACTCCCAGTCCTACAGCCTCCAGGGGGGGGTCAGTTCTTCTAGTCTGTGAGCTGTCCCTCGGGCAGGGAAGACGGAAGTGATGGGGAGGATGGAGAACTGGCAGGGATGGGCCCAGAGCTATTTCTAAGGCAGACTACTTTCTGCCTCTCTGTACAAAGCACCACTCATGGATCTTGCTCAAGACATTAAACCCCAGATCCTTGGTTGTCCAGTGGTCCAAGTGTCCCAGTGACTCTAAACCAGGAAATTTCCAACCTGGTGTTCCCTCCACTGTGAGTTCATGCACAGACTGACAGTCAGGAGGAGAACCCCACGCCCCCCCTATGAAGGGAAGACATGAATAGGGCAGATTCTCTTCAATAAACTGGGCTATTGATGGAAATGATGTGATAGGTGAGTGGATATTTAACCCTTCTGCTGCCAATGTGCCTCTACCCATGGGTGGGAGACCTACAGACTACGCCTAGACCTGAGCTCATAGCTGTGCTCTTCTCATCCTGACTTCATTCTAGGACAGACTTATAGACTGTCCCTTTGGTGTCTCCGGTGGTTAGTAAGGCCATTCACCCAGCAATCATCCGCCCAGGGGTGACCAATGACAGGAAAACTGAACCTCTGAGGAATGGAGGCTTCTGTCAGAATGTTATCCAAAAGGGAGGGCGAGAGTGAGGAAGGGACCTATCTGTGCCCAGTCTGTGCTGTCAACAACAGTGTGTGCTAAATGGGTACTGCAGTAGGTCATGGGTACTGAACATTGTGGGTGGGTGATAAAAGAGCCCATTTTGGTGCTGTCCATGGGTGGGTGCTGAACATGCCCAGGGTGGTTTCTAGAGGGTGAGCGCCACTGTTTCCCCTGTGAAACACGTTTGTATTTGTGCTGAGTCACAGGCTGTCACAAAGGTTGAATGTTTGCAAATCAGTGATGGCACAGGAAGGGGTGTAATTTGCCTCACATCCCTCGTTCCTTCCTGTCACTCTGCACTCCTCTCCCTGCTTTACGCTGTGACTCGGTGTCTGCACTCTAACTGTGCTGTGCTTCTATGCCAGTGAGTGTTCTGAGCCAGTTTGTGCCTCTCCCTCTGCCAGGACAAGACGAGTGCCCTGAGTCTCAGCAACGTGGCAGGAGTTTTCTACATCCTGATTGGCGGACTGGGTCTGGCGATGCTCGTTGCTCTGGTGGAATTCTGTTACAAGTCCAGGACTGAAGCAGCAAGAATGAAGGTGAAGAACTCTTCACAGCACGGGATCCCTTCTAATCCATAGGTTCAATCGCCTGAGAAAGCAGTTTATGTGCTCATAGCACTGGGCAGGGAACGGCACAGTGGCAAGTTGTGAGAAAAGCGTAGTGCATGGGTACTTTAACCATTACTTCATGCCCAAGTTGTGGCTGCTGGCACCACTTACAACAGGTCCACATGTCCCAATATCAGTACACCCCCTCACCACCATCCTAACCCAGCCCAGAGTTAAAGGGTTGCCCCTTCATGCCCAGGTTGTCCCCCACTCTAATCAAATTCTGCCTTTGTGTCTGAACAAGGAATGTGTGAAAAGTTTTTTTTATCAAACAGAAACTTTATGAAAAGTATTGCAGTATTGTGTCTGGTTATGGTCACCTTATGGTTCTTCAGGGTTATAGGAGGGTAGTTGTGGGGACAATCTTGCACTTCCTATTAAATGCTCCCAACAGCATGTCTCGCGAATAACCTTCTTTCAGCCAAGTCCAGTTCCTGGCCTTCACATGTGGCTTAGCTACTAAACCTAACAGAACCGTTTCTACTGATAGAACCCTGGTCAGACCCCACTTGGCAGTGTGGAGGATCAGAGGGATCTTGGGGCCGAGTCCATAGGACACTCAAATCTGCTGTGCAGGTTGACTGTGTGGTGAAGAAGGCATATGGTCTATTGGCCTTCATCAACTGTGGAATTGGGTTCAAGAGCCAAGTGGTAATGTTACAGCTATATAGAGCCCTGTTCAGACCCTACCTGGAGTACTCTGCTCAGTTCTGGTCGCCTCACTACAGGAAGGATGTGGAAACTATAGAAAGGGTGCAGAGATTTACAAGGATGTTGCCTGGATTGAGGAGCATGCCTTATGAGAATAGGTTGAGTGAACTTGGCCTTTTCTCCTTGGAGCAACAGAGGATGAGAGGTGACCTAATAGAGGTGTATAAGATGATGAGAGGCATTGATCATGTGGATAGTCAGAGGCTTTTTCCCAGGACTGAAATGGCTAACACAAGAGGGCACAGTTTTAAGGTGCTTGGAAGTAGGTACAGTACAGAGGGGATGTCAGGGGTAAGTTTTTTTATGCAGAGAGTAGTGAGTGTGTGGAATGGGCTGCCGGCGACGGTGGTGAAGACAGATACAATAAGGTTTTTTAAGAGGCTCCTAGATAGGTACATGGAGCTTAGAAAAATAGTGGACTATGGGTAACCCTAGTAATTTCTAAAGTAAGTACATGTTGGGTACAGCATTATTGGCCAAAGGGCCTATATTGTGCTGTAGGTTTTCTATGTTTCTAAAGGGCAAAGGTGGGTTACTGGCACCTTAAAACCAGTCACTTCAGGCAGATGGGGCTAGTCAGCCGTGGTTGGCAGCTCATCCAGGAGAAGAAAAACTCCGATCTCGAACTTCCACTGCCCTGTGGCTATACCCATTCATGGGGAAGGCTTCAGAATAAACATGAGGAAAAACCCACAGCTGGAGTCCCTAAAGTGTTCAATGCTGACTACCAACTCCTGCAACACCACTGGGGCCAAACTGTATCAGTCTCTGCTGTTGCTTTAGATTCATCAGCTCCATGGAGAGGGGGAGCCTGCTACATTGGCAACAGCTTGCTCTCCATATCATACTGCCCTGGCTTGCATATCACGTAGACAACTGGAATGCAACATCTATGGTGGAACTCAACCGATGGAAGGCCTCTCTCTCTGGTTGCCTCATTATAGGAAGGATGAGAAAGCTTTACAGAGGGCACAGAAGAGATTTAACAGGATGCTGCCTGGATTGGAGAGCATGTATTATAAGGATAGGTTGAACCAACTAGGGGTTTTCTGTTTGGAGTAAGGGAAGATGAGAGGTGGCTTGATAGAGATATTTATAATTCTAAGAGGGATGGAGAGAGTAGACAGCCAGTGCTTTTTTCCCTAGAAAAACTGAGGGCTGCCTAGAAAGGAAGGGTTAGATTCATCTTAGAGTAGGTTAAAAGTTTGGAAGAACATTGTGAACCAAAGAGCCTGCACTGGGCTGTAATATTCTATGTTCTATGCTTTAAGTTCTATATGCTCCCTAACATACTCCTGGCTAAAGTTCAGTCCCTGGACAACAAGCTGTGGGAACTGAGAGACAGAATCTCCTATCAGCAGGAAACAAAGGAATGTAACATTTTGTGCTTCATGGAGACCTGACTGACAGAGGAGATACCAGGTCATGCCATCGAGCCCTCTGGGTTCTCCCTGTTCTGGGCAGACAGGTCTAAAAACCTCTCTGGAAAGAGTAAGAGAGGTGGGATAAGCTTCATGGTCAATAATGCTTGGTGTGACCCCTGAAATGTGCATGCCCTCAAATCCTTTTGTTTCCCAGATATGGAGTATCTTGTGCTTCTGTGTAGACCTTTCTGGCTGCCTAGGGAGTTCACGGCTGTTATTATCACAGCTGTGTATATTCCACCGCAGGCTGATGCTGACCTGGCTCTCAAGAAACTGTACGAGATCATCAACACCTTGTAGACTGTACAACCAGAGGCTGCCTTCATCGTTGCCAGAGACTTTAATAGAGTGTCACTGTCTAAAGCCTCTCCAAAGTTTTGTCAACACATCCAGGTGAGCACACGGGGAGATAGCATACTCGACCACTTCTACTCTCCCTCCCACAATGCTTATGAAGTGCTCCTCCATCCACCATTTGGGCAGTCGGATCACTCCTCCATCTTGCTGCTGCTGATGTACAGGCAGAAGCTGAAACAAGAGGCGGCCATAGTTAAAACGGTCCACCATTGGTCCAACCAATTGGTCTCCACACTACAGGGCTGTTTTGATGACATCAACTGGAATGTCTTTCACGATGAGGATGTCTCCAAGTTCACAGATGGGGTCACGAGCTTCATCCGAAAGTGCATCAAGGATGTTGCACCCAAAAATCGGTCAGGGACTATCCAAACCAGAAAGAGTGGATCAACAGTTCCATGCGTGCTAACCTTACTGCGCAAGAGAGAGTTTATGTTGCCAGTAACCAACAGGATCTCAAGAAATGCAGCTACAATCTGCGCAAAGCCATCAGGGCAGCAAAATGACAATTCAGGGACAAGATGCAGACATAACTCTCCACCAAAAACACATGCAGCTTATGGCAAGGTTTGCACACTATTGCAGACTTCAAAGCTAAGCTCAGTGGTGCTGCCAACATCGCAGCCTCTCTCCCAGATGAGCTAAATCTTTTTTTGTTCGATGTCGACAACACTGAGCCCTTGAGGAGAGCCGGTAAAGTGACCTGCACCTTGGTCATCTCTGAGGCTGAAGTATGCAGGTGTTTCCAACGAGTGGACAGTCGCAAGGCTGCGGGACCGGACGGCATCCCAGGTTAGGTACTCAGGATGTGCACGGCACAACTGGCAGATGTGTTTACAGACATTTTTAATCTCTGCCTCTCCCAATGTAGAGTGCCCTCCCACTTCAAAGCATCCACCATTGTCCCTGTATCTAAAAACACCAAGGTAACATGCCTGAACGACTGGCATCCTGATGCACTCACCTCAATAATAAGCAAATGCTTTGCGAGGCTGGTCAAGGACTACATTAGCAGCAAGCTACCACCCACACTGGACCCCCTATAATTTACGTACTGACACAGCCAATCAAAAGATGATGCAATAGCCACAGCTCTACACACCATCCTTACACATCTGGAGAAGAAGGATGCTTATGTGAGAATGTTGTTCTTGGACTACAGTTCAGTATTCAACACCGTACATCCACCCAGGCTTGACAAGAAGCTCAGAGACTTTGGCCTTCACCCTGCCTTGTGCAGCTGGATCCTGGACTTCCTGTCAGATTGCCAGCAGGTAGTAAGAGTGGGTCCTTCATCCCTGCCCCTTTGACCCTCAACACAGGAGCCCCATAGGGGTTGTGTCCTAAGCCCCCTCCTTTACTCTCTGTGTATCCATGACTGTGTCATGGAGAAAGGAAAAATACAAATCATGTGAACAGTTGAAGCAAACAACAACATTCCAAACCAAAAATGAGTCCTTAGAACCGAACCCTGAAGCATGTCCAAAGCAATGCTTATCAGTTCATTATATAAGTGGGAGTGGTGCACAGCAGCTAGAGCAGTCTTGATTACCTCAGCGCCTTGAAAATGACCATTACAGAGAATGTGTGAAATCGGCTCTCATCCCAACCAACATCCTGTCTTTATAGTCTCTAGGCTGACATTTAAATTGACTAAACAACGGAACAGTGAAAGGTTCCGCACCCTGGTGAGAGGAGTGAAGAGGAGAGAGTGAGCCAAATTGGCTCTCGCCTCCAATCTGGGCTGTTATTTAAATTGTCTGAACACCACAATGTACCTCACTCTAGGATCCAGGCATCGCTGCTTTGAAAGGCTCCAGGCCTTGACCATGTTGGCCAGTGACATGCAACAGGCCCGCATTTCACCGCCCGGTGACTCACATTCAGGATGAAATAGTAAATAAGATTCAATATTAGATTCTGTAATAGCTGAGCCACACAAAACATGCGAAGGTATGAAACCCCAGAAGATGATTCAGTCACTATGGCTCATCAGCATATCATCACGACTATGGTATTCATATGAAGGTATGAATCCTGGGGAGATGATCCTGTCACTGTGGCCAATTAGCATATTATCACAGCTATGGCATTCAATGTTCAAAGTAAAATTTACTATCAGAGTACATACACGTCAGCACATACAACCCTGAGATTTTTTTCCTGTGGGCATACTCAGCAAATCTATAGAATAGTAACTGTAAACAGGATCAATGGAAGAGCAAGAGCACAGAAGACAAAAAAATGTGCAATATGCAAATATCAATAAATAGCAATAAGTAACAAGGGCATGAAATAACAAGATAAAGAGTCCTTAAAGTGAGATCACTGGTTGAGTGAACACCAGAAATAGAATGAGTGTAGTTATCCTCTTTTGTTCAAGGGCCTGATGATTGAGGGGTAGTAACTGTTTTTGAACCTGGTGGTGTGAGTCCTGAGGTACCTGTACCTTCCACCTGATGGCAGCAGTGAGAAAAGAACATGGCCTGGGTGGTGAGGATCTTTGTTGATGGATGCTGTTTTCTATGGCATGTAGATGTGCACAAAGGTTGGAAGGACTTTACCCGTGATGTACTGAGCCGAATCCACAATCTTTTGTAGGATTTTCCGCTCAAAGGTATGAATCCCAGGAAATTATTCAGTCACTATGGCCCATTAGCATATCATCACAACTATGTCATTCAATCCCACTAGAAATAGACATTAGCATGTTGCCATGCTGACTGGCAGGAGGCAAAAAGTGGCAATAAAGTAAGCTTTACTGGTTGGTTCCAGTGACAAGTGGTGTTCCACAGAGGTCGGTGTTGGTATTGCTTTTTTCCACATTATACGTCAATAATTTGGATTATGGAATTGATAGCTTTGTGGTCATGGTTGCAGATATATGAAGATTGGTGGAGAAGCAAGTAGTGTTGAGAAAACTAGAAGGCTCCAGGTGGATTTGAACAGCTTAGGAGAATGGGCAAAGAAATACAGTGTCAGGAAATCTATGGTCAAGCACTTTGGTAGGAGTAAAGGTATAGTCAATCTTCTAAACGGAAAGAAAATTCAAAAACCTGAGTTGCAAAGAGACTTGGAAGTCCTCATGCAGGATCCTCTAAAGGTTAATTTGCAGGTTGAGTCAGTGGTAAGGAGGGTAAATACAATGTTCATTTCGAGAGGACTAGAATGTATAACCATATATAACCATATAACAATTACAGCATGGAAACAGGCCATCTCGGCCCTTCTAGTCTGTGCCGAACGCTTACTCTCATGTAAAAGCAAGGATGTAACGCTGACGCTTTATAAGGCATTAGTCAGACTGCACTTAAGACCATAAGACATAAGAGCAGAATTAGAGCATTTTGGCCCATCAAGTCTGCTCCTCCATTTGATCATGGTTGATTTATTATCCCTCTCAACCCCATTCTCCTGCCTTCACATTGTAACCATTCATGCCCTGACTAATTAGAAACCTATCAAGCTCCACCTTAATAGGATTGGGCCGAGCCAGCATGGATTTACCAAGGGTAAATCATGCTTGACTAATCTGTTGGAGTTTTTTGAGGATGTAACCAGGAAGTTAGTCGGGGGAGATCCAGTGGATGTAGTGTACCTCGATTTTCAGAAGGCATTTGATAAGGTCCCACATAGAAGATTGGTGGGTAAAATCAAAGCTCAGGGCATCGGGGGGAAGGCATTGACATGGATAGAAAACTGGTTGGCAGATAGAAAGCAAAGGGTAGCGGTGAATGGGTGTTTCTCGGAATGGCAGGTGGTGACTAGTGGGGTGCCACAGGGCTCGGTATTGGGACCACAGCTGTTTACCATTTACGTTAACGATTTGGATGAAGGCATAGAAAATAACATCAGCAAATTTGCTGATGATACTAAGCTGGGTGGCAGTGTGACATGTGATGAGGATGTTAGGAGAATTCAGGGTGACTTGGGTAGGCTGGGTGAGTGGGCAAATACTTGGCAGATGGCCTTTAATGTGAATAAATGTGAGGTTATCCACTTTGGGAGTAAGAACAGGAAGGCAGATTATTAACTGAACGGTGTAGAGTTGGGTAAGGGAGAAATACAAAGAGATCTCGGAGTCCTTGTTCATCAGTCACTGAAGGTGAATGAGCAAGTGCAGCAGGCAGTGAAGAAGGCTAATGGAATGTTGGCCTTTATTACAAAGGGAATTGAGTACAAGAGCAAGGAAATCCTCTTGCATTTGTACAGAGCCCTGGTGAGACCACACCTGGAGTATTGTGTACAGTTTTGGTCTCCAGGGTTAAGGAAGGACATCCTGGCTGTAGAGGAAGTGCAGCGTAGATTCACGAGGTTAATTCCTGGGATGTCTGGACTGTCTTACGCAGAGAAGTTAGAGAGACTGGGCTTGTACATGCTGGAATTAAGGAGATTGAGAGGGGATCTGATTGAAACATGTAAGATTATTAAGGGATTGGACAAGATAGAGGCAGGAAATATGTTCCAGATGCTGGGAGAGTCCAGTACCAGAGTGCATGGTTTGAGAATAAGGGGTAGGTCATTTAGGACAGAGTTAAGGAAAAACTTCTTCTCCCAGAGAGTTGTGGGGGTCTGGAATGCACTGCCTCAGAAGGTAGTGGAGGCCAATTCTCTGGATGCTTTCAAGAAGGAGCTAGATAGGTATCTTATGGATAGGGGAATCAAGGGATATGGGGACAAGGCAGGAACTGGGTATTGATAGTAATTGATCAGCCATGATCTCAAAATGGCGGTGCAGGCTTGAAGGGCCGAATGGTCTACTTCTGCACCTATTGTCTATTGTCTATTGTCTATTAATACAAGATATATAAAATGTGTATAAGATGATAAGAGGCATTGATCGTGTGGATAGTCAGAGGCTTTTTTCCAGGGCTGAAATGGCTATCACCGGAGAGCACAGTTTTAAGGTGCTTGGAAGTAAGTACAGGAGATGTCAGGGGTAAGTTTTTTTTACGCAGAGAGTGATGAGTGTGTGGAATGGGCTGCTGGCGATGGTGGTGGAGGCAGATACAATAGGGTCTTTTAAGACACTCCTGGATGGGTACATGGAGCACAGCATTGTGAGCTGAAGGGCCTGTATTGTGCTGTAGTTTTTCTATGGTTCTTAAGTATACCCAATGACTTGGCCTCCACAGCCGTCTGTGGCAACAAATTCCACATCCCTGGCTAAAGAAATTCTTCCCCATCTCCATTTTAATTTAGCACCTTTCTACTTTGATTGTACCCTCTGTTCCTAGACTCATCCTCTCCACATTCACTCTATCAAGATCTTTCAACATTCGATAGGTTTCAATGAGATCCTCCACATTCTTCTGAATTCCAGCAGTACAGGCTCAGAGCTATCAAATGTTCATCAAATGTTAACCCTTTCATTCCTGGAATAATTCTCCTGAAAAACTCTTCTTAATCCTCTCCAATGTTAGCATATCCTTTCTTAGATAAGGGGCTTACAACTGCTCACAATGCTTCTTGAGGCCTTACCAGTGCATTATTAAGCCTTAACCTTACATCCTTGCCTTTATATTCTAGTCTTCTCAAAATAAATGCCTTCTTCACCACTGACTCAACCTGCAAGTTAGCCTTTAGGGAATCTTGCATGAGGACTCCCAAGTCCCTTTGCACCTCAGATTTTTGAAATTTCTCCCTATTTAGAAAATAGTCTACACTTTTATTTCTTCTATCAAAGTGTACGACTGTATACTTCCCGACACTGTATTTCATCTGCCGGATATTTGCCCATTCTCCTAATCTGCCAGGTCCTTCTGAAGTCGAGTTTCTAAACTCCAGCAAGTATGGGCCTAAAACAATCAAATGCTCCTCATATATTAACACTTTTATTCCTGGGATCATTCTTGTGAAACTCCTCTGGACCCTTTCCAATGCCAGCACATCTTTTCTTAGAAAAGGGGTCCAAAACTGCTCACAATACTCCAAGTGCAGTCTGACCAATCCATTATAAAGCCTCAGAAATACCTGCTTTTATATTCTAGTCTTCTCAAAATGAATGCTAACATTGTATTTGCCTTGCTTACCACTGATTCAACCTGCAAGTGAACATTCAGGGAATCATGCATGAGGGCTCCCAAGTCCCTTTGTACCTCTGATTTTTGAATTTTCTCCCCATTTAGATAATAGTCCATGCCTCTATTCCTTCAGCTAAATTCATGACCTAAAATGATTCCACGCTTCAATGGGTTGGAGAGACTCCAGAGGAGGTTCACGAGGATGATTCTGGGAATAAAGGGGTTGACATATGAGGAGTATTTGACAGCTTTGGGCCTGCACTTACTGGAATTTAGACGAATGCAGGGGGGGATCTCATTGAACCCTACCAAATTTGAAAGGACTAGATAGGGTGGAAGTGGAGAGGATGTTTCCTATGGCGGGGGTATTGGAAACTAGAGGGCACAATCTCAGAAATGAGGGGCGATCTTTTAGAACAGAGGTAAAGAGGAGCTTTTTTAGCCAGAGAGTAGTGAATCTGTGGAATGCTCTGCCACAGACTATATTTAAAGCAGAAGTTGATCATTTTCTGATTGGTCAGGGCATCAAAGGATATGGCAAGAAGGCAGGTGTATGGGGTTGAGTGGGATCCGGGACAACCCATGATTGAATGGTGGAACAGACTTGATGGGCTGAATGGCCTAATTCTGCTCCTATGTCTTATGGTCTTATGCTCTTATATACTTCCCCACATTATATTCTAACTATTACTTCTTTGCCCATTCACCCAATCTGACTAATTCTTTCTGCAGACACCCTGCTTCCTAAACACTGCCTGCCCTTCCACCTATCTTTATAGCATCCAGAAACGGCCACAAAGCCATCAGTTTCTTCATCCAAATCATTGATATACAATGTGAAATGAAGTGGTCCCAAAACCAACCTCACGGCACACCACTAGTCTCCAGCAGCCAACCAGAAAAGGCTCCCTTTATTCCCATTCTTTCCCATACTATCCATACTAGTACCTTTCCTGTCATATCATGGGCTCTTACCTTGTTATGCAGCCATTCTAGAATCTAGTAAATCTTGAACGATGATTATTAATGTCTCCATGGTCTCTCCAACTACCTCCTCCAGAACCTTGTGGTATAGTCAGTATGTTCCAAGTGATTTACCTACCTTTTCAGCTTCACAAACATCTTCTCTTCTACACGGATTTCTGCTCTCAGACATCATCACATTTCTGGCATTCTGCTAGTGCCTTCCACAGTGAAGAATGACGCAAATTACTTAAGTTCACCCACCATTTCTTTGCCGCCCCCCCATTACTACCTTTCCTGTGTCATTTTCCAGCGGTCTAATATCCACATCTCTGCTCTTATATTCTTGATCTCTTGAAATTAATACTACCATTACATTTGCCTTCTTCACCACCGACTCAACCTGCAAGTTCACCTTTATGGTGTTTTGCACAAGGACTCCCAAGTCCCTTTGTAACTCAGATTTTTGGATTTAGGAAATAATCTACATATTTATTTCTTTTAATAAAGTGCATGGCTATGCATTTTCCAACATTGTATTTCATTTGCCACTTTCTTGTCCATTCTCCAAATCTGTCTGTGACCTTCTGCAGCCTACCTGTTTCCTCAACACTACCTGCCCCTCCAGCATTCTGCATGGCATTCTGCACATCATCTGTAAACCTGGCAACAAAGCCATCTATTCCATCATCTAAATCATTGATATACAGCATAAAAAGCAGTCCCAACACTGACCCCTGCGGAACACCACTAGTCACTGGCAGCCAACCAGAAAAGGATCCTTTTATTCCCATTCGCTGCATCCTACCAATCAGCCAATGCTCTAACCATGCTAGTAACTTTCCTGTGATATCATGAGCTGTTAACTTGGTAAGCAGTCTCATGTGTGGCACCTTGTCAAAGGCCTTCTTAAAGTCCAGAATTACAACATCCACTGCATCCTCTTTATCCATCCTACTCATAATCTCCTCAAAGAATTCCAAGAGGTTCATTGGGCAAGATTTTCTTTGAAGAAAGCCATGCTGACTTTGTGCTATCTTCTCCTGTGTTGCAAACTACTCCATAAGCTCTTACTTAATAATTGGCTCCAACATCTTCACAACCACTGAGGTCAGGCTAACTGGTCTATAATTTCCTTTCTGCTATCTTCCTCCTTTCTTAAAGAGTGGAGTGACATTTGCAATTTTCCAGTCCTCTGGCACCTTGCCTGAGTCCAGTGATTTTTGAAAGATTATTAATGCCTCCACAGTCTCTACTAGTACCTCTTTCAGAACTCTACAGTGCAGTTCATCTGGTCCGGGTGATGTATGCACCTTTAGGTCATTCTGCTTTTTGAGCACCTTCTCCCAAGTAATAGCAACTGCACTCACTTCCCTTCCCTCACACCCTTCAATATCTGGCAAAGAAGATTGATACAAATACTCATTTAGTGCATCTGTCATCTCCTTGTCCCCCATTATTATTTCTCTCATCTCATTTTCTATCAGTCCTATATCCACCCTCAGCTCTCCTTTATTTCTTCCCAAACTTAAAAAAGCTTTTACTATCAACTTTGATATTTCTCGCTAGCTTGCTTTCATATTTCATCTTCCTAATGATTCTTTAAGATGGTCTCTGTAGGTTTTTAAAAGCTTCCAATCCTATCGTGCCTAACAAGCCTGATAGAGTTCTTTGAGGAGGTGACCAGGCATACAGATGAGGGTAGTGCAGTGGATGTGATCTACATGGATTTAGTAAGGCATTTGACAAGGTACCACACAGTAGGCTTATTCAGAAAGTCAGAAGGCATGGGATCCAGGGAAGTTTCTGGTGCCCTGGGGAAGAGGCGCTGGCTGTCCACTCTGTCTATTCCTCTTAATATCTTGTACACCTCTATCATGTCTCCTCTCATCCTCCTTCTCTCCAAAAAGTAAAGCCCTAGCTCCCTTAATCTCTGATCATAATGCATACTCTCTAAACCAGGCAGCATCCTGGTAAATCTCCTCTGTACCCTTTCCAATGCTTCCACATCCTTCCTATAGTGAGGTGACCAGAACTGGACACAGTACTCCAAGTGTGGCCTAACTAGAGTTTTATAGAGCTGCATCATTACATCACATCTCTTAAACTCTATCCCTCAACTTTTGAAAGCTAACACCCCATAAGCTTTCTTGACTACCCTATCTATCTGTGAGGCAACTTTCAGGGATCTGTGGACATGTACCCCCAGATCCCTCTGCTCCTCCACACTACCAAAGTGTACCACTTCACACTTCTCCGGGTTGAACTCCATCTGCCACTGCTCAGCCCACTTCTGCATCCTATCAATGTCTCTCTGCAATCTTCGACAATCCTCTACACTATCTACAACACCACCAACCTTTATGTCGTCTGCAAACTTGCCAACCCACCCTTCTACCCCCACATCCAGGTCATTAATAAAAATCACGAAAAGTAGAGGTCCCAGAACAGATCCTTGTGGGACACCACTAGTCACAACCCTCCAATCTGAATGTATTCCCTCCACCATGACCCTCTGCCTTCTGCAGGCAAGCCAATTCTGAATCCACCTGGCCAAACTTCCCTGGATCTCATGCCTTCTGACTTTCTGAATAAGCCTACCATGTGGTACCTTGTCAAATGCCTTACTAAATCCATGTAGATCACATCCACTGCACTACCCTCATCTATATGCCTGGTCACCTCCTCAAAGAACTCTATCAGGCTTGTTAGGCACGATCTGCCCTTCACAAAGCCATGCTGACTGTCCCTGATCAGACCATGATTCTCTAAATGCCCATAGATCCTATCTCTAAGAATCTTTTCCAACAGCTTTCCCACCACAGACGTAATGCTCACTGGTCTGAAATTACCCAGACTATCCCTACTACCTTTTTTGAACAAGGGGACAACATTCGCCTCCCTCCAATCCTCCGGTACCATTCCCATGGACAACGAGGACTTAAAGATCCTAGCCAGAGGCTCAGCAATCTCTTCCCTCGTCTCATGGAGCAGCCTGGGGAATATTCCGTTAGGCCCTGGGGACTTATCCATCCTAATGTATTTTAACAACTCCAACACCTCTTCTCCCTTAATATCAACATGCTCCAGAACATCAACCTCACTCATATTGTCCTCACCGTCATCAAGTTCCCTCTCATTGATGAATACCAATTCATTGAGGACCTCGCTCACTTCCACAGCCACCAGGCACATCTTCCCACTTTTATCTCTAATCGGTCCTAACTTTACTCATGTCATCCTTTTGTTCTTCACATAATTGAAAAATGCCTTGGGGTTTTCCTTTACCCTACTCACCAAGGCCTTCTCATGCCCCCTTCTTGCTCTTCTCAGCCCCTTCTTAAGCTCCTTTCTTGCTACTTGATCTCTGATCTTTACTTCCTAAACCTCATGTATGCTGCCTTCTTCCACGTGACTAGATTTTCCACCTCACTTGTCACCCATGGTTCCTTCACCCTACCATTCTTTATCTTCCTCACCGGGACAAATTTATCCCTAACATCCTGCAAGAGATCCTTAAACATCGACCACATGTCCATAGTACATTTCCCTGCAAAAACATCATCCCAATTCACACCCGCAAGTTCTAGCCTTATAGCCTCATAATTTGCCCTTCCCCAATTAAAAATTTTCCTGTCCTCTCTGATTCTATCCTTTTCCATGATAATACTAAAGGCCAGAGAGCAGTGATCACTGTCCCCCAGATGCTCACCCACTGACAGATCTGTGACCTGACCCGGTTCGTTACCTAATACTAGATCTAGTATGGCATTCCCCCTAGTCGGCCTGTCAACATACTGTGACAGGAGTCCGTCCTGAACACACTTAGCAAACTCTGCCCCATCTAAACACTTGGAACTAATCAAGTGCCAATCAATATTAGGGAAGTTAAAGTCACCCATGATAACAACCCTGTTATTTTTGCACCTTTCCAAAATCTGCCTCCCAATCTGCTCCTCGGTATCTCTGCTGCTACCAGGGGGCCTATAGAATACTCCCAGTAGAGTACCACTTTGCCATTTGCCATCTTCATTTTTGGAGTACATCTATCCTGCACCTTCCTCATTTTTCCCAGTAACTCAAGTGATTGCTGCTCTGCTGCTTTCCCTGCCAGCAGCTCCTTCCAACTTACTTTGGCCAACTCCTCTCTCATACCACTGTAACTTCCTTTACTCCACTGAAATACTACTGTCAGACTTTACTTTTAACCCTATCAAATTTCAAGTTGAACTCAAATCATATTGTGATCACTGCCTCCTAAGATTTTTACCATAAGCTCCCTAATCACCTATGGTTTATTACATAACACCCAATCTAGTATAGCTGATCCCCTAGTAGGCTCAATGACAAACAGCTCTAAAAAGCCATAGGCATTAATCAAACTCACCCTCTTGAGATCCATTACTAACCTGATTTTCCCAATCAACCTGCAAGTTGAAACTCCCATGATTATAATTACATTGCCCTTTTGACACCCCTTTTCTATTTCCCGTTGTAACCTGGGGTCCAGATCCTAGCTTATGTATATAACTGCCGTCAGGGTCCTTTTACCTTTGCAGTTTCTTAACTCGGCCCACTAGGATTCAATATCTTCTGATCCTATGTCTCATCTTTCTACTGATCTGATGCCATTCTTTACCAGTAGAGCTACACCACCCCTGCTGCCTACGTTCCTATCCCTCTGACACAATATGTAACCATGGACATTGAACTCCCAACCACAACCATCCTTCAGCTATGATTCAGTGATGGCCACAACAGCCATCTGTAATGACAATCTGTAATGCTGTGTGCATACATCTACTGACGCTTCTGGACACATCATCAGTGATGTTCCTGGAATCAGCGGGTGTTTCGGGTCTTTCAACATCATACACCTTTCTCCAGGTAACCCAGCCGGAGCTGATCAGCTTGTGTCCAGATGGCTAGCTACACATGACTCCATGGCTCCCCTCTCTTGAGCCACAGCCACCTTGAGGCCCTCTCTGCCACATCGGTTGTACTGCGGATGGCTCTCCTCTTCCTCTCTCCCTCAATAATTAACAAGATAATCCACCTTATTTCTTAAACTGCATGTATTGAGATATAACACTTTGAGTACTGTATTTTCTATCCCTTTTGATTTTGCAAAGAGTGGTGGTGAGGAAGGAGGAGGCTGCCTCACTGGTGATCATCTGTTGTCAGGATGACATTAGAACATAGAACATAGAACATAGAAAACATAGAATAGTTCAGCATATTACAGGCCCTTCGGCCCACAATGTTGTGCCGACTCTCAAACCCTGCCTCCCATATAACCCCCACCTTAAATTCCTCCATGGGACAGTCAATCATTGACCAATTCTTGTTTTGTCTCTGCAGCTCTCGATAAGCGCAGCCATGAGAGCGTCAGACCGGGTTCCAGCGCTGGGAGGAACAGGTGAAAATGGCCGAATTGTGACCCATGACTACACCAAGACTGCCCACACCCTGCCCCGCATGAGTCACTCGAGCGGCGCCAGTCTCGGTGCGACTGGGATCTCATAACGCAGTGATGCAGACAAGCCCAGCACAACTCAGAGAACTAGTCAAACTCATCACAGGAACTTTTAATAACTAACTTCATCCTGGGAAATGTGCAAGTTGTTGCAAAATATTGTAAAGCTGCAATAATGAGGAGACAGGGCGAAAGCAAATCTCTGGATGGAGGTACTCAGCGTGGGATGGAAGGGTGTCTGTTCATTGTGCTTGGGTCTTACCGCTCGGCAGGTGTTTAGTATTTCTGATAGGAAACTCTCTCACTCCATGCTGCCTCCGACTGGGCCCATCAAAGCCTCGTCACCCACCTTCTTCTCAAGGAGTCTGACATTGCTCGTGGGACATCCACACAGCCAAAGCAAAGAGGCAGATTCGGTGGTAAGCTCTGGACAAGGGCCACTGTGCAATGGAGTATCTACAGAGAGAGGCACGGAGGAAACTCCCCATCGCCAGAAACTCAAGAAAATACAAACCCTGCCTTTGAAATATTAAACACGGTTTCTATGGTCATTGTTTCTTTCAAGTAACTTCTGATGCTGATTTCTGATCACCATAAAGAGGCAAAAACATGTTTTAAGTTTCTATCAGAGGTAATGACACAATATTCTGTTGCCCTGTGCGGGAACATGTTAGATATTTGCTCTTCGCTGTTACATGCTGTGTATCGTGTATGCATCGGCCTCTTCAGCTTATCATTGTTGGTGCTTGTTTCTGTAATTCTAGAGCCTCATTGAATAGTTAACCATCTGTTCGCAAACCCAGGGACCCAAGCTGGACAACAGTCATCAAGTACTGGATGCCCTCAGCTGCACTCAGGAGTGGGTTAAAACCGTTTTATATAATTGTTTGTACAAGAACATTAAACTAAATATACATTACTGCTGCCTCTTTCTATGTCTTAAGACAAACAGATGACTAATTTTACAAAGTTTAATAAGACAAAGACAGCAGTGTATGTGAGCTATCTGTCAATCTCTCACTCCTATACCTCACTACCTTGTAAAAGTTCACAGGTACTCACAGGTCTATGTCAATAGGACACTCAAAGCTGCTGGGCAGGTTGACAATGTTGCTAAGAGTGCATATGGTATGTTGCCGTTCATCAACCGTGGGATTGAGTTCAAGAGCCATGAGGTAATGTTACAGCTGTATAAGACCTTGGTCAGACCCCATTTGGAGTACTGTGCTCAGTTCTGGTTACCTCACTACGGGAAGGATGTAGATACTATAGAGAGAGTGCAGAGGAGGTTTACAAGGATGTTGCCAGGATTGAAGGGCATACCTTATCAGAAAAGGTTGAGTGAACTTGGCCTTTTCTCCTTGGAGTGATGGAGGGTGAGAGGTGACCTGATAGAGGTGTATAAGATGATGAGAGGCATTGATCGTGTGGATAGTCAGAGGCTTTTTCCCAAAACTGAAAAGACTAGCACAAGAGGGCACAGTTTTAAGGTGCTTGGAAGTAGGTACAAGGGGGATGTCAGAGGTAAGTTTTTCCACACAGAGAGTGGGGGGTGCGTGGAAGAGTCTCGGCCCGAAACATTGACTGTACTTCTTCCTATAGATGCTGCCTGGCCTGCTGCATTCCACCAGCATTTTGTGTGTGTTGCTTGAATTTCCAGCATTTGCAGATTTTCTCATGTTTGGGTATTTTAAGAGCCTCTTAGATAGGTACATGGAGCTTAGAAAAATAGAGGGCTATGCGGTAGGGAAATTTTTGGCAGCTTCCAGAATATGTAACGTGGTAGGCACAACATTGTGGGCTGAAGGGCCTATAATGTTCTGTAGATTTCTATGTTTCTATGTTTTTCTGTGAAGCCTATTGAGACTACTGTGTGTGAGCTGTGCACCAATGGGTCACTCCTATATCTCAGCACCTTGTACAAATTCACAGGAGTTCGCTGAGATTGTACAGTCTGCGAGCTGTCTGTCAAACTCCCACTCCTATATCTCAGCACCTTGTACAAATTCACAGGAGTTCGCTGAGATTGTACAGTCTGCGAGCTGTCTGTCAAACTCCCACTCCTATATCTCAGCACCTTGTACAAATTCACAGGAGTTCGCTGAGATTGTACAGTCTGCGAGCTGTCTGTCAAACTCCCACTCCTATATCTCAGCATCTTCTACAAATTCACAAGAAGCCACTGAGACTTTTCTGTGTGTGAGCTGTCTGCCAATCCTTCACTCCTACATCTCAGCACAATCCAGCACCACATACAAATTCACAGAAATAAACGGGCAGACTATTATTTAGATGGGGAGAGAATTCAAAATGCAGAGATGCAAAGGGTCTTGGGAGTCCTTGTGCTGGACACCTTAAAGGTTAACCTCCACGTTGAGTCGGTAGTGAAGAAGGAAAATGCAATGTTGGCATTCATTTCTAGAGGTACAGAATATAAGAGCAGGGATGTGATGTTGAGGCTCTATAAGGCACTCATGAGACCACACTTGAGTATTGTGTGCAGTTTTAGGATCCTTAGTTTAGAAAGGATGTACTGACAATGGAGAGGGTTCAGAGAAGATTCATGAGAATGATTCCAGGAATGAAAGGATTACCGTATGAGGAACGTCTGGCAGCTCTTGGACTGTATTCCCTGGAGTTCAGGAGAATGAGGGGGGACCATAGAAACATTCTGAATGTTAAAAGGCCTGAACATATTAGATATGGCAAAGTTATTTCCCATAGTAGGGGAGTCCAGGACAAGAGGGCACAACTTCAGGATTGAAGAATGTCTATGTAGAACAGAGATGCGGAGAAATTACTTTAGTCAGAGGGTGGTAAATCCGTGGAATTTGTTGCCATGAGCGGTTATGGAGGCCAAGTCATTGGGTGCATTTAAGGCAGAGATAGATAGGTTCTTGATTAGCCTGGGCATCAAAGGATATGGGGAGAACACAGGGGAGTGGGGATGACTGGAAGAATTGAATCAGCCTCGATGGGCCGAATGGTCTACTTCTGCTCCTATATCTTATGGTCTGGCTTTGGAGAGGGTCCAGAGGAGGTTCATAAGGATGATTCCAGGAACAAAAGCGTTATCACACAAGGAACATTTGATAGCATTGGACTGTACTTGCTGGAATTTAGAAGGATGATGGGGGATCTCATAGAAATCTTTTGAAAGGCCTAAATAGAATAGATGTAGAAAGGACGTTTCCCATGGTGGGGGAGTCTAGGACAAAAGGGCACAGCCTCAGAATAGTGGGGCGTCCATTTAAAACAGAGATGTGAAGAAATTTCTTTAGCCACAGAGTGGTGAATTTGTGGAATTAATTACCACAGGCAGCTGTGATGTCAGTCTAAGGCAAGTTCTTAGACCATAACACCAAAAGACATAGGAGCAGAATAAGGCCATTCAGCCCATCAAGTCTGCTCCACCATTGCATCATGGCTGATCCTAGATCCCACTCAATCCTGTACACCTGCTTTCTTGCCAAATCCTTTGATGTCCTGACTAATCAGGAAACTATCAACCTCTGCCTTAAATATACACATGAACTTGGCCTTCACCACAGTCTATGGCAGATAATTCACTGCTCTCTGGCTATAAAAATTCCTCTGTTCTCAAGGGTTGCCCCTCAAGTCTGAGGCTGTACCCTCTAATTCTGGATACCCCCGCCATAGGAAACAGCTTCTCCATATCTACCCTATCTAGTCCTTTCAACATTTGGTAGGTTTCAAAGAGATCCCCCTCCTTCTGCATCCTTCCAAATTCCAGTGAATAGAGGCCTAAGGCTGACAAAATCTCCTCATATGTTAACCCCTTCATTCCCAGAATCATCCTCGTGAGCTTCCTGAGATATGGGGCCCAAAACTGTTGACAATACTCTAAGTGTGGCCTGACTAGTGCTTTATAAAGGCTCAGCATTATCTTCTTACTTTTATATTCTATTCCTCTTGAAATAAATGCAAACATTGCTTTTGCCTTCTTTACCACAACATCAACCTGTAAATTTACCTTCTGGGAGTCTTCCACGAGGACCCCAAAGTCCCTCTGCATCTCCGATGTTTAAATCTTCTCCCCATTTGGATAATAGTCCACACTATTGTTCCTTTTACCAAAATGCATTATCATAATTTCCCCAACTCTGTATTCCACCTGCCACTTATTTTCCCCCATTCTTCCAATTTGTCTATGTGGTAAACTATGTATACCTGTCTGGACACGCCCCCCCCCCTCCGCTGACTGCTCCTGTGGCTCCTCCCACAGACCCCTGTATAAAGGTGATTGGAGGCACTGTTCCTCCCTCAGTCTCGACATGGTCGTGGTCCCTTTTTCGCTGTTAATAAAAGCCTATCGTTCACTTCCAGTCTCCTAGAGTTATTGATGGTGCATCAATTTTATTAACAGCGAATTTAAAACATGGAACAAATTTTACGACCCGACAGATTGGATATTGACCCTCAATCTCCCAAGGCTGGCATCGCTTTTGAACTCTGGCTTGCATGCTTCGAATCGTATTTAGAGGAGGTTCGAGTGACCAAGGCTGCCACGATGCACAGAGTTCTCCTCTCCAGGGTCAGTCCACAGGTCTACTCCCTGATCAGGGACCTGCCGACCTACCAAGGGGCACTGGACACCCTCAAAAGACAATAACTGTGGACGGTGAACACCGTCTACGCAAGACATCGCTTAGCGACACGGTGGCAGTGGGCCGGAGAGTCGAGCGCTGAGTTTGTCCAGGCTCTACAGACACTCTTGCAGGCCTGCGACTGCAGGGGGCTGACGGTGGAACAGCATGCAGAGCTGCTAGTAAGAGACGCCTTCGTTACGGGAATCAGGTCAGTGTGCGTGCGCCAGCGGCTGCTGGAACATGCCGATCTTACCTTACATTCGGCGATCGAGCTGGCTGACACGCTGGAAGCCGCTCTGCACAACGCTTGAGCTGTCCAGGCACATGATCTCCCGCCGGCCCCATAGAGGCTGCAGACCCTGCAACCCGCCGGCGAATCGACCTCGGCTGCTGCCAGTCGCAAGTCCACGCAGTGTTACTTCTGCGGACTCGAAAAGCACCCCCGAAAACGCTGCCCGGCCCGAGAAGCTACCTGCTTCAGCTGCGGAAAGAAGGGCCACTTCGCCAAGGCCTGTAAGTCCAAACCGCGAGTGGGGTCGAGCAGCGCCGCGTGCGAGGCATGGGGGCGGCCATCTTGGTTGCCACCATCTTGCCTGCCCGCCACGTGCGAGGCATGGGGGCGGCCATCTTGGCCAGCGCCACCTTGCCCCGCCTCCGACCCACGGGTGCTTACCGGGCACCAAGACAGCAATGCAACTCTGGCCTCCGTGACCCTCGACCAAAACGCTCCCCGCCAGCTCGCAAGGTCAATGATGGACATCCTGGTGGAGGAGCACAGGACTAGCTGCCTGTTTGACACAGGCAGCACTGAGAGTTTTATTCACCCGGACACGATGCAATGCTGCGGACTCGTGACACAGCCGGTAAGCCAGAAGGTCACCATGGCTTCTGGATCACATTCCACAGACATCTGGGGGGGGGGGGGGGGGTTGTGTAGCGACATTGGTGGTGCAGGGCACAGAATGTCGGGACTTTGCATTACTGGTCATGCCTCAACTGTGTGCCCCTGTGCTATTGGGGCTCGACTTCCAGAGCCACCTGAAAAGCGTGACAATGGAGTATGACGGGCCCCTCCCACCAATCACTGTCAGAAATCCCCAGTTCTGTGGGAATTCGTCACTTACCCCGCTACCAACCACACACACACACCGACCCGCACATCCCACCCAACAGCATGCCAACAGCCGTGCCATGAACACCACTTTCAGCCTCTCCACCCTCAAGATTCCTCCCCCACTGCTGTTCACCAACCTGACCCCCGACTGTAAACCTGTGGCAACTAAAAGCAGGAGGTACAGCGCGGGGGACAGGGCCTTCATTCAGACGGAGGTGCAGCGGCTGCTCAGGGAGGGGATCATTGAGCCAAGCACAAGTCCTTGGAGGGCCCAGGTGGTCGTTGTTCAGAACAGACAGAAAAATAGGATGGTCATGGACTATAGCCAGACCATCAATCGGTTCACGCAGCTTGACGCGTACCTCCTACCCCGCATCGCGGATATGGTCAACCAGATAGCTCAGTACAAGGTGTACTCGACCATAGACCTAAAATCCGCTTACCATCAGCTCCCCATCCACCCGGAGGACTGCCCCTGCACTGCCTTCGAGGCAAGTGGCAGGCTTTATCACTTCCTGCGCGTCCCCTTCGGTGTCACGAATGGTGTCTCTGTCTTCCAGCAGGAAATGGACCGGATGGTGGACCAGTGCCAACTGAAGGCCACGTTCCCATATCTGGATAACATCACCATCTGCAGTCATGACTGGCAGGATCACGACACCAACCTCCAACAATTTTTCCAAGCAGCCAAAGCTTTTAACCTTACCTATAACAGGGATAAGTGTGTGTTCGGAACCACCCGACTTGCTATCCTTGGGTATGTCGTGGAGAACGGAGTCATTGGCCCTGACCCTGACCGTATGTTGGAACTCCTTCTTCCCAACACCCTCAGAGCCCTTAAAAGGTGCCTGGGCTTCTTTTCCTATTACGCCCAGTGGGACCCTCACTATGCCGACAAGGCCTGCCCCTGGTCAAGTCCACCACATTTCCCTCTCAGCCGAGGCCCATGCGGCCTTCAGCCACATTAAAGGGGACATTGCCAAAGCAACAATGCATGTGGTGGATGAGACCATTCCCTTCCAAGTAGAGAGTGACGCCTCCAACTTTGTGCTGGCTGCTACCTTCAATCAGGCAGGAAGGCCGGTAGCATTCTTCTCTCGTACCCTTCAGGGCCCTGAAATTCGGCACTCTGCAGTGGAGAAAGAAGCCCAGGCCATAGTGGAAGCTATTAGGCACTGGAGGCACTATCTCGCCGGCAAAAGGTTCACCTTGCTGACTGACCAGCGCTCAGTGGCGTTCATGTTTAGCAACCAACAGCGGGGCAAAATCAAAAATGATAAAATTTTGAGGTGGAGAATCGAACTCTCCACCTACAACTATGATATCCTGTACCGGCCTGGACGCCTTAATGAGCCCCCCGATGCCCTATCCCAGGGAACATGTGCCAGCGCGCAGCTCGACCAGCTATACGCCCTCCATGCAGATCTTTGCCACCCAGGGGTCACCTGACTTTTCCACTTCGTGAAAGCCCAGAACCTGCCTTACTCCCTCGAGGAGATCAGGACGATGACCAGGGACTGCCAAGTCTGCGCTGAGTGCAAACTGCACTTCTACCATCCGGCAAAGGCACAACTTATAAAGTCCAACCACCCCTTTGAGCGACTGAGTGTTGACTTTAAGGGACCCCTTCCCTCCACCAACCGCAATGTGTACTTTCTTAACATAATCAACGAGTACTCGTGGTTCCCCTTTGCCATCCCCTGCCCCGATACCACTGCCACATCCGTCATAAAGGCCCTGCGCCAGCTCTTCACTCTGTTCAGGTATCCCTGCTATATCCACAGTGATAGAGGGTCCTCGTTTATGAGTGAAGAGCTGCGCCAGTACCTGCTGGCTAGAGGTATCACGACTAGTAGGACCACGAGCTATAATCCCTGGGGGAATGGACAGGTGGAGAGGGAGAATGCCATTGTGTGGAAGGCCACACTCTTAGCCCTTAGGTCAAAGGGACTGCCGGTCTCTCGCTGGCAGGAGGTCCTCCCCGAGGCACTCCACTCCATCCGCTCCCTGTTATGCACATCCACCAATGCCACCCCTCATGAGCAACTCTTTTCTTTTCCCAGGAAGTCAACTACTGGGACCATCCTACCAGCTTGGCTGATGTCCCCAGGGCCAGTGCTGCTCCGGAAACATGCAAGGAGCAATAAATACTCCCCGATGGTCGAACGGGTTCATCTACTTCATGCGAACCCCCAATATGCCTACGTGATCTTACCTGATGGGCGGGAGGACACAGTCTCCATCTGCGACCTGGCGCCCACAGGAGCACCAGACCCCTAACCTGAACGCTCCATGGTGACAATGGTCCCCGTACCCACCGATGTATATGCCCACGAGACACCTACCCATGAGACACCGCGCACGCTGCTCCCAACACTCCCATACCGGGCGCCACGCACACACGTGAGGGGTTACTGATGCCTAAGGGGCTGGCACCACCAGTCAGGCTGGTGCCAGCACAACCACCGTCACCGGTGCAATCACCACCGGTGCTACGTAGATCGCAGCGACGGACTCAGCCGCCTGATAGACTCAACCTGTAAATATACTTGTCATAAACTTCGGTAAATATACTTGTCAGAAACTTCGCTAAGTGGGGACTCTCTTTTAAAACAAAGGAGGGGTGAATGTGGTAAACTATGTATACCTGTCTGGACACGCCCCCCCCCTCCGCTGACTGCTCCTGTGGCTCCTCCCACAGACCCCTGTATAAAGGCGATTGGGGGCACTGCTCCTCCCTCAGTCTCGACATGGTCGTGGTCCCTTTTTACTGTTAATAAAAGCCTATCGTTCACTTCCAGTCTCCTAGAGTTATTGATGGCGCATCAGTCTAATTCCTGCTGCATTCGCACCGCTTCCTCAGAACTACCTAGCCCTCCACCCGTCTTCGTATCATCCACAAAGTTTGCCACAAAGCCATTAATTCCATCATCCAAATCACTGAAAAACAATGTGAAAAGTGGTGGTCCCAGTACTGACCCCCGAGGAACATCACTGGTCACTGGCAGTAAACCGGAAACGGCCCCTTTTATTCCCACTCACTGTCTCCTGCCTGTCAGCCATTCCACTATCCATGCCAGTACCTTCCTTGTAACTTAATTAGACTCAGCATCAAAGGATACAGGGAGAAGGCCAGTTGTGGGGCTGAAGAGGGGGAAAATAAGTGATCAGCCATGATTGAATGGCGGAGCAGTCTTGACTGGGACAAATGGCCTCATTCTGCTCCTATGTATATGGACTCAAGGTCTAAGTTCACAGCAACTTGCTGAGGCAGCACTGTGTGTGAGCTGCCTGTCAATCCCTCACTCCTGCACCTCAGCACCTTGTAGAATTTTACAGAAACTCACTGAGTGTGTTCTGTGTGTGAGCTGTCTGTCAATCCCTCACTCCTCCACCTCAGCATCTTGCTTAAGTTCATAGGAACTCAGTGAGAAGGGACTGTGTGTGAGCTGTCAATCCTTTAGTTCTACTGTTACGTACCCCGTAACTGGGTCACTTACCAGCAAAGATAGAGAGGTCCGTTGAAGTCTGATGGTACTATTTTTTAAAGTATTTATTGATAAAGGGGCACAAAAATAAGATTAATGCAAACATACAGATAATATACGTCATCAGTACTAAATCTAAAAGCGCGGGTATAATAATAATCAATAAGAAATAGCTCTATCGTTGTCTAGGGGATAATGTATTGTCCGATAGAAATATAACAGTCACTGTTAGTTCATTCAAGCTGCAGCGTTTTGGGTTTAAGAGAGAGACGGTTTAAACTTGCCCAGGTCTTTTATGATGCCAGTCCTTTGAGTCGGGGGAGTTGATTTCCCCGTTGCTAGCTAAAAGCCGTTTTCCGTGGTTCCAGCCACCAGACCCAGGCAACGAACGCACGTGGCCTCCTTCAAATGGCTTCCCGCTATTACGGGATCGCTAGCGTTTCTTCTGGTGCATCTGAGGGGCTGTTCCTACAGACCCTCTTTTATCCTGACTCGCAGGGTTGTAGATGTCAATCAGGTTGGGGTGATGCAATCTCTTTCTCACCCAGCCCACTTTGCCTGAGGGCGTTCATGTAGCATAGCATCTCAATCCACAAATGTGTCTCCAAGAGACAATGGCCATGTCCTGTAGCTTTACATCACCGGGGAACGAGGTATTCTGCCCGGCTCTCTCTCATTTCCTGGGTCCCCTGACCCAACCCAATAGTGATCTTGTGATTCTCACAAAGGAGGGGGCTTCAGGCATAACACCCCCCTTCTTCAACGCGTTTTTACCAGCAGTTAAAACGAAGTAGTAGAGAGTCTTACAGGATTGTGGAATCTAACACAATACAAAAGCTTTTCTTTTCACTAGAGTAATACAGTTATACATTCAATTCAGCATCTAGATAAACAGTCCGCGAGCACATTATCACTTCCTTTAATATGCTGTATCTTAATATCGAACTCTTGCAGCATCAGACTCCAACTCAATAACCTCCTGTTTTTATTTTTCATATCGGCCAGAAATACCAACGGGTTGTGATCTGTATAAACAACTACGGGTTTTTGCGCTGGACAAACGTATACTTCAAAATGCTGTATCGCCAAAAGAAGGGCCAACAATTCTTTTTCCACGGTGGAGTAATTCCTCTGAACTTCCGAAAGAAATATGCTACCGGGTGCTCCACTCCATCCCCTGCTTGCTGTAATAGGACTGCTCCGGCAGCCTCATCACTCGCGTCCGTTGCCAGGGAGAAGGGTGCTGACAAATCGGGTGCTTTTATCACAGGGTGATGGCACAATATGGCTTTTAACTTTTCAAAAGCATTCTGACAAGAATGGCCCCACTCAAATTTTTCCTCCTTCCGAAGGAGCTTTGTAAGTGGGAAAGCAATATCCACAAAATTTTTACAGAATTTCCGATAGTATCCCCCAATGCCCAAAAACCTCCTCAGGGCCCTTTTATTGGAGGGTACAGGGACCTCAGAAATAGCCTGTACCTTTGCTTGCACAGAAGTCAGCTGCCCCTCTCCCACCACATACCCCAAGTATGTGATCGTGGCATGACCAAATTCACTCTTTGCAAGGTTTACTGTAAGTCGGGCTGCCGACATCCTCTTAAACAGATCTCCTACTGCCCCCATGTGCTCCTCCCAGGTGTCACTCCAAACTACCACATCGTCAAGATAAGCCTTGGTGTGTGTTAACCCCTTTATCACAGTGTCTATCATCCGCTGGAATGTCCCTGGAACCTCCCTGTCTCACTGGAACGTACCAATGCAGAACTCCACACAAATATGCCCTGAACCTGTACCCTCCATAACCTACCTGTCTCACAGGAACGTAACAATGCAGAACTGTTACGTTTCAGCATAACGTTGTACTCATGCAATCCGGATGGGGTGACGAAGGCTGAAATTTCCCGAGCCCTGTCCATTAAAGGAACGCACCAGTACCCCTTTAACAAGTCAATTTTAGTGATGTACCTCACCTTCCCCATTTTATCAATGCAATCATCCACCCTGGGGATAGGGTAAGTGTCTGTCTGGGTGACAGCGTTTACCTTTCTGTAATCGGTACAGAATCTTATGGTACCGTCCGGTTTTGGGACAACCACGCAGGAAGAAGCCCACGCAGAAGAGGATTCGCGGATTATCCCAGCAGCTAGCATATGTTCAATCTCCTTTCCTACTAGCTGACTCTTTTCGGAATTCATCCGATAAGGGGCCTGTTTAATAGGCGGTGTCGAGGTAACTATCACATCATGTTTTGTCCCACTACACCTTCTTGGGACATCTGGACATAAGTCGGTATGCTGGTTAATGAGCTGCGTCACCTGCTCCCGCTGTTCAGGCTCTAAGTGACTAACTTTATCCGCAAGGTTTGCCAACATAACAGAGTTCTCCAATCTGGTGGGTACTATACTGATCTTTTCAAACCACCCTGGTTCCTCCTTACCACCCCCCTCTACCTCATCGGTTTTCATGACTGCACCGACCACCGCGGGGGTTGTTTCATGGTACCTTTTCATCATGTTCACGTGAACTAACTGGGTCGGCTTTCGCCTATCAGGGGTTTCAATCACGTAATTCAGCGAGTCTATTTTCTTACACACTGTATATGGTCCTTGAAACCTCGCCTGAAGGGGGTGGGTAACTACAGGAAATAGGACCAAAACCTTGTCGCCCACGTGAAACTCTTGCTCTCTCGTTCATTTGTCAAACCATTTTCTCATTTTTTCCTGGGAGTCTTTAAGGTTTTCTCTTGCCTTATGCAGCCTTTCCCGGAATTTTAGAACATAGTCGATCACACTGACTTGAACGGTCAGGCTAGACCACTTCTCTTTGAGTAGGGTTAGAGGCCCCCTGGGCCTGTGACCGAAAACGAGCTCAAACGGACTGAACCCCAGAGATCCCTGAACTGTATCCCTTACTGCAAATAACAGAAGGGGTAAAGCATCATCCCAGTCTCGAACGTATTCCTGACAATAGGTTTTAATCATGGTCTTTAGTGTAGCATGGAATCTTTCCAACGTTCCTTGGGATTCCGGATGGTATGCAGAAGCTAAAATTTGTTTGACCCCCAGCTGGGTCATCATCTGCTGAAATGCTCTGGATGTAAAGGTACTCCCCTGATCCGACTCTATCTCCTTAGGCAGCCCCACTGTGGTAAAGAATTTAATGAGGGCCTTTACCACCACAGAGGTCCTAATATTTCCCAGAGGCACAGCCTCTGGAAATCGTGTAGCGGCACACATCATGGTCATGACGTACTGCCGCCCACTCGCAGTTCTAGGTAAAGGACCCACAAAATCCACAATGACTCGGGAGAAAGGCTCCTCACAGGCGGGGATGGGTCGGAGGGGTGCCTTAGGGATAACTTGGTTCGGCTTACCCATCACCTGACATGTATGACACCTTTTACAATACTCAGTAATATCTTTTCTCAGGTTTGGCCAATAGAACTCTCTCTGAACCCGATCCACTGTCTTCTTTACTCCCAAATGCCCACCTAAGAGTCCCTTATGAGCTAAGTTCAAAATTTCATCCCGATACACTTTCGGAACTACTACCTGATGTACCACCGCCCAATCCTCATCGACTGGCACCACGGTGGGCCTCCATTTTCTCATCAACACACCCTCCTTCAGGTAGTAACCCTCTGGCTCTGTCTCAGAAAGAACTGACTCTCTCAATGCTACCAGCTCCTCGTCACCTTCCTGTTCTCGTACAAACTTTCTTCTTGCTAAGGGTAGATCTACCTCCTCCCGTTTACTCTCTTTTTCCTCCCTACTCTCTGTTTTAGCCCCCTCTGACCCTCGTTGGTAAAGAGTCGGCCAAATTGATACCGGCCTGATTTAAACTGCTCTCTTTCTCAGCTGCCTTTCTCGACATGCTGTGAGTGACCACGCATGCGGGATAGATCTTGGAATCTAGGGGCGGGGCCTCAAACCTCACAGGCTTGTTTGTCAGCTTCACGGCTTCACCCATTTTTCCACCCGCTAAGTCGTTACCAAGAAGGACGTCCATGCCTTCCCCTGGCAACTCCGACAGTACCCCCAATTCCACTGGTCCAGACACCAGCTCACAATTCAGAATGACCCTATGCAGGGGCACCACTTCGGTCCATCTTCCTATTCCTCTCAGGGCTACCTCTCCCATCTGAGGACCAAAATCTAGCACCTTACTGCTGATCAATGACAGCTCAGCCCCCGTGTCTCTCCAGATCCGTACTGGAACTGGCGTGCCTCCCTCCCTCACAGACACGGTTCCTTCTGAACGAAACGTCTCACGCCCCTCCTGTACTCCATCTACCGGGGGCTTTCTCGTCGACTCTCTGATCAACGCAACACAGCCTATAGGTATAGCTGCTTTCCCTTTTCCTGGCTCCTTCCTCGGAGCAAAGCACTGAGATGCAATATGCCCGCTCTTTCCACAATTAAAACAGGTCAAGCCCAGAAATCTCTGGCCGTCTGGCCTTTCCTCCTCAATTTTACCGCTAGCTCCCGGCTGAGTTTCTCCCTTAGCCGGCGGGCTTTCTCTACCGTTCCCACGGTCTCTCGGGTATCTTTTATTCGAGGAAAACTTTGTCTTGTGGGTTAGGGCATATTCATCTGCGAATCTAGCAAATTCTGAGATGGACTTATTCGGCTTCTCATTCAAATACATCCGGATATCCTCCGAAACACAACCTTTAAATTCCTCAATCAGAATTAACTCCCTGAGACGCCAATAATCCTCATCCACTATTTCTGCGGTGCACCAACGGTCCAAGAGCACACCCTTCTCATAGGCAAACTCGGTATACGTCTGATTCCACCCTTTCTTTAAATTTCTGAACTTTTGTCTATACGCTTCAGGTACTAGCTCATAACTCCGGAGAATGGCCACCTTTACTTTGTCATAACTCTCTGCCTCTTCCTCCTCCATGGACAACGCCGTATATGCCCGCTGTGCCTTTCCTTTTAACACACTTTGTAACAACGCCACCCACTGTTCTCTGGGCCACTTCTGATTCACTGCCACCTTTTCAAAAAGCAAGAAATAACTATCAACATCCATCTCCTCGAACGGAGGTACTAACCTCAACTCCCGACTAACATTAAACCGCTCCTCTCGGTCTGACCCCTGAACTCGTTGCTCTTGCCTTAACTTCTCCATCTCCAAGTCATGTTTCCTCTGTTTCTCTGCCTCCCTCTCCTTCTCGGCCCTTTCCTTCTCCTTCTCAGCTGCTTCCAGCTGTTTTAACTGAAGTTCATGCTCTCTTTGCTTCTCAGCTCTGTCCTGCTCCCGTTTCACCTCTAACTCTTTTAGCTGGAGCGCATGCTCCCTTTCTTTCTCAGCCCAGTCCTGCTCTAACTCCTTCTCTCTCTCTCTCTCGGCTCTTTCTTTCTCCTTCTCAGCTGCTTCCAGCTGCTTTACCCTAATTTCATGTTCCAACCTTAATTTCTCCAACTCTAACTGAGCCGTCCCACTAGCTGGTACCTTTTCAGGGATATTTTCCAATACCTCAGCTGTAAACACATTCTTCCCAATATAATACTGAGTTATTGCCTTTTGCACCTCCCGCCTTTTCATTGACAACCTCACCTCTGCGAGGTTTAACCCCTTCGCCAAATTTATCAAGTCTGATTTGGTGGCCGCCTCCAGCGCCTCCAGAGTCAGGTTTTCTATAAATTCCCCCACGTCCATCTCTGCTGGTTCCCCGTCTGGCTACCTGCGTAACCAGATCCAAGTTTGGACTTACAAGCCCGATTCACTGGCCCTCCAATTTGGTATCAAATCCTGGATGAGCCCCCAATTGTTATGTACCCCGTAACTGGGTCACTTACCAGCAAAGATAGAGGTCCGTTGAAGTCTGATGGTACTATTTTTAAAAGTATTTATTGATAAAGGGGCACAAAAATAAGATTAATGCAAACATACAGATAATATACGTCGTCAATACTAAATCTAAAAGCGCGGGTATAATAATAATCAATAAGAAATAGCTCTATCGTTGTCTAGGGGATAATGTATTGTCTGATGGAAATATAACAGTCACTGTTAGTTCATTCAAGCTGCAGCGTTTTGGGTTTAAGAGAGATGGTTTTAAACTTGCCCAGGTCTTTTATGATGCCAGTCCTTTGAGTCGGGGGAGTTGATTTCCCCGTTGCTAGCTAAAAGCCATTTTCCGTGGTTCCAGCCACCAGACCCAGGCAACGAACGCACGTGGCCTCCTTCAAATGGCTTCCCGCTATTACGGGATCGCTAGCGTTTCTTCTGGTGCGTCTGAGGGGCTGTTCCTACAGACCCTCTTTTATCCTGACTCGCAGGGTTGTAGATGTCAATCAGGTTGGGGTGATGCAATCTCTTTCTCACCCAGCCCACTTTGCCTGAGGGCGTTCACGTAGCATAGCATCTCAATCCACAAATGTGTCTCCAAGAGACAATGGCCATGTCCCGCAGCTTTACATCGCCAGGGAACGAGGCATTCTGCCCGTCTCTCTCTCATTTCCTGGGTCCCCTGACCCAACCCAATAGTGATCTTGCGATTCTCACAAAGGAGGGGGCTGCAGGCATAACACTACACCTCAGCACAATCCAGCACTGTATAAATTCATGGAACTCACAGAGACTGTCCTGTGACTGAGCTGACTGTCAATCACTCCTTGCTAGACCTTAATGCCATCCAGCACCGTGTATATATTCACAGCAAATTACTGAGACTGTACTGTGTGTGAGCTGACTGCCAGCCCCTCACTCCTGCACCTTAGCACCATGTAGAATTTTACAGCAATTCACTGAGTGTTTTCTGTGAGTGATCTTACTGACAATCCCTCAGTACTACACTTGTACAAACTCACAGCAACTTACTGAGACTGTGTGATCTGTCAATCCCTCACTCCTGCACCTCAGCACAATCAAACACCATGAACAAATTCATTGGAACTCACTGAGACTATTCTGTGGCTGAGCTGACTGACAGTCGCTCACTCCTCAATCACTCTGCACGATCCAGCTGTGTACAAATTCACAGCAACTCCCCGAGACTGGACTGTGAGTGAGATCTGTGCCAATCCCTCACTCCTACACAACAGCTCAATTAAGCACCATATTCAGAGTAACACTCTGAAACAGCACATTGTGTGAGCTCTTCACTCCTGCATCTCAGCATCTCCCAGCACTGTGTACAAATTCACAGGAATTCACTGAGATGGTATTGAGTGTGAGCTGTCAATCTCTCATTCCTACCCCTCAGCACCATGTAGAATTTTACAGGAACTCTGTTCTGTGAATGAGCTGACTGTCAGTCCTTCAGTACTGCACCTCTGCAGCTTGTACAAATTCATGACAATGCGCTCAGATCGGTGTGCCAATTCCTCAGTTCTACATTTCAGCACCTCCAGCACCATGTAAAAATTCACAGCAAATCACTGAGACCGTACTGTGTGTGAGCTGTTGGTCAGTTGCTTACTCCTGCATCTCAGCACCTTGTACAAATGTACAGCAACTCACTATGACACTACTGTATATGAACTGTGTGTCAATCCCTCAGTCCTACACCTCAGCAGTATGTAAAATTCAAAGGAACTCACAGACGCTGTATGGTGTGTGAGCTCTGTCAATCCCTCACTTCAACACCTCAGCACCATGTAGAATTTTACAGGACTCCGGGTCTGTTCTGTGACTGAGCTGACTGTCAGTCGATCACTCTAAACCTAAGTGCCAAAAATTCACAGTAACTCACTAAGACTGTACTGTGAGTGAGTTGTGTCAATCTCTCAGTCCTACATCTCAGCACCTTGTACATTTTCACAGAAACTCTGAGACTGTAAGGTGTGTGAGCTGTCTGTCAATCCTTCAGTCCCACACCTCAGCACATTGTACAAATGCACAGCAACTCACTGAGACTGTGATCTGTGTATGAGCTGTCTATCAGTCCCTTACTCCTACACCTCAGCACATTCGAGCTCCATGTAAAAATTTAGAAGAACTCACCGAGACAACACTGCATGAGAGCTGTTGGTCAATTCTTCACTCTTGCATCTCTGCCTTTCCCAACACCGTGTACAAATTTACAGCAATTCGCTCAGACTGTTCTGTGTGTCAATCCCTCACTCCTACACCTCAGCACAATCCAGCACCATGTATTAATTCACAGGAGACTCACTGAGACTGTACTGACTGTGATCAGTCTCAGACCTTCAGTTCTATGTCTCAGCATCTCCCAGCACTTGGTACAAATTCACCAGAATGTTTTGTGTGTGAGCTGTCGGTCAATCCCTCAAACCAACACCTCAGCACCTTGTACAAATTCACAGGAATTCAGTCGTACTGTACTGTGTGTGAGCTCTGTCAATCCCTCACCCCTACCCCTCAGCCACATGTAGAATTTTACAGGAACTGTGTTCTGTGAGTGAGCTGACTGTCAATCCCTCAGCCCTACACCTGAGCACATTATACAAATTCACGACTCGCTGAGACTGCACTGTGTGTTCTCCTTGTCCTCACCTACCACCCCACCAGCCTCCAGGTCCAACGTACTCTCAAACGCATCTCTCCCATTTTCCGCACATCTGCCCTCACCCCATCTGCCTGCCACCCCACTCGGGATAGGGTTCCCCTTGTCCTCACCTACCACCCCACCAGCCTCCAGGTCCAACGTACTCTCAAACGCATCTCTCCCATTTTCCGCACATCTGCCCTCACCCCATCTGCCTGCCACCCCACTCGGGATAGGGTTCCCCTTGTCCTCACCTACCACCCCACCAGCCTCCAGGTCCAACGTACTCTCAAACGCATCTCTCCCATTTTCCGCACATCTGCCCTCACCCCATCTGCCCGCCACCCCACTCGAGATAGGGTTCCCCTTGTCCTCACCTACCACCCCACCAGCCTCCAGGTCCAATGTATAATTCTCTGTAACTTCAGCCACCTCCAACAGGATCCCACTACCAAGCACATCTTTCCCTCACCCCCTTTCGGCTTTCCACAGGGATCGCTCCCTACACGGCTCCCTTGTCCACTCGTCCCCCCCCATCCCTTCCCACTGATCTCCCTCCTGGCACTTATCCTTGTAAGCGGAACAAGTGCTACACCTGCCCTTACACTTCCTCCCTCACCACCATTCAGGGCCCCAGACAGTCCTTCCAGATGAAGCGACACTTCACCTGTGAGTCGGCTGGTGTGGTATACTGCGTCCGGTGCTCCCGGTGTGGCCTTTTATATATTGGTGAGACCTGACGCAGACTGGGAGACTGTTTCGCTGAACACCTACACTCGGTCCGCCAGAGAAAGCAGGATCTCCCAGTGGCCACGCATTTTAATTCCACATCCCATTCCCATTCTGATATGTCTATCCATGGCCTCCTCTACTGTCAAGATGAAGCGACACTCAGGTTGGAGGAACAACACCTTATATACCAGCTGAGTAGCCTCCGACCTGATGGCATGAACATTGACTTCTCTAACTTGCGTTAATGCCCCTCCTCCCCTTCTTACCCCATCCCTGACAAAATTTATTTGTTTGTTTTTTTTTCCTTTCTCTCTGCCTGTTCTCCATCTCCCTCTGGTGCTCCCTCCTCCCCCTTTCTTTCTCCCAAGGCCTCCCATCCCATGATCCTTTACTTTTTCCAGCTCTGTATCACTTTCACCAATCACCTTTCCAGCTCTCAGCTTCATCCCACCCCCTCCAGTCTTCTCCTATCATTTCGCATTTCCCCCTCCCCCCACTACTTTCAAATTTCTTAGTATCTTTCCTTTCAGTTAGTCCCGACGAAGGGTCTCAGCCTGAAACGTCAACAGTGCTTCTCCTTATAGATGCTGCCTGGCCTGCTGTGTTCCACCAGCATTTTGTGTGTGTTGTTTGAATTTCCAGCATCTGCAGATTTCCTTGTGTCTGTACTGTGTGTGATCTGTGTGCCAATCCCTCACTCCTTAACCTACCTTAAACATATCCATGGACTTGGACTCCACCACAGCCTATGGAAGAGCATTCCACTGACTCGCTACTCTCTGGCGAAAAAAAATGGCTCCTTACCTCTGTTCTAAAAGGTCACCCCTCAATTTTGAGGCTGTACCCTCTATTCTGGATACCTCCGCATCATAGGAAACATCCTCTCCACGTCCACCCTATCTAGTCCTTTCAATATTCAGTAGGTTTCAATGAGATCCCCTCCCATCCTTCTAAATTCCAGTAAGTACAGGCCCAAAGCTGCCAAACGTTCATCATTTGTTAACCCCTTTATTCCCGGAATCATCCTCGTGAACCTTCTCTGGACTCTCTCCAATGACAGCACATCATTTCTGAGATATGGGGCCCAAAACTGTTGACTATACTCCAAGTGCGGCCTGACTGGTGTCTTATAAAGGCTCAGCATTATCTCCTTGCTTTAATATTCTAGTCCCCTTCAAATAAATGCCAAGATTTCATTTGTCTTCTTTACCATTGACTCAAACTGTAAATTAATCTTCTGGGGGCCTTGCACAAGGACTCCTAAGTCCCTCTGCACCTCTGATGTTTGAAACTACTTCCTATTTAAATAATAGTTCACAGTATTGTTCCTTTTACCAAATTGCATTATCATATATTTCCAACACTATATTGTATCTGCCACTTTTTTGCCTATTCTTCCAATTTGTCTGAGTCTTGCTACAATCACATTGCTTCCTCAGCACTACCTACCCTTCCACCATCACTGGAAATCAACCAGAAGAGACCCCTTTAATCCCAGTCACTGCCTCCTGACTGTCAGCCATTCCTCTATCTATGCCAGTATCTTTCCTGTAACATCATAGGATTTTATCTTGCTAAGCAGCCTCATGCGTGGTACCTTATCAAATGCCTCCTGAAAATCCAAGTAAATGACATCCACTGCCACACCTTTGTCCACCCTGCTTGTTACTCCCTCAAAGAACTCTTAACAGATTTGTCAAGCAAGATTTCCCTTCACAGGAACCATGCTGACTTTGACTTATTTTATCATAAGTCTCCAAGTATCCCAAAACATCCTGAATAACAGACTCCAGCACTTTCCCAACCACTGAGGTTCAGCTGACTGGCCTCTCATTTCCTTTCTATTGCCTTTCTCCCTTCGTAAAGAGTGGAGTGACATTTGCAATCTTCTAGTCTTCTGGGACCATGCCAGAATCAAGTGATTATTGAAAGATCATGACCAATGCATCTGTTAAAACTTCAGCAACCTCTCTCAGGACTCTGGAATGTAGTCCATCTGGTCCAGGTGTTTATCCACCTTAAAACCTTTGAGTTTGCCTTGCATTTTTCCCTTTGTAATAACAATGGCATTCAATGCTGCTCCCTGACGCTCACGGATCTCTGGCACACTGCTAGTGTCTTCCACAGTGAATACTGATGCAAAGTACCCATTAAGTTCATCTGCTATTTCTTTGTTCCCCCATCACCAGCATCATTTTCTAGTTGTCCAATATCAACTCTCTCCTCCCATTTACTCTTTATTTAACTGAAAAATCTTTTAATAGCCAGCGTAATAATCTTGGCTAGTTTGCTCTCATATTTCACCTTTTCCCTTCTTATAGCTTTTTTAGTTGCCTTTTGTTGGATTTTAAAAGCTTCCCAATCACCCAACTTCCCATTCACTTTTGCTACCTTATGTAGCATCCTTGCCCCCAATGTATCCCCGTTCGCATAGGTGATCCACCGTCGCCCCGCCAACAATGCAATACTTTGGTGTAAATATGGAGTAATGCCCCCACCCCGTACACGCTTGCAACACAAATACCAGACAAAACACCAAAGGCGAGTAAATAATTATAACTTTATAGTTATTTCTTAGTGATGGGTTAGTAGAAACAGATAACCTAACGGCATGAAATCAGTAAGTTTATCAATTTGTGCACATAATATTTTAATACGTTGGAGCTCACGCCTCCGGTTCCATCCACAACGACCTTCCAAGCCTTCGGCCACCGTCCAAACCATCAACTTCCAGTATCCGTTGCCCTGGAACTGCTGTCCGCTCCTCACACGTCCGTCCTCTTCCCATGCCTCCCGAAAAAGACCACGAACTCCCGCTCAACTGACGCATACAAGATAGTATAACAATTTTCCATTGATTAGTTCCCCCCTTATCTGCAGTTATAACCCAAACATTCCAGCTACAGAAACTCATTACAGCATTAAGTAATATTAAAGAGAAGCCTTTTCATTATAACAATACAGAGAAGCCATTTTGTTAGCCTGAACAGTTAACACCATAGTTAATGGTACTGACAGCCCTACACTTATATGCCCTTTCCTTGGCTTTTATGAAGTCCCTAACTTCCCTTGTCAGCCACGATTGCCTACCCCTGCTATTTGAGAACAACTTCTTCTGTGGGACATATCTATCCTGCGTCTTGTGAACTAGTTCCAGAAACATCAGCCATCTCTGCTCTGCTGTCATCCCTTCTCCAATCCACCTGGGTAAGCTCCTCTCTCATGCCTCTGTAATTCCCTTAATTCCATTGCAATACTGATACATGTATAACTTGTGCTTTTCCCTCTCAAACTGCAGTATGTATTCAATTATTATGATCACTGTCTCTTAAGGGTTCCTTCACATTAAGCTCCCTAATAAGATCTGGGTTATGACACAATACCCTATCTAAGATAGGCTTTCCCCAAGTAGGCTCAAGCACAAGTTGCTCTAAAAAAAAGTCATCTCATAGGCACTCAACAAATTCCCTCTCTTGCGATCAGACAGCAACATGATTTTCCCAATCCTCTTGCATATTGAAGTTCCCCATTAGTCATTACCCTTATTACATGCCTTTTCCAGCTTCCTTTGCAATCTCAACCCCACATTTTGGCTAATATTTGGAGGTCTATATTCTCAATTTTTTTTGTGTTGAAGCTATGTTCATGCCATCAAGTTGGAGGCTACCCAGACCGACATACGGGGCTGCTTCTCCGACCTGAGTGTGGGCTCATCGCTACGGCAGAGGAGGCCATGGATGAACATGTTGGAATGGAAATGGGAAGCTGAATTAAAATCTTTCACCAATTAACTTCCCAGCTCTTTCTTCAACCCTCCCCCTCCTGGTTTCACCTATTACCTTGTGTTTCTTCTACCTTCTACCCTCTTCTACCTCTGAGTCCTCATCTTTTTTCTCCAGTTCTGCTGAACAGTCTCGGCCTGAAATCTCAATTGTACTCTTTTCCATAGACGCTGCCAGCCCTGCTGAGTTCCACCAGCATTTGTGTGTACTGTGCCATCCTCTTCAGTTCCCTACCCTCCTGAGTCATTGGGCCAGACTCATTGTTGCTTCCCCCAGGTAATTGTCCCCCCCCCAACAGTACTCAAAATTGAATACTTATTGTTGAGGAGGACAGCCACAGGGGTGCTCTCCACTATCTGATGTTTTATCTGTCTCCTGTAGCGTTGGGGGTGACTACTTCACTGTAACTCCTGCCTATCATTGCCTCACTTACCCTAACAATCTGAAGGTCATCAAGTTGCAGCTCCAGCTCCTTAACACAGTCGCTAAGGAGCTGCATCTCATGCACCTGGTGCAGATGTGGCCATCGGGGAGTCTCCTGGAAGTCTCCTTGAAATCCCACATCTGACACACCCAGAACAGAACATTGGCTCTGTTGATGTACCCCTTATTTTTTCAAGCACATATTCAGAAAAATATAAATAAGAGATATGGAATGAACTTACCTACTTACCTTGCCTTCGCCTGTTCTTGCTGAAGTCTTGATGAGCCAAAGCCTTACTACTCCGAATGAAACCATAAGATATAGGAACAGAAGTAGGCCATCCCGCCCATCAAGTCTGCTCGGCCATTCAATCATGGACTGATCCAGTTCTTCCAGTCACCCCCACTCCCCTGCCTTCTCCCCATACACTTTGGTGCCCTGGCTAATCAAGAACATATCTATCTCTGCCTTAAATGCACCCAGTGACTTGGCCTCCACAGCCTCTCTTGGCAACAAATTCCACAGATTTACCAACCTCTGACTAACGTAATTTTTCTGCATCTCTGTTCTAAATGGATGCCTTTCAATCTTGAAGTTGTGAATCAGACTACTCCGATGACCATTCTTCCTCGATGACAGCTCTGCTAAGCGGTACCTCTCTTTTATAGAGACTGAGTTTTTAAAGCTCTTCACCGGACCTGCACAGGAACACTCTGTTGCGTCTGCTCAGTACTCCAATCAACAACTCCTATCAAAAAACTTCCTTCTTTTTAAAGCTCTTTGTCGGACTTGTGTGGGAACACTTCTGTTTCATCTGCACAGTGCTCCATTCACTTTTCCCTTAAGCTCTCTAATCAATTCCGGTTCATTGCACAACATCCTATCCAGAATAGCTGATCCTCTAGTGGATTCAACCACAAGCTGTTCTAAAAAGCCATTTCACAGGCATTCTTAAAATTCCCCCTCTTGGGATCAAGCACCAACCAGATTTTCCCAATCTCTCTGCATGTTGAAATCCCAGTGACAATTGTACAATTTCCCTTTTGGCATGTATTTTCTATCTTCCATTGTAATTTGTAGACCACATCCTTACTACTGTTTGGGTGTCTGTATATAACTCCCATCAGGGTTATTTTACCCTTGCAGTTCCTTAGCTCTATCCACAATCATTCAACACCTTCTGTCTATATGTCACCTCTTTCTAATGATTTGATTTCATCTTTTACCATCAGAGCCATGCTACCCCCTCTGCTTACCTCCCTGTCCTTTCCATACAATTTGTATCCTTGGACATGAAGCTCCCAGTTATAATCTTCTTTCAGCCACGATTCGGTGATGCCCACATCGTCATACATGACAATCTATAACTGTGCTACAAGTTCACCTACCTTACTCCTTATACTACACACATTCAAATATAACACCTTCAATTCTATATTCACCCTTTGCAATCTTGCCTGCCCCTTACATTGCAACTCATCCTGTTGACTGTAATTCTGCCCTATCATCAGCCTCTCTTTCTTAGGAGTCTCACTACACACTGCCTTTGTTTGTAAACCAACTACCTCATCCTCAGCGCTACCAGTCTGGTTCCCACCCCTCTGCCAAATTAATTTAAACCCACACAAACAACTCCAGCAAATCTGCCTGCAAGGATATTGGGCTTCTGAAATGTAACTGGTCTCTTTTGTACAGGTCATACCTTCCTCAGAAGAGATTCCAATGAGCCATAAATTTGAATCCCTGCCACCCGCACCAGTTCCTCAGCCATGCATTCAAAGTATCAAAGGTTCATTTATTATCAATGTACACAACTCTGAAATTCTTCTTCTCCAGATAGCCACGAAACCAAAAAAGTAAAAACTGGTAGTATAATCATCAAATCCCATAACCCCCTACCCCACGTAAAAAAAATGACAAAAACAGAACCAGCACCTTAACCCCAAATCCCCCTCCCCACATACAAAAAATGAGAACAATTGGGCGTAAAACACTGAATATAAACAACTATAATTCACCTGCCAAATCAACCTATTTTTGCCTCACTATCTATCTTGGATTACTATCTTGGAGATCTTGTTTTTCAGCTTTCTACCTAGCTCCCTAAAATCTTTCTTCAGTACCTTTTCACTTTGTCTATCTATGTTATTGGTATCAATATGTACCAAGACTTCTAGCTGCTCACCCTTGCCCTTGAGGATGCCATGGACTTAGAATATAAATTTACAGCACATTACAGGCCCTTCAGCCCACAATGTTGTGCTGACCATGTAACCTACTCTAGAGACTGCCTAGAATTTCCCTAGTGCATAGCCCTCTATTTTTCTAAGCTCTATGTACCTATCTAAGAGGCTCTTAAAAGACCCTATTGAATCCGCTTCCACCACTGCCGCCAGCAGTGCATTCCATGCACCCACCACTCTCTGTGTGAAAAATTTACCCCTGACATCCCCTTTGTACCTATTTCCAAGCATCTTAAAACTATGTCCCCTCGTGTTAGCCATTTCAGCCCTGGGAAAAAGCCTCTGGCTATCCACACGATCAATGCCCCTCATCATCTTATACACCTTTATCAGGTCGCCTCTTATCCTCCATCGCTCCAAGGAAGAAAAGGCCGAGTACAGTCAACCCATTCTCCAAGCCAGGCAATATCCTTGTAAATCTCCTCTGCACTCTCTTTATAGTTTCCACATCCTTTCTGTAGTGAGGTGACCAGAAATGAACACAATAATCCAAGACCATGGGGTCTGACCAAGGTCTTTTATAGCTGTAACATTACCTCATGGCTCATGAACTCAATCCCATGGTTGATGAATGCCAACACACCATACGCCTTCTTAACAACACTGACAACCTGGGCAGCAGCTTTGAGTGTCCTATTGACACAGACCCCAAGATCTCTTAGATCCTCCACACTGCCAAGTCTTACCATTTATATTATATTCTTTCTTCAACTTTGACCTACTAAAATGAACCACTTCACACTTACCTGGTGTGAAGTCCATCTGCCACTTCTCAGCCCAGTTCTGCATCTTATTGATGTCCTGCTGTAACCTCTGACAACCCTCTAGATTATTCAGAACACCCCCAACCTTTGTGTCATCAGCAAACTTACTAACCCACCCTTCAACTTCTTCATCTAGGTCATTTATAAAAATCACAAAGAGGAGGGGATCCCAGAACAGACCCCTGTGGAACATGGTCATGGACCTCTGTGTAGAATACGAACCATCTGCAACCACCCTTTTCCTTCTGTGGGCAAGCCAATTCTGGATCCACAAAACAAGGTCTCATTGGATCCCATGCTTTCTGAAGGAGCCTTGCATTGGGAACTTTATCAAATGTCTTACTGAAATCCATATACACCACATCCACTGCTCTACCTTCATCAATATGTTTTGTTACATCCTCAAAGAATTCAATCAGGCTCGTAAGGCACGACTTACCCTTGACAAAGCCATGCTGATGATCCCAAATCAGATTATGTCTCTCCAAATGCTCATAAATCCTGCCTCTCAGGATCTTCTCCAACAACTTGACCACCACTGGAGTCAGACTCACCAGTCTATAGTTTCCTGGGTTATCTCTACTTCCTTACTTGAACAAGGGAACAACATTTGCAACGCTCCAATGCTCCGGTACCTCTCCCATCCCTATTGAAGACTCAAAAATCATCGCCAGAGTCTCAGCAATCTCCTCCCTCACTTCCTACAGTAGCCTGGGGGTATATCTCATCCAGTCCCCATGACATACCTAACTAAATGCTTTTCAAAAGCTCCAGCACATCCTTTTTCTTAATGTCTATATGCTCAGTTTCAGTCTGCTGTAAGTCATCCCCACAATTGCCAAGATCTTTTTCCTTGGTGAATACTGAAGCAAAGTATTCATTAAGTACCTCCGCTACCTCCTCTGACTCTATGCACACGTTTCCACTATTGCACCTGATTGGTCCAATTCTCACACAGTTCATCCTCTTACTCTTCACGTACTTGTAGAATGCCTTGGGGTTTTCCTTAATTCTGCTCACCAAGGCCTTTTAATGGCCCCTTCTGGTTCTCCTAATTCCTTTCTTTACCTCCTTCCTAGCAACCTTGTAATTTTCTAGAGCTCTAACACTACCTAGTTTCTTGAACCTTTGGTAAGCTTTTCTTTTCTTCATAACTAGATTTTTGACATACTTTGTACACCATGGTTCTTTAACTCCACCATCCTTTCCCTGCCTCAATGGAACATACCTCTGCAGAACACCATACAAATGTTCCCTAAACATTTGCCACATTTCTGCTGTGCATTTCCCTGAGAACATCTGCTCCCAACTTATGCTCCCAGATTCCTGCCCAATGGCATCATATTTCCCCTCTACCGCAATTAAATGTTTTCTCAAATTGTCTGCTCCTATCACTCTCCAGTGCTATACTGATAGAGTTGTGGTCACCACCCTAAAATGCTCTCCCACCTGGCCAGATTCATTTCCCCAATACCAGGTCAAGTACAGCCTCTCCTCTAGTTGGCTTATCTGAGTATTGCATGAGGAAATCTTCCTGAACACCTAACAAACTCCAACACATCTAAACCCCTTGCACTAAGTAGATGCCAATCAATATTAGGAAAGTTAAAATCTCCCATCACAACAACTCTATTATTATTATTGCATGGTTCCAGAATCTGCCTCCCTATCTGTTCCTCAATATCCCTGTTACTATTGGCGTGTCTATAAAAAAACACCCAGTAGATATTGCCCCCTTCCTGTTTCTGACTTCCACCCACACTGACCCAGTAGACTATCCCTCCATGACTTCCTCCTTTTCTGCATCCGTGACACTATCTCTGATTAGCAATGCCACACCCCCACCTCTTTTGCCTCCCTCCCTGTCCTTTTATCTAAAGCCTGGCACACTCAGCAGCCATTCCTGTTCCTGAGACATCCGAGTCTCTGTAATGACCACAACATCATAGTTCCACATATTGATCCATGCTCTGAGTTCATCTGGCTGGTTTATAATACTCCTTGCATTAAAATAGACACATCTCTGGTAGTAGAATCATTTCAAGCATGTATAAGGGGTTGTCAAATCTTAAAACGCATTCAACTTCATACATTAAAACAAAGTGGGAGAAGGAAGGAGGCATAATTATATCTGAGGAAGAATGGACAACAATATGGAGATATCAATGGAAGTGTACCAGTTCACAGAAATGGGGGGAGTTTGGATGGAAAAACTTGATAAGATATTTTATTACACCCTCTCAGAAATCCCATTATGATAGTAACCTCCCTGTTTGCTGGAGAAATTGTGGAAATCAAAATGCAAATCATTATCATATTTTTTGGGACTGCCCTCTTATCAAAAACTATTGGAGGGGGATACACAATGCTCTACAAGACATCTTTAAATGTGAAATACCCTTGCAGAGTAAGACCATATATTTTGGATATATACCTCAAGAATGGTTGAAAAGAGATAAATATTTAATGAATATACTGTTGGTGGCTGGCAAACAGACTCTGACTAGGAAATGGTTATCACAGGAGAGCCCAACTTTAAACGCATGGATGGAAATTACAATGGAGATTTACAAAATGGAGAAGATAACAGCATCTGTTAATCATAAGCTGGAACAATTTGATTCATACTGGGAAAAATGGTTTAACTACATAATGCCTCATAGGCCTGATTTTATTCTCACAAATCAATGAATCTGTTGTAAAAAAAAAAGATCACTCCCTACTTGTACATAGTTCTTTCCTTTTGCTTGTTTTTTCTTTCCACTCTTTTCCATAAGTGTATACCCCAGATAAATACTTTGTGGAGATTTGTGATATATATATATATATATATATATATATATATATGTACAATGTCTGAAATACATCTTATGGAAATGTTTGATGAACTTCAATAAAAAAATAAATTACAAAAAAAAGACACATCTCAAACCATAAGGCTGAGTGCATCTTTGTTCTAACATCTGCCTAACCTTCCTCACAAACTCCCTACAAGCTGTCTATATGGTACTCCAACCTCCCCTTCCTCTGCCTCTTCACTTCGGTTCCTATGCCCCTGCAAATCACTCCCCAATAGTATTAGCAAACTTCCCTGCCAGGGTATTGGTCCCCCTCAGATTCAAGTGCAACCTGTCCTTTTTGTACGGGTCACACCTGCCCCAGAAGAGGTTCGAATGATCCAAAATCTGAATCTCTGCAGCCTGCTTCAATCCTTCAGCCACATATTTATCCTCCACCTCATTCTATACTCACTGTCACGTGGCACAGGCAGCAATCCCAAGAGTACTACCTTTGAGGTCCTGCTTCTCAGCTTCCTTCCTAACTCCCTATATTCTGTTTACAGGACCTCCACCCTTCTTCTACCCAGTCGTTGATACCAATATGTACCACGACCTCTGGCTGCTCACCCTCCCATTTCAGGATATCGAGAATGAACTCAGAAACATCACAAACCCTTGCACCTGGGAAGCAAACTACCATTTTTGTTTCTTTCACGCGCCCAGAGAATCGCCTATCTGACCCCCTAACTATAGTGTCCCCTATTACTGCTGCCATCCTCTTCCATTCCCTACCCTTCTAAGCCACAGGGCTAAACTCAGTGCCAGAGGCACAGTCACTGTTGCTTCCCCCAGGTAGGTTGTCTCCCATCAGCACTTAAAATGGAGCACTTATTGTTAAGAGGGACAGCCACAGGGGTGCTCTCCACTACCTGACACACTCCCGGAGGTCACCAGGAGACGCTCATGGAGTGAGTACTGTTTTAGATTTGCTCCATAACCTTTACTTTTTTAACCTATGATCACCCTTATTTAACTTACTTTTACCTACACCAGAAGATTCTTGTTTCTTTTTTGGATTTATCTTTAAGTGTGTACTGTGAATTTTGAAGAAATGAATACAGAAATGGCTTTAAGATCTAAAGGGCGAGACTCTGGGAAAGATTCTAATGGCAACGGAAAGAAAAAAAGACTGATCCTATGCGTACTGAATTGATCTTATGATACGTTATTGGAGCTCTTAAATGAAAAATTTGAAGAACAACGACAAACTTTCAAAGAAGATTTAAAGGCTTTCCAGGATTCTCTGGATAAGACTGGTCATGAAGTTAAACAGCATCAAACTTTAATCGCAACTCTGCGAAAGGACGCTTGGAAGCGAGACTTGAAAATCGAGAATCTGGAACAGAAATTATCTTCGGCGATTAAACAGTTGGAAATACTTAAAGCCAAGAGTGTCGATACTTGGTCTCTCGGAAGGTATCAAACAAGGGGACCCTTCGAAGTATTTTGCTCAACTTTTAAAGGATGCGTTCCCTTCTGAATTCCCAGATAGTCCTCCATTACTTGATCGAGCCCATAGAGTTATGCGCTGATCACCAAGTTCTTCATCTAAACCACCAGTTGCAATTGTTCGATTTCACTATGTGCATGTTAAAGAGCACCTTATTCGTTTGGCTTGTCGTTTAGGGATGGTTAAATTGCAAGAATTTCAATTCCAGCTTGTGGAGGATTTTAGCCCAGAAGTGATCAAGGCGCAGCTCGCTTTTAAACCTTTGATGTCCGAATGTTACAAGGAAAACCTAAAACCAGCGCTTTTATACCCTGCGGAACTTAGAATCTCGCCTTCGAATGCACCACGGTGTGTTTTTCTCTCCACATCTGATACTCGAAGCTTTCTGGATGAGAATTATCCTACTGCTTCGGATTCTCGTCTCTAATAAATGTATGGTTTTTATCGTTACAATTTTTGTTTCCAAAACCAGATTTTGCTTTTGGTTATTGGTGTAGGTTGATTTTACATTTTATATTCCAATTAAAGTTTCTCTTTGTCGACATACTAATCTTTTTAATTTACTTACTTTAACCATTGTATCTTATTTTTTGGTCATTATTATTAATCCTTTGACGGTGAATTTTTTAACGTTTTGATATATATCTTTTTTTTCATTTTTTGTGTAACTAAGATTGCGGTTTCTTTTCTAAAATACTCCTTGCTTTTTTTTATTTCGCCATCTTTTTTTTGTCTTCTTCTTCCCATAATGCCTTTCTTATCACATCCTAATTTTTATTTGTTCGGGTTTTAACACGATGTATAAGTTACCAGTGTTCATATTCTTTTTGTTTTCTTTTTACTAGCAATTATATTAAGAAGTCTGTTTTAGCATTGTGCTTAATTACTTTTTCGGATTTTGGGTGGATCTTTTTTTCCTCCTTTATACATTTGGAGTCACCTTCTGGAGACATGGGGGTAGATTTAGTGTCATTCTTCCTTTTCCTGGCCTCCTTTCGGCTCAGAAGAGTCTTTTTTTCTGTGGATGGTGGGTGGGATTTTTTTTCTAATTCTATTGGTCTTTTTACTAGTTTTTTCATTTGGGCTGATTTCAAACTACTAAAATGTCCGCTGTGTCATCATTTCCAGATCCTCCCCTTATTTTTGTTCCTCTTCCGGGTGCATGACTTCATACTTTGGATAACTCTTTATATACTAAAGGGGTGATTTTAGAAATATGTTTACGATTTACGTCAATGATTTAGATGATGGCATTGAGAATAACATCAGCAAGTTTGCTGATGATACTAAGCTGGGTGGCAGTGTGACATGTGATGAGGATATTCGGAGAATTCAGGGTGACTTGGATAGGCTGGGTGAGTGGGCAGATACTTGGCAGATGACGTTTAATGTGAATAAGTGTGAGGTTATCCACTTTGGGAGTAAGAACAGGAAGGCAGATTATTATCTGAATGGTGTAAAGTTAGGTAAGGGAGAAATACAAAGAGATCTAGGAGTCCTTGTTCATCAGTCACTGAAGGTGAATGAGCAAGTACAGCAGGCAGTGAAGAAGGCTAATGGAATGTTGGCCTTTATTACAAAGGGAATTGAGTACAAGAGCAAGGAAATCCTCTTGCATTTGTACAGGGCCCTGGTGAGACCACACCTGGAGTATTGTGTACAGTTTTGGTCTCCAGGGTTAAGGAAGGACATCCTGGCTGTAGAGGAAGTGCAGCGTAGATTCACAAGGTTAATTCCTGGGATATCTGGACTGTCTTACGCAGAGAGGTTCGAGAGACTGGGCTTGTACACGCTGGAATTAAGGAGATTGAGAGGGGATCTGATTGAAACATATAAGATTATTAAGGGATTGGACAAGATAGAGGCAGGAAATATGTTCCAGATGCTGGGAGAGTCCAGTACCAGAGGGCATGGTTTGAGAATAAGGGGTAGGTCATTTAGGACAGAGTTAAGGAAAAACTTCTTCTCCCAGAGAGTTGTGGGGGTCTGGAATGCACTGCCTCGGAAGGCAGTGGAGGCCAACTCTCTGGATGCTTTCAAGAAGGAGCTAGATAGGTATCTTATGGATAGGGGAATCAAGGGATATGGGGACAAGGCAGGAACCGGGTATTGATAGTAGATAATCAGCCATGATCTCAAAATGGCGGTGCAGGCTCGAAGGGCCGAATGGTCTACTTCTGCACCTATTGTCTATTGTCTATTGACTCAGACCATTAATTTTGTCTCTTGGAGTACTAATGGTTTAAACCATCCAATTAAACGGAAAAAGATTTTTAAAGTACCGTAGATTCCGGACTACAGAGCGCACCTGATTAAAAGACGCAGGCTCTAATTTTAGAAAGAAAATCAATTTTGTACTTGTACAAGCCACACCGGATTTTAAGCCGCAGGTGTCCCACGTTGTAATATGAGATATTTACACAGAAAGATATTACACGTGAGGATTTTTTTACTTTTAATTAAATCTGTATGGTAACATAAACAAATACATATTGCAAATGCTTTTTTTCGAACCGTGCCTGTAACACGGCTACTTTTAAATATACATACGTATCGGTAACACACAAATTACGTTGCGTATACTTTTTTACTGAACAGTGCACGAACAACATTCCAATATCTCCTAACGACTGGTAAAAAAATATATACTGCAGCCTACCAGGAAAAGTTATTGATCGCCTTTAACTTAAAAGCTGCATCATATGTTTGCAGCGTTCTCACGCAGGTCTAATGCGCTCGCCCCCTCCTTTCCGTTTATCGCAAACCGGTATTTTCCCCACAAGATGCGGCGAAACCGGATGTGACGTCATAGCATCCCGGGATGTAGTACAGAAAACAAATATACTTAAAACACTTCTAACTTTAACTAGAAAATACTAACAAATGAATTACTAAGCGAAAATATTATAAACTAAATAACTGCCATAAAGGCAGCACAATGCTTTTCTTCGAGTGTTTTCCATGTTGATGAGGGTGAGTACAAATGACTGATTTACAATAATTTAATTGTGAAAGTGCGCTTGATTTATCGTACAATTTCATTGGACCTCTGTGAACTACTCATCAATTTTATTGGTCTACTGTTACGAGGCAAAATGTTTTTGGCGGCATGAAAAAAAACCATGCATTAGCCGCACTGTAGTAAAGGCCGCAGTGTTCAAAGCTGTTCAAAGCGTGGGAAAAAAGTAGCGGCTTATAATCCGGAATCTACGGTATTCCAAAGACTGAACGCACATATTATTTTTGCACAAGAAACTCATGTGAGGAAAGAGGATAATCAACGTTTTTTTAGGTTTTGAAGGGGTCAACAGTACCATTCGAATTTGAATGCCAAAATAAAAGGAGTTTCAATTTTTATTGACTCCTCTATTACATTTGTTCAACACGATATTATTTCAGATCTGAATGGTAGATTTTTGTTAATTACTGGGTTACTTTTTAATAAGAAGGTTGCTACGGTTAATGTTTACGCTCCAAATGTGGATTATCCTGATTTTTTTAAGTCTTTATTTACTTCTCTACCTAATCTAAATGAATATATGTTAATAATGGGTGGTGACTTTAATTGTTGTTTAAATCCTTTGCTGGATAGATCTATATCCATTCAGACTTTACCAAATAAGTCGGCCACTTACATCAATTCTTTTTTGACTGATACCGGAATTTTCAATATTTGGAGATTTCTGCATCCTAAGGACAAAGAGTTTTCATTTTTCTCACATGTCTATCATTCTTACTCGAGAATTGGCTACTTTTTCGTTGACTCTCATCTTATTCCATCTGTAATTGGCTGTAATTATGGCATTATAGCCATCTCTGATCATGCTCCAATGAAACTTTCTATTAAATTAATGGACACAGCTCCTAGTACTAAACAATGGCGATTTGATTCTACCTTACTGCAAGATCCGGATTTCATTAAATTTATGAAGGAACAGATTGATTTCTTCTTTTCAACTAATTCCACAGATGAAATTTCCTGTGGAACACTTTGGGACACTTTTAAAGCATATATATGTGGACAGATTATCTCCTATTCCATTGGTTTGAGAAAACGTATTAAGAAGGAAACTCTTTTATTGGTTGATAAGATTAAAGAAATTGATAAGAAATATTTCAATCGCTTCTAGTAAGGAGCTTTACAAAGGGTTGAGCTTCAAATGGAACACAGTTTATTACTTACATCTTCGATTGAAAATCAATTAATGAAAACCAGAAGTGATTTTTATATACATAGTGATAAATCGGGTAAATTGTTAGCTAACCAATTGAAGAATGCTTCGGATAAACGTCAAATTATTAAGATCCGTCAACAGAATGGTGAACTGACAGTTAATCATGAGGAGACAAACAAATCTTTTCAAGATTTTTATACCTCCCTGTACCATTCTGAATTTCTTCATGATCATAATACCATGCATGATTTTTTAGGGAAATTGAATTTTCCAAAATTATCATCTGAAGAACTTTTAATATTAGAAACTCCTAATATGGATGCGAAATTAAAGGTGTTATTTCCTCTATGAATTCTGGGAAAGCACTAGGTCCAGATGGGTATACAATGGAATTTTTCAAGTTTTTTTCCCTCTACTCTTTCTCCTTGGTTATGCAGGGCTTTTGAAGAAGCGATTAGATTAGGTAAACTAACACAATCTTTTTATAGAGCTTCCATTTCTTTAATATTGAAAAAAGATAAAAACCCTACTGACTGTGCATCCTATAGACCAATATCCCTATTGAATGTAGATTCCAAGATCTTTTCCAAGTTACTGGTGACCAGGCTGGAGAAGGTTTTACCTCAAACTATCTCAGAGGATCAAACTGCTTTTATTAAAATCGCTATTCTGTTTTCAATATTAGGAGATTATTGAATATTGTTTATACTCCTTCATGTAGTACCTCAGAATGTGTCATTTCATTAGATGCGGAGAAAGCATTTGACAAAGTTGAATGGCCATATTTATTTACTGTGCTTGAGAAGTTTAATTTTAGCCCAACATTTATATCCTGGATTAAATTGATATATCATACTCCAGTAGCCTCGGTTTTTACTAACAATCAAAGATCTCCCTTTTTTTGTTTATTTCGGGGTACCAGGCAAGGCTGTCCTCTTAGTCCATTATTATTTGATATTGCTCTGGTATCTTTGGCAATTGCTATTTGAGAATCACCTAACATTTTTGGCATTACTCACGGGATGGATATTCATAAGTTATCATTATACGCAGATGACTTGTTATTATACATTTCTGATCCTGAGAAATCCATTCCTGCAGTTATACCATTGTTGGCTCAGTTTAGTAATTTTTCTGGATATAAATTGAATCTTAATAAGAGTGAATTGTTCCCCTTAAATAGACAGGTTCCAATTTATGGAAATTTGCCTTTTAAATTAGTTCATGACTTTTTTATATACTTAGGGATTAAAATTACAAAAAATCATAAAGATTTATTTAAGGTTAATTTTTTTACCCTTAATTGATCAGATTAAATGTTTGTTTACTAAATGGTCACCATTGTCTTTATTTCTGATAGGTTGGATTAATGCTATTAAGATGATTATTTTACCCAAGTTGTTATATATATTTCAAGCAGTACCAATTTTTATTCCGAAATCCTTTTTTAACAATGTTGATTCAAAAATTTCCTAATATATATGGCAGAATAAAAATCCTAGATTAGGTAAAAGATATTTACAGAAGTCAAAAAAGGAAAGTGGATTGGCATTGCCTAATTTTAGATTTTATTATTGGGCAATTAATATTCAATATTTGAAATGTCGGTTAAGGGATTTGGATTTATCTCCTAGCCCTCATTGGGTAAATCTGGAAACTAAATCTGTACAAGCATTTTCATTGGGTTCTATTTTAGGGACTTCTTTTCCATTTGTTCTTTCTAAATTGCATAAACGAATTGACAATCCGATAGTTAAACACACTTTACATATATGGTTTCAATTTTGGAAATTTTTTGGGTTGAATCAATTTGTTTGAGCAATTCCCATTGTATCCAATTTCTTTTTTCATCCCTCTATTATGGACCAAGCTTATTTAGTTTGGAAGACTAAAGGTATACTATGATTTTCTGATTTATTTTTGGATAATTGTTTTATGTCTTTTGAACAATTATCTAATAAATATAATTTGCCTAGATCTAATTTTTTTTTAGATATTTACAGATTAGGAACTTTTTAAACACTGTACTTCCTACCTTTCCAAATCTAGATTCTTTGGGTATTTTGGAGAAATTGTTAGAACTAAATTCTTTTCAGAAAGGTGTAATATCAAATGTTTACAATATAATTATGAAAATACATTCAGAGGCCTTTTATAAGATTAAGAATGATTGGGAACGAGAACTTAACTTTACTATCTCTATTGAGAATTGGGATAAAATTCTTCAACTAGTTAATTTATCCTCTGTATGTGCTAAACATTCATTGATACAGTTTAAAGTTGTGCACAGGGCTCATATGTCCAAGGATAAATTGGCTCGTTTTTATTCCCACATAAATCCTATATGTGACAGATGTCATTCTGAGACAGCTTCTCTAACTCATATGTTTTGGTCATGTCCGTCTTTGAAAAAATATTGGAAAGACATTTTTGATATTTTTCCACGGTATTGAACATTGATTTACAACCTCATCCTATTACTGCAATCTTGGGTCTACCAATGATGGAGTCAATTCATTTATCTTCTTCAGCTTGTCGGATGATTGCATTTCTTACATTAATGGCTAGAAGATCTATTTTGTTGAATTGGAAAGAATTTAATCCCCCTACCATACTTCATTGGTTTTCTCAAACTATGTTATGTCTAAATTTGGAAAAAATTAGAAGTGTCATATATGACCCTTCTATTAAATTTGAAAAGACTTGGAGGCCATTTTGTCACGAGTGGACATGGAATGGACCCAAATGCAGGACGCAGGCACTGAAGTATTAGAGGTAGGACAGGATGGGGATGCCATGGGATGCAAGGGGTAATGCAGGCAGAGCAGGATCCCAGAGTTCAGGCAGGGCAGGAGGGCCCCCTGGGGCGGGCACATAACTCCTGGGCAGGGCCACTTCCCGGGCAGGAACATGGAGGCCCGGGCAAGACACGGAACCCTGGGCAGGTGTGGGCACAACCCGTAGGGAGCAATGGGTGGAAAGGGTCGGAGTCCTCAGGGCAGGCCGCGTGGATCCCGGGCAGGGCCACCTCCCAGGCAGAAGCACAGAGGCCTGGGCAAGGCGCGGACACCTGGGCAGGTGCGGGGTAGGAAGGGAACGGAGTTCCTCCGCCGGGCAACGGCAGACGGCCTGGCTTCCCCGACAGAGGCAAGGAACATGAAGGGACAGAACCACCCGAGAGGTAACAGCGACGGCCTGGCTTGCCCGACGGAGGCAAGGGAACAGAAGGGACTGTCCAAGGTGAGCAGCAGGACTACTGTGATACACCGGGTAAATTGGGAAAGGCAACTGACAGCGTGACAGCACAGGTAAGGCGAATAAGGCAGAACAGTGGGACCAGCGCACATGAGAGAAGCAGGGGAACAAGACCAACCGGATGGAGCAGGCCAGCAACCAGAGCAGAGCAGGATACGGAGCAGGCGAAACAGGTACGGAGTAGGGTTCAGGGCCGGCCGGCCGGCCAGGGGCGGAGCAGGGTTAAACCAGCTTCGGAGCAGGACAACCCCCCTCCCCCCCAACTGGGCTCAGTCCCCGAGTCCCTTATAAACACCTGCCCTCTAATAGGCGACAGGTGTACCTCCTTAAGCCAAGATGATCCAATGGCTCCAGGTGACAGGAGGGCTGGCTGCAAGGCCTGGAGTCCGGAGTCTGCAGACCGGAGCAAGACCCGGAAGGCGGGCTCCGGACCGGACCCTAACAGTACACCCCCCCCCCAAGGAGGGTCCGTCGGGCTAGGGACGTTACGGGTGGGTGGGGGTAGGGAAATTGTACAGGCTGGAGAGAACCCCCAGGGTCACGGGAACTAGACTCCAGTGCCTGCATTGCTGGGACCATGCCTGTGTGGGGGGGGGGGGGGGGGGTGTCATTCTCACGAGCGGACATGGAATGGACCCAAATGCAGGATGCAGGCACTGAAGCACTAGGGGTAGGACAGGATGGGGATGTCATGGCATGCAAGGGGTAATGCAGGCAGGGCTGGATCCTGGAGGTCAGGCAGGCAGAGCAGGATCTCAGAGTTCAGGCAGGGCAGGAGGATCCCAGAGTTCATGGCAGGGCAGGAGGGCCCCCTGGGGCGGGCGCATAACTCCTGGGCAGGGCCGCCTCCCAGGCAGAAGCACAGAGGCCTGGGCAATGCACAGACACCTGGGCAGGTGCAGGGCACAACCCATCTGAGGTGAGGGGTAGGAAGGGAACGGAGTTCCCCCGCCAGGTATCGGCAATCGGCCTGGCTTCCCCGACGGAGGCAAGGGACAGAACCACCCGTAGGGTAATGGCAATGACCTGGCTTACTCAATGGGGGCAAGGGGCAGGAAGGGACAGAATCACCCGAGAGATAACAGCAACGGCCTGGCTTACTCGACAGAGGCAAGGGAACAGAAGGGAGCTGGGTCCAGGGTGAGCAGCAGGACTACTGTGATACATTGGGTAAATTGGGAAAGGCAACCGACAGCGTGGGCAAGGCAAATAAGGCGGAACAGCAGGACCAGTGCACACGAGAAGCAGGGGAACAAAACCAACCGGACAGAACAGGCCGGCAACCAGGGCAGAACAGGATTCCGAGCAGGCCAGCAACCAGGGCAGAACAGGATATGGAGCAGGGCGGCAACCAGGTCAGAACCAGATCCAGAGTGGGTGAAACAGGTACAGAGCAGGACAACCCCCCAACTAGGCTCAGTCCCCAAGCCCCTTATAAACACCTGCCCCCTAATAGACGACAGGTGTAGCTCCTTAAGCCAAGATGATCCAATGGCTCCAGGTGACAGGAGGGCTGGCTGCAAGGCCCGGAGTCAGGAGTCTGCGGACTGGAGCAAGACCCGGAAGGCGGGTTCTGGACCGGACCCTAACACATTTATTCAATATTTTCACATGATGTAATTTGACCCTGTTCCAATCCTATTTGTTTTTCCAGTTTTGATATATATATATATATATATATGTAGAGAGGATCAGAGTTGGTGACACTGATGATTCTTTGTCTTTTTATAGATACTATAAACAGCCCTTTTTTTCCCTTTTCTTTATTAGTTAGTGGTTAGTTTGTTAGATTAGTTTTTCTTGGGGTAATAATATTTTTTTCTCTTTTCTGTTTTTTTCAACATGATATACCTAGTTTTTTTTGTCTTGTCTATATGATATTTGTATCATGCATGATTTGGGAAGATGTAACTATATTGTACTTATTGCTTGTGTATCCTATTATGTTCATTTTAATTTTGTAATCCCAATAACTATGTATTAATCTTATCATGTTGATTTAATAAAAAGATTGAAAAAGAAAGAAAGAAAGACACACTCCCTTCCCTCTCCTGATGGTCACCCACTTATGTCTCCTGTGGCCCCGGGGTGACTACCTGCCTGTAGCTCCTGCCTATCACCTCCACAATCTCACTAACAAGCCAAAGGTCATCAAGCTGCAGCTCAATACACCTGGCACAGACGTGGCCATCAAAGGGGCTGGGAGTCTCCCGAACATCTCACATCTGAAACTCAGAACAGAAAACTGGCCTTGCAGTCATACCCATATGCTAATGCACCGAGCCCCACAAAATGCTCCTTTTAAAAATTTTTCTCCCTGACCTGTGCAAAACTCTCTCTCTTTGAATCGATTGGTCTGCCGTTAATACACTGAGCCCTGCAAAACGGACCTGATCTGAGACATTACTGACCCTGGCACCTGGGAGGCAACATACCATCTGTGTGTCTCTATCGCATCCACAGGATATAGTCTCTCTTCTTCTGTTCTGCTGAGTTACAGTACTAGACTCAGTGCCAGAGACCCAGTCACTGTGGCTCCAACCTGGTAGGTCGCCCTGCTCAACAGAACTTAATTTGGCAGTGAAGAGATTCAGGATAGGATGGATGGTTCTATCCAGAGCAAAGGTTGTTTGCAGTTTATAGTCAGACTGTTAGGAAGGGCAGGTAGATGATAGGAGAAAATTGCAGTCAGCAGGATGAGTATCAGTGCATTAGGGATGCAGATTAAAAAAGGGTAGTAAATCAACACTGTAATTTCCTGCAAGTTCATACATTTCCATTACTTTTTCTTCCACCTAATGCTTCTCTTAGGACCAGAATAATCACATGTAGTGTCATATTTATCTGCTAGCCTGATGTGAGGGAACTCTTAATTATTTGATCTCCTGACTTCTTGTAGCTGGAACTGGAGTTGGATGAACTTCTGGGAGGCAGAGCAATTGATAGATTCAACTTTTGAGCAGGTGTTTACACACAGAGTGCAGAATTTATGGAGGAGATGGGTGAACACTGAGAGAGGTAAAGGGAGAAAGAAGTCAGTGCAGGGCCCCCCTGTGGCCATTCCCCTCAGCAACAGGTATACCCCTTTGGATACTGCTGAAGGTGATGACCTATCTGGGCAAGGTTGCTGCAGTCAGACCAATAGCACTGTAGTTGGCTTGGAGCCTCAGAAGGGGTGAGTGAAGTCAGGCGGAGCAATAGTCATAGGGGACTCGATAGTTAGGGGGATAGAAAGGGAGCTAGGGCTTTACTCTTTGGAGAGGAGGAGGATGAGAGGAGACATGATAGAGGTGTACAAGATATTAAGAGGAATAGACAGAGTGGACAGCCAGCGCCTCTTCCCCAGGGCACCACTGCTCAGTACAAGAGGACATGGCTTTAAGGTAAGGGGAGGGAAGTTCAAGGGGGATATTAGAGGAAGGTTTTTCACTCAGAGAGTGGTTGGTGCGTGGAATGCACTGCCTGAGTCAGTGGTGGAGGCAGATACACTAGTGAAGTTTAAGAGACTACTAGACAGGTATATGGAGGAATTTAAGGTGGGGGGTTATTTGGGAGGCAGGGTTTGAGGGTCGGCACAACATTGTGGGCCGAAGGGCCTGTACTGTGCTACTATTTTATGTTCTATGTTCTATGAGATTCTGCGGCTGCAAAAGAGAAACCAGGATAGTGCGTTGCCTCCTCGGTGCTAGGGTCCAGGATGTCTCTGAGTGATTGCAGAATATTCGTGAAAGGGAGGGTGAGCAGCCAGAGGTTATAGTACATGTTGGTACCAATGACCTAAGCAGAAGAGAGGTAGAGGTCCTGCGCAGTAAGTTTAGGGAGTTAGGAAGGAGGCTGAAGAGCAGGACCTCCAAGGTGGTAATCTTTGGATTACTCCCGAGGCCATGAGCTAGTGAAGATCAGACCTGAAAGACAGTGCAGATGAATGAGTGGCTGATGAGATGGTGCAGAGGGCAGGGTTTCAAGTTCTTGGATCATTGGAATTTTTTCTGGGGAAGGGGTGACCTGTACAAGTGGGACGGGTTGCACCTAAACTGGAGGGAAGCCAATATCCTGGGAGGGAGGGTTGCTAATGCTACTGGAAGGGTTTAAACTAGATTTACAGTGGGTGGGAACTGAAGTGAAGAGTCAGAGGATGGGGTGGTTGGTGCACAAATAGAGACAGCTTGTAAGGAGTTTATGAGGAAGGATAGGCAAATAGAGCAAAGAAGCACTTACCCAGATGGTTTGAGATGTGTCTATTTTAATGCAAGGAGTACCAGAAGCAAGACGGATGAAGTTAAAGCGTGGATCAATACATGGAACTATGGTGTTGTGGCCATTACAGCAACTTGGCTGACTCAGGGATGGAAAAAGGAAGGGGGCAATAATTCTACTGGATGTTTTTTATAGACACCCCAATAATAACAGAGACATCAAGGAGCAGATAGGGAGGCATTCTGGAATGGTGCAATAATCATAGGGTTGTTGTGGTGGGTGATTTTAACTTTCCTAATATTGATTGGCATCTCCCTAGAGCAAGGAGTTTAGATGGGGGTAGTTTATTAGCTATGTTCAGGAAGGTTTCCTGACACAATGTGTAGATAAGCCTTCAAGAGGAGAGGCTGTACTTGATCTGGTATTGGGAAATGAAACTGGTCAGGTGTCAGACTTCTTGGTGCGAGAGCATTTTGGAGGCAGTGATCATAACTCTATCCCCTTTACCATAGCGGTGGAGAGGGATATGAGCAGATACTTTGGGAAAATATTTAATTGAGGTGGAGGAAATATGATGCATGACAGAAATGTGGCAAACGTTCAAGGAATATTTGCATGGCGTTCTGCAGAGTTATGTTCCATTGAGGCAGGGAAAGGAAAGAACCATAGTGTACAAAGGATATAGAAAATCTAGTTAAGAAGAAAAGAAAAGCTTATGAAAGGTTCAAGAAACTTTTTACTGTTAGAGTTCAAGACAATTACAACGGTGCCAGGAAGGAGCTCAAGAATTAAATGAGAAGAGCAAGAAGGGGCCAGGCAAAGGCCTTGGCAGACAGGATTAAGGAAACCCCAAGGCAGTCTAGAAACAAGTATGTGAAGAGCAAGAGGATGAGCCATGTGAGAATAGGACCAATCAGGTGCAATATTGGAAACATGTGCATGGAGTCAGAGGAAATAGCGGAGGTACTTAATGAATACTTTGCTTCAGTATTCACCAGTGAAAAGGACCTTGGCCCTTTTGGGAATGACTTACAGTGGCCTGAAACACTTGAGTGTATAGATATTAAGAAAGAGGATGTGCCGGGGCTGTAGAAAGATATTAAGTTTGATAAGTTTCTGGGATCAGATGAGATATACAACAGGCTACTGTGTGAAGTGAGGGAGGAGATTGCTGAGCCTCTGGCAATGATCTTTGTATTATCAATAGGGACAGGAGTAATATCAGAAGATTGGAAGGTTGCAAACATTGTTCCCTTGTTCAGGAAAGGGAATAGAGATAACCAAGGAAATTATAGACCAGTCAGTCTTACTTCAGTGGTGGGCAAGTTGTTGGAGAAGATCCTGAGAGGCAGGATTTATGAGCATTTGGAGACAAAATCTGATTAGGGATAAATAGTGTGGCTTTGTAAGGGCAGGTCATGTCTTACGAACCTGACAGAATTCTTTGAAGATATAACAAAACACATTGATGAAGATAGAACAGTGGATGTAGTGTATATGGATTTCAGTAAGGCATTTGATAAGGTTCACCATGTGAGGCTCATTCAGAAAATAATGAGGCATGGGATCCAAGGAGACCTTGCTTTGTGGATCCAGAACTGCTTGCCCACAGAAGAAAAAGGGTTGTTGTAGATCAGGGATGGCCAACCTATAGCGCATATGCCAAAAGTGGTGCATTGGATGATTAGAAGTGGCGCATTGCACTCCAGTGATAATAATAAAAATGTAAGCCTACTCATGCAAAAAGCCTTAATCAAAAACCGAATTGTAGAAAAAAATCTATAACAGGAATTCAAGTAGCTTAGAGCTAGAAATGGGTTTTAATGAGAATAAATCTAAAACTTAGCAATTATTTTTAGCAATTTTATTATTTCATGCACATCTTTTGGCAAATGTTATCTTCTTTCACATTAATCTGTTTTCAATTTTAAAAATGTTTAATGAGTCAAACTAGGAAAGAAGGACTTTTGTTCTGCAAAATATGTTTGTTAAAAGTCTCATTAAAGTAATGTTTATCTTGTTTTTACATTAAATCAATATATCATGTAAAAAAGCTAAATGTGTCTATATTAGCATATTTTTATAAGAATTCAATGGGAGTACAAGAGTTGTATGGCACACCTGAACTCATGCATGAAAAAAATGACGCATGGAATGTAAAAGGTTGGCCACCCCTGTTGTATATGGTTCGTATTCTGCATGGAGGACGATGACCAGTGGTGTTCTGGGATCTGTTCTGGGACCTCTTCTCCTTGTGATTTTTATAAATGACCTGGATGAAGAAGTAGAAGGGTAGGTTAGTAAGTTTGCTGATGACACTAAAGTTGGGGGTGTTGTGGATAGTCTGGAGGGTTGTCAGAGGTTGCAGAGGGACATCGATAGGATGCAGAACTGGGCTGAGAAATGGTAACACACACAAAATGCAGGTGGAACACAGCAGGCCAGGCAGCATCTATAGGGAGAAGCACTGTCGACGTTTCGGGCCAAGACCCTTTGTCGGGACTAACTGAGAGAGACTAAGAGATTTGAAAGTAGTGGGGGGAGGGGGAAATGTGAAATGATAAGAGAAGACCGGAGGGGGTGGGATGAAGCTTAGAGCTGGAAAAGTGATTGGCGAAAGTGATACAGAGCTGGAGAAGGGAAAGGATCATGGTACGGGAGGCCTCGGGAGAAAGAAAGGGGGAGAAGGGGAGCACCAGAGGGAGATGGAGAACAGGCAGGGTGATGGGCAGAGAGAGAAAAAACAACAAACAACTAAATATGTCAAGGATGGGGTAAGAAGGGGAGGAGGGGCATTAACGGAAGTTAGAGAAGTCAATGTTCATGCCATCAGGTTGGAGGCTACCCAGCCGGTATATAAGGTGTTGTTCCTCCAACCTGAGTGTGGATTCATCTTGACAGTAGAAGTGGCAGATGGAGTTCAACTCAGATAAGTGTGAAGTGATTCATTCCCATAGGTCAAATTTAATATCAATTGAATATAATATCAATGGTAAGACTCTCAGCAGCATGAAAGATCAGCGAGACCTTAGGGTCCGTGACATAGAAACATAGAAAAACTATAGCATAATATAAGCCCTTCGGTCCACAATGCTGTGCGGAACATGTACTTACTTTAGAAATTACCTACAGTTACCCATAGCCCTCTATTTTTCTGAGCTCCATGTATCTATCCAAGAGTCTCTTAAAAGCCTCCACCATGGTCACCGACAGCGTAAAAACTTACCCCAATATCTCCTCTGTACCTAGTTCCAAGCTCCTTAAAACTGTGCCCTCTTGTGATAGCCATTTCAGCCTGGGAAAAAGCCTGACTACCCACCCAATCAATGCCTCTCATTATCTTATACACCTCTATTAAGTCACCTCTCATCCTCTGTTGCTCCAAGGAGAAAAGGCCAAGTTCACTCAACCTATTCTTGTAAGGCATGCTAGCCAATCCAGGCAACAACCTTGTAAATCTCCTCTGTGCCCTTTCTATAGTTCATCCTTCCTGTACTGAGGTGACCAGATCTGAGCACAGTACTCCAAGTGGGGTCTGATCAGGGTCCTATACAGCTGTAACATAACCTCTCAGCTCTTAAACTCAATCCCACAGTTGATGAAGGCCAACGCACTGTATGCCTTCTTAACCACAGAGTCAACCTGCGCAGCAACTTTGAGTGTCCTATGGATTCGGACCCCAAGATCCCTCTGATCCTCCACACTGTCAAGAGTCTTAACACTAATACTATATTCTGCCATCATATTTGACCTCCCAAGGCTGGATAGATTTTTGCATAGTAGGGGCATTAAGGGTAATGGGGAAAAAGCAGGTACATGGAGATGAATCCATGGCCAGTTTAGCCATGATCTTATTGAACAGTGGAGCAGGCTCGATGAGACAGATGGCCTACTCCTGCTCCTATTTCTTATGTTATGAATGCCAACATCACATTTGGCTTCCTCACTACCACTCAAGCTACAAGTTAACCTTAAGGGTGTTCTGCACAAGGACTCCCAAGTCCCTTTATATCTCAGTTTTTTGGATTTTCTTCTTGTTAAGTAGACTGTACATTTATTTCTTCAACTAAAGAGCATGAACATGCATTTTCCAACATTGTATTTCATTTGCCACTTTCTTGCCCATTCTTCTAATCTGTCTAAGTCCTTCTGCAGCCTGTCTGTTTCCTCAACACTACCTGCCCCTCTACCTATCTTCGTATCATCTGCAAACTTGGCAACAAGCAATCTATTCCACCATCCAAATCATTGACATAAAAAGCAGTGCCAACAACGACTGTTGAACACCACTAACCACTGGCAGCCAACCAGAAAAGAATCCTTTTACTACCACTTGTTGCCTGATACCAATCAGCCAGTGCTCTACAATGCCAGTAACTTTCTGTAATACCATTGGTTCTTAACTTGGTCATTTTCTAGCAGCCCTATATCTACCCTTCATCAACATGTTTAGTCACATCCTCAAAAAATTCAATCAGGCTCGTAAGACATGACCTGCCTTTGACAAAGCCATACTGACTACTCCTAATCATATTATGCCTCTTCAAATGTTCATAAATCCTGCCTCTTAAGATCTTTTCCATTAACATCACACAGGTTGTCAGGTATGATGTTGTGTATAATATTATGAGAGGCATTGATGATGTGGATAGTCAGAGGCTTTTTCCTAGGACTGAAATGGGTAACACAAGACAAGATCACAAGACAAAGGAGCAGAAGTAGGCCATTCAGCCCATCGAGTCTGCTCCACCACTCCACCATGAGCTAAACTATTCTCCCATCTAGTTCCAATTTCCGGCTTTTTCCCTATATCCCTTGATACTCTGACTAATTAGATACCTATCAATCTCCTCCTTAAACACTCTCAATGATTGGACCTCCACAGCTGTACGTTGCAACAAATTCCATAAATCCACAACCCTCTGGCCAAAAAAAGTTTTCCTCATTTCTGTTTTAAATGGGTACCCTCTAATTCTAAGACTGTGGCCTCTTGTCCTGGACTCACCCACCAAGGGAAACAGCCTTTCCACATCTACTCTGTCCAACCCTTTCAACATTTGAAATGTTTCTATGAGATCACCTCTCATTCTTCTATACTCTAATGAATACAGTCCAAGAGCCGACAAATGCTCCTGCATTCCAGGAATCACCCTCGTAAATCTTCTCTGAACTCTCTCCAGCATCAGTACATCCCTTCTAAGATAGGGGGCCCAAAACTGCAGACAGTATTCCAAATGAGATCTCACCAGTGTACGTAGAGTTAATGCTGTAAAAATGAATATTTCCTAGATTGCAATATTTATTCCAATCTTTACCAATACAATTGCCTCAGAAGTTTTTTCAAGAACTGAATAAATATGTAAGGAAATTTCTTTGGAAAGGAAAGATGTCAAGAATATCATTGGAAAAATTGACATGTAAATTTGATTTAGGAGGGTTACAACTTCCAAATTTTAATTATTATAAAGCAAATCAAATTAGATTTATTGCGTCTTTTTTTGATGAAGAAAAACCGGCATGGATTAGAATAGAATTAGATAAGATAGGAGAAAACATACCAGAAGATTTTATATATAAATGGGAATCCAAATGGATATGGGGAAAAAAAAAGAATCTCCTATATTAAGACACTTGATTGATTTATGGAATAAGGTAAATATGGACGATGAGATAAAGAAATCTTTATTAGCAAAAAGGACTTTAATTCAAAATAGGCTTATTCCTTTTACAATGGATAATTAACTTTTACATAATTGGCTCCAAAAGGGGATTAAATATATAGGTGATTGTTTTGAAGGAGGTATATTGATGTCGTTTGATCAATTAAAAAATAAATACAAAATATCAAACAACACTCTTTTCTGTTATTTTCAATTAAAGGCTTATTTACGAGAAAAGCTGGGTCAAACAATGTTGATGCCAAAACCTAGTGAAATAGAAATATTAATTCAAAAAGGAAAACTTAAAAAATTTACATCCTGTATGTACAATTTGATTCAAAAACAATTAAATCAGGAATTCATAAATCAAAACAAAAATGGGAATCTGATTTGAATATTAAAATTGATGGAAAAAGCTGGTCAAGATTATGTTCTGATAATATGATAAATACAATAAATGTTCAACTTAGATTAGTACAATTTTTTACATCAATTATATATAACACCACAGAAAATAAATAGATTAAATTCAAATATGTCTGACCAATGTTTTCGATGTAATCAAGAAATTGGTACTTTTTTTACATTCTACTTGGTCTTGTTTTAAAATTCAATCATTTTGGATAAATCTAAGACTTTTATTGGAACAAATTACTGGAGTACAACTCCCACATAGTCCAATATTATTTTTATTAGGAGACATTGAAGGGACAATACCGAAACTTAAATTGAATAAGTATCAGAAAAAATTTATAAAAATTGCATTGGCAGTAGCCAAAAAAGTTATTGCAGTTACTTGGAAATCTGATTTATATTTAACTATGGATCGTTGGAATAATGAAATATATAGTTGTATTCCACTTGAAAAAATTACATACAATCTAAGAAATGAATAGGATATATTTTTGAAAATTTGGCTCCCATACCTACAAAAGATAGGATTAAATACATAGGTCCTTTGAAGATAAAATTATAAAGTAATTGGGGAAAGTAAAAATAAAAAATTAAAATTATTTTGAACTCCATGGAGCATGTGGGGATCCTCCGATATCCAGGCAATCTTTCTCTTCTTTCTTTCTTTTTTTTTCTTTCTTTAGACAAGGGTTAGGGGGAGGGGGAGGGTTAATATTTTTTCTCTCTTACTATTTTATCATTACATTTATTCTTTGTAATTTTCTAAAAATTTAATTAATAAATAAAAGATCTCACCAGTGGCCCTTAGAGCCTCATCAACACTTCCTTACTCTTATACACTATTCCTACTGAAATGAATGCTAACATAGCATTCGCTTTCCTTACTGCCGATCCAACCTGGTGGTTAAGCTTTAGGGCATCCTGCACAAGGACCCCCAGGTCCCTTTGCATTTCCGATTTTTGAATTTTCTCCCCATCGATAACCATATAACAATTACAGCACTGAAACAGGCCATCTCACCACCCCCTCCCCCCAATCTTTCTGAATTCCAGTGAGTAACCCAAAATGTGTCATAGAGTTAAAACCTTTAATAGTGTAAAGTCGATCCTATCCTCACTGGTAACAAAATGTGTCATAGAGTTGCAGAGCAAGACAACATGGATACAAGCACTTCGGCACCACTCGCCCATGCTGACTACGGTACCCAACCAGCTAATCCCAATTTCCTGCTTTCAGTTCATATCCCTGTAAGCCCTGTCCCTCCAGAAACCTATCTATGTGCTTCTTAAAGGATACAGAAGTACCTGGCTCATCCACTTCATCTGGCAGCTCATTCCATATACTCACCAGCATCTGGGTGAAAAAGTTATCCCTCAGGTCCCCTTAAAGATTTTTCCCAAACCTGTGCCCTCCAGTTGTGGACTCCCCTGCCCTGGGGTAAAGACTGTTATCTGTACTTCTCATAGCTTTAGGCATTTCTAGAAGGTCACCCGTCATATTCCTATATTCCAAGGGATAAAGACGTAGACCGTCCAACCTCTCCCTATAACTCAGGCCCTCTAGTCCTGTCAACATCCTTGTAAATATTATAACCATATAACAATTACAGCATGGAAACAGGCCATCTCGGCCCTTCTAGTCCATGCCGAATGCTTACTCTCACCTAGTCCCACTGGCCCACTCAGCCCATAGCCCTCCATTCCTTTCCTGTCCACATACCTATCCAATTTTACTTTAAATGATAATACCGGACCTGCCTCTACCATTTCTACTGGAAGCTCGTTCCACACAGCTACCACTCTCTGAGTAAAGAAATTCCCCCTCATGTTATCCTTAAACTTTTGCCCCCTAACTCTTAACTCATGTCCTCTTGTTTGAATCTCCCCTACTCTCAATGGAAAAAGCCTATCCACATCAACTCGATCTATCCCCCTCATAATTTTAAATACCTCTATCAAGTCCCCCCTCAACCTTCTATGCTCCAAAGAATAAAGACCTAACTTGTTCAACCTTTCCCTGTAACTTAGGTGCTGAAACCCAGGTAACATTCTAGTAAATCTCTGTACCCTCTCTATTCTGTTGATATCTTTCCTATAATTAGGTGACCAGAACTGTACACAACACTCCAAATTCGGCCTTACCAATGCCTTGTACAATTTTAACATTACATCCCAACTCCTAAACTCAATGCTCTGATTTATAAAGGCCAACATACCAAAAGCTTTCTTCACCACCCTATCCACGTGAGATTCCACATTCAGGGAACTATGCACCATTATTCCCAGATCACTCTGTTCTACTGCATTCTTCAATGCCCTACCATTTACCATGTATGTCCTATTTGGATTATTCCTACCAAAATGTAGCACCTCACACTTATCAGCATTAAACTCCATCTGCCATCGTTCAGCCCACTCTTCTAACTGGCCTAAATATCTCTGCAAGCTTTGAAAACCTACTTCATTATCCACAACACCACCTACCTTAGTATCATCTGCATACTTACTAATCCAATTTACCACCCCATCATCCAGATCATTAATGTATATGACAAACAACATTGGACCCAGTACAGATCCCTGAGGCACACCACTAGTCACCAGCCTCCAACCTGACAAACAGTTATCCACCACTACTCTCTGGCATCTCCCATCCAGCAACTGTTGAATCCAATTTACTACTTCAATATTAATACCTAACGATTGAACCTTCCTAACTAACCTTCCATGTGGAACCTTGTCAAAGGCCTCACTGAAGTCCACATGGACAACATCCACTGCTTTACCCTCATCAACTTTCCTCGTGACCTCTTCAAAAAATTCAGTAAGGTTTGTCAAACATGACCTTCCACGCACAAATCTATGCTGACTGTTCCTAATCAGACCCTGTCTATCCAGATAATTATATATACCATCTCTAAGAATACTTTCCATTAATTTACCCACCACTGACATCAAACTGACAGGTCTATAATTGCTAGGTTTACTCTTAGAACCCTTTTTAAACAATGGAACCACATGAACAATACGCCAATCCTCCAGCACCATCCCTGTTTCTAATGACATTTGAAATATTTCTGTCAGAGCCCCTGCTATTTCTACACCAACTTCCCTCAAGGTCCTAGGGAATATCCTGTCAGGACCAGGAGATTTATCCACTTTTCTATTCCTTAAAAGTGCCAGTACTTCCTCCTCTTTAATCATCATAGTTTCCATAACTTCCCTACTTGCTTCCCTTACCTTACACAATTCAATATCCTTCTCCTTAGTGAATACCGAAGAAAAGAAATTGTTCAAAATCTCCCCCATCTCCTTTGGCTCCACACATAGCTGTCCACCCTGATTCTCTAAAGGACCAATTTTATCCCTCACTATCCTTTTGCTATTAATATAACTGTAGAAACCCTTCGGATTTATCTTCACCTTACTTGCCAAAGCAACCCCGTATCTTCCTTTAGCTTTTTTAATTTCTTTCTTAAGATTCTTCTTACATTCTTTATATTCCTTGAGCACCTCATTTACTCCATGCTGCCTATATTTATTGTAGATATCTCTTTTTCCTAAACAAGTTTCCAATATCCCTTGAAAACCATGGCTCTCTCAAACTTTTAACCTTTCCTTTCAATGTAACAGCAACATAAAGATTCTGTACCCTCAAAATTTCACCTTTAAATGACCTCCATTTCTTTATACATACTTCCCATAAAACAAATTGTCCCAATCCACTCCTTCTAAATCCTTTTGCATCTCCTCAAAGTTAGCCTTTCTCCAATCAAAAATCTCAACCCTGGGTCCAGTCCTATCCTTCTCCATAATTATATTGAAACTAATAGTATTGTGATCACTGGACCCGAAGTGCTCCCCAACACATTCCTCCGTCACCTGACCTATTTCATTCCCTAACAGAAGATCCAACACTGCCCCTTCTTTAGTCGGTACCTCTACGTATTGCTGCAAAAAACTATCCTGCACACATTTTACAAACTCCAAATCATCCATCCCTTTTACAGTATGGGCTTCCCAGTCTATGTGTGGAAAATTAAAATCTCCCACAATCACAACCCTGTGCTTACTACAAATATCTGCTATCTTCTTGCAAGTATGTTCCTCCAATTCTCGCTCCCCATTATGTGGTCTATAATATACCCCTATAAGTGTTACTACACCTTTCCCATTCCTCAATTCCTGTTACAAGGTGGGGGGCAAGGGTGCTCGAGGAGGACCCAAAAGCAGGACACAAACACGTTTTTCTAAGGTTCAATAGAGTTTATTACTCTTTACAAGAAGTACCGTGACGCAAGGATAGAACAGGGAAATCAAGGAGGGCAAAGAGGAAATGGGAACAGGCATAATGAACAAGGGCTCAGGCCCAGGACTAGGCTGGGACTCAGGGTCTGGGGGGCCAGGACTTGGAGATCGAGGATCAGAGCCAGGACCCGGAACACAGACCTTGGACTTGGAGACTTGGAACGCCATGACCAGACCTTGGACTTGGAGAGTTGGAATGCCACAGCCAGGACCTGGACTTGGAGAGTTGGAATGCCACGGCCAGGACTTGGTACTTTGGACTTGGAACACCAGGGCCGGGACTTGATACTGAAACACAGGACATGAAACACTGAGCTGGAATTCCGCCTGAAGACACCAGGCATGGAGCCGGGACTCTTTTAACACAGGGTCAGGACCCTTCTAGGGTACAGGGCCGAGACCCCTCTTTAGGCAGGACATAGATATGGAGACCACACAACGACAGTCCATTCGGGTAGCGGCAAACGACCTGCCTACTGAACTGGATACAAGACGACAAGACGGTACTATCACTGGACCCAAGTTTGTTTCAAGATGTGGGAGCTCTTAGCTCACCCCTGGCAAGTTAACCTTGCCCAGATCCACTCTGGCAAGGGAAGACGAATTGCTGGCACTTGCTGCAGGAGGAGTCTTGGCTTGCTCCGGCTAGATGACTTTGGCTCGCAATAGCTATGGTGACTTCGCTAATGCTCCATAACACTCTCCCGCCCAACAGCCGAAGCCGGGGGCTTATAAACTGCCGGTTCAGTCGAGAGTAGATTGCCTTAATCACCAAGTATGAGGGAAATAGTGAATTAAAAGGGAACAAGGAGTCAACGGTCCGGATCATAACACAACCTAGATAAATTTAAAGGGAACCTGATCCGGACCATGACAATTCCACCCAAATAGCCTCACTAGACGAGCCCTCTAATCTATCCTGCCAGAGCACCGCTGTAATATTTTCTCTGACAAGCAACGCAACACCTCCCCCTCGTCCCTCCAATTCTATCACACCTGAAGCAACGAAATCCAGGAATATTTAGTTGCCAATCACACCCCTCCTGCAACCATGTTTCACTAATAGCTACAACATCATATTTCCAAGTTTCAATCCATGATTTAAGCTCATCCACCTCTTACAATGCTCCTAGCATTAAAATAAATGCATTTAAGTAATTCTCCACCTCTTCCTCTCTGTTTATCTCTAACAGTACAATGAACTTTACTGTCTTCTTTTTCTTCCTTCTCCCATACATCTGTTCCTACACTCCGGTTCCCCTCCCCCCTCATATCTAGTTTAAATCCACTGGAGCCTCTCTAGCAAACCTACCTATTTGTCCCCCTCCAGTTCAGATGTAAACCATCCCACTGGAACAGGTCCCACCTTCCCTGGAAAACTGCCCAATTATCTATAAATCTGAAGCCCTCCCTCCTGCACCATGTCTTCAGCCACGTGTTGATCTGCACTATCTGACTATTTCTAAACCCACCTGCACATGGCACTAAATAATAATCTGCCCGATTATTTCTTCTTCCAAAATGTACAACCGTACATTTCTCAACATTGTATCTCATCTGCCATTTCTTTGCCCACTCTCCTAAACTGACCATGTTTCTCTGTAACCTTTCTGTTTCTTCAACACTTCCTGCTCCTCAACCTATCTTGGTGTCATCTGCAAACTTAGCCACAAAACCATTTAATCCATAATCTAAATCATCGATATACAGTGCAAAAAGAAGCAGCCCCAACACCGACCCCTGCAGAACACCGCTAGTAACCGGCAACAAACCAGAATAGGATCTCTGTATTCCCACTCTTTGCTTTCTGCCTATCAGCCAATGCTCCACCCATTCCAATATCTTTCCTGTAATTCCATGGGCCCTCATCTTATTAAGCAGCCTCTTATGTGGCACCTTATCGAAGGCCTTTTGAAAATCCAAATACTCAACATCCACAGCCTCTCCCTTGTCAATCTTATTTGAGATTACCTCAAAAATTTCCAGTAGGTTGGTGAGGCAGGATCTTCCCTTCATGAAACCATGTTGGCTTGGGCCTATCTTGTCATGCACCTCGAGGTATTTCATAACCTCGTCCTTGAGGTTCGATTCCAATAACTTTCCAACTACTGATGTCAGACGAATAGGTCTGTAACTTTCTTTTTGCTGCCTCCCTCCTTTCTTAAACTGCGGAACTACATTTGCTTCCAGTCCTCCGGAACCATGCCAGAGTCTATTGATTCCTGGAAGATCATTTCCAATGCCTCCACAATCTCCAAATCCACCTCCTTCAGAACCCGTGGGTGCACCTCATCCAGTCCGGGAGACCTGCCTATCCTTAGTCCATTTAGCTTTCCAAGCACTTTCTCTCTAGTAATCTTGACTGTACCTAATTCTATTCCCTGAGACCTCTGGCTATCAGGTATGTTGCTAATGTCTTCCACTGTGAAGACTGATGCAAAATACTCATTTAGTTCCTCTGCCATCTCTTTGTTACCCATTATAACTTCTCCAGCATCATTTTCCAATCGGTCCTATATCTACCTGTGTCACTCTTTTACTCTTCAAATATTTAAAAAAACTCTTAGTATCCTTTTTTATGTTAATTGCCACCTTCCTTTCATAATTCATCTTTTCTTTCCTAATGACTTTCTTAGTTTCCTTCTGTAAGTTTTTAAAAGTCGTCCAGTCCTCAGTTTTCCCACTAATTTTTACTTCCTTGTACGCTGACTCTTTTGCTTTTATTTTAGCCTTAACCTCTGTTGTTAGCCACATTTGTGCCATTTTACCATTCATGATTTTCTTTTTTCTTGGAATATATTTTTCCTGCACTTTCCTGATTTCTTGTAGGAATTTCATCCAATTCTGCTCTACCGTCCCTCCATCTAGCTTACTTTTCCAATCAACTTGAGCCAGTTCCTCTCTCATACCACTGTAACTTCTTTTGTTCCACTGAAATATCGATACACCTGATACCAGCTTCTCCTTTTCAAATTTGAAACTGAACTCAATCATATTATGGTCACTACTTCCAAGGGGACATTATTTTAAGGTGCTTGCAAGTAGGTACAAGTGGGATGTCAGAGGTTAGTTTTTCACACAGAGAGTGGTGGGTGCATGGAATGCACTGTCAGTGAAGGTGGTACAGGTGGAAACAATAGGGTACTTTAAGAGACAATGAGATAGGTACATGGAGCTTAGAAAAATAGGGGGCTATACAGTAGGAAAATTCTAGGCAGTTTCTAGAGTAGGTTGCAAGATCAGCACAACATTGTGGGCCAAAGAACTTGTAATGTGCTGTAGATCTCTATGTTCTATGGTCAATCCTTTATCAAGGAAGGAAATCAGAACTGCACGCAGTACTCCAGGTGTGGACTCACCAATACTTTGTATAGTTGCAGCATAACCTCCCTGCTCTTAAATTCAATCCCTCTAGCAATGAAGGCCAACAACACATACAAAATGCTGGAGGAACTCAACAAGCCAGACAGCATCTATGGAAAAAAATACAGCCTACATTTCATGCCAAAACCCTGGACTGGAGAAATTTTTTTCTTTCCAAAGTGGATGACTTCACATTTACCACCATTGTACTCCATCTGCTAGACCTTTGTTCACTCACTTAGCCTATCTACATCTCTCTGCAGACTCTTCGTATCTTCTACACAATTTGCTTTATCACTCAATTTAGTACCATCAGCAAACTTAGATACACTACACATGGTTCCCTCTTCCAGATGGTTAATGTACATCATAAACAGTTGCAGGCCCAGTACTGACTCCTGCAGCTCATCACTCACTACTGATTGCCAACCAGAGTAACACCCATGTATCCCAACTCTTTTCCTTCTATTAGTTAACCAATCCTCTAACCATGCTAATACATTACCCCCAATTCTATGCATCCTTAACTTATCAATATAGACAATAGGTGCAGAAGTAGACCATTCGGCCCTTCGAGCCTGCACCGCCATTTTGAGATCATGGCTGATCATCTACTATCAATACCCGGTTCCTGCCTTGTCCCCATATCCCTTGATTCCCCTATCCATAAGATACCTATCTAGCTCCTTCTTGAAAGCATCCAGAGAATTGGCCTCCACTGCCTTCCGAGGCAGTGCATTCCAGACCCCCACAACTCTCTGGGAGAAGAAGTTTTTCCTTAACTCTGTCCTAAATGACCTACCCCTTATTCTCAAACCATGCCCTCTGGTACTGGACTCTCCCAGCATCTGGAACATATTTCCTGCCTCTATCTTGTCCAATCCCTTAATAATCTTATATGTTTCAATCAGATCCCCTCTCAATCTCCTTAATTCCAGCGTGTACAAGCCCAGTCTCTCTAACCTCTCTGCGTAAGACAGTCCAGACATCCCAGGAATTAACCTCGTGAATCTACGCTGCACTTCCTCTACAGCCAGGATGTCCTTCCTTAACCCTGGAGACCAAAACTGTACACAATACTCCAGGTGTAGTCTCACCAGGGCCCTGTACAAATGCAAGAGGATTTCCTTGCTTTTGTACTCAATTCCCTTTGTAATAAAGGCCAACATTCCATTAACCTTCTTCACTTGCTCATTCACCTTCAGTGACTGATGAACAAGGACTCCTAGATCTCTTTGTATTTCTCCCTTACCTAACTTTACACCGTTCAGATAATAATCTGCCTTCCTGTTCTTACTCCCAAAGTGGATAAACTCACACTTATTCACATTAAACATCATCTGCCAAGTATCTGCCCACTCACCCAGCCTAACCAAGTCACCCTGAATTCTCCTAACATCCTCATCATGTCACATTGCCTCCCAGCTTAGTATCATCAGCAAACTTGCTGATATTATTCTCAATGCCTTCATCTAAATCGTTGATGTAAATCGTAAACAGCTGTGGTCCCAATACCGAGCCCTGTGGCACCCCACTAGTCACCACCTGCCATTCCGAGAAACACCCATTCACCGCTACCCTTTGCTTTCTATCTGCCAACCAGTTTTCTATCCATGTCAATATCTTCCCCCCCAATGCCATGAGCTCTGATTCTACCCACCAATCTCCTATGTGGGACCTTATCAAATGCCTTCTGAAAATCGAGGTACACTACATCCACTGGATCTCCCTTGTCTAGCTTCCTGGTTACATCCTCGAAAAACTCCAATAGATTAGTCAAGCATGATTTGCCCTTGGTAAATCCATGCTGGCTCGGCCCAATCCTATCACTGCTATCTAGATATGCCACTATTTCATCTTTAATAATGGACTCTAGCATCTACCCCACTACTGATGTTAGGCTGACAGGATAATAGTTCTCTGTTTTCTCCCTCCCTCCTTTCTTAAAAAGTGGGATAACATTAGCCATTCTCCAATCCTCAGGTACTGATCCTGAATCTAAGGAACATTGTAAAATGATTACCAATGCATCTGCAATTTCCAGAGCCACCTCCTTTAGTACCCTAGGATGCAGACCATCTGGACCTGGGGATTTGTTAGCCTTCAGTCCCATCAGTCTACTCATCACCGTTTCCTTCCTAATGTCAATCCGTTTCATTTCCTCTGTTACCCTATGTCCTTGGCCCATCCATACATCTGGGAGATTGCTTGTGTCTTCCCTAGTGAAGACGGATCTAAAGTACTTATTAAATTCTTCTGCCATTTCTCTGTTTCCCATAACAGTTTCACCCAATTCATTCTTCAAGGGCCCAACATTGTTCTTAACTATCTTCTTTCTCTTCACATACCTAAAAAAGCTTTTGCTATCCTCCTTTATATTCCTGGCTAGCTTGCGTTCGTACCTCATTTTTTCTCCCCGTATTGCCTTTTTAGTTAAGTTCTGTTGTTCCTTAAAAATTTCCCAATCATCTGTCCTCCCACTCACCTTAGCTCTGTCATACTTCCTTTTTTTTTTTAATGCTATGCAATCTCTGACTTCCTTTGTCAACCACTGTGGCCCCTTTCCCCCCTTTGAATCCTTCCTTCTCAGGGGGATGAACTGATTTTGCACCTTGTGCATTATTCCCAAGAATACCTGCCATTGCTGTTCTACTGTCTTTTCTGCTAGGATATCCGTCCAGTTAACTTTGGCCAGCTCCTCCCTCATGGCTCCATAGTCTTCTTTGTTCAACTGCAACACTGACACCTCCGATCTGCCCTTATCCTTCTCAAATTGCAGACAAAAACTCATCATATTATGGTCACTACCTCCTAATGGCTCCTTTACTTCAAGATCGCTTATCAAATCCTGTTCATTACACAAGACTAAATGCAGAATAGCCTTGTCCCTGGTTGGCTCTCGTACAAGCTGTTCCAAGAATGCATCCCGTAGGCACTCTACAAACTCCCTATCCTGGGGTCCAGCACCAACCTGATTCTCCCAGTTCACTTGCATGTTGAAATCCCCCATAACTACTGCGACATTACCTTTGCCACATGCCAATGTTAATTCCCCATTCAACTTGCACCCAATATCCATGCTACTGTTTGGGGGCCTGTAGACAACACCCATTAGGGTCTTTTTGCCCTTACTGTTCCTCTGTTCTATCCACACAGACTCTACTTCTCCTGATCCTATGTCCCCCCTTGCAAAGGACTGAATCTCATTCCTCACCAACAGGGCCACCCCAACCCCTCTGCCCATATTTCTGTCCCTACATAGCACGTATACCCTTGTACATTCATTTCCCAGGTCTGATCTCCCTGCAGCCATGTCTCCGTTATCCCAACAACATCATAGTTACCCATTCGCACCTGAGCTTCAAGTTCATCCACCTTATTTCTGACACTTCGTGCATTCAGATATAGAATTTTTAGCCCATTTCTCCTCTCTCTGTTTAAATCGCTGCCTATTGTGCTTAACCCAGCTCACCGAACTCCCATCGGGCTATATGCCCCTTAAATTTTGTTGTCCTTCCTAAATTTACTTATTCTTTCTGCACATTTAACTCCATGTTCCTTCAGACCATCCCTCTGTACATGTGTCTTCCTTATCACTTGTTCCACCTCACCTTTCTCTACTACACACTTAATATTCCGGAACCGTGTAGTCCCCACCTGTCCTTTATTCTTGATCTCGCTATCCTCGCTCACATTCTGGATCCCTGCCCCCTGCAAATTTAGTTTAACCCCCCCCCCAGTAGCACTAGCAAACTTTCCTGCAAGAATGTTAGTACCACTCCAGTTCAGGTGCAAACCGTCCCTTCGGAACAGGTCCCACCTTCCCTGGAACAAAGCCCAATTATCTAAAAACCTGAAGCCCTCCCTCTTGCACCATCCTCTCAGCCACGTATTAATCTGTATAATCCTCCCGTTCCTTGCCTCACTCGCACGCGGCATAGGTAGCAATCCTGAGATTGTTACCCTAGAGGTCCTGCCCTTCAGCTTCACACCTAACTCCCTGAACTCACTACGCAGGACCCCCTTACTCATCTTATCCACGTCGTTGGTCCCTACATGGACCACAACATCTGGGTTCTTGCCCTCCCTTTCGAGAATAACCTGCACCCGATCTGAGATGTCCCGGACCCCGGCACCAGGAAGGTAACATACCATCCGAAACTCCCGATCTTCCCCACAAAATCTCCTATCCGCCCCCCTGACTGTAGAATCCCCTATCACTACCGCTCTCTTCTCTTCCCTCCTCCCCTTCCTAGTCGCGGGTCCAACCTCAGTGCCAGAGACAGGACCACTGCAACTTGTTCCTGGTAGGTCATCCCCACCAACAGTATCCAAAACGGTATACTTATTGTTCGTTGGGAACGGCCACAGAGGTGCTCTGCTCTCTCTGTCTGCTCCCCCTTGCCTTTCTTGACTGTCACTCATTTGCCTACCTCCTGTCTTTTCAGTGTGACTACCTCCCGATAACTCTTATCTATCTCTGCCTCTACCTCCCGAATGATCCGTAGTTCATCCAGCTCCTACTCCAATTCCCTAACTCGGTCTGATAAGAGCTGCAGCTGGATGCACCTTTTGCAGGTGTGGTCATCAGGGACAACTGTGTTGACCCTGACCTCCCACATACTGCATACGGAGCACACCACTGCTCGAACTGTCTCCCCCATTACCTGATCCTAGATTAGTTAGAATAAATGAAAAAAGTACCTACCTACCGACCTTACCTTTTTTACCTCAGCAAGCACGTACTCAGGTCTCACCGGTCCCCTTGCGCCAAAGCCCAGCACTCCGCTGCCCGCTCCTAAAAGTGGGCCTCTTTTTAAACTCCGCGCTCGCCGCTGACGTCATCCGCGCCTGCGCAGTTTTACATTCCTCCTCAGGTACTGTCAACGGCTGATCCTCCGATCTCCAGTCGTCTGTCGACCTCGAGCACTCCTTGCTCCCGCTCCTAAAAGTGGGCCTCTTAATCAGAATATGTCTCCCCTCTCGCTGTAAAACAGAGACATCTCTTTTTCCCCTGTTGGGGAGAGAGAGAACCTGTGGTATGTCGAATTACCGGGTGAACAAGTAGTCTTTGGGATACCACAAGCCTGTGTCTTTATTGATGCTTTGCTGCACGCTTGAGTGCTCGGTGGGGGCCGCCGATGCTTTTTATTTGCTGGTGCAAGAGGGATATCATTGCTTTGCTGCTGCTTATACGTGAGAGGGGGGAGCTGGGGGGAAATTGGGTTCTAACATTTAACTGTCATTCATTCTTTGGGGCACTCCTTTGATTTTGTGGATGGTTGTGAAAAAAAATTCAGAATGTATATTGTATATATTTCTCTGACATTAAATGTACCTTTGAAACCTTTGAAAAGTCTTTTAAGCGGCACCTTATCAAACGCCAAGTAAATAATGTCCATCAGTTCCTCTCTATCTACTGAGCTCATTATATCCTCAAAGAACTCCGGTAAGTTTGTCAAACTGGACCTGCCTTTACTGAATCCATGCTGCGTCTGCCTGATGGATCCATTTCTTTCCAGATGCCTCGCTATTTCTTCTTTAATAATAGCTTCAAGCATTTTCCCAACTACAGATGTTAAACTAACTGGCCTATAGTTACCTGCCTTTTGCCTACATCCTTCTTGAACAGTGACATTTGCCGTCTTCCAATCCGCTGGGACCTGCCCAGAGACCAGAGAAATTTGGTAAATTATTGCCAAAGCCTCTACTATAACCTCTGCCATTTCTTTCATTTCCCTGGGATACATATCTATCTTCAGGCCCACAGGTTTGCTCAGCAACACCTCGTTTCCTCAACTCCCATCACATCTATAACATCTCTCTTAGGCAGTTAGACTCGCTTTGTGATCGTTTCCCAATCTTCCAGTTTCCCCCTACTTGGTGACTTTGTATGCACGAGCTTTTAGTTTGATGCCTTCTTTTATTTCCTTAGTTATCCAAGGCTGGCTGTCCCCACGATCATTGTCCTTGCTTTTAACTGGAATATACTTTTGTTGAGCACCGTGAACAATCTCTTTGAAAGACTTTCACCATCCCACCACATAGCCTGTGTTCCCAGTCTACGCTAGTCAAATTCAGATTCAGATTCAGTTTATTGTCATTTAGAAACCATGAATGCAATGCAGTTAAAAAATGAGACAACGTTCCTCCAATAGTCCAAAGATGTTAAAGGACTATAAGTTCAAAAGAAATCACCACACAGTTTCCACAAGTCCCTCTTCCCTCATCCCACTGTAGTCTCCATTGTTTAGACATAATACACTGGTTTTTGATTAAATTATTGCACCCTCCATTTGTATGAGAAACTCAATCATACTGTGATTACTCTTTCCAAGAGGACCACTAACTATAAGATCACTAATTTTACCTGTCTCATTGCACAGGACCAGATCTAAGATAGCATGTTCCCATATAGGTTCAGTAACACGTTGTTCAAGAAAGCCATCACAGATGCACTCTATGAAGTCCTCCTCAAGACTGCCTCGACCAACTTGATTCACCCAATCTATGTCCAAGTTAAAGACCCCCACAATAACTGTTGTCCCATTCTTACATGCCTCAGATATTTCTGTGTTTATTGCCTGTGCCACTGTAATGTTATTATTCGGTGGCCGATAGACAACTCCCACCAGTGCTTTTTTTTCTCTTTACTAATCCTAATCTCTAACCAGATCTCTGCTCCTTAGATCTGAAATAATCTCTCACTGTTGCCCTGATCTCATCCTTAATTAAGAGCGCTACCCCACCTGCCTTACCTTCCTGCTTGCCCTTCCATATTACCTATATCTTTGGATATATAATTCCCAATCGTCTGCACCCTGCTACAACGTCTCTGTTATGGCCACTAAATCATACCCCTTTGTACTAATTTGTGCCACGAGTTCACTGACCGTATTTCGAATACAATGTGCATTCCGATAAAGTGCCCTTACACTCACTGTGCTTTTAAAATCTTGTAATCTTTTTCTCTTTCGTACCTGACTTTTCTTTAGAAGCATAGAAAACATACAGCACAATACAGGCCCTTCAGCCCACAAAGCTGTGCCGAACATGTCCCTACCTTAGACCTACCTAGGCTTTACTCATAGTCCTTTATTTTTCTAAGCTCCATGTAGCCATCAAGGAGTCTCTTAAAAGACCCTATCATTTCTGCCTCCACCACCGCTGCTGGCAGCCCATTCCACACGCTCACTGAGTAAAAAATTTACCCCTGACATCTCCTCTGCACCTACTTCCAAGTACCTCAAAACTGTGCCCTCTCATGCTAGCCATTTCAGCCCTGGGGAAAAGCCTCTGGCTATCCACACAATCAATGCCTCTCATTATCTTGTACACCTCTATCAAGTCACCTCTCATCTTCTGTTGTTCCAAAGAGAAAAGGCTGAGTTCACTCAATCTATTCTCATAAGGCATGCTCCCCTAACCAGGCAACATCCTTGTAAATCTTCTCTGCACCCTTTCTATGGTTTCCACGTCCTTCCTATAGTGAGGCAACCAGAATTGAGCATAGTACTCCAAGTGGGGTCTGACCAGGGTCCTATATAGCTACAACATTACCTCTTGGCTCTTAAACTCAATCCCACGATTGATGATGTCCAATGCACCGTATGCCTTCTTAACCACAGAGTCAACCTGCATAGCAGCTTTGAGTATTCTATGGACTCGGACCCCAAGATCCCTCTGATCCTCCACATTGCGATTAATACTATATTCTGCCATCGTATTTGACCTACCAAAATGAACCACCTCACACTTATCTGGGTTGAACTCCATCTCCCACTTCTCAGCTCAGTTTTGCATCCTATCAATGTCCATTGTAACCTCTGACAACCCTCCACACTGTCCACAACATCCCCAATTTTTGTGTCATCAGCATATTTACTAATCCATCCCTCCACTTCCTCATCCAGGTCATTTATTAAAAAAATCACAAAGAGTAGGGGTCCCAGAACAGATCCCTGAGGCATACCACTGGTCACTGGCTTCCATGCAGAATATGACCCATCTACAACCACTCTTTGCCTTTTGTGGGCAAGGCATTTCTGGATCCACAAAACAATGTCCCCTTGGATCCCATGCCTCCTTACTTTCTCAATAAGCCTTGCATGGTACTTCAAAGTACAAGGGCTAACACAAGGTAGATCAAAGGGTAAGGACCATCACTGGGTAGATTAAAGTGCATGGGCCACAATTAAGGAGATCAAGCTGTAAGGGCCAACATGAGGTAGGTCAAAGTGCAACGATCACCACCAGTAGATCAAAGTGCAGGGGCCACAATAAAGGATCACCATGAGGTAGATCAAAGCACAAGGGCTAACATGAGGTAGATCAAAGTGCAAAAACCACCACAAGATAGATCAAAGTGTAAGGGCCAGCACAAGGTAGATCAAAGTAGGAAGACCAAGAAGTAGATCACACTGCAAAGACCAAAATGAGAGAGTTCAAAGTGCAAGGATCACCATGAGGTAAATCGAAGTGCAAGGCACACCACGAGGCAGATCAATGTGCAAAGTCCACCACAAAGTCAATGATAGTGCAAGGGCCATCACTAGTTATATCAATTTGTAAATACCACCTTGAGGTGGATCAAAGTGCAACAATCACCACCAGGCCAATCAAAGTGAAAAGGCCACAATAAGGTAGGTCAAAGTGAAAGGATCATTATGAGGTAGATTAAAGTGCAAGGCCACCATGCAGTAGATCACTGTGCAAAGACCACCACGGGGTAGATTAATGTGTGAGGGCTACCATGAGGTAGATCAAAGTACAAAGACAACCACGATTAGATTCAAGTGCAAGGATCCCCATGTGGTAGATCAAATTGCAAGCCCACCACAAGGTAGAATACCATGCAAGGCCCACCAGCAGGTACATCCAAGTGAAATGGCAACACAAGGTTTATCAAAGTACAGGGGACAACATAAGGTAGACCAAAGTACAGCAGCCAACTCGAGGTATGTCAAAGTCCCAGGGTTAACACAAGGTAGATTAAAGGGTAAGACCGCTACTAGGTAGACCAAAGAGCATCGACCACAATGTGGGTGATCAAAGTGCAAGGGCCAATATGAGGTAGATAAAAGTACAAAGTTCATGAGGTAGATTCAAGTGCAAGTCCTTTTCATCTCCTTCACTACCAAAAATGTCCTGCCTTCCCTCAGCCAAGTCCTGCATGTTCAGCCTGGACTCTGCCAACAACCTTTTGATGCTGCAGCCTGCTGAAGGCCTGACCTACTTCAGTTTAAGTTCTCCATTTACAGCCAGTATGGACTGGAGCATTGGTATTCCTCACCAGTGGGATGGTGGATTCCCTTAGCTCAACAACTAGGCGGGTTTTCTCCTGCTTGCACCCCAGGATGATGGGTCTCAGTGGCATCTGCAACATGTTCTTCATGAAGAGGCTGGTGTCCAAGAAACACAAGACCCCAGCAATTTCCAGATGTACGAGTTGGCTATCCCATCCATCCTACTGGCTGTTGATGAGAGAATTCTACAAATTCTTAGTGTAAGAGGTTTAGATGGGGCAGAATTTTTTTCCCGCCAACAAAATGGAGATTTATACAGTGTTAAACAAATGTGTCAAATATACAATTCATAACCATACAGAAAAAGCACCCAAAATGAAATCATATAAAGTTAGTATCCTCCCCACCCTCCCACTACAAACCTCCAAGCCAACCATTACAATTGTAAAGAAAAGTTAATCAGAGCTTTCATCACCACAGAGCTCTAAATATAAAAAAGTATAATGCCTACTACCTAAACTATAATGTATTTCACAATTTAAAAAACTTTAAAACTTAACCAGAGAAAAAAAGCTGAAAGTAAGGGATTGTAGTACAAAAACGGATAATCCTTTAATCTAAAGAGGAATTATGAAAATATTCAAGAAAAGGTCCCCATACTTTATGAAATTTCATGTCCAAATTAAGAAGTGAATAATAAATCTTTTCAAGGTCTAAACAGGACATAATATCTCTAAGCCATTGAGCATGAGTGGGTGGGGCAACATCTCTCCACCTGAGAAGAACTAACCATCTAGCCAAAAGAGATGCAAAAGATAATGTTTGATGTTTAGTTGGACTCAAATGCATGTCAACTTCACCTAAGGTGCCAAAAAGAGCAGTCAGAGGGTTAGGTTCTAAGTGGCAATTAAGAATATGAGATAAAGTTAAAAAAATCTCTCAAAAATTTCTCCAAACTAGGATAGGTCCAATACATATGAATAAGAGAAGCCTCGCCCCCTTTACACTTATCACAAAAGGGACTAATATCAGGATAAAACCATGATAATTTAGTTTTAGACATATGAGCCCTATGTACAACCTTGAAATGCAAAAGGCAGTGGCGAGCACATAAAGAGGTTGAGTTAACTGATTTAAGAATTGAATCCCAAACCTTATCGGACAGAGAAATATTTAAATCATGCTCCCAGGCAGTTGTGATTTTATCAAAGGGGGCACGCCTCAAGGTCGCTAACTTATCGCGAATAATAGATATTAAACATTTGCCCAATGGGTTTATACAAAGAAACATGCAGAATTTTTTTAAGTGTACTGAGCAAGGTTTATTAAATCATTATGTGGATGATCCAACAAGAGGAGTAGCTGTACTGGATCTGCTGTTAGGTGATGAGCCTGGTGAGGCGACAAACCGTTCAGTGAGTGAACAGTGACCACAACTCCTTCAGTTTCAGGATAGCTATAGATAAGGATAGGTATGGTCCTTGTGGGAGTGTTTTAAATTGGAATAGGGCAAATTAGCATAAATTGGCATGAGAGGGGAACTGGCCAAGGTTGACTGTAAAGAGACACTAGCAAGAAGGACAGCAGAGCAGCAATGGCCAGAGTTTCTGAGAAAAATAAGGAAAGTGCAAGACAGATATAATACAAATAAGAAGAAATTATCGAATGGAAGAAGGATACTACCATGGCTGACAAGTGAAGTCAGAGCCAATGTAAAAGCAAAAGAGAGGGCATACAAGGAAGCCAGAGCTAGTGGGAAGATAGAGGATTGGGATTTTAAAAACTTGCAGAAGGAAACTAAGAAGGTTATTAGGAAGGAAAATTTGACATAACATTGGCCTCTGAGACGGAGATCACAGGGTCATCAGGTGCAGCAGGGATCTTCACAGCTGTAGTTGTATTCTCCCTTTCAATGCGGGCATAGAAGGCGTTGAGTTCATCTGGTAGTGAAGCATCGCTGCCATTCATGCTATAGGATTTTGCTTTGTAGGAAGTAATGTCTTGCAAACCCTGCCAAAGTTGCCATGCATCCAATGTTCCCTCCAATGATGAAGGGTCAATGATGAGGGTTAATGATGCCTAACGGTGATTCCTTCATTTGCATCTTCAGAAACAGCTCTATTTCCATCTTTAATATCTCTTTCTCCCTTTCAGGGTTCTTTTGAAGACCTTGACCTGGAGTTACACGTTGACTGCGGTTCTTTGCAGGAATGGGACACACTCTCGTGGTTCTATAACTGTCTGTTGTTCAGCATGCGAAAGACTCGGCCTAAGAGTCCGGCTTGAATTTGGAAGCCTAGGATCTCGGGGCTCTGGAGATGGGTGGATTGAGGGTCGGTGTCACGACAGGAGACCCTTGTGTCATTGGGGGAGTTAGAATATCTGCTGTGTGCCTGGAGACCTGGCATCATTCCGATCTTCAGGCACAGAGCTTGATAAAAACGACGTAATGGACTTTTAACATCATAAACCAGTGAGTTGTTTGTTATGTCTCCCCGCTTGCTGGGAAAATGGAGACACCTTTTTCTCCCTTATTAGGGAGAGAGAGAGAACCTGCGGTATGTCGAATACTGGGTGAAAAGTGAAATCTTTGGGGTAATTGCAAGTCAGGGCCTTTGCTATTGCCCTGCTCATGTTTGAGTGCTTGGTGGCGGTGGCGATGCTTGCTTTTTTTTGCCAGTGGTGGGGGTGGGGGTGGATTGTTGCTCGCTGCTGCTTACACATGGGAGCAGGGAGCTGGGGGTGGACTTTGGGGTTCTAACATTTATTTAACTGTCATTCATTCTTTGGGGCACTCCTCTGTTTTCATGGATGGTTGCGAAGAAAAGGCATTTCAGGATGTATATCGTATACATTTCTCTGACATCAGATTGTACCTTTGAACCTCATTCGAAATTGTCCCTTTGCCCTTGAAATAACCCTCCACAAATCATGTCTGGTTTTCTGGTACATGACTGAGTTGCCAGACTTGAATGCCACTGATCTGACCTTTAGCAGACGACATACCTCCTGGTTCATCCACGAGATCTGAGGGTAGATATAGGACCAATAGAAAATGATGCTGGAGATATTGCAATGAGAGACACAGAGATGGTAGAGGAACTGAATGTGTAACTTGCAGCAGTCTTCACAGTGGAAGACTTCTGCAGTATACTGGACATTCAAAAGTGTCAGGGAAGTGAAGTATGTGCAGTGAAAATTACGACTGAGAAGGTGCTCAGGAAGCTTAATGCTCTGAGGACGGATAAATCTCCTGGATCTGATGGAATGCACCCTCGGGTTCTGAAGGAAGTAGCTGGAGAGATTGTAGCAGCATTAACAATGATCTTTCAAGAATTGATAGAGTCTGGCATTGTACTGGATGACTGGAAAATTGTAATGTTACTCCGCTATTTAAGAAGGGTGGGATGCAGCAGAAAGGAAACTATAGACCTGTTAGCCTGACATCAGTGATTGGGAAGTTGTTGAAATCAATTGTTAGGGATGAGATTACAGAGTACCTGGAGGCACATGACAAGATAGGCCAAAGCCAGCATGGTTTCCTGAAAGGAAAATCCTGCCTGACTAACCTACTGCAATTTTGTGAGGAAATTATAAGCAGGGTAGACAAAGGAGATGCAGTAGGTGTGGTGTACTTGGATTTTCAGAAGGCCTTTGATAAGGTGCCGCACATGAGGCTGCTTAGCAAGATAAGAGCCCATGGAATTATAGGGGAGCTACTAGCATGGGTGGCACATTGGCTGGTTGGCAGAAAACAGAGAGTGGGAATAAAGGGATCCTATTCTGGCTGGCTGCCGGTTACCAGTGGAGTTCCACAGGGGTTGGTGTTGGGACTCCTGCCTTTTACGATGGATGTCAATGATTTGGACTATAGGAATAATGGATTTGTGGCTAAACTTGCCGATGATACAAAGATAGGTGGAGGAGCGAATAGTGTTGATGAAACGGAGAGCCTGCAGAGAGACTTAAGGGAATTGGCAAAGAAGTGGCAAATGAAATACAATGTAGGAAAGTGTATGGTCATGCACTTTGGTGGAAGAAATAAACTGGCAGACTAATTTTTAGATGGGGAGAGAATTCAAAATGCAGAGATGCAAAGGGACTTGGGAGTCCTTGTGCAGGATACCCTAAAGGTTAACCTCCAGGTTGAGTTGGTGGTGGAGAAGGCGAATGCAATGTTGGCATTCATTTCTAGAGGTACAGAATATATGAGCAAGGATGTGATGTTGAAGCTCTATCGGGCACTCATGAGACCACACTTGGAGTATTGTGTGCAGTTTTGGGCTCCTTATTTTAGAAAGAATATATTGACATTGGATAGGGTTCAGAGAAGATTCACAAGAATGACTCACATATGAGGAACGTCTGGCAGCTCTAGGACTGTATTCCCTGGAGTTCAGGAGAATGAGGGGGATCTCATAGAAAAATTCCGAATGTTAAAAGGCCTGAACAGATTAGATATGGCAAAGTTATTTCCTATGGTAGGGGAGTCTAGGACAAGAGGGTATGACTGCAGGATTGAAGGGTATCCGTTTAGAACAAAGATGTGGAGAAATGACTTTAATCAGAGGGTGGTAAATTTGTGGAATTTGTTGCCATGAGTGGCTGTGGAGGCCAAGTCATTGGGTGCATTTAAGGCAGAGATAGATAAGTTTTTGATTTGCCAGGACATCAAAGGGTATGGGGAGAAGGCAGTGGAGTGGGGATAACTGGAAGAATTGGATCATCTATGATTGAATAGCCTATTTCTGCTCCTATATATTATGGTCTTAAATTACGAGGGCATTAGGCAAGATCTAAAAAGTGTTAACTGGGAGCACTTTTTCTCTGGCAAGCCCACATCAGACATGTGGAGGGTGTTTGAAGATCAATTGTACAGAGTACAGGAAAGGTATGTTCCTGTTAGGAAGAAGGACAGGAATGGAAAGATAAGAAAACCTTCGATGTCCAGAGAGGTGATGAATTTAGTCAAGAAGAAAAGTATGCAAAGCTTCAGAAAATATGATCAAACAAAACACATAAAGAATATAAAGAACCAAGAAAAGAATGAAAGAAGGGAATTAGGAAAGCCAGGAGGGGCCATGAAAACACCTTGGCAAGTGGGATTCAGGTGAATCCCAGGCATTCTTTACATATATCAAGAGCAAGAGAATAACTAGGGCGAGAGTGGGACCACTCAAGGATAAAGGGGGGGGGGGGAAGGAATGGTTGCTTGGATGTGGAGAATATGAGTGAGCTTCTTAATGAGTACTTTGCTTCAGTATTTACCAAGGAAAATGATATGGAGGACCAGGAGATCAGTGCTGAGTGTATAAATACTTCAGGGCATTTAGAGGTCAAGGAGGAGGAAGTGTTGGGCCTCCTAATGAGTATTAAGGTGGATAGGTCCTCAGGGCCTGATGGGATTTACCCCAATTTATTGAAGGAGGCAAAAGACGAGATTGCGGTGCCCTTGACCAGTATCTTTGTGCCCTCTCTCGCCATAGGTGAGATCCCGGAAGACTGGCTAATGCTGTACATCAATTTAAGAGAAAAAGGTAAATCCTCGGAACTACAGGCTGGTGAGTGTCAAGTCAGTTTACAGTCAAATTGTTGGCAAAAATTCTTCTTTGGGATAGGATATATGAGCATTTGGAAACGGTGGCCTAATTAGAGAGAGCCTGCACGGTTTTGTGCATAGCAGGTCATGCCTTACCAACTTGATTGAGTTTGACGAGAGAGTTTGATGAGGGCAGCGCAGTGAATGTTGTCTACATGGATTTTAGTAAGGTATCTGAAAAAGTCCTTCATAAAAACATAGAAACATAGAAGACCTACAGCACAATACAGGCCCTTCGGCCCACAAAGTTGTGCCGAACATGTCCCTACCTTAGAAATTACTAGACTTACCTATAGCCATCTGTTTTACTAAGCTCCATGTACCTATCCAAAAGTCTCTTAAAAGACCCTATCGTATCCACCTCCACCACCGTTATCGGCAGCTCATTCAACGCACTCACAACTCTCTGAATAAAAAACTTACCCCTGACATCTCCTCTGTACCTACTCTCATATGCTCCGTCTGTCACAATAGACAGGATCTCCCAGTTGCCACCCACTTCAACTCTCTTTCACATTCCCATTCGAATATATCCATTCACAGCTTCCTCTACCGCCATGATGAGGCCAAACTTTGATTGGAGGAACAACATCTCATATACCGTCTGGGTAGTCTCCAGCCCCTTGGTATGAACATCGAATTCTCCAACTTTCGGTAATTCCCTCCCTCTCCCTTCCCCCATCCCACTTTCACTCTGTCTCCTCTTCTAGCTGCCTATCACCTCTCTCATGATTCTGCCTTCTTCTACTACCCATAGTGCTTTCCCCTTAGATTCCTTCTTCACCTCTCCTGCCTATCCCCTCCCCCACCCTTTGATCTTTCCTCTGATTGGTTTTCCACCCTCCCCCCACCTTCTTCAGTCCTGACGAAGGGTCTCGGCCTGAAACGTTGACTGCTCATTTCAACGGATGCTACCTGACTTGCTGAGTTCATCCAGCTTGTTTGTATGTGTCAATGCACTGTATGCCTTCTTAACCACAGAGTCAACCTGTGCAGCTGCTTTGAGCGTCCTATGGACTCGGACCCCAAGATCCCTCTGATCCTCCACACTGTCAAGAGTCTTACCATTAATACTATATTCATGGGAGGCTAATCCAGAAGATTAAGATTTATGGGGTCTGTGGCGTATTGGCTATTTGGATTCAGAACTGGCTTGCGCATAGGAAACAGAGGGTAGTGGTTGAAGGGAATTATTTAAGCTGCAGGTCTGTAATTGTGGAGTTCCATAGGGATCTGTGCTGGGACTTCTGCTGTTTGTGATGTATATAAATCAGGGGTCACCAACCTTTTTTGCACCGCGGACCAGCTTAATATTGACAATATTCTTACAATATTCTTGCGGACCGGCTGATGGGGGCGGGGGGTGGTGTTCTGTTAATCACAACTGGAATATAGGACCTATATTATAGGTGATAAGTCAACCGGATGCGGTGCAAAGCGGGGGGCAAACATAAGTGGAGATGTGGAGAAAGCGAACCAGCTGAACAACTTCTTCAATAGGTTCGACAGCACAATCTCATCCTCACCGCAGAACTCCACACCAGGCTTGTCTTTCTACTCGTCCTCCCTCTTACTTCCCTCACAGGAAAATAGCCACTCACAGGAGACCTTGCCCACGCCCAGGATTAAGGCTGCACAGGTGGAAGGTCAACTGAGGAAGATCTGTACCAGCAAGGCGGCTGGACCGGATGGAGTATCCCCACGATTACTGAGGGCCTGTGCGACTGAGCTGGGAGAACCACTACAGCGCATCTTCAACATGAGCCTGGAGCAGAGAAGAGTACCCAGACAGTGGAAAACATCCTGTATTGTCCCGGTACCGAAGAAACCACAACCAAAGGAGTTGAATGACTTCAGACCTGTTGCCTTGACGTCGCATGTGATGAAGACCATGGAGCGGCTGATAATACAGAATCTGAGGCCACAAACCAGGCACGCCCGGGATCCTCTTCAGTTTGCGTATAAGGAGAAGGTGGGAGTGGAGGATGCTATCACGTATTTGCTGCACAAATCCCTCTCTCACCTGGATGGGGTCAGTGGTGCTGTGAGGATTACATTCCTGGACTTCTCTAGTGCCTTTAACACCATCCAGCCCAAGATCTTAAGGCACAAACTAACGGAGATGGGAGTAGACTCTCACATGGTGGATTGGATAGTGGACTACTTGACAGATAGACCTCAGTATGTGCAGTTGGGAGACTGTAGGTCTGACACGGTGGTCAGCAGCACAGGAGCGCCGCAGGGGACTATGCTCTCTCTGGTCCTGTTCACCCTGTACACATCAGACTTCCAATATAACTCGGAGTCCTGCCATGTGCAGAAGTTCACTGATGACACGGCCATAGTGGGGTGTGTCAGGAATGGACAGGAGGAAGAGTATAGGAAACTGATACAGGACTTTGTGATATGGTGCAACTCAAACTACCTGAGTCTCAATATCACCAAGACCAAGGAGATGGTGGTGGACTTTAGGAGATCTAGGCCTCATATGGAGCCAGTGATCATTAATGGAGAATGTGTGGAGCAGGTTAAGACCTACAAGTATCTGGGAGTACAGTTAGACGAGAAGCTAGACTGGACTGCCAACACAGATGCCTTGTGCAGGAAGGCACAGAGTCGACTGTACTTCCTTAGAAGGTTGGCGTCATTCAATGTTTGTAGTGAGATGCTGAAGATGTTCTATAGGTCAGTTGTGGAGAGCGCCCTCTTCTTTGTGGTGGCGTGTTGGGGAGGCAGCATTAAGAAGAGGGACGCCTCACGTCTTAATAAGCTGGTAAGGAAGGCGGGCTCTGTCGTGGGCAAAGTACTGGAGAGTATAACATCGGTAGCAGAGCGAAAGGCGCTGAGTAGGCTATGGTCAATTATGGAAAACCCTGAACATCCTCTACATAGCACCATCCAGAGACAGAGAAGCAGTTTCAGCGACAGGTTGCTATCGATGCAATGCTCCTCAGACAGGATGAAGAGATCAATACTCCCCAATGCCATTCGGCTTTACAATTCAACCGCCAGGAGTAAGATATGTTAAAGTGCCGGGGTTAGGACTCAATGTATTTAAGTAAACTACTTAAGAACTTTTTAAAAGCTATTATTAATGCTTTTTGAGAGGGTGATTTTAGATGCATATCATATTTTTACTGAGTTAAGTATTGTATGTAATTAGTTTTGCTACAATAAGTGTATGGGACATTGGAAAAAAATGTTGAATTTCCCCATGGGGATGAATAAAGTATCTTTCTATCTATCTATAAGTCACTTATAAGTGGCTACTACACTTAACTTTGTTTCTAAAATGAATTTAATATTAAACACACAGCGCATATTTTCCTTGCATGAATATAGTGATAAGTCAATTATAACTCACTTATAAATAAGTAACATTTGGATCTTAAACACACAGCGCATAATTTCCTCGTATGAACATATAAAATCATTGCAACACACCAGTGAGAGGACAAGGTAAGGGCCAGAGGTCCCCGTACAGGGGCTGTGGTGGTCGCAGTCCAGAGAGAGTGACCAACTGACCAAGCGAGGAGTGCGACAGGGCGCGTGCCCACCCCCCCTTGTAGGATCTATTTGGCCGATAAAAGTTTGGCTCGAGGGATGACTTTCTGCAGATCACAGCGAGGTAGCTGCTCTGCTACTTACGAAACCCTGAGCCCGAATTAGGTCATCTGTGAATATTTTAGCACCGGGTTCCCGACGAACATTTGGTGTGCTAAACAGGTTTAGAGGCAGCACCGATCTGTCCGTGCTCCAGGCCAGTAGCAACAGCACTTTATGCCGGCCGCACAAGGCGGCCGGTTACCCAAGGCCAACCAGTGATCCCTGGCACGAGGGTATCACTGCATTTAGGCGACTGATGACCTCGTGTACGTTCAAGTTCAACTGTGAGCGAGACAGGGAATGAGGAAAGGTGCAGCTGACTCATATCGTTTCATGTCGCCAAATCATATTGTTTCCTTGTGACCTGGTAGCACAGCTTTGGGGACCATTGATATAAATGACCTGGATGAAAATGTAGATGGGTGAGTTAGTAAATTTGCGGAAGATACCAAGATTGGTTCAGCACAATATAGATCAGTTGCAGATATGGGCTGAAAAATGTCAGGTGGAATTTCGCCCAGATAATTGCAAGGGGACAGTGCACTTGCACAGATCAATAATGTGGTTAAGAAGGCTTATGGATTGCTTGCTCTTATTAGTCAAGGCACTGAGTTCAGAAGTCAGGAGGTTATGCAGCACATTTATAAAATTCTCATTTGGCCACGTCTGGAGTATTGCAACACACACAAAATACTGGAGGAACTCAGCAGGCCAGGCAGCATCTATGGAAAAAGGGTACAGTCGATGCCCTATTGTCTTGTTTATTATTTATTGTAATGCCTGCACTGTTTTGTGCCCCCTCTCCCCCTATATAGGAAAGATGTGGAGGCTTTGGAGAGGGTGCAGAAGATGTTTACCAGGACGCTGCCTGGTTTAGAGGTGTGTGCTATCAAAAGAGGCTAGAAAAACTTCGGTTGTTTTCTCTGGAGTGCCAGAGGCTGAGGGGGGATCTCATAGAGGTTTACAAGATTATGAAGGGCATAGATAGATTGGACTGAGAATATTGTTTTCTACCAGAGGGCATGCATTGAAGGTGAGACAACAACTACACTAGACTACAGACCTACCCGGGACTGCATAAAGGGCAGAACTAGAACAAGAAAGAATCTGCAGATACTGGAATTCAAAGCAACATGCACAAACTGCTGGAAAAACCTAGTAGGCCAGGGAGGATCTATGGAAAAAAGCACAGTCGTGTTTCAGGCCCGACCATAATAAAGTGTCAGTCCACGCTCTGGGTATTGAGGAGTCTGATAGCTTGGGGGGAGAAACTGTTACATAGTCTGGTCGTGAGAACCCAAATGCTTCTGTGCCTTTTCCCAGATGGCAGGAGGGAGAAGAGATTGTACGAGGGGTGCGTGGGTCCTTCATAATGCTGTTTGCTTTGCGAATGCAGCGTGTAGTGTAAATGTCCGTGACGGAGAGAAGAGAGACCCCGAAGATCTTCTCAGCTGACCTCACTATCCACTGCAGGGTTTTGCGATCCAAGATGGTGCAATTTCCGAACCAGGCAGTGATGCAGCTGCTCAGGATGCTCTCAATACAACCCCTGTTGAATGTGATGAGGATGGGGGGGTTGGGAGATGGACTCTCCTCAGCCTTTGCAGAAAGTAGAGACCTTGCTGGGCTTTCTTTGCTATGGAGCTGGAGTTGAGGGACCAGGTGAGATTCTCCGCCAGGTGAACACCAAGAAATTTGGTGCTCTTAACGATCTCTACCGAGGAGCCGTCGATGTTCAGCGGGGAGTGGTCGCTCCTTGCCCTTCTGAAGTCAACAACCATCTCTTTTGTTCACATTCAGAGACAGGTTGTTGGCTCTGCACCAATCCATTAGCTGCTGCACCTCCTCTCTGTGAGCTGACTCGTCGTTCTTGCTGATGAGACCCACCACGGTCGTGTCATCGGCAAACTTGATGATATGGTTCGAGCTGTGTGTTGTAGCACAGTCGTGGGTCAGCAGAGTGAACAGCAGTGGACTGAGCACACAACCCTGCCCCCCCCCCCCCCCATGACGAGCCTCTCAAAACACTTCATGATGGTGGATGTGAGTGCAACGAGACGGTAGTCACTTAGGCGATGTGATTGAGATGGAGTTGGAATATGGGTGAGGGAGCCGACACTGCATCTCATCACAGTGATATGACGGAGATTCAGAGCCCGTCAGGTCGGGGGCGGACTCTGATTCGTGGGTGTGCTCAGAGGAAGGAGGCGGAGCTGCGCATCTGGGCGGGATTAACCCTCTTTCTGGCAGCTGGTCAGGTGACGACAGTGCGGGCAACTCGCATGCGCAGTGTTGGAGCGTGGGGTGGTGCTTAAGGCAGAGGTCGCGGTGGTGAGTTGTCTCAAGTCGTTGTTTACGAGTTAATTAGTGTAATGTATTGGCCTGTTCGTTGCTAATCTGAAGCAGAAGGGGAAGGAATATAAAGTATATAGTTAGGAAACTGTAGGCAACTATTAATGAAATAGAGAAATGGGGAGAACGGCGGGGGTTTAAATTCTCTGTTGCAAAGACTCAAATTATTTGCTTTTTTAAAAAGAACATTACACCCACAACTGATCTCAGGTTATATGGTAAAGTTTCTAGGTATGTGGATAGACACAAGGCTAATATGGAAAGTGCAGGTGAATAATATTCTTGAGAAGTGTAAAAAAAAAGCCCTTAAGGTGTTCAGGTGCTTCGTTGGATGTGATTGGGTGGAGTAGGAAGACACTTAAACAAATATATACGTATTGCTCTAATCAGATCTGTCTTTGATTATGAATGTGTTGATCATGGGTCAGCCACACCAATGGTCTTAAAGTCCCTAGATAAAGTTAAGGCATTTTGTTGTGGTGCTATTAAATCATGAACATTACTAGTAGAAATGGGTGAATTACCTTTATATCTACACAGGTTACAGTTAGCAATGGTTTATTGGGTTAATGTAAGAGGACATAAAGTTGGTCAGCCAATTTTGGCAATATTAGTAGAGTGTTGGGAGCATTGTATTTGCAAAGTTTTCTGTTTTGGGTGATTGGGAAATGAATGGGCACAAAATTTTGGGTTGTTTAAAGGGAATTGTGGTCCCAGTGTATCCCTTTCTGTTGCACCTCCATAGTTTTTCCCTTTGCCTGTGTTTGATTTGGACCTTCAAGAAAAGATCAAGATGAATGATTGTATATCAGTGGCACAGGAAGGCTGATATTATGGCTTCTTACATATATATCTGCAAAGATGGTTCAAAAGATCCAATGACAGATCATACAGGTGTTAACTCAACTGGGAGATGTGTATAAAAGGAGAGAAGAAGTTGCACTTCTACATTTTTGGGTTGGGCACACTAGGTTGAATAATTACCTGTTCAATTAATGCATGATATAGGCGTTTGTAGGGAGTGCACTTGTCAAGGTAGTGCAACATATGTTGTTTGAATGCATTTCCTATGAGGTGCAAAGGGAACATCTAATTGCTATATTGAAATCTTTGATTTGAACTCATTGTTTAACATGGAAACACACAAAATGCTGGCGGAACTCAGCAGGGCAGGCAGCATCTATGGAAAAAAGTACTGTACAATCAACATTTCGGGCTGAGACCCTTTGGCAGTCCTGTATTTTGTGTGTGTTGCTTGGATTTCCAGCATCTGCAGATTCTCTTGTTTAACATGGAAAGTTTGACAGGATAATACTGCCATCGTAATGTACATAAGAGTGTATTGGACTATCTGAAAGGCATATACTTTTGATGCTATTTGAGTTTTATTTTGTGATGTAGAATTTAGTGGGTGTATTTCCTGTCTCTTTGCTCCACCCTCCAGCTGTGTAGGTGGCGGTAATTACCCTATATTAGTCTGCCAACTGCCATTATACTTTACAAGGAGGAAAAAAATGAAGCAGAAGTGGGGCAGAGCGGATTATTGATGGGGTAGTTGGTTCAAGTGGTTGAGAGGGAAAGAGATGGGGTTGGATGCAATTTGGTGGTGTGATGGGGTGGGGATGTGACACTGTAATGGTGTGGAACAGTGGTGGTATGGGGCAGCGTGGTGAGATGTGGTGATTTGGGGTGGGGTTGGGATGGTGTTGAGTACTGTGGTGAGATAATGCTGTTTGGGTGGGGTGGGGTCAGGGAGTGTGGTGAGGTGTGGTTGAGTTTGGGTGGGGGGGCGGTGAAGTGTTGTTGAGTTTGGGGGTGGGAGCAGTGAGGTGTGGTTGAGTTTAGGGTGGGGGCGGTGAGGTGTGGTTGAGTTTGGTGTGGGGGCAGTGAGGTGCGATTGATTTTGGGATGGGGTGGGGCTGGTGAGATGGGGTTGAGTTTAGGGTGGTGGGATGATGTGTTGAGATATGGTTGAGAGATATTACAATTTGGGTTGGGTTGAAGGTGAGATGGAGTTGAGTTTAGGGTGGGGTTGGTGAAATGTGGTTGAGTTTGTGTTGGGGTGGTGTGATGTGGTTGAGTGTGAGATGGGTGATGAGATGGGGTTGAGTTTAGGGTGATGGGATGATGTGGTTGAGTTTGGGGTGAGCAGTGTGATGTGATGATGTCAGGAAGTGTAGTGAGATGTGATTCAGTTTCTGGTGAGGTGGGGAATGGGGTGCTGAGATGTGATTGAATTTGGGTTGGTGGGATGATGTGGTGAGGAAGTTGAGATTAGGGTGGGGAGTGAGGTGAGATGGGGTTGAGTTTGGGGTAGTGGGGTGGGTGGTGATGTGGGGTTGGTGTATGGGGGTGGTGTAGTGTGATGGTGAGGTAAGATGGGTTGAGTTTGGGTTAGTGGGTTGGGTGGTGATGTGGGGCTGTTTGGTGTGGGTTGGTGTAGTATGGGGGTGGTGTAGTGTGATAGTGAGGTGTGAGTTTGGGGTAGTGTGCTGGTGAGGTGAGATGGGGTTGAGTTTGGGGTAGTGGGGTGGGTGGTGTGTAGGGTTGTTTGGTGTGGGGGTGGTGTAGTGTGATGGTGAGGGGAGGTGGGACAGTAGGATGGTTCCAGGGGGAGCTGGGAGCAGGCACAATGCTGACTGTGTAATCCATGTTTTTCAGATAGACACAATTTATTTGTCTCCACCGGCGTGGAAAGAGTGTCACCAGGAACAGCAAGGTGAGACTGGCCTAGCATGGTGTGGGCTGTTGTGGATAGGTGTCAATGTTGCTTTATACAAACTTCTGTTCATGGGTTAGTGTAGACCAGTCTCGGGCGAGTTGGTTCGAGCTGCTCCCCTTCTTCAGTTGTGCTGGGGGTGGGGGGGGGGGGGGCGCTAAAGCTGGTGTGGCTGACAGGTTGAGTGACCAAGAGTTGGACATTTATTAAATAGTGCAGATCCCAGCTGGAGCATAGTGAACATTTGAGAAGCTTTTGGAATGAATTTGCTGACTGTTTCAGAGTTGCTCTGCCAATTCAGAACCGTGTTGTCTAATCCCACCTGCTGAGCTATAATGATCAGGGGCTGGGAGCACTGGGTGGAGGCTATGAGCTCACTAAGTCCGTGAAGCTGACTGGCTACTGCTTGCTCTCCTGTTACAGAAATTTCTGTAACCACCGCCCCCCCCATATTTTTAAAAAAAATTTTCAGAAGAAAAAAAATTATCTACCCCTCCCCCTCCCCTTAACCCCTCCCCCAACCCCTCCCCCCTAACATCCCTATAGAAGAAAAAAGAAAGAAAGAGAGAAAGAATGCCTGGATATCGGAAGATCCCCACATGCTCCACGGAGTTCATAATAACTTTAGTAGATATATTTATTTCTTTCCCCAAATAACCAATTATTTTATCTTCGGAGCACCTATATATTTAATCCTGTCTTTTGTAAATAAGGGTGCCAAATTTTCAAAAATGTTTCTTATTTATCTCTTAAATTATAAGTAATTTTTTCAAGTGGAATACAGCTGGAAATTTCATTCTTCCAACAATCTAAACTTAAGTATGAATCCGATTTCCAAGTAACTGCAATAGCCTTTTTAGCTACTGCCAGTGCAATTTTTATGAATTCTTTCTGATACTTATTCAATTTGGGTTTCGGTTTTATCCCTGCAATAACACCTAATAAAAATAATATTGGGTTATGCGGAAGTTGTGTTCCAATAATTTGTTCCAGTAAAACTCTTAAATTTGTCGAAAAAGGTTGAATTTTAGAACAAGACCAAGTAGAATGTAAAAAAGTACCAATTTCTTGGTTACATCTGAAACACTGATCAGATAAACTGGGGTAAATTTATTTATTTTTTGTGGTGTAATATATAATTGATGTAAAAAAAATTATATTGCACTAATCGTAACCAGACATTTATTGTATTTGTCATACTATCAAGACATAGTCTTGACCAATTTGTTTCTTCAATTTTAATATTCAAGTCAGTTTCCCATTTTTGTCTTGACTTATGGATTCCTTGTTTAATTGCCTGTTTTTGAATCAAGCTATACATACAAGAAATAAATTTTTTAGTTTTTCCTTTTTGAATTAAAGTTTCTATTTCATTAGATTTCGGCAATAATATTGTTTGACCCAATTTTTCTCTTAAATAAGCCCTTAATTGGAAGTAACAAAAAAGAGTGTTGTTTGATATTTTATATTTATTCTTTAATTGATCAAATGACATTAATATACCTCCTTCAAAACAATCTCCTATATATCTAATCCCTTTTTGAAACCAATTATATAAAAGTTGATTATCCATTGTAAAAGGAATAAGTCTGTTTTGAATTAAAGATCTCTTTGCTAATAAAGAATTCCTTACTTCATCATCAACATTTATTTTATTCCATAAATCAATCAAATGTTTTAATATAGGAGATTCTTTCTTTTCCCATATCCATTTAGATTCCCATTTATATATAAAATCTTCTGGTGTATTTTCTCCTATTTTATCTAGTTCTATTTTAATCCATGCCGGTTTATCTTTGTCAAAAAAAGATGCAATAAATCTAAGTTGATTTGCTTTATAATAATTCTTAAAATTTGGAAGTTGTAACCCTCCTAGATCAAATTTCCATGTCAATTTTTCCAATGATATTCTTGACATCTTACCTTTCCAAAGGAACTTCCTCACATATTTATTTAACTCTTGAAAAAACTTCTGGGGTAGTTGTAATGGTAGTGATTGGAATAAGTATTGTAATCTAGGGAATATATTCATTTTTACCATATTTACTTTACCTACTAATGTTATTAGTAATATCATCCATTTATCAAGATCTTCTTGAATTTTTTTCAATAATGGTAAATAATTTAATTTATACAAGTTCTTTATATCATTATCAACTCTTATACCTAAATATTTTATACTGTTTATCGGCCATCTAAATTGAGTTATTAATCGACATTGACGATAATCTCCTTTAGTAAGAGGTAAAATTTCACTTTTATCCCAATTTATTTTGTAGCCTGATATTTTCCCATATTCTCCTAATCTAGAGGATAATTTACGCAACGAGTACAATGGGTTTGTTAAATAAAGCAGAACATCATCAGCAAATAAGTTAATCTTGTATTCCTCCTGGTTAACTCTGAAACCCTTAATATCTGGGTCCATTCTAATTAATTCAGCTAATGGTTCTATCGCCAACACAAATAAAGCAGGTGATAATGGACAACCTTGCCTAGTTGACCTTGTTAACTGAAATGGTGTTGAAATTTGACCATTTGTCACTACTTTAGCTTTGGGATTAGTATTTAAGGTTTTAATCCATTTTATAAAGGATACTCCTAATCCATATTTTTCCAATACCTTAAATAAAAAATCCCATTCCAATCTATCAAATGCTTTTTCTGCATCTAAAGCAACTGCCACACTCATTTCCTCCCTCTTTTGTGCCAAATGAATTATACTAAGTAACCGGGTTACGTTATCTACCGATTGTCTGTTTTTGATAAATCCTGTTTGATCCATATGTATTAATTTTGGTAAGTATTTAGATAATCTGTTAGATAAAATTTTTGCTATTATTTTATAGTCAGTGTTTAACAAAGAAATAGGTCTATATGATGTTGGCTTTAAAAGATCTCTATCTTTTTTTGGTAATACTATTAAAATAGCTGTTGAAAAAGATTCTGGAAGTTTATGCGTTCTTTCCGCTTGGTGTATTAACTCCATAAAAGGATGAATTAATAAATCTTTAAACTTTTTATAAAATTCGGGCGGAAAACCATCTTCTCCTGGAGATTTATTACTCTGAAGTGATCCTAGAGCTTCTTTGACCTCTTTTAATGTAAAAGGCACATCTAATCCCTTCTGTTCTTCCAAATTCAATTTTGGAAGAGTTATTTGTGATAAAAACCTTTCTATCTTGACATTATCATTTTGTGATTCTGATTTATACAGTTTAGAATAAAAATTCTTAAAAGTTTCATTAATTTCTAAAGGTTTATAAGTAATTTTATTTACTCTTGTTTGAATTGCATTTATCGTTTTAGAAGTCTGGTCTGTTTTTAACTGCCAAGCAAGAACCTTATGTGAGCTTTCACCTAGTTCATAATATCTCTGTTTAGTTCTCATAATTGCTTTTTCTGTTCGATATGTCTGAAGTGTATTATATTGTAACTTCTTGTTAACAAGTTGTCTTCGTTTTTCTTCTGTCATATATCTTTGAGATTTTTCTAATTTTGTAATCTCTTTTTCTAATCATATCTAATTCTAATTCTATCATATATTCTTTCTTAATTTTAGAAGTATAACTTATTATCTGACCTCTCAAATATGCCTTCATTGCTTCTCAGAATATAAATTTATCATCAACTGAATGTGAATTTGTATCTTAAAAAAACTGAATCTGCTTTTTCATAAAATCACAAAAATCTTGATGTTTTAATAATATTGAATTAAATCTCCATCTATAAATTGTTTCCTCTTTATCTATCATTATCAAAGGAGAATGATCTGATAATATTCTTGCTTTATATTCCATATTTTTCACTCTGTCGAATATTCGTTGTTAATAGGAAAAAAATCTATCCTTGAATAAGTTTTGTGTCTATTTGAATAAAATGAATAATCACTTTCTTTTGGGTTAATTCTTCTCCATATATCAATCAAATTTAAATCTTTCATCAATGATAAAGTTAATTTTGCTACTTTTGATTTTGTGACAACCTTTGTTGATCTATCTAAAACTGGATCTAGACAAAAGTTAAAATCTCCACCTATTAATATTTTGTCATGTGCATTAGCCAAATTCAAAAAGACCTCTTGTATAAATTTTACATCATTTTCATTTGGTGCATAAATATTCATAAGAGTCCATAGTTCTGAAAAAATTTGACAATGTATAATTACATATCTCCCTGCCGAATCAATTAATACGTTTTGTATTTTAATTGGTAAATTTTTATTAACCAAAATTGCAACTCTTCTCACCTTTGAGTTAAATGAAGCCGCAATAACATTTCCAACCCAATCTCTTTTTAATTTCTGATGTTCTATCTCTGTTAAGTGTGTTTCTTGTAAAAAAGCTATATCTATTTTCATTTTCTTAATGTATGTTAAGATTCTTTTTCTTTTCACCGGTCCATTAAGCCCATTAACATTAAAACTTTAAAAATTCAGTAAATTAGTCATTTTTAATTGGGTTACTCCAATCTATAATAATACCTAATCTTTCAACTTTCGTGGTACCTTGGGGAGTCTTTTTAAAATTCTCCATGTTGCTATGTGTGTCCCCACCGATCATCCAGGCAAAGAAAGAAAGATAGAAGAAAAATAGATTATAAAGAAAAAAACAAAATACCCCCCTACTAATGTTGTGGATAAAAAAGAACACAACATTACCCCCCTCTGTTGTACGGGTCATGGCAATCGCCATGATTACACACGTGAATCCCGTAGCAATCGATCCAAAGCTCCCCCAGCTCCCCTGCAACATAAAAAAGTATATATATGAGAAGAAAAAAAAATTACTACTCTCAATTAATATTTCTCAAATTTTGCCTTTCTCCCCCTGTATCGTCCTTAAATGTCCATCAATTCCATTCACTGTCCATCTTTAATCCATTACGCTTTGAAATCTCTATGTGTAGTTAGTGAATATTTGGGAGTTTTTGTGCGAACTCTTCCGCTTCTTGATAATCAGTAAAAAATCTTCTTTTTCCATCCTCCAAAAAAATTATCAGTGTTGCTGGGTGATGTATTATGAATTTATAACCCTTTTCCCATAAAGCTTTTTTCACTGGGTTAAATTCCTTCTTTCTCTTCAAAAGGTTATAACTTATCAGGATAGAAAAGAACTGCTTTCCCTTCTATCGTCAATGGCCCTTTTCTCTTTCTGGCACATTGGGCAGCCACCTTCAGGATCTTTTCTTTATCTTGATATCTTAAACATTTTATCAAAATTGATCGTGGATTTTGATCAGCTTGAGGTCTTGATCTTAAGGCTCTATGAGCCTTTTCAATTTCAATTAGAGGTTCCTTCTTCCAGTTCCAAGTTTTCAGGGATCCATTTTTGAAAAAAATTTATTGGATCTTCTCCTTCTATATCTTCTTTAAGTCTTACAATCTTAATATTGTTTCATCTGCTAAAATTTTCAAGCTTATCCACTTTTTCCAACAATTATTTTCTTTCTGATGTCCAGGCAGAGATATTATCTTCCATTTTATTCATTCTTTCAACCATGTCTTCCGTTGTGACCTCCAAGTCTGTAATCTCTTTTCCATTTTATCCTGTCTTTTTATCATTTTATCAAACATAATCTGCATATTTTTTGGATTTCTTTTAATGTGTTTAATTTTTCTAATTTACGCATTATTTGCATCAGTTTTTTCTATATTTCCAGAAAAACCTTTACCTCCATTTTCATCTGATTTATCCAGAGAATCTGAATCTACCTCAGATTCACTTTCACTTCCGGTTTCAATCGTAACTGGGATTTGTAGTTCAGGTTGCTCGCGTTTGCGCATTCTCCTTCCTTCACGTTTGCGCAGTTCTTGTTGGTCTTTTTCTTTAGAAATGGTTGATGTTGCCGCAGCTTCCCGTTCTGCATCGCCGGAGGTAAAACGTACTTGAGCCCGCGGCTCTCTCGCAGCAGTGGGCCCCGATTCTGTTCCAACCTGCGTTGTCTTCAAAGTAATAGTTTTCTTCGTCTTCTGTTTATGAGACATAGTGTGAAACAATCCAGACTAGTTTATAAGTAACTTTTAGAAAGTATTTACTAAATTTTCTTCACTTAAACATTAATTTACTGATTTTTTACGGGAGAGCTGGATTCCCGCGTTTCGATCCTATGTCATCACGTGACGTCCCCCACTTTTATTGATTTCTGATGTACAATTGGCTCACATTATGAACGTTTCTAAGGAACAGAACTCAGTTGTAGTCTTCAAGTCTGTACTTTGGAAGTGCAAGCATGCTTTTTTTTCCACTGAGGTTAGATGAGACTAGAACTAGAGGTCATGGGATAAGGGTGAAAGTTGAAATGTTTTTTAGGTGAACCTGAGGGGGAACCTCTCGCTCAGAGGTGGTGAAAGTGTAGAATGAGCTGCCAGCAGATGTGATGGGTGTGGGTTCAATTGCAATGTTTAAGACATGTTTGTGTAGGAACATGAATGGGGAAGGTATGGAGGACTATGTTCCAGGTGCAGTTCGATAGGAAAGGTACAGAGGGCTATGTTCCGGGTGCAGTTCGGTAGGAAAGGTACGGAGGACTATGTTCCAGGTGCAGTTCGGTAGGAAAGGTACGGAGGACTATGTTCTGGGTGCAGTTCGGTAGGAAAGGTATGGAGGACTATGTTCCGGGTGCAGTTTGATTGGAAAGGTACGGAGGACTATGTTCTGGGTGCAGTTCGATTGGAAAGGTACAGAGGACTATGTTCCGGGTGCAGTTCGATTGGAAAGGTACGGAGGACTATGTTCTAGGTGCAGTTCGATAGGAAAGGTACGGAGGACTATATTCCAGGTGCAGTTCGGTAGGAAAGGTACAGAGGGCTATGTTCCGGGTGCAGTTCAATTGGAAAGGTAAGGAGGGCTATGTTCCGGGTGCAGTTCGGTAGGAAAGGTACGGAGGACTATGTTCCGGGTGCAGTTCGGTAGGAAAGGTACAGAGGGCTATGTTCCAGGTGCAGTTCGGTAGGAAAGGTACGGAGGACTATGTTCTGGGTGCAGTTCGGTAGGAAAGGTACCGAGGACTATGTTCCGGGTGCAGTTCGGTAGGAAAGGTACAGAGGACTATGTTCCGGGTGCAGTTCGGTAGGAAAGGTACAGAGGGCTATGTTCCGGGTGCAGTTCGATTGGAAAGGCAAGGAGGGCTATGTTCCGGGTGCAGTTCGATTGGAAAGGTACGGAGGGCTATGTTCCAGGTGCAGTTCGGTAGGAAAGGTACAGAGGGCTATGTTCCGGGTGCAGTTCAATTGGAAAGGTAAGGAGGGCTATGTTCCGGGTGCAGTTCGATTGGAAAGGTACAGAGGACTATGTTCCGGGTGCAGTTCGATAGGAAAGGTACGGAGGACTATGTTCCAGGTGCAGTTCGGTAGGAAAGGTATGGAGGACTTTGTTCCAGGTGCAGTTCGGTAGGAAAAGTATGGAGGACTTTGTTCCAGGTGCAGTTCGGTAGGAAAGGTACAGAGGACTATGTTCCAGGTGCAGTTCGGTAGGAAAGGTACGGAGGACTATGTTCTGGGTGCAGTTCGGTAGGAAAGGTACCGAGGACTATGTTCCAGGTGCAGTTCGGTAGGAAAGGTACAGAGGACTATGTTCCGGGTGCAGTTCGGTAGGAAAGGTACAGAGGGCTATGTTCCGGGTGCAGTTCGATTGGAAAGGCAAGGAGGGCTATGTTCCGGGTGCAGTTCGATTGGAAAGGTACGGAGGGCTATGTTCCGGGTGCAGTTCGATTGGAAAGGTACAGAGGACTATGTTCCAGGTGCAGTTCGATTGGAAAGGTACAGAGGACTATGTTCTGGGTGCAGTTCGGTAGGAAAGGTATGGAGGACTATGTTCCGGGTGCAGTTCGATTGGAAAGGTACGGAGGGCTATGTTCCGGGTGCAGTTCGGTAGGAAAGGTACAGAGGACTGTTCCGGGTGCAGTTCAATTGGAAAGGTACAGAGGACTATGTTCCGGGTGCAGTTTGGTAGGAAAGGTATGGCGGACTATGTTCCAGGTGCAGTTCGGTAGGAAAGGTACAGAGGGCTATGTTCCGGGTGCAGTTCGATTGGAAAGGTACTGAGGACTATGTTCCAGGTGCAGTTCAGTAGGAAAGGTATGGCGGACTATGTTCCAGGTGCAGTTCGGTAGGAAAGGTACGGAGGACTATGTTCCAGGTGCAGTTCGATAGGAAAGGTACGGAGGACTATGTTCCAGGTGCAGTTCGATTGGAAAGGTACAGAGGACTATGTTCCGGGTGCAGTTCGATAGGAAAGGTACGGAGGACTATGTTCCAGGTGCAGTTTGGTAGGAAAGGTATGGCGGACTATGTTCCAGGTGCAGTTCGGTAGGAAAGGTACGGAGGACTATGTTCCGGATGCAGTTCGGTAGGAAAGGTACGGAGGACTATGTTCCGGGTGCAGTTCGGTAGGAAAGGTACAGAGGGCTATGTTCCGGGTGCAGTTTGATTGGAAAGGTACGGAGTGCTATGTTCCAGGTGCAGTTCGATTGGAAAGGTACAGAGGACTATGTTCCGGGTGCAGTTCGATAGGAAAGGTACGGAGGACTATGTTCCAGGTGCAGTTCGGTAGGAAAGGTATGGCGGACTATGTTCCAGGTGCAGTTCGGTAGGAAAGGTACGGAGGACTATGTTCCAGGTGCAGTTCGGTAGGAAAGGTACAGAGGACTATGTTCCAGGTGCAGTTCGGTAGGAAAGGTATGGAGGACTATGTTCCAGGTGCAGTTTGGAAGGAAAGGTACAGAGGACTATGTTCCGGGTGCAGTTCAATTGGAAAGGTACGGAGGACTATGTTCCGGGTGCAGTTCGGTAGGAAAGGTACAGAGGGCTATGTTCCGGGTGCAGTTCGATTGGATTGGTACGGAGGGCTATGTTCCGGGTCCAGTTCAATTGGAAAGGTACAGAGGACTATGTTCCGGGTGCAGTTCGGTAGGAAAGGTATGGCGGACTATGTTCCAGGTGCAGTTCGGTAGGAAAGGTACGGAGGACTATGTTCCGGGTGCAGTTCGATAGGAAAGGTACGGAGGACTATGTTCCAGGTGCAGTTCGGTAGGAAAGGTACGGAGGACTATGTTCCGGGAGCAGTTCGGTAGGAAAAGTATGGAGGACTATGTTCCAGGTGCAGTTCAATTGGAAAGATACAGAGGACTATGTTCCGGGTGCAGTTCAATTGGAAAGGTACAGAGGACTATGTTCCAGGTGCAGTTCGGTAGGAAAGGTACAGAGGACTATGTTCCGGGTGCAGTTCGGTAGGCAAGGTACGGAGGACTATGTTCCGGGTGCAGTTCGGTAGGAAAGGTACAGAGGACTATGTTCCGGGTGCAGTTCGGTAGGAAAGGTACAGAGGACTATTTTCCGGGTGCAGTTCGGTAGAAAAGGTATGGAGGACTATGTTCTGGGTGCAGTTTGATGGGACCAGATAGATAATATTTCAACTCTGACTGGATCAGAGATTCCAAAGCTGGGGCTACAAACCCCTTGATTAATGGTATTGTGTTCATGGCATAAAAAAGTTGAGTAACCCCTGGACTGATGGACCAAAGGGCCTGTTTCTGCACTGCAGTATTTTATGACTCTGTGACATCATCATACTCTCTATCACCTTCCCGTACTATGGCTTATTGTTATTTGAGATACGGCCTACTACAGTGGTATCATCTGCAAACTACAGCAGAATCTGACCATGCAGTCATTACTGCACAGGGAGTATCGTGGTACAGTACTGTGCACAAGTCTTAGCCACATATATATTTGGGGCAGTGAGAGCATGTTTGTAAATCTGGCAGGAGCAAAGTATGTTGGGAATGGTGAGGGTGGAGCGCTGTGGGAGTGGTGTGGGCAGATGACAGTAGTGCGAGGGCAGAGGTGGCGTGGGTGCAGACACACACAGACCTGAGATACCACACAAGGTCATTTGATTCCAAACAATTGGGTTTATTGATCATTTCAGAATGTCTCATTGATGCTTCCTGCTTCCCCCTTCCCCCCTCCCTTCCCCTATTCCCAACTATGATTCCCTTCTCACTGCCCCCTTCCCATATCAGAATTGGGTTTATCATCACTCACACTTACTGTGATTTTTTTTGCTTATCACTGGACATTTTACAGTGACCAATTAAATTACCAGCTGGATTATAATAGATTGCTTATGTTTGGAAGCCTGTGAACATTGGTGCATCTCGGTGCCTGGTGTTAGGGCCTTTACATAATGTACAATAATGTCCTGATGTGAATGTGGAGGTTGGATTAGAAGACATGAAAATTGATTGTGATGTTGACAGTGAGGTGGGTAGTCTGATTACTGAACATCACCCAGAAAAATGAGGTCATACATTTTGGGAGGACATAATCAACAGTAAGCAGTCTGAAAATTGAAGGAAAGAAAACTCATGGATCTCTGAAAGTGGCAACATGGGTCGATAAGGAGATGAATGCAAATGGCATAGCTGGGATATACGAGAAGGAGGTTTAAAAAAAAACCCACAGCTGCAATACTGTGGCCACAATACTGTAGGTAGAATGTGAGAAGATGCAGGGGAGATTCACCAGGCCATTGCCTGGCACGGAACGGTTCAGTTACTAGGTGAGGCTGGGTTTGATTTCCTTGGAGTGGAGGAGCTGCGTGAGGGTGGAGAGTGTTGAATCTTAGAGGTAAATAAAATTGGGCAAGGCATAGATAAGGAATATAGTCAGAAACATTTCCCTGTGTCAGATGTATTTAAGGATAGGTTTTTAAGGCTATTCACAGATATTATCTTACTGATAATGTAAATAGACTGTGTTACTGTAACATAATAGGTTCTGCATTGTTACACGCAGCTCAACTTGAGCTTCACTTGCATTTGCACAAAGCTAAAGCGACACGCCCCACTACAAAGTGACTGAGGCCCCCTACCCCCTCATCCCTGGCAGGGTGCCTGAGGCCATCTTCCCCCCCCCCCCAATCCAAAGGCAAATAAAAAGCTATAAGAAGTGAAAAGATGAAATATGAGTGTAAAAATAGCCATTAATATAAGAAAATTTCTTACAGTATCTAAAGAGTAAAAGGGAAGTGAGTGTTGATATTGGACCACTGGAAAATGATGCTGATGAGGTAGTAGTCGGGGACAAAGAAATGATAGATGAACTTAATGAGTACTTTGCATCTGTGGAAGACTCTAGCAGTGTGCGAGAGGTCCATGAGTGTCAGGGAACAGGAGTGAGTGCCATTGCTATTACAAAGGATAAATTTGAAGCTCTTAAGGTGGATAAGTCACCTGGACCAGATGGACTACATCCCATAGTCCTGAGAGAGGTTGCAGAAGTGGTAACAGATGTGTTGGTCATGATCTTTCAAAAGACACCTGATTCTGGCATGGTCCCGGAGGACTGGAAATTTGCAAATATCACTCTACTCTTTAAGAAGGCGGGGAAAGCAAAAGAAAGGAAACTATAGGCCAGTTAGCCTAACCTCAGTGCTTGAGAAAGTGTTGAAGTCTATTACTAAGGATGAAGTTTCGGGGTACTTGAAGACTAATAATAAAATAAGTCAAAATCATCATGGTACAGTAAAGGGAAATCTTGCCTATCAAATCTGTTGCAGTTCTTTGAAGAAGTAACAAGCAGAGTGGACAAAGGAGAGGCAGTGGATATCGTTTACTTGGATTTTCAGAAGGCATTTGATAAGGTGCCACACATGAGGCTGCTTAACAAGATAAAATCCTATGGTGTTACAGGAAAGATACTGATATGAATAGAGGAATAGCTGACAGGCAGGAGGCAGCGAGTGGGAATATAGGGGATCTTTAATAGTTGGCTGCCAGTGACTAGTGGTGTTTCTCAGGGGTCAGTGTTGGGACCGCTACTTTTCATGTTGTTTGTTAATATTTGAATAATGAATTGATGGCTTTATGGCAAAGTTTGCGGATGTTACAAAGATAGATGGAGGGGTAGGTAGTGCAATTGCAGCAGGACTTGGATAAGTTGGAAGAATGGGCAAAGAAGTGGCAGATGGAATACTGTGTTGGGAAATGTACGATAATGCATTTTAGTAAAAGGAACAGTAGTACAGACTATTATCTAAATGGGGAGAAGGTTCAAACATCAGAGGTGCAGAGGGACTAGGGAATCCTTGTGCAAGACTCCCAGAAGGTTAATTTACAGGTTGAGTCTGTGGTAAAGAAGTCAAATGCAATGTTGGCATCCATTTCAAGGGGAATAGAATATAAAAGCAAGGAGATAATGTTTAACCTTTATAAGACACTAATCTGACCCCACTTGGAGTATTGTCAACAGTTTTGGGCCCCATATCTCAAAGAATGTGTTGTCATTGGAGAGAGTCTAGAGGAGATTCACGAGGATGATTCTGGGAATGAAGGGCTTAACATATGAGGAGCATTTGGCAGCTTTGGGCCTGTACTCACTGGAATTTGGAAGGATACAGGGGGATCTCATTGAAACTTAAAGTTGAAAGGACTAGATAGGGTGCATGTGGAAGGGATGTTTCCTATGTTGGGGATACCCAGAACTAGAGGTCACAGCCTCAAAATTGAGTGGTGACTTTTTAGAACACAGGTAAGGAGGGATTTTTTTTAGGCAGAGTGTAATGAATCTGTGCAATACTGTACCACAGACTGGTGGAGGTCAAGTCTGTGGGTATATTTAAGGCAGAAGTTGATCGTTTCCTGATCGGTCAGGGAATCAAAGGATATGGCGAGAAGGCAGCTGTATGGGGTTGAGTGGGATCCGGGTTCAGACATGATGGAATGGCAGAGCAGACTCGATGGGTTAAACGGCCTAATTCTGCTCCTATGGCTTATGGTCTTAAATCTATCTGTTTAATATGTGCTGAGTTTGATATGCTGTGTGTTTAGCAATTCTGCTGAATGTAATGAGAGAGGATATGGGGGTACTTGAGAGGGATGATACCAGGAAAGTGAACAAACTGGGCCTCTTCTCAACAAAAGGCCCAGTGTTGAAATCAATTGATGGAAGGTTTTGATCGAATAGCTATGGAGTGGGGCATTTTTAGAACAGTCTTTGTGTATCAGCCCATTCCCATGACAGTGTTCCAATGTTCAATGAAGATTCAGCATAATATCCCCGTTTTTCAGTTATGTCCCACCAGAAATAAACACTGATGTTTGCTTTGCTAACAAAAGAAAATCTACAAGTGTTGAGGCGGAGGGGGGAGGGGAGCTGCCTTGCTACCTTTATTGCTTTAGTAACTTGTGGTACAGCTTTCGGTAATTTGTGCATTTGTACTTTGAGAACACCCTTTGTACAGCTTTTAGTGATTCTGTCCACGTCACAAGTGGAATTCTTATCCTGATCAAAACACACAATCTTGCATTAGTCTACGTTGAACTTCACTCAATTATTTGTTTTTCTGTAAGTTTATCAATGTTTATGTTTAACTTGCTGCAGCTATCCTCTGGGTTGATTACCCCTACTCCTAATTTGGTGTCAATCAGATTTTGAAATAATATTTTAAAGGAGCTCTATTTAAATGTTTTTCTTTCAGTAATTTATTCAACCAGTTCTAGTTAGCTGCCTAATTATCTGTGTAACTTCTAGAAGCAAGTTGTTTACGACTGTGATTTTAAAAAAAAACAACAATGTTTTAGTCAAACTGAAATGTCAGTTGTAATTAGATTCTAGAAAAAGATTAGGATCTAAAATCCTTAAAGTTAATCACATTTAGCAAAATTGCAAGTATCATACATTCAAGCAGAGAGTTGACAAGGTGATGACACAGATTGATGAAGATAGGGCAGTGAATAGACAATAGGTGCAGAAGTAGACCATTCGGCCCCTCGAGCCTGCAGCGCCATTCTGAAATCATGGCTGATCATCTACTATCAATACCCAGTTCCTGCCTTGTCCCCATATCCCTTGATTCTCCTATCCATAAGATACCTATCTAGCTCCTTCTTGAAAGCATCCAGAGAATTGACCTCCACTGCCTTCTGAGGCAGTGCATTCCAGACCCCCACAACTCTCTGGGAGAAGAAGTTTTTCCTTAACTCTGCCCTAAATGACCTACCCCTTATTCTCAAACCTCTGAGAATAAGAGGTTATTCTCAGTCCCTCTGGTACTGGACTCTCCCAGCATCTGGAACATATTTCCTGCCTCTATCTTGTCCAATCCCTTAATAATCTTATATGTTGCAATCAGATCCCCTCTCAATCTCCTTAATTCCAGCGTGTACAAGCCCAGTCTCTCGAACCTCTCTGCATTATACAGTCCGGATATCCCAGGAATTAACCTCGTGAATCTACGCTGCACTTCCTCTGTAGCCAGGATGTCCTTCCTTAACCCTGGAGACCAAAACTGTACACAATACTCCAGGTGTGGTCTCACCAGGGCCCTGTATAAATGCAAAAGAATTTCCTGCTCTTGTACTCAATTCCCTTTGTAATAAAGGCCAACATTTCATTAGCCTTCTTCACTGCCCTTCACAATGTTCTCTATGTGGATTTTAGGAAGGTGTTTCACTAAGTCCCTCATGGTAGGCTAATCCAGAAGATTAAGATGCATGGGATCTGTGGCAAATTGTCTGTTTGGATTCAGAACTAGCTTGTGCATATAAGGTGGATAGTGGTTGAAGGGACTTATTCAAGGGACTAATGCGAGATCTGTAATTAGTGGAGTTCTCCAGGAACTATGCTGGGACCTCTGCTGTTTGTGATATATATAAATGACGTAGATGAAAATATAGATGGGTGGGCTGGTAAGTTTGCGGATGATGCCAAGATTTGCGGATAGTGTAGAAGACTGGCAAAGAATACAGTGCAATTTAGACCAGTTGGAGATCTGGGCAAAGAAATGGCAGATGGAGTTTAACCCAGATAAATGTGAGGTGTTGCAGTTTAGTAGGACAAATGCAAACTTGTTAAGGGCAAGATCCTTAACAGTGTTGCTGAGCAGAGAGGTCTTGGGATCCAAGTCCATAGCTCCTTGAAAGTGGCTAAGCAGGTTGATAAGATGGTTAAGAAGGTTTATGGAATGCTTTTATTAGTTGAGGCATTGAGTTCAAAAGTCAAGAGGTTATATTGCAACTTCATTATAGCCATATAACAATTACAGCACGGAAACAGGCCATCTCGGCCCTTCTAGTCCGTGCTGAACGCTTACTCTCACCTAGTCCCACCTACCTGCACTCAGCATATAACCCTCCATTCTTTTCCTGTCCATATACCTATCCAATTTTTTTTTTATGACAATATTGAACCTGCCTCTACCACTTCTACTAGAAGCTCGTTCCACACAGCTACCACTCTCTGAGTAAAGAAGTTCCCTCTTGTGTTTAGAATTGTGCTTGGAATTTAGAAGATTGAGGGGGATCTTATTGAAACGTATAAAATTCTAAAGGGATTGGACAGGCTAGATGCAGGAAGATTGTTTCCGATGTTGGGGAAGTCCAGAACGAGGGGTCACAGTTTAAGGATAAAGGGGAAGACCGAGATGAGGAAAAACTTCTTCACACAGAGAGTGGTGAATCTGTGGAATTCTCTGCCACAGGAAACAGTTGAGGCCGGTTCATTGGCTATATTTAAGAGGGAGTTAGATATGGCCCTTGTGGCTAAAGGGATCAGGGGGTATGGAGAGAAAGCAGGTACAGGGTTTTGAGTTGGATGATCAGCCATGATCATACTGAATGGCGGTGCAGGCTCAAAGGGCCGAATGGCCTACTCCTGCACCTATTTTCTATGTTTCTATGTTTGTTTCTATGTTACCCCTAAACTTTTGCCTGGTTAAACTCCAGTTAGGCCACATCTGGAGTATCGTGTACAGTTCTGGTCATCCCACTATCAGAAGGATGTTGAGGCTTTGGAGAGGATGCAGAAAAGGTTTACAAAGATGCTGCCTGGTTTAGCAGGCATGTGCTATAATGAGAGGTTGGACAAAGTTGGGTTGTTTTCTTTGGAGTGGCGGAGATCTGATAGAGGTTTATAAGATTATGAGAGGCACAGATAGAGCAGGCAGGCTGAATCTTGTTTCCCAGGGTTGAAATGTCTAATACCAGAAGGCATGCACTGAAAGTGAGAGGTGGTGGGTTCAAAGGGAATGTGAGGGGTAAGTTTTTTTTACGCAGAGAGTGAATGCCTGGAATGACCTGCATTGTGTAATGGTAGAGGCAAATACATTAGAGGCTTTTAAGAGATATTTGGATAAGCACATAGATGTAAAGAAGATGGAATGATATGGACGTGGTGTAGGTGGGAGGGATAAGGTTTGGGTGCTTTTTTTTTGCTGGTTCAGCATAACATTGTGGGCTGAAAGGCCAGTTCCTGTGCTGTATTGTTCTATGTGCTCATGTATAGATAAACATATTTGACTGAATTGGATTGATCTCAGTATTTTAGTTACATATTTTATTACTAACTTTTCACAAATTTTGAATTTTTGACCATGTTTTCAAAGTGTCAGTTAGGAATACCACACTTTATTCCTCAGCCCATTTCTCTAACTGACCTAGATTCCCCTGTAATTGAGAATTATCAACAACACCTAATTTTGTGTCATTTGCAAATTTACTGATCAATCCTTATGCATTTGCATTTAAATCATTTAAATAAATAATGAATAATAGGGGTACAAACACCCTCTCCTGTGACATACTGCTAGTCACTGGTTTCCATTCTGAGAACATCTATGAGGCAATTTTGAATCCACCTAACGAACTCTCACTCAATTCTGTGGGACCTTGCAGAAGCAGTGTAGCTTGCAAGCCTGACTAGAGTCCAAAACAGACAATATTAGCAGCTCTGAATTCATCTACCCTTTTTGTTAGCTCTTCAAAAAATAACTCAAAGTTCTGTCAAGCACAACCAGCCATGCACAATAACCTGTTAAATCCTAATAAAGTGTCTCTCCAAATGCTAATAGATCTGGTCCTTCAAAATTCTCTTCAGTAGCAATTCCACTACTGATACCAGGCTATCTTGCTATACTTCATAAGTAATAAATGACCACCTTCCAGTCTTCAGGAAATTCATTAGTGGCTGGTGATGAAGCAAGTATCTCAAAAAGGGCCTCCACAAGTTTTTCACTAGCCTCCCACAAAGTCCGATGATACACTCAGTCAGGCCCTGGGGATTTACATACAGTGAAATGTGTTGTTTGTGGCAAATCAAATCAGCGAAGATTGTGCTGGAGAGTCCACAAGTGAGGTCATGTTTCCAGTACCAACATAGCTTGCCCACAGCTTACTAACCCTAACCCATGTGTCTTTAGAGGTAAGCTGGAGCACTCAGGGGACACTGCAATCCTGTAGACAGGGGTGTCAAACTCATTTTAGGTCACGGGCCGGATTGAGCAAAATGCAGCTTCATGCAGGCCGGTTCAGTCGGACGCATGCGAACGCAGCTTTCGTTGCCTCCGTTTTTTCAGCCTGCTCTCATGTGTCTCAGTCTCTGCTATAACTACAAAGTGTTTCACTTTACAAATTCCGTTTCTTATGAAGAAGACTGCCGAGCAAGACTACCGAATAAACACTAAAAACCCTGAAAACCTGGTACCTGAATAAACTCAGCATTAGCCATATCATACGCCATAAGCGCTTCGATTACTGGGGCCAGCTTTAATAGTAATTAGATATTATCTCGCGGGCCAAAGATAATTCCACCGCGGGCCTTGAGTTTGACATATATGTTGTAAAACAATATGCTACCTGCTGTGCTACCGTGCTACCCAATCAACCCTAATTCCCCTAAAACTAGCCCTGCTAATTTAGGACCCTAACCTATGGACCTGTTCTGACCTTTTCTATCATCTAAAACTAATGTTGAAATATTTAAAAGAAAGTTGCCACACAAGGCGATAGGGTGGTTAAGAAGGTGTTTGGTGTGTTGGCTTTCAGAGTTCAGGGGATTGAGTTCAAGAGCCACGAGATAATGTTGAAGCTCTATAAAACCCTGGTTAGACCACACTTGGAATATTGTGTTCAGTTCTGGTTGTCTAATTATAGGAGGGATTTAGAAGCTTTAGAGAGGGTGCAGAGGTGGTTTACCAGAATGCTGCCTGGATTAGAGAGCATGACTTATGAAGGTGGGTTGAGTGAACTAGACTTTTCGCTTCAGAGCGAAGCAGGATGTGAGGGGATTTCTTAAGAGATGTACAAGACGATGAGGCATGGAGTAGACAGCCAGATATTTTTTCCAAGGGAAAAATGGCTAATACAAGAGGCCGTAATTTTAAGGTGATTGGAGGAAAGTGTGTGGTGGTATCAGAGGTAGGTAATTTTACATAGAGAATGTTAAGTGCATGGAATGGCTCCCAGGAGTGGTGGTAGAGTCAAATACACTAGTGACATTTAAGGGACGTGTTCAAAAGGTAGTGCCTCAAAATGGTGGCATCTATCACTAAAGACCCACACCTTTCGGGACATGCTCCCTTCTCATTACTACCATCAGAGAAGAGCTACAGGAGCCTGAAGATGCACACTCAGTGTTTTCGGAAAAGCTTCTTCCCCTCTGCTTTCAGATTTTTGGACAGTTCATGAGCACTACTACCCTTTTCCTCTTTAGTTATATATATGTATGTATGTATCTCTCTATCATTACTTGAAGTCATTTTTTTGTCTTCCTCTACTGCTGATGGTAAGTTGGTGCAAAAGATACTGAGAAGCAGGAATTATGAACATTTAGAGAGACATAACATGATTAGGAACAGTTAGGATGGTTTTGTCAAAGGCTTATGAGCCTGATTGAAATTTTTGAGGATGTGACTAAACACATTGATAAAGGAAGAGCAGTAGATGTAGTGTAAATGGATTTCAGCAAGGCATTTAATAAGGTACCTCATGCAAGGCTTATTGAGAAAGTAAGGAGGCATGGGATCTAAGGGGACCTTGCTTTGTGGATCCAGAAAAGCTTGCCCACAGAAGGCAAAGAGTGGTTGTAGATGGGTCATATTCTGCATGGAGGTTGGTGACTAGTGGTTTGCCTCAGGGATCTGTTCTGGAACCCCTTCTCTTTGTGATTTTTATAAATGACCTGGATGAGGAAGTGGAGGGATGGTTTAGTAAATTTGCTGATGACACGAAGGTTGGGGGTGTTGTGGATAATGTGAAGGACTGTCAGAGGTTACATTGGGACATTGAAAGGATGCAAAACTAGGCTGAGAAGTGGCAGATGAATTTCAACCCAGATAGTGTGAGGTGGTTAATTTTGGTAGGTCAAATATGATGGCCGAATATAGTATTAATGGTAAGATACTTGGCAGTGAGGAGGTTCAGAGGGATTTTTGGGTCTGAGTCCATAGGACACTCAAAATCTGCTGCACGGGCTGACTCTATGGTTAAGAAACCATACAGTTCATTGGCCTTCATCAACAGTGGGATTGAGTTTAAAAGCTTGAGAGGTAATGTTACAGCTATATTGGACCCTGGTCAGATCCCACTTGGAGTACTGTGCTTGGTTCTGATCGCCTCACTTCAGGAAGGATGTGGAAACTATAGAAAGGGTGCAGAGGAGATTTACAAGGATGTTGCCAGGATTGGGGAGCACACCTTTTGAGAATAGGTTGAGTGAACTTGGCCTTTTCTCCTTGAAGTGACGGAGGATGAGAGGTGACCTGATAGAGATGTATAAGATGATGAGAGGCATTAATTGTGTTGGTAGTCAGAGGCTTTTTCCCAGGGCTGAAATGGCTAACACAAGAGGGCACAGTTTTAAGGTGCTTGGAAGTAGGTGCAGAGGGGATGTCGGGTAAGTTTTTTTTTTATACAGTGGTAAGTGCATGGAATGGGCTGCCAGTGACTGTGGTGGCGGCGGATACGATAGGGTCTTTTAAGAGACTCCTGGATAGGTACATGGAGCTTAGAAAAATAGAGAGCTATGGGTAACCCTAGGTAATTTCTAAGGTAAGGACATGTTCAGCATAGCATTGTGGGTCAAAGGGTCTGTATTTTGCTGTACGTTTTCTATGTTGCTATGCTGGCACAAAGCAATAAATTTTGTCTGTGATAGAACCATAGAATATTACAGCACAGAAACAGGCCCTTTGGCCCTTCTTGGCTGTACCGAACCATTTTTCTGGCTAGTCCCACTGACCTGCACCTGGACCATATCCCTCTATACACCTCTTATCCATGTACTTGTCCAAGTTGTTCTTAAATGTTAAAAGTGAGCCCGCATTTACACTCTGGCAGCTCATTCCACACTCCCACCACTCTGTGTGAAGAAGCCCCCCCCCCCCATGTTCCCTTTAAACTTTTTACCCTTAACCCATGTCCTCTGGTTTTTTTCCCTCCCCTAGCCTCAGTGGAAAAAGCCTGCATGCATTCACTCTATCTATACCCATCATAATTTTATATATCTCTATCAATTCTCCCCTCATTCTTCTACGTTCCAGGGAATGAAGTCCTAACCTATTCAACTTTTCTCTGTAACTCAGTTTTTCAAGTCCCGGCAACATTCTTGTAAACCTTCTCTGCACTCTTTCAACCTTATTAATATCCTTCCTGTAATTCGGTGACCAAAAATGCACACAATACTCCAAATTCGGCCTCACCAATGCCTTATACAACCTCACTATAAAATTCCAACTCTTATACGCAATACTTTGATTTATAAAGGCCAATGTACAAAAAGCTGTCTTTACGACCCTCTTTCTTTCTTCATCAATGTTTTTATTAGTTAAATAAAAGTGAGTGTGTGTGTGTGTATATGTTTGTGTGTGTGTGTGTGTATATGTATATATATATATATATATATATAAATAACAAGAGGAGAATTATCTCAAATTTATATCAATAACAATTCATATGAAAGGTCAAATAAATATTATCAAGATCATATATAGTATTAATCTAATAGTATATAATAAAGAAAAAGTTAATTGATTCTCCTCTTATCCGTAAAAAGGAGAAAAAAGATAAAGAAACTTTTATAATTAAAATATCCGCCAAAAAAATCCCAAAACAAAAAAAGAAACAAACAAAAAAAAAACTGGGCAGCTCAAACTGAGAATGAAAGCAAGAAAAAAGGAAAAAACTTTCTGATCAAACCCAACACTTCGAAAAGGTAACAGGAAGGGCCATAAGTCAGAGCATATGAAAATATTGAATAAAAGGTAGCTAAGTTTCCTCAAATTTAAAGGATGTATCAAATGTCCGACTTATTTTCTCTAAACTTAAACAGAACATAATGGAGGTAAGCCAATAAATAGCAATAAGTGGATTAGAATAAGTGATCGACGTACGACTGGAGATTGGAGGATCAGCCGTTGTAGGTAGGCCGAGACCCTCAGACCTACCTGGAGAGTACCTGAGGAGGAAGGTAAAGCTGCGCAAGCGTGGGTGACATTAGCGGCGAGCGCGAGCTTTAAAAAGCGACCCACTTTCAGGAGCGGGCAGCGGAGCGGGAGTAAGGAGTGCTCGTGATCGACATACGACTGGAGATCGGAGGATCAGCCGTTGTAGGTAGGCCTATAAGTGGTTGACAAAGGAAGTCAGAGATTGCATAGCATTAAAAAAAAGGAAATATGACAGAGCTAAGGTGAGTGGGAGGACAGATGATTGGGAAGTGTTTAAGGAACAACAGAACTTAACTAAAAAGACAATACGGGGAGAAAAAATGAGGTACGAACGCAAGCTAGCCAGGAATATAAAAGAAGATAGCAAAAGCTTTTTTAGGTATGTGAAGAGAAAGAAGATAGTTAAGAACAACGTTGGGCCCTTGAAGAATGAATTGGGTGAAATTGTTATGGGAAACAGAGAAATGGCAGAAGAATTTAATGAGTACTTTAGATCTGTTTTCACTAAGGAAGACACAAGCAATCTCCCAGATGTATGGATGGGCCAAGGACATAGGGTAACAGAGGAAATGAAACAGATTGACATTCGGAAGGAAACGGTGATGAGAAGACTGATGGGACTGAAGGCTGACAAATTCCCAGGTCCAGATGGTCTGCACCCTAGGGTACTAAAGGAGGTGGCCCTGGAAATTGCAGATGCATTGGTAATCATTTTCCAATGTTCCTTAGATTCAGGATCAGTCCCTGAGGATTGGAGAATGGCTAATGTTATCCCACTTTTTAAGAAAGGAGGGAGGGAGAAAACAGAGAACTATCGACCTGTCAGCCTGACATCGGTGGTGGGAAAGATGCTAGAGTCCATTATTAAGGATGAAATAGTGGCATATCTAGACAGCAGTGATAGGATTGGGCCGAGCCAGCATGGATTTACCAAGGGTAAATCATGCTTGACTAATCTGTTGGAGTTTTTCGAGGATGTAACCAGGAAGTTAGACAAGGGAGATCCAGTGGATGTAGTGTACCTCGATTTTCAGAAGGCATTTGATAAGGTCCCACATAGAAGATTGGTGGGTAAAATCAAAGCTCAGGGCATCGGGGGGAAGGCATTGACATGGATAGAAAACTGGTTGGCAGATAGAAAGCAAAGAGTAGCGGTGAATGGGTGTTTCTCGGAATGGCAGGTGGTGACTAGTGGGGTGCCACAGGGCTCGGTATTGGGACCACAGCTGTTTACCATTTACGTTAACGATTTGGATGAAGGCATAGAAAATAACATCAGCAAATTTGCTGATGATACTAAGCTGGGTGGCAGTGTGACATGTGATGAGGATATTAGGAGAATTCAGGGTGACTTGGATAGGCTGGGTGAGTGGGCAGATACTTGGCAGATGGCGTTTAATGTGAATAAGTGTGAGGTTATCCACTTTGGGAGTAAGAACAGGAAGGCAGATTATTATCTGAACGGTATAGAGTTGGGTAAGGGAGAAATACAAAGAGATCTCGGAGTCCTTGTTCATCAGTCACTGAAGGTGAATGAGCAAGTGCAGCAGGCAGTGAAGAAGGCTAATGGAATGTTGGCCTTTATTACAAAGGGAATTGAGTACAAGAGCAAGGAAATCCTCTTGCATTTGTACAGAGCCCTGGTGAGACCACACCTGGAGTATTGTGTACAGTTTTGGTCTCCAGGGTTAAGGAAGGACATCCTGGCTGTAGAGGAAGTGCAGCGTAGATTCACGAGGTTAATTCCTGGGATGTCTGGACTGTCTTACGCAGAGAGGTTAGAGAGACTGGGCTTGTACACGCTGGAATTAAGGAGATTGAGAGGGGATCTGATTGAAACATATAAGATTATTAAGGGATTGGACAAGATAGAGGCAGGAAATATGTTCCAGATGCTGGGAGAGTCCAGTACCAGAGGGCATGGTTTGAGAATAAGGGGTAGGTCATTTAGGACAGAGTTAAGGAAAAACTTCTTCTCCCAGAGAGTTGTGGGGGTCTGGAATGCACTGCCTCGGAAGGTAGAGGAGGCCAATTCTCTGGATGCTTTCAAGAAGGAGCTAGATAGGTATCTTATGGATAGGGGAATCAAGGGATATGGGGACAAGGCAGGAACCGGGTATTGATAGTAGATGATCAGCCATGATCTCAAAATGGCGGTGCAGGCTCGAAGGGCCGAATGGTCTACTTCTGCACCTATTGTCTATTGTCTATAATCCTTCCATTTAAGCAAAATGGCTCTCCTAGCCAATAAAGTTGTAAAAGCTATCATCCGTTGAGCGGAAACAGGAATATCTCCTGCTTCCAACAGAATGATCCCAAAAGTTGCTGTAAATAAATTTGGTTGTAGATCTAAATTGATTATCTGAAAGTGACTTTCGAAACTCTAATTCCCACGCAGCTTTAATTTTATCATTAGATAACGTATGCAAATTCAATAACCATTTATAAATTATAGCTATCAGTTCTTTTTGAAATGGTTTATCCTGAAAAAGAGCAACAATAATATTTGGTGAATAAGCCGAGGGAAAATCTGGAAGTAAACTACGTAAAAAATTCCTAATTTGTAAATATCTAAAAAAGTGTACATTAGATAGGTCATATTTATCCACTAATTGAGTGAAAGACATTACACTATTGCCCATAAACAAATCTAAAAAAGTAACTATTCCTTTGGTTTTCCAAATTGAAAAGGTCTGATCGGAAATTGATGGTTTTAAAAAATAATTGAGATGGATTTTACTAGAAAGAACAAAATTATTAAAGTCAAAGGATCTACAAAACTGAAACCAAATTCTTAATGTATGTTTAATAATAGGATTAAGGTTTTGGCTACCAATCTTAGAAAACAAAAAAGTAAGCAGAGCTCCCAGTAAAGAGGCCAAAGAATAGCCCTTCACTGAGTTTTTCTCCAAATCCACCCATAAGGGACAGTCATGTATATCTGAAAAATGAATCCAAAAAGTGATATAATGAATATTAATTGCCCAGTAATACATTCTAAAATTTTGGCAAAGCCATACCACCATACTTTTTAAATTTCTGCAGTAAAGGTTTACTCAATCTAGGATTTTATTATTCCAAATGAAGATAAAATTTTAGAGTCTATTATATCAAAAAACAGTTTAGGAACAAAAGAGGGGATTGCTTGGAATACATATAGAAACTTTGGTAACACTATCATTTTAATAGCATTAATACGACCAATTAATGATAATGTCATAGGAGACCATTTAGATATTGCTTGTTGCGTGTACTCAATTAATGGAAGAAAGTTATATTTATACAGGTTGTTTAAATTTTTGGTAATTTTAGTACCAAGATAAGTGAAGTTATTTTTAGCAGTACTAAAAAGAATTTGGTCATATTGATCCAAATTTTTGTTAATAGGAAATAACTCACTTTTGTGCAAATTTAATTTATATTCAGAAAAACTACTAAATTCAGAAAATATAGGTAACATAGCAGGAATAGATTTCTTAGGATCTGAAATATAAACTAACAAGTCATCTGCATACAACAAAACCTTATGCACTTTATCTTCTCTCTTAATACCTTGAACCTGATTGGAGTCCCGAAGAGCAATAGCAAGAGGTTCTAAAGCCAGGTTGAAAAACAATGGACTAAGAGGACAACCATGCCGGGTACCCCTATATAACTTAAAATAAGGTGTTAGTTTATAACTGCCGCCTTAGGGGCTTGATAAATCAGCTTAATCCACGAAATAAAACCCAGACCAAAATTAAATCCTTCTAAAACCTCAAATAAATAGGGCCATTCTACCCTATCAAAGGCTTTCTCTGCGTTGACTCAAGGGAAGCAATATATTCAGATTCTTTAGATGGAGAAGAATGAATGATGTTCAATAATCTCTGAATGTTAAAATATGAGTACCTATTCTTAATAAAGCCAGTTTTATCCTTAGAAATAACCTTGGGTAAACCATTCTCAAGCCTGTTAGCCAAAATCTTAGAAAGAATTTTAGAATCCACATTTAATAAGGAAATTGGTCTGTAAGAGGAACATTCAGATAAATCTTTTACTTTTTTGGGAATTAATGAAACTGATGCCTCATAAAAAGTTTTTGGGAGGGTCCTAGAGGATATAGAATCAGTGAAAATTTGGCATATGAGGTGTAATTATATCCATAAACTTTTTAAAAATTCTACCATAAATCCATCCAGTCCCAGAGCTTTACCTGACTGAAAAGAAGATATAACTCTTGCTATTTCTTCTCAATTAATGGGTGCATCTAAAGTTTTCATATCTTGGGTAGAGATTTGGGGTACATTCAATCTTAGCAGAAATTCATTCACAAAAGTAGGGTTGTCTGGAAAATCAGATTTATAAAGATTAGAGTAAAAGTCCAAAAAATCCTTATTAATTTCCTGAGAATCTGATGTTTCAGTTCTGTCAGACCTTCGTATTTTCAAAATCTGTCTTCTAGCCATAGTTGCTTTGAGTTGAGCAGCCAACAATTTACCTGACTTAACTCCATGTAAATAAAATTGACTTTTCGATTTCAAAAGTTGCTTTTCAATGGGATAAGTCAATAGCAAGTCATGCTGTGTTTGAAGTTTCACCTTTTCCTTATATAAATCTTCAGTAGATGATACTGAATAAACTTTATCTCTTTCTTTAATCCTGTTAGTAATCACTAAAAGCTCTGCTTTGGTTTTCCTTCTTAAAGCTGCTGAATATGAAATTATCTGTCCCCTAAGAAAAGATTTCATCGTATCCCAAATAACCAAATTTGACATACCCTCAGTTGTATTTCATTCAAAAAATAAAGAGATTTGCTCTTTTATAAAACTTACAAATGATGAATCATGAAGCAATGCAGCATTAAATCTCCACTGAGCTGCATTCCATGTGTTATCAGAAAGCTCCAGTGTAAGTCTCATGGGCGCATGATCTGACAGTGCAATAGTGTCATACGCACAATCAGCAACAAAAGACACCAATTGCGTACCTAACAAAAATAATCAATTGTGTATTTATAATGTACATGTGAAAAAAAGAAAAGCCCTTGTCTTTAGGATGAAGAAATCTCCAAATATCCAACAAACCGTATTGTAGTAAAAAGGAATTAATACAGGATGCAGCCTTTTTAGGAAGGCACGGATTGGTTGATGACCTATCAATCGAGGGATTGAGACAGCAGTTAAAATCACCGCCCATAATCAACTTATATTTATTTAAATTCGGCAGCAGAAATAACTGCTTAAAAAATTGAGGGCAATCTACGTTAGGTGCATACACACACACCAGTGCCACCTTTTGACCACATAACAAGCCAGTAACAATTAAGTATCTTCCAATTGATCTTCCAAATGTACGAAAGAGACTTTAAAATTAGTAAAAATAGACACCCCTCTATTTTTTTGTTATTGATGAAGAGTGAAACTGAGAGCCCTCCAAAATTTAAAAAAAGCGGTTTTCATCTTCCCTACGGATGTGGGTCTCTTGTGCAAAAATAATATCGGCTTGAAATGTTTTCAATTTCTTAAAGATCTTTCTATGCTTAATTGGTTGATTCAAGCCATTCAGGTTCCAGGAAATTATACTAATTTTATTAACATCCATATTGAGACTTTAAGGATTTATAAAAATGAATTAGTGTGCCGATACAAACCAAACCTGCAGGGAAGTACAAATTATGGATTCGATCAGACAGGAAAAAAAAAACATGATTGACAGGAAAACCTCTCAGGACTGTCCAGTCGAAAAAACCTAAACTAATAGCCCCACCCCTCTTCCCCCCCAGATAAAAAAAATCCGATAAGCGGACAGCACGTTAAACTAAACACCCTAATCCCTTTGTCTCTAAAAGGCAGACTTTAAAAAAAAGTTATATATTGACACCACTGACTAAAGACACAACATCAGATACATTAAAAAAATCAAGAAATTCCAAATATTATGATATTATGTCTAACAGAGGTTGCAACGTAGTTAACAGTGGCCATCTTAAATTTGTTTAATAAAAATTGATCATATATTCAAAAAAGAAATAACCAACCAAATAATATGATACGACTGATATTAAATTCTTACAGATCCTAAAAAAAGAAGAAAAAAAATAAAACCGCCAAACGATGTCTGGACCAACAAAGAACGTAAATTAAGCATTCAACGATTCAGCTGCAAATGACTCAGCTAAAGACTGAATTCAATATTATGTCTAATAAGATGTTAGAACATAATTAACAGTGGCCATCTTAAATTCATTTAATAAAAATTGATCATATATTCAGAAAATATAGATCCAAGCAAATAATATGTTACGACTTGTGTTAAATTCATACAAATCTTAAAGAAAGAAAAAAAATACAAGAGTCAAAGCAATGGCTATACAGACATAGAACATAGATTAAACTTTCAACGATTCAGCTACAAACAATTCTCAGCTAAGGATTAAATGTTGGAGTTGCTTGCAAAACAGGCATTGTTGGAGTTGCTTACATGTCAGTCTTAAATTCCTTGAGAAATTTCCAGGCCTCCTCTGGAGAATCAAGTCGTTTTGGACGTGTGTTAGGCATAAAAATTAACAAACGGGCAGGATAGCGCAGAGAGGGATGACAGTTTTCTTACAAGTTCAGCCATCACTTCCCGATATTTAATTCTTTCTGCATAAACCTCGGCGGCAAAATCTTCAACTATACGAAACTCAACTCCGTTGTAAATTAGCTTCCCCCACTTCTTGGCATCTCGAAGAATTGCTTCTTTAGTAGCAAAATAATGCAGACACAGAATCACTGCACGCAGTTTCACCTCAACTGAAGGCTTCAGAAGGGGAATTTGGTGAATATCTATTAATGGAGAAGTTTTGAGCATCTCACTAAAAAGTGAGTATAACATATTCTTAAGAAACTTTAATGGCTCACCAGTTTCCATATTTTCAGGCAAACCCAGTATACATAAATTTATCCTTCGACTTCTGCTTTCCGGATCGATCATTTTCTCCTTTATTCTTGATAATTCTGAAGAAATCTCAACAATTCTCTTTTCCATGGTAGAAAACTTTAACTCCTGTTCTTTAATCACTTGATGTATTGTCTCCTGTTGTCTTCCGATTTTATTGGTATTCATTTTAAGCGTTTGATATTGAGATTCCAGATTCCTCAAAAATTCCTGGATGGCAGAAACAGTTTTTTCAAGCTTTTCATTGACATTCATCAGTTTATCAATTTTAGAGTCCACCATTCCAATTTTGGTATTAGTATCTTGCATCAAAGAAAACATTCTTTCTGGAGTATAGGCTTCTTCTGTTTCCTTTGTTTCAGAAACAATTTTGCCACGTGTTAATTCCTTTCCAGTTCGGGTTCCAGCCATCGTAATTAAATTGTAAATCCTTCACTAAAAGCAGTGAATCTTCAAAGGTTAAACAAAAGTAGCAGTGGAAAGTAGGTTGTAAAAGGGAGGAGTAGAGCCAATAAGTGTCTTACTCCATGAGCTGCCCAGAAGAGACTCCCACGCTATCTACCTGTGATGATAAACCTGATTCAGATTTTCTCTGTGTGAAACATTTACACAATAAGACATAGGAGCAGAATTAGGGCATTTGGCGAAATGTGTCTGCTCCACCATTCAGTCATGGCTGATCCCTTTTGTTTCTCCTTCTCAACCCCATTTACCGCCTTCTCCCCATGACTTTTGATGCAATGTCCAATCAAAAATCTATCAACCTCCGCCTTAAGTACACCGAACGACCTGACTTCCACAGCTGCCTGTGGCAACACATTCCACAAATTCACCACCCTCTGGCTAAAGAAATTTCTCCGCATCTCTGTTATGAGCTGTGCCCTCTTGTCCCAGACTCCCCCATTATGGAAAACATCCTTTCCGCATCTACCATTTCTAGGCCTTTCAACATTCCAAAGGATTCAGTGACATTCCCCCTCATCCTTCTAAATACCAGCAAGTACAGGCCCAGAGCTGTCAAACGTTCCTTGTATTATAACTCTTTCATTCCTGGAATTGTCCTTGTGAACCTCCTCTGGACCCTCTCCAATGCCAGCACATCTTTTCTAAGATGAGCCCAAAACTGTTCACAATACTCAAGGTAAGGCCTCACCAGTGCCTTATAAAGCTTCAGCATCACATCCCTACTCTTGTATTCATTACCTCTTGAAATGAATCCTAACATTGCATTTGTCTTCCTCACCACCGACTCTACCAGCAAGTTAACCGTTAGGGTGTTCTGCACAAGGACTCCCAAGTTCCTTTACATCTGATTTTTGGATTATCTCCCTGTTTGGAAAATAATCTACACATTTATGTCTTCTACCAAAGTGCATGACCATGGATTTTCCAACATTATATTTCATTTGCCATTTTCTTGCCTGTTTTCCTAATCTGTCCAAGTCCTTCTGCAACCTACCTGTTTCCTCAACACTACCTGCCCTTGCACCAATTTTTGTATCATCTGTAAGCTTGGCAGCAAAGCCAACTATGCTATCATCTAAATCATTAATATACAGCATGAAAAGATGTGGTCCCAACACCAACCCCTGTGGAAAACCACTGGTCACTGGCAGCCAACCAGAAAATTATCCTTTTATCCCCACTCCTAACAATCAGCCAATGCTCTAACCATGCCAGTAATTTTCCTGTAATAGCATAGGCTCTTGACCTGGTAAGCAGCCTCATTTATGGCACCTTATCAAAGGACTTCTGAAAGTCCAAATATACAACATCCATTGCATCCCCTTTATCTATCCTAATTGTACTCTCCTCAAAGAATTCCAACAGGTTCATCAGGCAGAATTTTCCCTTAAGTCATCAGTCCATGGGACTTGTTTCCAAAATGCATCAGGCTTGTTTAGATTTTGACTGATGAAGTTAAAATAGAACTTTTTGGCCGCAATGAGCAAAGGTATGTTTGGAGAAAAAAAGGGTGCAGAATTTCATGAAAAGAACACCTCTCCAACTGTTAAGCATGGGAGTGGATTGATCATGCTTTGGGCTTGTGTTGCAGCCATTGGCACGGGGGACATTTCACTGGTAGAGGGAAGAATGAATTCAATTAAATACCAGCAAATTCTGGAAGCAAAAGTTACACTGTCTGTAAAAAAAAAACAAAACAAAACACCGAAGATGAAAAGAGGATGTCTTCTACAACAGGATAATGATCCTAAACACACCGCAAAATCCACAATGGACTACCTCAAGAGATGTAAACTGAAGATTTTGCCATGGTCCTCACAATCCCCTGACCTAAACATCATCGAGAATAGATCCCCATCCTCACCACGTTCTACAGAGGATGTATCGAGAGCATCCTGAGCAGCTGCGTCACTGCCTGGTTCGGGAATTGCACCGTCTTGGATCGCAAGACCCTGCAGCAGATAGTGAGGTCAGCTGAGAAGATCATCGGGGTCTCTCTTCCCGCTATTACAGACATTTACACCACACGCTGCACCGGCAAAGCTAACAGCATTATGAAGGACCCCACGCACCCCTCATACAAACTCTTCTCCCTCCCGCCATCTGGGAAAAGGTACCAAAGCATTCGGGCTCTCACGACCAGACTGTGCAGCAGTTTCTTCCCCCAAGCCATCAAACTCCTCAATACCCAGAGTCTAGACTGACATCTACATCATTTATTATTATATTGAAATTTGTCCTCTACTGTGCCTACTGTCTTGTTTATTATTTATTGTACTGCGCTGCACTGTTTTGTGCACTTTATGTAGTCCTATGTAGGTCTGTAGTCTAGTGTAGTTTTGTGTTGTTTCATGTAGCACCATGGTCCTGGAGGAACGTTTTGTTTTTACTGTGTATGGTACCAGCAGTTTATGGTCGAAATGACAATAAAGTGCATGCAAGACGGCCTAAGAATCTCACAGAATTAGAAGCCTTTTGCAAGGAGGAATGGGTGAAAATCTCCCAAACAAGAATTGAAAGACTCTTAGCTGGCTGCAGAAAGCGTTTACAAGCTGTGCTACTTGCCAAAGGGGGTGTTACTAAGTACTGACCATGCAGGGTGCCCAAACTTTTGCTTCAGGCCTTTTTCATTTTTTGTTATTTTGAAACTGTAAAAGATGGAAATAAAAAAGTATCTTGCTTAAAATATTAAAGAAATGTGTCATCTTTATCTTTATGCCTTTTGGAAATCAAGTCATCTTTTACTCAGCTATTCACAGCAGCAGAAATTTTGACCAGGGGTGCCCAAACTTTTGCATACCACTGTATACTTGAAAAAGCTTTTACTATCCACTTTGATATTGTTTGCTAACTTGCTTTCATATTTCATCCTTTCCCTCTTAATAATTCTTTTAGTTGCTTCCTGTAGGTTTTTAAAAGCTTCCCAATCCTCTCTATTCCCACTAATTTTTGCTTTGTTGTGTGCCCTCTCTTTTGCTTTTACATTAGTTGTGACTTACCTTGTCAACCATGGTTGTATTATTTTGCCATTTGAATTTTTTTTGTTTTTGGTATACATCTATCCTGTACCTTCCTCATTTTTCCCTGAAACTCGAGCCATTGCTGCTCTGCTGTCAACTCTGGCAACATCTCCTTCCAATTTAAAGGCAACACGAGTGGATTCACTACTGCGAAGCCTCTTCCAGTGATGCCTACACTGAAGAAGTTCAGATCTTCTCTCTGACGGGAGTTCAGCGAGAGCCTCTTTCTCTGCTCCCAACCTACTATTTCTTCGGCCCTGAAACTTTTGGACCACATGCTAACCCAGACCCGGTATTATAGTCACATATCCTTCCTTGGTGCGTGTCTCTGCAACCAAGTAACTCCAATTGGCTTCAGGATTCGTTTCCAAGCCTCCCGATTTGGACCTTCGGAGGATCACGCTCCTGATGAAGGGTTTTGGCCCGAAACGTCGTCACTACCTCCTCCCATAGATGCTGTCTGGCCTGCTGAGTTCTGCCAGCATTTTCTGTTTTTATTCCTTCCAATTTACTTTGGCCAACTCTTCTCTCATACCACTGTAATTTCCTATACTGCTGTGTCAGACTTTCTCCCTATCAAATTTCAAGTTGGACTCAATTATATTGTGATCACTGTCTCCTAAGGGTTCTATTACCTTAAGCTCACTTAGATGCCCATTAAAACCCCTCACTATAGCATTAAATCTTTAGTTTTAGGCACCCCTACCATGAGAAATGAATTCGGACTACCTGCCAGATCTATGCACATCTCACTTCTGTCATGTATTCCTCACTCCAGGGAAAATAGACCCAGTTCATTCAGTGCCTCCAATCCTTTCTGTACTGTTCTAGGTCATTCATATCACCCCCTAGTTCTTTCGGAACCTCGTACATAGGTGGGTGGCCAGTTATGTGCCTCGCTGATTGAATTGTTCTTGAATCTCTCTGTGAGAGTTATTCACGCTCCCAGGCAACTGGTTCTTAGGCGTTCTGTCCGTCCTGATTGCCTGCCTCTTTGAGACTGTACTGTTGGCATTCCTGGTGAACTTACATGGAGTTCATGCTACACCGGAATCACCAACTCTGGTGTCACAGATGGAGTTGCCACAGGGGCTATATTTGTAAATAGGTTCGGTTAAGAGCATAAGACAGGAGCAGAATTAGGCCATTCAGCCCATCGAGTCTGTTCTACCATTCCATCATGGCTGATCCCAGATCCCTCTCAACTCCACCCACCAGCGTTCTCGCCATATCCTTTGATGCCCTGACTGATTAGGAAATGACAACTTCCATCTTAAATATTCCCATAGACTTGGCCTCCATCAGAGTTAGTGGCAGAGCATTCCACAGATTCACTACTGTTTGGCTAAAAAAAACATTCCTTAACTCTGTTTGAAAAAGTTGCCCCACAATTTTGAGGATGTGTCTCTAGTTTGAGATTTCCCCATCATAGGAAACATCCTCTCTATATCTACCCTAACTAGTCCTTTCAACATAGGGTAAGATTCAACGAGATCTCCCTCCCCTGGCATTCTTCTAAATTCCAGGCTGTAGCTGCCAAATGCTCCTTCATTCTCGGAATCATCCTCGTGAACCTCCACTGGACTCTCTCCAATGACAACACATCCTTTCTGAGACATGGGGTCCAAAACAGTTGACAATTCTCCAAGTGCAGCCTGACTAGTGTCTTATAAAGGTTAAGCATTATCTCCTTGCTTTTTGTATTACTTGTATTTTGTATTATTGTGCTTATTCAGAAAGTCAGAAGGCATGGGATCTAGGGAAGTTTGGCCAGGTGGATTCAGAATTGGCTTGCCTGCAGAAAGCAGAGGGTCGTGGTGGAGGGAGTACATTCGGATTAGAAGGTAGTGGTATCCCACAAAGATCGGTTCTGGGACCTCTACTTTTAGTGATTTTATTAACAACCTGGATATGGGGGTAGAAGGGTGGATTGGCAAGTTTGCAGACGACACAAAGGTTGGTGGTGTTGTAAATAGTGTAGAGGATTGTCGAATACTGCAGAGAGACATTGATAGGATGCAGAAGTGGGCTGCGAAGTGGCAGATGGAGTTCAACCCGGAGAAGTGTGAGGTGATACACTTTGGAAGGACAAACTCCAAGGCAGAGTACAAAGTAAATGGCAGGATACTTGGTAGTGTGGAGGAGCAGATGGATCTGAGGGTACATGTCCACAGATCCCTGAAAGTTGCCTCACAGATAGATAGGGTAGTTAAGAAAACATATGGAGTGTTAGCTTTCATAAATCGAGGGATAGAGTTTAAGAGTCGCGATGTAGTGATGCAGCTCTATAAAACTAGTTAGGCCACACTTGGAGTGCTGTGTCCAGTTCTGGTCGCCTCACTATAGGAAGGATGTGGAAGCATTGGAAAGGGTACAGAGGAGATTTACCAGGATGCTGCCTGGTTTAGAGAGTATGGATTTTGATTAGAGATCAAGGGAGCTCGGGCTTTACTCTTTGGAGAGAAAGAGGATGAGAGGAGACATGATAGAGGTATACAAGATATTAAGAGGAATAGACAGAGTGGACAGCCAGCGCCTCTTCCCCAGGGCACCACTGCTCAATACAGGAGGACATGGCTTTAAGGTAAGGGGTGGGAAGTTCAAGGGGGATATTAGAGGAAGGTTTTTTACTCAGAGAGTGGTTGGTGCGTGGAATGCACTGCCTGAGTCAGTGGTGGAGACAGATACACTAGTGAAGTTTAAGAGACTACTAGACAGGTATATGGAGGAATTTAAGGTGGGGAGTTATGTGGGAGGCAGGGTTTAAGGGTCGGCACAACATTGTGGGCCAAAGGGCCTGTACTATGCTGTACTATTCTATGTTCTATGTATTCTATTTCCCTTGAAATAAATGTCAACATTACATTTGCCTTCTTGACCACAAACTCAACCTGTAAATTAACCTTCTAGGAGTCTGGCAGGAGGACTCCCAAGTCCCTCTGCACCTCCGATATTTCAGCCTTCTCCCCATTTAGATAATAGTCCTCACCATTGTTTCTTTTACCAAAATAAATTATCATACAATTCCCAACAATGTATTCCGTCTGCCACTTCTTTTGCCCATTGTTCCAATTTGTTTAAGTCCTGCTGCACACCCATTGCTTCCTCAGCACTACCCCTCCACCTGTCTTCGTACTGTTATGACCTCAGCCCCCTCCTTTGTGAGAATCGCAAGAGCCCTAGTCAAGGGGGGGTCAAATGACCCAAGAGGGAGAGAGACGTGCTGAAGACCACGTTCCCCCGGGAAGCAGAATAAAGCGACTCTTTGACTATTGTCTCATGAAGACCAGGTGTAAAGCCCTCGGGCAAAGTGGGCTGGTTGAGAGAGAGATTGACACCGGCGATCCCGTGAGGAAGTATAAAGGAGGGTCTGGGGGGGGAGGACCCCCTCAGACGCACCAGAAGACACGCTAGAGATCCTGTGACAGCGTTTTGATAGCAACAGCCTGTGGTGGGGTTCGTGTGCGTCTTTTCCTTGCCTGGGATTGGCGACCCCACAACGGAAGAACGGCTTAGCTACAGGGGAGGCCACCGATGAGCGTTCATTCCCCCAACGAGGCTCCGACAAACCGAACTCCTCCAGGTTGGAAAACCACGGGTAACTGTTTCATCCCATCTCTTTCTCTCTTTCTAACAAAAGTGCACCAACGCGACACCACAACGACGGCAGCTGGTGGAACTGCAGTGACCGCAAAAGACTTTTAGATATCCAGCAAACAATATATATCTACATTACCCCTAGACAACGATAGAGCTTATTTCTGATTGATTATTACTATACCTGTGCTTTAGATTGAGTTGTGACGACGTATATGATCTGAATGTTTTGTATTAACCATACATTTGTGCCCCTTTATAAATAAAAACTTTTGGAAATAGTAGCATCAGGCTTCAGCGGACCCATCTATCTTTGCTGGTAAATTACCTGGTTACTGGGGAACGTAACAGTACCATCTGCAAACTTTGCCACAAAGCCATCAGTTCCATTATTCAAATCGTTGACAAACATTGTGAAAAGTAGCGGTCCCAATTCTGACCCTTGAAGAACACCGATAATCACTGGCAACCAACCAGAAACAGCCCCTTTTATTCCCACTCACTGCCTCCTGCCTGTCAGCCATTCCATTATCCATGCCTGTATCTTTCCTGTAATACCATAGAATTTTATCTTGTTAAGCAGTCTCGTGTGTGGCGCCTTATCAAATTCCTTCTGCTAATTCAAATAAATGACATCCACTGCCTCTCCTTTGTCCACCCTGTTTGTTCTTTTCTCGAAGAAATCTAACAGATTTGCCAGCCAAGATTTCCCTTCACAGAAACCGTGCTAACTTTGACTTATTATTTGTCTCCAAGTACCCAGAAACCTCACCCTTAGTAATAGACTCCCAACACTTACCCAAACACTGAGGTTGGGCAAACTGGCCTACAATTCCCTTTCTTTTGCCCCTCTCCCTTCTTAGAGAGTGGAGTGACATTTGCAATCTTCCAGTCCTCTGGGACCGTGCCAGAATCATGTGATTCTTGAAAGATCTTGACCAATACATCCATTATCTCTTCAGCAACTCTCTCAGGACTCTGGGATGTAGTCCTTCTGGTCCAGGCGACTTATCCACCACAAGGGTTTTGAGTTTGCCTAACATTTTTTTCTTTGTAATAGCAATAGCACTCACTCCTGCTCCCTGACACTCACAAATCTCTGGCACACTGCTGGTGTCTTCCACAGTGAAGACAGATGCAAAGTATCCATTAGGTTCATCTGCCATTTCTTTGACCCCCTATTACTACCTCAAACACATCATTTTCCAGTGGTCCAATATCAGCTCTCACATGCTTTTTACTCTTTACATAACTGAAAATATTGTAGTATCCTGCTTTATATTCGGCACAGCTTTGTGGGCCAAAGGGCCTGTATTGTGCTGTAGGTTTTCTATGTTTCTATATTATCGACTAATTTGCCCTCGTATTTCATCTTTTCCCTTCTTATAGTTCTTTTAGTTGGCTTTTGTTGGATTTTAAAAGCTTCCCAATCATCCAACTTTCCACTCACTTCTGCTACCTTATATGCCCTTTCCTTGACTTTTATGCAGTCCTTAACTTCCTTCGTCAGCTACAGTTGCCTACCTCTGCCATTTGGGATCTATTACTTCTGTAGGACATATCTATCCTATGCCTTGTGAGCTATTCCCAGAAACTTCAGCCACCTCTCCTCTGTCATCATCCCAGCCAATAACCCCCTCCAGTCCACTTAGGCAAGCTCCTGTTTCATGCCTCTGTAATGCCCTTTATTCCATTGCAGTACTGATACATGTGAGTTATGCTTTTCCCTCTCAAATTGTAGTATAAATTCAATCACATTATGATCACTACCTCCAAAGGGTTCTTTTACATTAAACTCACTTATAAGATCTGGGCTATTATATAACACCCAATCTAAGATGGCCTTTCTCTGAGTAGGCTCAAGCACAAGCAAAAAAAAAGCTATTTTGTAGGCATTCTACAAATTCCCTCTCTTGCGATCCAACACCAACCTGATTTTCCCAATCTCCTTGAACATTGAAGTCCCCCATTACAATTGTATCATTACCCTTATTACATGCCTTTTCCTGCTCCCTTTGCAATCTCAACCCCACAACTTGGCTACTATTTGGACGCTTCTTTATATTCTCATAATAGTTCTTTTCAACCCTCACAGTTTCTTAACTCCATCTACAAAAATGCAACATTCTCTGACCCAATGTCACCAGTTTCTAAAGATGTAATTCCATCTCTTACTAACAGAACCATACCACTGCCCATGCCTTCTTGCCTGTCTTTTTGGTACAAAGTTTATCCTTTGATGTTAAGCTCTCAACTATGGCCTTCTTTCAGCCACAACTCAATGATGCCCACAATCTCATACTGACCAATATCTAATTGCGCCAGGAGTTTGTCCACCTTATTCCAAATGCTATGTGCAGTTTAAATACAGCACTTTCAGTTCTGCATTCTTCACCCTTTTGAGATTTGCCTCTGTGGTACAATTTAACTCTTTTCTCTGTCTGCATTTGTACCCAATCATTGGCTTGTCCTTCCTTGCATTTTTCATCCAGCATCTACTTATGAACGTGCTGGCTCATCCTCAGCTCTATCGTACTAGTTCGCATCTCCCATATTAGTTTAAACCACTCCCAGCAGCTCCAGTAAACCTGCCTGTTAGAATATTGATCCCTTTTCACAAAAGGCAAGGAGGTCCCGGACTAGTTAAAGGGTAAAGATCCCTCTACACACATGGTCTCAGACTGCTGTGACAGAGAAATTCAGTCAGGGATGAGAGCCCAGAAGCTGAAGTTTGTCTGAAGTTTTACAGGCGGCCGAATGGGGGTGTGCATTGAACCTGATCATGTGGTGTATGAAGTTATACGAGTAGCTGGAATAGGGATGTGTACAGGTAGCTGGAGTGGAGATGGGTATTCAGAATCAGAAACAGGTTTATTACCACCAGTATGTGATGTAAAATTTGTTAACTTAGCAGCAGAAGTTTAATGTGATATATATAATATAGAAGAAAAAAACCAAAATAAAATAATAAACCTCATAGTTCCCACACCCCGCACTTCCCGTTTCTACCTCCTACCCAAGATCCACAAACCTGCCTGTCCAGGTAGACCTATTGTCTCAGCTTGCTCCTGCCCCACTGAACTCATTTCTACATACCTTGACACTGTCTTATCCCCCCTTGTTCAATCTCTTCCCACCTATGTTCGTGACACTTCTCATGCTTTGAATTTTTTCAATGATTTTAAGTTCCCTGGCCCCCTCCGTCTTATTTTCACCATGGACGTCCAGTCCCTATATACCTCCATCCCCCACCAAGATGGTCTCAAAGCTCTTCGATTTTTTTTGGATTCCAGACCTAACCAAATCCTCTCTAACACCACTCTCCTCTGTCTAGCGGAATTAGTTCTTACTCTCAATAATTTCTCCTTTGGCTCCTCCCACTTCCTCCAAATCAAGGGTGTAGCCATGGGCACCCGTATGGGTCCCAGTTATGCCTGCCTTTTTGTTGGCTTTGTGGAACAGTCCATGTTCCAAGTCTATACAGGTATCCATCCCCTCTTTTCCTTCGCTACATCGACGACTGCATTGGCGTTGCCTCTTGCACGCGTGCTGAGCTCGTCGACTTCATTAACTTTGCCTCCAACTTTCACCCTGCCCTCAAATTTACCTGGTCCATTTCCGACACCTCCCTCCCCTTTCTTGATCTTTCTGTCTCCATCTCTGGAGACGGCCTATCTACTGATATCTACTATAAGCCTACAGACTCTCACAGCTACCTGGACTATTCCTCTTCCCACCCTGTCTCTTGCAAAAAGGCTATCCCCTTCTCACAATTCCTCTGTCTCCACCGCATCTGCTCTCAGGATGAGGCTTTTCTTTCCAGGATGAAGGAGATGTCTTCCTTTTTCAAACAAAGGGGCTTCCCTTTGTCCACCATCAACTCTGCTCTCAAATGCATTTCTCCCATTTCCCGCACATCTGCCCTTACCCCATCCACCCGCCACCCCACTCGGGATAGGGTTCCCCTTGCCCTTACCTACCACCCCACCAGCCTCCAGGTCCAACATATAATTCTCCGTAACTTCTGCCACCTCCAACGGGATCCCACTACCAAACACATTTTTCCCTCCCCTCTCTTTCTGCTTTCCGCAGGGATCACTCCCTACGCGACTCCCTTGTCCACTCGTTCCCCCCATCCCTTCCCACCAATCTCCCTCCTGGCACTTACCCTTGTAAACGGAACAAGTGCTACACCTGCCCTTACACTTCCTCCCTCACCACCATTCAGGGCCCCAGACAGTCCTTTCAGGTGAGGCGACACTTTACCTGTGAGTCGGCTGGTGTGGTATACTGCGTCCGGTGCTCCCGGTGTGGCCTTTTACATATTGGTGAGACCCGACGCAGACCAGGAGACCGTTTCGCGGAACACCTACGCTCGGTCCGCCAGAAAAAGCAGGATCTCCCAGTGGCCACACATTTTAATTCCACGTCCCATTCCCATTCTGATATGTCTATCCATGGCCTCCTCTATTGTCAAAATGAATCCAAACTCAGGTTGGAGGAACAACACCTTATATACCGGTTGGGTAGCCTCCAACCTGATGGCATGAACATTGACTTCTCTAACTTCCGTTAATGCCCCTCCTCCCCTTCTTACCCCATCCCTGACATATTTAGTTGTTTGCCTGTTCTCCATCTCCCTCTGGTGCTCCCCCTTCCTCCCACTCCTTTCTTTCTCCTGAGGCCTCCCGTCCCATGATCCTTTCCCTTCTCCAGCTCTGTATCACTTTCGCCAATCACCTTTCCAGCTCTTAGCTTCATCCCACCCCCTCCAGTCTTCTCCTATCATTTTCCATTTCCCCCTCCCCCCACTACTTTCAAATCTCTTACTATCTTTCCTTTCCATTAGTCCTGACGAAGGGTCTCGGCCCGAAACGTCGACAGTGCTTCTCACTATAGATGCTGCCTAGCCTGCTGTGTTCTACCAGCATTTTGTGTGTGTTGTTGTTAATAAATAAGTCACTCAATTACAGTATGCGTATATGAATAGATTAAAAATCATGTCAAAAACAAATAATATATATTAAAAAAGTGAGATAGTGTCCAAGGGTTCAATGTCCATTTAGGAATCCTATGGCAGAGGGAAAGAAACTGTTCTTGAATTGCTGAGTGTATGCCTTAAGGCTTCTGTAGCTCCTAACTGATTGGAACAGTGTGAAAAGGGCGTGCCCTGGGTGCTGGAGGTCCTTAATAATGGATGCTGCCTTTCTAAGACACTGCTTCTTGAAGATGTCCTGGGTACTTTGTAGGCTAGTACCCAAGATTGAGCAAACTAAATTTACAACCTCTGCAGCTTCTTTCGGTCCTGTGTAGTAGCCCTTCCATACTAGACAATGATGCAGCCTGTCAGAATGCTCTCCACGGTACATCTATAGAAGTTTTTGAGTGTATTTGTTGGCATACCAAATCTCTTTAAACCTCTAATGAAGTAAAGCTGCTGTCTTGCCTTCTTTATAACTGCATCAATATGTTGGGACCAGGTTAGGTCCTCAGAGATCTTGACACCCAGGAACTTGAAACTGCTCGCTCTCTCCACTTCTGATCTCTCTATGAGGATTGGTATGTGTTCCTCCATCTTACCCTTCCTGTAGTCCACAATCAGCTCTTTTGTCTTACTGATGTTGAGTGCCAGGTTGTTGTTGCGACACCACTTCACTAGTTGACATATCTTGTTCCTGTATGCTCTCTTGTCACCACCTGAGGTTCTACCAGCAATGGTTGTATCATCAGCAAATTTATAGATAGTATTTGAGCTATGCCTAGCCACACAGAGTAGAGCAGTGGACTAAGCACACCCCCCCCCCCCCCCCCGAGGTGCACCAGTGTTATTCGTCAGTGAGGACGGGATGTTATCACCAGTCCACACAGATAGTGGTCTTACAGTTAGAAATCAAGGATCCAATTGCAGAGGAAGGTACAGAGGCCCAGGTTCTGTAACTTCTCAATCAGGGTTGTGGGAATGATGGTATTAAATGCTGAACTATAGTTGATGAACAGCATCCTGACATAGGTGTTTGTGTTGTCCAGGTGGTCTAAAGCCGTGTGGAGAGCCATTGAGATTGCATCTGCCGTTGACCTATTGTGGTGATAGGCAAAATGCAATGGGTCCAGGTCCTTGCTGAGGCAGGAGTTCAGTTTAGTTATGACCAACCTCTCAAAGTATTTCATCATTGTCAATGTAAGTGCTACTGGATGATAGACATTAAGGCAGCTCACATTATTTTTCTTATGCACTGGTATAATTGTTGCTTTTTTGAAGCAAGTGGGAACTTCTTCAGTTATCAGTGAGAGGTTGAAAATTTCCTTGAATACTTTTGCTAGTTGGTTGGCAGAGGTTTTTAGAGCCTTACCAGGTACTCCATTGGGACCTTCCACCTTGAGAGGGTTCACTCTCTTTAGAGACAGCCTAACGTCGACTTCTGAGACAGAGATCACAGGGTCATCAGGTACAACAGGGATCTTCACAATGGTAGTTGTGTTCTCCCTTTCAATAGAAGGCATTGAGTTCATCTGGTAGTGAAGTATCACTGCAATATATGCTACCAGTGTCGCCTCCAACCTCATTTGAAATTGTCTCTTCGCCCCTGAAATAGCCCTCTGCAAATCATATCTGGTTTTCTGGTACAGGCCTGGGTCGCCAGACTTGAAAGCCACAGATCTAGCCTTCAGCAGACGACGTACCTCCTGGTTCATCCACGGCTTTTGGTTTGGGGATGTACGGTAAATCTTTGTAGGCACACACTCATCCACACAGGTTTTAATGAAGTCGGTATCAACTGCAGCATACTCATCCAGGTTCGAAGATGAATCCCTGAATACAATCCAGTCCACCGATTCAGAGCAATGCTGTAGGTGCTCCTGTGCTTCCCTTGTCCATACCTTCTTGGTCCTCACTACTGGTGCTGCAGTCTTCAGTCTCTGCCTATACCTGGGGAGTAGAAATACAGCCAGGTGATCAGCCTTCCCGAAGTGAGGGCGTGGAATAGCACGGTAGGCATTCTCGATGGTGGTGTAGCAATGGTCCAGTGTGTTGGTTCCTCTGGTATTGCAAGTGATCTGTTGATGGTAATTGCTTAGTGATTTTTTTTTCAGACTCCCCTGGTTAAAATCACCTAAAACAATGATGAAGGCATTAGGATGTGCTGTTTCATGCATGTTGGTCCCATTGCTTAGATCATCTAAAGCCTGATTGACATTGGCCTGAGGTAGAATATATACAGCTACCCTGGAGAACTCCCGTGGTAGGTAAAAAGGAAGGCATTTAACTGCAAGATATTTCAGGTCTGGTGAGCAGAATTGGGACAGCACTGATATATTTGTGCACCAAGAAGAGTTGATCATGAGGCATACTCCTTCCTCTCTGCTTTTGAGAGACTCTATAGATCTATCCTGACGGTGTATAGTAAACTTGTCAGTCTGGATCGCTGCATCCTGGTTAACCAGGATTCCGTGAAACAATGAACACACATAGTCCTTTGAACCTGACTGATTAAATAATGCATGCACTTTCTATTTCTCAGATGCAAGATTGGGGAGAGGAGGCTGATTGTACAGAGCCACGGAGGCAGGTATGAGATAGGGGAGAGGAGGCTGATTGTACAGTGCCAAGGAGGCAGGTACAAGAGCACTTCTGTACTGTAAGGATCATTAAGTTTATAACATAGAAACAGCCCGTCAGACCATCATCTTTGTGCTGACCTTTGTACTTCACTATACTTATCCAGTTTGACCCTATGAGGTCAGTGGCCTTCTATGTCTTGGTTATTCAAGTGCCTGTCCGAATGCCTCATTGATGTTGTAATATTTCTACTATCAGCCTGTCCTCTGGTGGAACATTCCAGACATCAGATCTGATCCTTCTGCACTTTGTAGCCATCTCCAGCTCAGGGTGAAAAGTTTCTTTCCATCTGCTCTACCTCTTCTTATGATTTTATATATTTCTATCAGGTCATGGCTCCAACTCCATCACTCCAGGAAAAACAATCTCAGCTTGTAGACCAGGTACAGGTCGCAGTCTGGAAAGAGTGACTGACCGAGCGAGGAGTGCGATAGGGTGCGTGCCCGCCCCACCCCCTTGTAGGATCTATCGGGCAACAAAAAGTTTGTCTCGAGGGATGACTTTCAGTAGATCGCAGTGAGATAGCTGCTCTACTACTTACGAAACCCTGAGCCCGAATTAGATCGTCTGCAATTATTTTAGCACTGGGTTCCCCACGAACATTCGGTGTGCTAAACAGGTTCAGAGGCGGCGCCCATCTGTCCATGCTCCAGGCCAGTAGCAAAGGCCCTTCTCTCCGGCCGCGCGAGGCCAACCAGTGATCCCTGGCACGAGGGTATCGTAATGACCTCGTGTGCGTTCAAGTTCAACAGTGGGCGTGACAGGGAATGAGGAAATGTGCAGCTGATTCATATCGTTTCATATCGACAAATTATATCATTTCCTTGTGGCCTGGTAGTACATGCTTTGCAGCCCGGTGGTTGAGGACCACTGCACTACCACCACCCTCTGTCTCCTACAGCCATGGCAATTTAGGATTCAATTTTTTAGGATCCCATGTACTTTATTGTCCTTAACTAACCTATTGCAGGGTTGTGTCAAAGGCCTACCAAAAATCAAAGCAGACAACATCTATGGCTCTGCCTCCATCGATCTTTTCAAATAAATCTACAAAAATTCTCATTGTTAAGCCAGGATTGCTATGCTGACTAAGGTTGGCACAAAGTCATGGTCTGAAGGGCTTGTATTGTGCTGTACTGTTCTATTTTCTATCTCCAATCAGTTCCTTCCTCTGTTAGATTTTATTTTCTGATAATGTCAATACCATGGATCTAAAGCTCAGAGCTTTTAGTTTCATGGATTATCACTGCTGCCCATCTTGAGTAAAAGAACAATGTCCAGTCTTCTGGTACCTGTGGTCAATGAAGACTTTAAAAGATCAGTCTGAGCCCCAGAAATCTTCTCCCTTGCATAGTATAGTGCTGCAGAAGAAAGTGGTGCAAGAGGAGTGTATACAACTGTGCAGAGAAAAGATTTTTGGGATGTGCTACGGAAAGGTTTGTGGATTACAGTGTTGTGTCAGTTAGATTTCTGGATACAGGGCTTCTGTGATGGAGCTTTGGGGGTATGTGTTGTTGAGTTGTGATCTTAGGTGAGATGCTGCATGTGCGGTGTGGTGGAGAGCGGTGCAGTGGAGCAGTGTTATTTCAGGGGTACAATGTTGCTTCATTTTGCTTTGAATATCGAGGGGGTTTTTCTGTGGCAGTGGAGGTTATGTCTGGGATATGGGGGTGACATGGGAGTTATTTCTGGGGTATGGGTGCTGTGGGGTTATTTCAGGGATGGGAATGCAGTGGGGCGATTTCTGGTCCGCGGGGAGGAGGTGAGGGCTGTTTCTAGGGTACAGCGGTGCAGTGGGGGCTATTTCTGGGGTTCATGGCTGTAGGAAGGGCTAGTTTGTGGTACGTGGGCATGGAGGGTTTATTCTGGGGTATGGGGTGCGGTGGGAGCTATTTCTGTGATACAGGGGTGTAATGGGGACTATTTCTGGGGTACAGGGGTGCAGTGGGGGTTACCTCTGGGGTGCGGGGATGCTGTGGGGATTATTTTTGGGGTTTGGGTGTGGTGGAAGGTATTTCTGGAGTACAGTGGGGGTTATTTTTGGGGTATGGGCTGCAGTGGGGGTTATTTATATGGCGTAGTGAGGTTGCTAAAATGATTGAGGTTTGTCACACTGTCATTTGAAGCCTCATCTACAGGTGAGGTGTCTCTGGGATTCGGTGAAGAAAGCCACCTTTATCCTGGGATCTGGACTCTTTGTGTTTGCATCATTTCGGAATTCACTGACTTGGTAAGTTAACAGTGTGATAAGATCATATGTCCGTAAAGCATAGGAGCAGAATAGGCCATTCAGCCCATCGAGTCTGATCCACCACTCCATCATGGCTGATCCCTGATTCCACTCAACCCCATACATCTGCCTTCTCGCCATAATCTTTGATGTCCTGACCGATTAGGAAATGATCAGCTTCCACCTTAAATATACAAATGTGGTCTGGCTAGTATCTTATAAAGCCTCAGCATTATCTCCTTGCTTTTATGTTCTATTTCCCTTGAAATAAATGGCAACATTGCATTTTCCTCCTTTTACCACAGACTCAACATGTAAATTAACCATCTGGGAGTCTTGCACATTAGGGTTATCAATTTCAATTTCCAATTTTCATTTTCCAATTTCCAATTTCAATTTTCAATTTCAATATCAATTTCCAACCGCATCCTATTACTGCAATTTTTGGTTTACCAATGGTGGATAATAGTCGTTTACCCTCTTCATCTCGACGAATGATTGCATTTGTTACATTAATGGCTAGAAGATCTATTTTATTGAATTGGAAAGAAATTAATCCTCCAACTATATTTCAGTGGTTTTCTCAAACTATTTCTTGTTAGAGCTTAGAAAAAATTAGAAGTGTTGTTTTTGATCCTTCAGTTAAATTTGAAGAAACCTGGAGACCATTTATTCAACATTTCCATATGAGTTAAATTGTCTTTTCCTAAACCTCACTTTTATTATCCTTAATTATTTGGATGGAGGTTCAGAGTTATTGGCACTACTGTATATATCTAACATTATGCAATGGCCCATGTTGGTTAGTGTTTTTTTTTCTTCTTTTTTTTGGGTTTTTTTTTCTTTTGTTTATAAATACTATGAGTTTGGGAGGCTATATATTGATTATTATATATTTGAATGTCTACTTAAACTATCAACTATGTACTCTCAAACACTTTGTATTCATGTTTCATTTATGTTTGCTTAAAAATTAATAAAAAGATTTAAAAAGAAAGAATGTTTCCCATGGTGGAAGAGTCTAGGACAAGAGGGCACAGACTCAGGATAGAGGGGCATCCATTAAAAACAGAGATGTGGGAAAAATTTCTTTAGCCAAAGGGTGGTGAATTTCTGGAATTTATTACCACAGGCAGTTGTGGAGGCCAGGTTGTTCAGTTAAGGCAGAGCTTGATAGGTTCTTCATTGGACACAGCATCAAAGGTTATGGGGAGAAGTCTGGGGAGTGTAAAATCGGCTGAGGAGGGTAAAATCGATCAGCCATTATTGAATGGTGGAGCAGACTCGATGAACCAAATAAGACCATAAGACATAGGAGCAGAATTAGGCCATTTGGCCTAATGACCTAATTCTGGTCTTACATCTTATGGTCAAAGGGCTTCTTTCTATGCTGTCCCACTCATTCTGAACTGGAAATGTTCATCCTATCTGCAGGCATTTGCAACAATTCTGGGGAGCATCCGGGGATTTCTGGCAGTCACAGTGGGGAAAAGCATACAACTTCTTCCAAGGCAATGAATGGGTTCTCTTCGTTCTCGGTGAGTACAGCTGACCTGTGATTTAGAGTAGATGTATACCTCGGTTTGGAGATATGGGAGAGTTGGACGTTGTACAGGGTTTGGTAAAGCCCATTGTTTCTGGGTTTTGGTGTGCATTTTTTGTTTGGGGTGCATTTCAAGTTTCCAGAGGAGGTAGTGATGTTAGTTACGGTTTCCAAAGTTAAGTTTGTTGAGCCAGGTGTATGAGGAAACAATTCTTCATTTAATTCAGGAATCTCTGGTTCCTTTGACTGTGATAAAAATAAGAAGTTTAATAGAAAACTGAAAATTCCATTGTGGCTGTAAAGAGTAAAAGTATGCTGGAGGAAAGGAACAGAAAGGGGAGTAAGGTGATTAGATGTTGGGCTTGGGTTTGAATTCTTTCAGTTGGAGGAAGGGAAGATTGACAGTCACACATAGGAGGTAGTCACTCAAACATCCTGCTTGTTATTTTCCCATTTGAAGAATTATCTGGTTGTTCACTCCCATGCTCTTTTCCTACAGCCCACTATTTTCTAAGTTACTCTTCAATCTAATTTAATTCCTATATGCCCTACATCACAACAATTTCAAGAGTGTCTCATCTGGTTACCAACCCTTCTGGCTGAAACTATTTCTTCTGTCTTTATCTCTCCTGGTTCTATATAATATGAATAAACACTATGCCCAGGAATGGAAAAGGCAACATGAAGTGATGGATACACCTAGTCACAGGCTAAGTTCTTCCCACCACAGTGCACCATCATAATAAAGCAGCATCCATCATCAAGGCCACCCACAGTCCAGGCCATGCTCTCTTCTCACTACAACCATCAGGCAGGAGATACAGAGATGCGGAGCCTTAGGACCCACACCACCAGTTTCAGGAACAGTTATTACCTCTCAACCATTAACCTCCTGAACCAGCTTGGATAACTGCACTCACCATATCTCTGAACTCACTCCTCAGCTGACTCACTTTCAAGGACTCTTTACAACTCATGTTGTCTATTATTTTTATTTGCACTGTATATCTTTTTTTGCACGTTGATTGTTTGTTAGGCTTTTTATGTATAATTTTACATAAATTATATTGATTGTATTTTGTTGTTTTCCTGTAAATGCCTGCAAAAAATAATCCCAAGGTAGTATGTGTAGTAACGGTACCCTGTATGAGTTAGTAAAAAAAGCTTGGCAAACTGAAAGGTCTTAAAGTGGATAAGACACTTGGACCAAATGGACCACATCCAGTAGTCTTGAAAGAGGTTGCTGAATAGATAATGGATGCATTAGTCATGATCTTTCAGGAATGACTTGATTCTGGCATGGTCTTGGAGCACTGGAAAATTGCAAACGTCACTACACTCTTTAAGAAGGGAGGAAGTCAAAAAGGAGGAAGTTATAGGCCAGATAACTTAACCTCAGTGGTAGGGAAAGTGTTGGGAGTCCATTATTAAGGATGAGGTTTCAGGATACTTGGAGATTAATGATAAGTCAAAGTCATCATGGTTTCTGTAAAGAGAAATCTTGCCTGAGAAATCTGTTAGAGTTCTTTGAGGAAGTAACAAGCAGGGTGGACAAAGGAGAGGCAGTGGATGTCATTTACCTGGATTTCCAGAAGGCATTTGATAAGATGCCACAAATGAGACTGCTTAACAAGATAAAATCCTATGGTGTTACAGGACATATACTGGCATGGATAGAGGAGTGGGTGAAAGGCAGGAGGCAGCAAGTGGGATAAAGAGGGCCTTTTCTGGTTGGTTTCCAGTCACAACCGTGGTGGGTCTTATCAGCAAGAACGATGAGTCAGCTTACAGAGAGGAGGTGCAGCAGCTAACGGACTGGTGCAGAGCCAACAACCCGTCTCTTAATGTGAACAAAACAAAAAAGAGATGGTTCTTGACTTCAGGAGGGCACGGAGCGACCACTCCCCGCTGAACATTAATGGCTCCTCGGTAGAGATCGTAAAGAGCACCAAATTTCTTGGTGTTCACCTGACGGAGAATCTCACCTGGTCTTCAACTCCAGCTCCATAGCAAAGAAAGCCCAGCAGTGTCTCTACTTTCTGTGAAGGCTGAGGAAAGTCCATTTCCCACCCCCCATCCTCATCACATTCTACAGGGGCTGTATTGAGAACATCCTGAGCAGCTGCATCAATGCCTGGTTTGGAAATTGTACCATCTCAGATCGCAAGACCCTGCAGCAGATGGTGAGGTCAGCTGAGAAGATCATTGGGGCCTCTCTTCCCGCCATCACGGACATTTACACTACATGCTGCATCTGCAAAGGAAACAGGATTATGAAGGACCCCATTCACCCCTCATACAATCTCTTCTCCCTCCTGTCGTCTGGGAAAAGGCTCCGAAGCATTCGGGCTCTCACGACCAGACTATGTAACAGTTTCTTCCCCCAAGCTATCAGACTCCTCAATACCCGAAGCCTGGACTGACTCCTTGCCCCATTGTCCTGTTTATTATTTATTGTAATGCCTGCACTGTTTTGTGCACTTTATGCAGTCCTGTGTAGGTCTGTAGTCCAGTGTAGCTTTCTCTGTGTTGTTTTTTCTACATAGTTCAGTCTAGTTTTTGTACTGTCATGTAACACCATGGTCCTGAAAAACGTTGTCTCGTTTTTACAATGTACTGTACCAGCAGTTATGGTCGAAATGACAATAAAAAGTGACTTGACTTGAAAGAATATTACTGATGCCTTCACAATCTCTTCTGCTACCTCTTTCAGAACCCTGAGGTGTAGTGTATCTGTAATGTAGGCCTGTAATGTGCTGTAGATTTCTATGTTCTGTGTTCTAACCTATGCCTTCTAGTTCGGGTCTCACCGAATCTCAGTGTATAGAGCCTACTTGCATTTATCCTGTCGATATCCTCATAATTTTGTATACTTCTATGAAATCTCCCCTCATTTTCCTACGCTTAAGGGAATAAAGTCATAACCTACTCAACCTTGATCAGCTGAGGGATTGAGTTCAAGAGCCGAGAGAAAATGTTACAGCTGTACAAGACCCTGGTCAGACACCACTCGGAGTTCTGTGCTCAGTTCTGGTTGCTTCACTACAGGAAGGATGTGGAATCTATAGAAAGGGTGCAGAGGAGATTTACAAGGATGTTGCCTGGATTGGGGAGCATGCCTTATGAGAATAGGTTGAGTGAACTTGGCCTTTTCTCCTAGGAGCGACGGAGGATGAGAGGTGTATAAGATGATGAGAGGTATTGATCATGTGGATAGTCAGAGGCTTTTTCCTAGGGCTGAAATGGCTAACATGAGAGGGCACAGTTTTAAGATGCTTGGAAGTAGGTACAGAGAGGATATCGGGGGTAAGTGTTTTACGCAGAAAGTGATGAGTGTGTGTAATGGACTGCCGGTGACTGTGATGGAGGTGGATACAATAGGGTCTTTTAAGAGACTCCTGGATAGATACATGGAGTTTCGAAAAATAGAGGGCTATGGGTAATTTCTAAATTAGGTACATGTTTGGCACAGTATTGTGGGCCGAAGGGCCTGTATTGTGCTATGGGGTTTCCATGTTCTATGTTTCTAATCTCTCCCTATAGCACAGATCCTCAAGTCCTGGGGGGGCAATTTGCCAGAAATGGATAAGGTTGCCAGGGGACATAGTTGCTAAAGTGTCAGAGGTGGTTGAAACTGTGTAGGTTGTGAAAATTCAAACATGTAAAGCTGGGAGCAAATTAATGGTAGTATTAAATAATTAACTAGTTTCACCAGTCTAACCTGTGTCAATGTGAGAGTGCTGGGGACCCTGAACTATTTCCAATATCACCAGTCTAACCTATGTCAATGTGAGAGTGCTGCTGAACACTGAACTATTTCCATTTTCACCAGTCTAATCTGTGTCAATGTGAGAGTGCTGGTGACCCTGAACCATCTCCAGTTTCACCAGTCTAACTCGTGTTGATGTGAAAGTGCTGATGATCTTGAACCATTGTCAGTATTCAGTTGCCTTTTGTTTCATTACCAGGTGCTATGGTAATCCCAACCATCGCTTTCTGGTTGGTGAATGGACTTCTATTGATAGTGGATGTCACTGGGAAACCACAGCTGATTACACGTTACAGGATTCAAGCAGGGAAGACTGACCCGGTGAGACTACACAGGGTGTTGATTTAGTGGGGAGGGTGGTGTAGAGGAGTGGGCAAATGCTGGAAACAGACGGTTTTGTCCAATTCATCCATGCTGCATCCTTTCGCACCTGAAACATTCCAGTCCACACACCTGACCAAATTTTTTCTAACTGCCCATTCGGTGATTGGAAGCCTGAGAAGAAGTAGGTCAACCAGTTTCATCGATTGACTAGAAGAGGCAGCAACTTCCTTAGAAGGTTGGCGTCATTCAATGTTTGTAGTGAGATGCTGAAGATGTTCTATAGGTCAGTTGTGGAGAGCGCCCTCTTCTTTGTGGTGGCGTGTTGGGGAGGCAGCATTAAGAAGAGGGACGCCTCACGTCTTAATAAGCTGGTAAGGAAGGCGGGCTCTGTCGTGGGCAAAGTACTGGAGAGTATAACATCGGTAGCAGAGCGAAGGGCGCTGAGTAGGCTACGGTCAATTATGGAAAACCCTGAACATCCTCTACATAGCACCATCCAGAGACAGAGAAGCAGTTTCAGCGACAGGTTACTATCGATGCAATGCTCCTCAGACAGGATGAAGAGATCAATACTCCCCAATGCCATTCGGCTTTACAATTCAACCGCCAGGAGTAAGATATGTTAAAGTGCCGGGGTTAGGACTCAATGTATTTAAGTAAACTACTTAAGAACTTTTTAAAAGCTATTTATTAATGCTTTTTGAAAGGGTGATTTTAGATGCATATCATATTTTTACTGAGTTAAGTATTGTATGTAATTAGTTTTGCTACAATAAGTGTATGGGACATTGGAAAAAATGTTGAATTTCCCCATGGGGATGAATAAAGTATCTATCTATCTATCGTATCAGTTTCATCGATTGACTAGAAGAGGCAGCAACTTGCGGCAATTTGGTGCTTTGAACAGGGTTCAGGTTGATAGATAAAGACCATATGACCATAAGATATGGAAGCAGAATTAGGATATTTGGCCCAACGAGTCTGCTCTACTGTTTCTCAGACCCAGTCTCTTGCCTTCTCCCCATATTCCTTCTTGCCTTGACCAATCAAGAATCTATCAACCTCTGCCTTAAATATATTTTAAAAACTTGGCCTCCACAGCTAACTGTGGCAAAGAATTACACAGATTCACCACTCTGGCTAAAGAAATTACTTCTTATTTCCATTCTAAAAGGATGCCCCTCTATTCTGAGGCTGGGTCCTCTGATTTTAGACTCTCCCACTATAGGAAACATCTCCATGTCCACTCTATCAAGACCTTTCACCATGCGATAGGTTTCAATGAGATCACTTCCTTTCTTCTGAATTCCATTGAATACAAGCCCAGAGCCATCAAATGCTCTTCATATGACAAGCCATTCAATCCTGGAACTGGAGGAGGACTAATATCCTAGCAGGAAGGTTTGTTAATGCAGGACAGTGGGCTTTAAACTAGAATTGTAGGGGATGGAAACAAGAGTGCCAGAACCGTTAGTGGAGAGGTTGTGGAGGCAGATAGTTGTAAGATCTCAGACAAAGTTGAACATGGTGTGACTATTGTCTTTAACTGCATATATTTCAATACAAAAAATATTGTAGGAAAGGCGGATAATATTGCTGAAGATGAGGTAGCTGGTTTACAAACAGAGTCAATGTGTAATGAGGAGAGGCTGTTGATAGGGCAAAATTGCAGTCAACAGGATGAGTTGTAACATAAAAAGTGAACAAAATCGAAGAGTAAATACAAATCTAAGGTTGTTGTATTTGAATGCGCGCAGTATACAGAATAAGGTAGATGAACTTGCAGCTGTTACGTATTCAGGCAACAATAAATATAGATGAGATAGGCAAGGGTTTAACAACAAATAACATGTTTATTAAACACTGAAACAAACCCCCTCAAAAGTAAACAAACTCAAACATTGACCCGAATCCAGCTGCTGGCAGCTGTTCAAACAGTTCTTAATAGCGTTGCAGTCTCAAACAGTCTTTAAAGCGGTATTGAAAAAAAAGTTCTTTAAAGCGATATGCTGAAAGAAAACAGTTCTTTAGAACGGTATGCCGACAGTTCAAAAGCTCACGGTACTTTTAAAAGGAGAGACTTTTTAAAGCGATGTAAATTCTCTTCCACGTCGATGTCCTTCGATTCCCCGGTGTCGAACTTTCCCACGAAGAATTTTATAAAATATAATGGCTCAAAAGTACTGACCTTTCTTCCCACACTATTCTCAATCCTTTCTGGTCAACCCAGGGATTAACAACGAGAATAGTCAACGAAATCCTTCCGAATGAGGATCAAACAAGGTCGAACTTTTCCATCTTCGAAAATCGATTTTCCTCGATCTTTACCTTCCAAACTTTTGTTCACTCTCCATCAGCAAAGAAACCGTTGGCAGTGACCTTTTAAACTTTAGGCATTATATAAAACTTCATTTTTAACTAAACTGCGTCATCACATTAAATCACACAGTAACATGAAGTCATCTTGGCAAATCTAGCCACGAACTGCCCCACCTGACAGGGTGGGTCTTCCTTTTATACCCTGTAGAAAAAACCTGTCACATGATCTCTACTGGTGGGAAAATGACATCACTCCACCATCACAAGACCATTACCTCATGTCCAGTATAACTTCAACCCCAGTCACGTGACAAGGGTACCACTGTCACGTGTCACGGGTACGTAACACCTCCCTCCAAAAAAACATTTTTGGTCTGACAAGAACAAAAATTTTTAACAATTACTTACAAAAAAACAAATGTATAAATCATATAACATACACAATATATAATACAGTAGGAGTGTTACAATAAAAAAAAACCACTCCAAAAAAAAAATTACATTGTACATTCAACATCGAGATAGACAATCAGCAACCACATTATCTTTACCTTTAATATGAGTTATCACAATATTGTACTCTTGTAACATCAAACTCCAATTTAACAATCTTCTGTTTTTGTTTTTCATCTTACTCAGAAAAACTAACGGATTATGATCAGTGTAAACAATAAGTGGTTTTTGAGTTGTACCAACATATACCTCAAAATATTCTAAAGCCAAAACAAGAGATAACAATTCTTTCTCTATTGTTGAATAGTTTCTTTGATGCTTATTAAATTTCTTAGAAAAGTAAGCTACTGGATGATCAACCTCATCACCCTCATTCCTCTGCATCAATACTGCTCCCGCAGCTTCATCACTAGCATCTACAGCTAATGAAAAAGGTTATTCAAAGTCAGGTGCCTTAAGCACAGGTTGTTGACATATCATTGTTTTCAATTTTTCAAATGCTTCCTGACAAGACACTGTCCACACAAACTTTACATTCTTCTGCAGAAGATTAGTTAATGGAAGAGCAACATTAGCAAAATTCTTACAAAATTTTCGGTAATATCCTACCATTCCCAAAAATCTTCTGAGAGTTTTTTTCCCCGTCGGAGTGGGAATCTCTAAAATTGCCTGAACTTTTGCCTGAACAGGAGCTACCTTACCTTGACCTACAACATAACCAAGGTAAGTCACAGTGGCATGTCCAAATTCACTCTTGGCTAAATTAATAGTCAAGTTAGCTTTTGAAAGCTTTTCAAACAATTTCTCCACCGCAATTACGTGTGCTTCCCAAGTATCATTTCCTGTCACTAAATCATCAATATAAGCATCCGTATCTTTCAATCCCTGAATCACAGAATTAATCATCCTCTGAAAAGTACCTGGGGCATTCTTCATCCCAAATGGAAGAACATTATACTCATATAACCCAGATGGAGTTACAAATGCAGAAATCTCTCTACCTCTGTCCGTTAATGGAACACACCAATACCCTTTCAATAAATCAATCTTTGTAAGGAACTTTGCTTTTCCAACCTTATCTACACAATCATCTACTCTAGGAATTGGATATGCATCTGTCTTCGTTACAGCATTCACCTTCCTATAGTCCGTACAGAACCTAATACTACCATCAGGTTTTGGCACCATAACACATGGCGAACTCCAATTCGAGTTAGAATGTCTAATAATATCATTCTCTAACATGTATTCAATTTCTTTCTCAGCAAGTTCACATTTTTCCATGTTCATCCTATATGGATGTTGTTTAATAGGTTTGGCATCTCCAACATCTACATCATGTGAAGCTATAGTAGTCCTTCTCGGAACATCTGGAAACAAATCCTTATACTTAAAAATTAATTCCTTCATCTGTTGTTTCTGCTCTAGCTGTAAATGTGCTAATTTCTCATCCATATTTTCCAAAATGATCGAATTAGGTAACCTAACAGAAACAATGTTAGATTTAGAATGAAAGTCAGATGAATCATCTATCATGTTCCCAGTTAAATCAAACTCATTCTCACTAACCACAACAGTCACAGTATCAGATTGTTTCTCAAAATATGGTTTAATCATATTTATGTGGCAAAGTTGTGTTGACCTTCTGCGATCTGGAGTTTTTATTACGTAATCCACATCATTGATTCTAGACACAATTTCATAAGGTCCATGAAATCTAGCTTGTAAAGGATTTGTCTGCACTGGGAAAAGAACCAACACCTTATCTCCAGGCTTAAACATCCTCATCCTAGCTTCCTTATCATACCAAGTCTTCATTTTCTCCTGAGCCAACTTTAAATTTTCCTTGGCTAAACTACAAGCTCTATGTAACCTGTCCTTAAATTTCAAAACATAGTCCAACAAATTAGTATGCACTTCCTTACTAATCCACTTTTCCTTCAATAAAGCTAAAGGTCCTCTAACTCTATGCCCAAACACAAGTTCAAATGGACTAAAACCTAAAGATTCCTGTACCGATTCCCTTACTGCAAATAAAAGTAAGTTTATACTCTCATTCCAGTCACCTTCATTCTCCACACAATATGTCCTAATCATATTCTTGAGAGTAGAATGAAACCTCTCCAAAGCACCTTGCGATTCTGGATGGTATGCAGACGAAGTGATTTGCTTAGCTCCCAATTTATAAACTATCTGTTGAAACAATCCAGACATAAAATTACTACCTTGATCAGTTTGTATTTCCTTAGGCAATCCAAAATAAGTAAAGAATTTTATAAGAGCCTTCGTCACAGTTTTAGCTTTTATATTCCTAAGTGGTACTGCCTCTGGAAATCTAGACGAAGTACACATGATAGTCAACAAATACTGATAACCAGTTTTTGTCTTTGGTAATGGACCAACACAATCTACAATAACTTTAGAAAACGGTTCACCGAATGCTGGAATAGGTTGTAATGGAGCTACTGGTGTAACCTGATTTGGTTTACCCACAATTTGACAAGTATGGCACGTCTTACAAAACATCGCCACATCTTTTCTTAAACCAGGCCAGTAAAAATGTTTTAAAATCTTGTCCACAGTTTTCCTTACCCCTTGATGTCCTCCTAAAGGCACACTATGAGCTAAAGTCAAAATCTCATTCTGATAAACTTTAGGAACAACTACCTGATAAACAACATTCCATTCCTCACTTGCAGGAATTGTAGGCGACCTCCACTTCCTCATCAACACTCCTTTTTCCAAGTAATATCCTACTGACACCTTCTCAATTTCACTACCTAGTAAAGCTTGTTCCCTTAATTTTATAATCTCAGGATCTCTATTCTGCTCTGCTATCGTCTCCTTCCGAGACAGAGATAAATCTTCATAGTCAGACTTACTCCCAGAATCTTGTTCAAACAACGAAGGTAAGAAAGTCTCTGACACATCCTCAAAACTCACATCCTGAGTTGAACAGTCATGAGTAACAACCTCATTCTGCACATCAATTTTTTTAGCCATCGCTCTAGTCACAACACAGGAAGAATCTGTGTTAGAATTCACCTCTGGTTCCTCTGACTCCATTGTCAAATGCACTTCAGGAAAAACTTGTCCACCTGCCAAGTCATTACCTAACAATAAAGAAATACCCTTCACAGGTAAGCTATGCTGTAATCCTACTTTAACAAATCCTGTAACTAACCCTGACTTTAAATTTACTTCATGTAAATGTACAGGCATAAAATCACTTCCAACACCTCTTATGTAATTCACCTCACCAGTATCACTCTCTTCATTAAACTTCAACACACTATCTAACATCAGTGATTGAGAAGCTCCAGTATCCCTAAGAATTTTTATTGGCACCAGAGTAGATCCTTCTTTCAAGGATACAAACCCTTCAGTTATAAAATGATCATATCCCTTTCTAACTTTGTCAGACTCTAACAAATCCTCATTTGTGTTTACCAAACCCTGTAACTTTACAGGTGCTTCAGTATGTTGCACACAAGCATCTGGAACTGCTTCCTTCTCTTTCTTTTTCAATTTGAAACAGTTAGCTATTACATGGCCAGGCTTCTTACAATAGTTACAAATAAGACCAAACTGTCTTTCCTTCACAGGTTTTCCTTCCTCCTTACCTTTCTCATTAACCTCTGATTTAATTTCTAATTTACCTGGAGTCTCCATATTATTTTTCCTCTTGAAAATTCTACCCTGAGGAAATTTATTCTTATGGATTAAAACATACTCATCAGCTAATCTAGCACAGTCCTGCAATTTATCAGTATCCCTCTCATTTAAGTAGGTCCTTACTTCAACAGGAATGCTTCTTTTAAATTCCTCCATTAAAATCAGCTCTCTCAATGTATCATAGTCCTCATTTACATTTTTAGAAGAAACCCATCTCTCAAAACACATAGCTTTATCATAGGCAAATTCCACATAAGTCTTTTCCACAGACTTTTTCAAACTCCTGAATCTTTCCCTATACGCTTCTGGGACTAATTCGTATGCTTTGAGAATATTCGTTTTCACAATATCATAATCTAATGCTTGCGCAGCAGTTAAAGCTGTGTAAACTTGCTGTGCCTTGCCTTTGATCACACTCTGTAACAACACTGACCATTTATCTTTCGGCCACTCTGACATCCGAGCAATAGTTTCAAAATGTTGAAAATATCTTTCCACTTCTGTTTCACTAAATGGAGGGACCAATTTAATTTCTTGACTAGCAACAAACGGTTTTTTAGAATCAGCAGACTGTTTCTCAGACCTTAATTTCGCCATTGCATATTCAAAATCTCTTTGCTTTTGCTCAGCTTCCAATTTACACCTTTCTAACATCATTTGTTCGATTTGCAACTGCATCTCCAGATTACTTATTGGAAACGATTCTAAAATCGATTCTTCAAAAGCACCCGAAGCCACATAGTGAGACGCGATTTTTCTCTGTATTACAGCTTTTGATGTTGTCACCAAAATACCTCTAAGTTGCAACCTATTAGCAATCTCAGATACTTCAGTTTTTTTCGCCGTCGCTAACAAATCCGCGTCTGGCGAATCCAAAAACTCATCAATATTCATCGTTGCCGAATACCAACCACAAGTCAAACAAACAAAAAAAAAATCGAACAATCCCCGTTACCAAAACACCGATTCAAAATTCAAAAAGCACTTTAACTCAAACGATTCAATTCCGGACGCAGCCCCCATATTTAATGTTACGTATTCAGGCAACAATAAATATAGATGAGATAGGCAAGGGTTTAACAACAAATAACATGTTTATTAAACACTGAAACAAACCCCCTCAAAAGTAAACAAACTCAAACATTGACCCGAATCCAGCTGCTGGCAGCTGTTCAAACAGTTCTTAATAGCGTTGCAGTCTCAAACAGTCTTTAAAGCGGTATTGAAAAAAAAGTTCTTTAAAGCGATATGCTGAAAGAAAACAGTTCTTTAGAACGGTATGCCGACAGTTCAAAAGCTCACGGTACTTTTAAAAGGAGAGACTTTTTAAAGCGATGTAAATTCTCTTCCACGTCGATGTCCTTCGATTCCCCGGTGTCGAACTTTCCCACGAAGAATTTTATAAAATATAATGGCTCAAAAGTACTGACCTTTCTTCCCACACTATTCTCAATCCTTTCTGGTCAACCCAGGGATTAACAACGAGAATAGTCAACGAAATCCTTCCGAATGAGGATCAAACAAGGTCGAACTTTTCCACCTTCGAAAATCGATTTTCCTCGATCTTTACCTTCCAAACTTTTGTTCACTCTCCATCAGCAAAGAAACCGTTGGCAGTGACCTTTTAAACTTTAGGCATTATATAAGACTTCATTTTTAACTAAACTGCGTCATCACATTAAATCACACAGTAACATGAAGTCATCTTGGCAAATCTAGCCACGAACTGCCCCACCTGACAGGGTGGGTCTTCCTTTTATACCCTGTAGAAAAAACCTGTCACATGATCTCTACTGGCGGGAAAATGACATCACTCCACCATCACAAGACCATTACTTCATGTCCAGTATAACTTCAACCCCAGTCACGTGACAAGGGTACCACTGTCACGTGTCACGGGTACGTAACACAGCACAGTTGCAAATTGGCGGGTATGATATTGTAGGCATCACTGAATCATGGCTGAAAGATTATAGCTGGGGGCTTAATGTCCAAGGATACATACTGTATTGAAGGGACAGGCAGGAAGGCAGAGGGGGTGATGTTGTTCTGTTGGTAAAAAAATGAAATCAAATCATTAGAACGAGGTGCATAGGATTGGAAGGTGTTGAATCATTGTGGATGGAGCTAAGCTACTGCAAGGGTGAGAAGACCCTAATGGGAATTGTATATAGGCCTCCAAACAGTAGTAAGGATGTGGCCTACAAATTACAATGGGAGACAGAAAATGCATGCCTAAAGGGCAATGATAAAATAATCATGGGAAACTTCAATATACAGGTAGACTGGGAAAAAAATAGGTTTGTGCTGATTCCAGGAGGGGGAATTTTGAGTGCCTACGAGATGGTTTTTCAGAGCAGCTGGTGGTTGAGCCAACCAAAGGATCAGCTATTCTGGATTGTATGTTGTGTAAAGAAGCAGAATTGATTAGAGAGCTTAAGATAAAAGAACCCTTAGAGGAAAGTGATCATAATATGAATGAATTCACCCTGAAATTTGAGAAGGTGAAGCTGAAGTCAGACGTATCAGTATTACAGTGGAGTAAAGGGAATTACAGAGGCATGAAAGAGGGGTTGGGCAGAAATTATTGGAAAAGAACACTGGAAGGCAGGGATGATGGCAGAACAACAATGGCTGTAATTTCTGGAAGCAATTTGAAGGCACAGGATATTTACAGTTGCAAAAAACAGTTTGTGAACCCTTTGCAATTACCTGGCTTTTTCTATTAATTACTCATAAAATGTGGTTTAATCTTCATCTAAGTCAGGGTAATAATACAGTAAGACCATAAGATATAGGAGCAGAAGTAGGCCATTTGGCCCATCGAGTCTGCTCCGCCATTCAATCATGGGCAGATCGAATTCTTCCAGTCATTCCTACTCTTCTGCTTTCACTCCATTTCCTTTGATGCCCTGGCTAATCAAGAACCTATCTATCTCTGCCTTAAATACACCCAATGACTTGGCCTCCACAGCTGCTCGTGGCAACAAATTCCACAGATTTGTCACCCTCTGTCTAATTTCTCCACATCTCAGTTCTAAAAGGATGTCCTTCAATCCTGAAGTCATGCCCTCTTTTCCTAGAATCCCCTACTATGGGAAATAACTTTACCATATCTAAATATAGCTTACTATCTTTTCTTTCAGTTAGTCCTGATGAAGGGTCTTGCCCCGAAATGTCAACTGTACTTTTTCCTATAGATGCTGCCTGGCCTGCTGTGTTCCACCAGCATTTTGTGTGTGTTGCTTGAATCTCCAGCATCTGCAGATTTCCTCGTGTTTGCGTTTTTAAATTCACTACTGCGAAGCCTCTTCCAGCGATGCCTACACTGAAGAAGTTTAAATCTTCTCTTCAACTGGAGTTTAGTGAAACCCTCTCTCACTGCTCCCCATCTATAACTTCTTCGGCCCTTCAACTTTACTACCACATTTTGAACCAGACCAGTTACTGCAGCCATATATCCTTCCTTGGAAAGTGTCTCTGCTGCCAACTTACTCCAGTTGGCTTCAGGATTCGTTCTTGAGCTTCTCAAATTGGACCTTCTGAGGATCCCAGGTACTCACGTTTAATTGACTCTGCCTCCCGTTGTTTCTCCCATTGAGCTCAGAGGGCGACACTGTCTGCCATGAGGAGCTACCTGGCATCCCTAACCAAGTCCTTCCACGCCTCCGGGACACTCCAGGTTAATCGCGACTGGAATGTAGGACCTATATTATAGGTGATAAGTCAACTATAAGTTACTTATAAGTGGCTAATACACTCAATTTTGTTTCTAAAAGGGTTTATCTAACGAATTTAGTATTAAACACACAGCGCACATTTTCCTCTCATGAATATAGTGATAAGTCAATTATAACTCACTTATAAGTAAATAACATCATAACATTTTAAGTAACGTTTGGATCTTAAACACACAGTGCATATTCTCCTCGTATGAACATATAAAATCATTGCAACACATCAGTGAGAGGACAAGGTAAGGGCCGGAGGTCCCCATACCAGGGCCACAGCGGTCGCAGTCTGGAGACAGCAACCGACTGAGCGAGGAGTGCGACAGGGCGCGCACCCACCTGCCCCCCTTGTAGGTAGGTCGGATCTATCGGCCGACAAAAGTTTGGCTCGAGGGATGACTTTCAGTAGATCACAGTGAGGCAGCTGCTCTGCTACTTACGAAACCCTGAGCCCGAATTAGGTCGTCTGCGAATATTTTAGCACTGGGTTCCCCACAAAATATGCGGTGTGCTAAACAGGTTTAGAGGCGGCGCCCCTCCGTCCGCGCTCCAGGCGAGAAGCAACGGCACTTCTCACCGGCCGCACGAGGTGGCCAGTTACCCGAGACCAACCAGTGATCCCTGGCGCGGGGGTATCACGGCGATTAGGCGACTGATGATCTCGTGTGGGTAATGACTTTGCGTGCGTAGTGACCTCCCGTGCGTTCAAGTTCAACAGTGGGCGTGACAGGGAATGAGGAAAGATACAGCTGATTCATATCGTTTTATATCGCCAAATCATATCGTTCCCTCACGGCCTGGTAGCACGTGCTTTGTGACCTGGTGGTTGGGGACCACTGGCATAGTGGTATCAGCGATGGACTTTGGGGCGGAAGGTTCCGAGTTCGAATCCAGCCATCTCTCATGCACGCTTTCCATCTGTGCTGGGTTGAGTGTCGAGCTGGTAACTCGTCCACATAAAAAAGAAACTGCCTGCTACAGAAACATCAACAGCAAATAGTTGATGGCCTATGCTCTCTCATGAGTTGAAAGTCAATTTCTCTCCATTAATACCCTAGTCCAAATCATTGACGTACATTGTAAAAAGCAGAAGTCCCAACACTGACCCCTGTGGAACTCCACTGGTAATCAGCAGCCAGCCAGAATAGGATCCCTTTATTCCAACACTCTGTTTTCTGCCGACCAGCCAATGCTCCACCCATCAGGTCCAGGAGATTTATCCACCCCTGGACCATTAAGCTTCCTGAGTACCTTCTCAGTTGTAATTTTCACTGCACATACTTCACTTCCCTGACACTCTTGAATGTCCGGTATACTGCAGATATCATCCACTGTGAAGACTGGTACAAAATATGCATTCAGTTCCTCTGCCATCTCTGATTACAATATCTCCAGCATTATTTTGTATTGGTCCTATATCTACCCTTGTCTCTCTTTTGCCCTTTATATACTTAAAATAGCTTTTAGTATCTTCTTTGATACTAGGCGCCAGCTTCCTCTCATAATTCACCTTTTCCTTCCGACTGACATTCTTAACTTCCTTCTGCAAGTTTTTAAAAGCTCCTCAAGCCTCTGTCTTCCCACTAGCTCTGGTTTCCTTTTATGCCCTCTCTTTTACTTTGATTTTGGCTCTGACTTCATTTGTCAGCCACAGTAGTGTCCTTCTTCCATTTGAAAATTTCTTCTTATTTGGAATGTATCTGTTTTGCACTTCCCTCATTTTTCTCAGAAACTCCAGCTCTGCCGTTTTCCTGCCAGTGTCCCTTTTCAGTCAACTTCGGCCAGTTCCCCTCTCATGCCATTGTAATTTCCTTTATTCCACTGAAATACCAATACATTGGATTTTATTTTTCCCTCTGAAATGTCGATGTGAACTGGATCATATCATATCACATCATATCACTGTTCCCTAAGGGTTCCTTAATCTTAAGCTTTCTTATCAGCTCTGGATCACTGCACAACACCCAATAGACGAACATTATCTGCCTAAGCTAATGAAACGCCCTGGTTTGTGTGGATGTTGTGACATTTGCTACTCTGTTACAAATTAATGCCATGGTATATCACACAGTGCACTGCATGTGATTAAAAGAATTATATTTATGAATCTTAACTAAAGAATAACAAATGGAAAAGGGCCCATTCTAATTAAACAGTCAAATGTGCACAAGTTGGAGCTCATCTTGAACTTCTTTGTTACTCGCGCACTGGGCCCTCGGTCAGTGTGAAAGCACACTCCACCCTCTGAATGTTGCTCACAATCTATCTCGAACAAGCAAGTCTCCCACAGGATTGTATGCTACGACCTGTTCTTCCCAGTGTCTTCTCTCTCCATCTCCTCTCAAACAAAAAACCCCCAAGCCTAACCTTAGTGTCCCTCACCAGAGAAACCTCCCCTTAATCTGACCGTCCTCTTTGGATGGCACACATTTCCCCTCCATCTCCTATCTTAAAGAATAACCCAAACATAAGCTGAAAACAAGCAGCTCTCACAGAACAGCACAAACTGAAATACATACAACATAACAGTAAAAAATATGAATCACACATTACACTAATAACACACAAACAATTGTACTTCTCGTCAATACTGAGTACACCATGTAAACAATCACAGTCTAGGTTCAAAAAAGTATGTGAACCTCTGGGGCATTGCCTTCTACAAAAGCTATTTGTAGTCAGGTGTTCCAATCAAGGAGATCAGATTGGAGGTGTGGGTTGGAGAGGTGTCCTGCCCTTTAAAAAAAGATACACAAAGTCAGGTTGCTGACAGGGCCTGTTCTCCTCAGGAAAGATCTGCTTTTGAGTACCATGCCTCAATCAAAACAACTTTCAGAGGATCTTAGAAAAAGAATTGTAGAGATGCATGAAGCTGGAAAATGCTACAAAAGCATTTCTAAAGACTTGAATTTTCATCAGTCCACAGTAAGAAATTGACGATAAATGGAGGAATTCAGTACTATTGCTACTCTCCCTAGAATTGGGCATTCTGCAAAGATCACACGGAAAGCACAACATACAATGCTGAAGGAGGTGGAAAAATATCCCAAAAGCTAACAATAAAAGACCGCAGAAAGCTCTAGAACTTGCTAACGTCTCTGTTTATGTGTTCATGATAAGAAAACCACTGAACAAGTATGGTATTCATGGACAACACCATGGAGGAAACCACAGCTCTCCAAAAACAATCATTGCTGTGCATCTCAAGTTTGCAGAAGACCTTCTGGATGTTCCATGGTGCTTCTGGCACAATGTTCTGTGAACAGAGGAGACAACAGTTGAACTTTTTGGTAGAAAAGCACACGATGTTTGGAAGTAAAAGGGCACTGCACACCAACACCCAACAGCTTATCCCAACTGTGAAGCATGGCAGAAGGGGCATCATGTTTTGAGGCTGCTTTGCTGCCTCAGGGCAGGGACAGCTCATAATTCCTTGAGGGAACAATGAATGCAAAATTGTATCAAGACATTTTACAAGAGAATGTCAGGATAGTGGTCTATCACATGAAGGTTAATAGAAGTTGGATGAGACAATGATCGGAAACACAAGAGTAAATAAACAACAGAATGGTTTACAAATAAGAAAATTCATAGTTTGGAATATCTAAGTCAAAGTCCAGACCTTACCCCAACTGAGGTGCTGTGGCATGACTTGAAGAGGGCTGTTCATGCAAGGTATCTGATCAATATTGATGGACTGAAACAGTTTTATCTGGAGGAATTGTTTAAAATTCCTTCTTGCTGTTGTGCAAGGCTGATCAGCAGCTACAGGAAATGTTTGGTGGAGGTTATTACAGCTGAAGGAGGTTCAGAAGCTTATTAAATATCATGGTTCACATACCTTTTCTAGCCTGGACTGTGAATAATTAAACAATATATTCAGTAAAGACATGAAAAGTACAGTTGTTTGTGTGTTATTAGTTTAGGTAGATTGTGTTTGTCTATTATTGTGACTTAAATGAAAATCAGACCACATTTTGAGTAATTTCAGACAGGTGATTCTGTGGACACAGGAAAGAAACTCGGATGGTAGTTTGCTTCCCAGGTGCCAGGGTCCGGGATGTTTCTGATCGCGTCCAAGATATCCTGCGGTGAGAGGGAGAACAGCCAGAGATGGTGGTACATATTGGTATCAATGACATAGGTAGGAAAAGGGAAGAGGTCCTGAAAGAAGACTACAGGGAGTTAGGAAGGAAGTTGAAAAGCAGGACCCCAAAGGTAGTAATCTCAGGATTACTGCCTATGCCACACGACAGTGAGAATAGGAATAGAATGAGGTGGAGGATAAATACGTGATTGAGGGATTGGAATAGGGGACAGCGATTCAGATTTCTGGATCATTGGGACCTCTTTTGGGATGGGTGTGACCTGTACAAAAAGGACAGGTTGCACTTGAATCCCAGGGGGACCAATATCCTGGCGGGCAGGTTTGATAGAGCTGTTGGGGAGGGTTTAAACTAGTTTGGCAGGGGTGTGGGAATCAGAATGTGAGTGCAGGGATTAAGGTAGAAGGACAAGGGCATGATGCTAAGAGTTCTGAGTTGATGAGGAAGGACAGGCAGGGGACAGAACATAATTGCAGCCAGTTAAAGGGGTTGAAATGTGTCTATTTCAATGCTAGGAGTATTAGGAACAAGGAGGATGTACTTAGAGCATGGATTAGTACGTGGAACTACGATGATGTGGCCGTTACTGAAACTTGGTTGGAGGAAGGGCAGGATTGGATGATGCAGGTCCCAAGGTTCAGGTGTTTTAAAAGGAATAGGATGGGAGGTAGAAAAGGTGGGGGGAGTGACATTGCTGGTCAGGGATAGTATCATGGCTATAGAAAGGGAGGACGCTGCAGAAGGAGTGTCCACGGAGTCAGTCTGGGTGGAAGTCAGAAGTAGGAAGGGATCAATCACTATGCTGGGAGTAGTCTGTAAGCCCCCAAATAGCCCTCAGGACACCGAGGAGCAGATAAGCAGGCAGATTTTAGAATGGTGCAGGAAATACAGAGTAGTAGTTATGGGAGATTTCAACTTCCCTCATGTTGACTGGCACCTCCTGAGTGCAAGGGGGATAGATGGGGCTGAATTTGTCAGGTATGTTCAAGAGGGATTCCTGACACAGTATGTGGACCGGCCGACGAGAGGTGAGGCTATACTGGATCTAGTTCTGGGTAATGAACCTGGCCAGGTGACAGACCACTTGGTGGGGGAGCATTTTGGTGAGAGTGACCACAACTCCTTTAGCTTCAGCATAGCTATGGAAAGGGATAAAATCAGACAAAATGGTAAAGTGCTTAACTGGGGAAGGGCTAACTTTGAAGGGATGAGGCAGGAACTAGCGAGAGTAAATTGGAAACAGATGTTCAATGGGGAAAGCACAGAAGTAATGTTGGAGAAGTTTAGAGACCACTTGAGCTGGGTTCAGGATAGGTTTGTCCCACTGAGGCAAGGAAAAAATGGTAGGAAAAGGGAACTGTGGCTGATGAAACATGTGAGGCAACTTGTCAAGAAGAAAAAGGAAGCATATGTTAGACATAAGAAGCAGGAAGTAGGAGAGGCTTATGAGAAATATAGGGTAGCCAGGAAGGAGCTAAAGAAAGGACTTAGGAAAGCTCGAAGGGGGCATGAGAAGGCCTTTGGCATGTAGAATTAAGGAGAACCCCAAGGCGTTCTATGTGTATGTGAAGAATAGGATGATGAGAACGAAGATGGACCACTAAAGAATAAAGAGGGCAACATGTGCCTGGAAGCGGAGGAGGTTGGGGAGGTCCTAAATGAATACTTTGCTTCAGTATTCACAAGTGAAAAGGATCTTGATCAGGATGAGGTCAAAGTAGAGCAGGCCTGTGTGCTGGACAACGTGGAGGTTAAGGAAGAAGAAGTGCTGGATCTTCTTAAAAACATTAAGATTGCTAAATCCCCAGGGCCGGATATGATACACCCCAGGTTGTTGTGGGAATTAGCTATGATCTTTGGAACCTCTTTGACTGCAGGGGAACTGCTGGAGGACAGGAAAATGGCAAATGTAGTTCCCTTGTTTAAAAAAGGTAATAGGGAGAAACCTGGGAACTATAGACCGGTGAGTCTTATGTCGGTGGTATGCAAACTACTGGAAAGGATTCTGAAGGATAGGATCTACGAGCATTTGGAGAAGTAGTCTACTCATGGATAGTCAACATGGCTTTGTGAAGGGAAGATCGTGCCTCACAAGCCTGATTGAGTTTTTTGAAGAGTTAACAAAAGAAATTGATGAGGGTAGGGCAGTGGATGTGGTCTACATGGACTTTAGCAAAGCATTTGACTAGGTCCCTCATGAGAGACTCATCCAGAAAGTCATGAGGCATGGGATAAGTGGAACCGTGGCTGTTTGGATAAAAAATTGGCTTAAAGGAAGAAAGCAGAGGGTAGTTGTGGAAGGAAAGTATTCTGCCTAGAGGTCGGTGACTAGTGGAGTGCCGCAGGGATCTGTCCTGGGACCCCTGCTATTTGTGATTTTTATAAATGACGTGGATGTAGAGGTGGAAGGATGGGTGAGTAATTTTCTGGATGACACGAAGATTGGAGGAGTTGTAGATGGAGCTGTGGGTTGTCGAAGGTTACAAGAGGATATAGACAGGCTGCAGAGTTGGGCAGAAAACTGGCAGATGGAGTTCAATCCGGACAAGTGTGAGGTGATGCATTTTGGAAGGACAAACCAGAAGACTGAGTACAGGATTAATGGTCAGTTACTTAAGAGTGTGGATGAACAAAGGGACCTTGGGGTTCAAATCCATACATCCCTCAAGGTGGCTGCGCAGGTTGATAGGGTAGTTATGAAGGCCTATGGGATGCTAGGCTTAATGAACAGGGGGATTGAGTTCAAGAGTAGAGAGGTCATGTTGCAACTCTACAAATCTTTGGTGAGACCGCACTTAGAGTATTGTGTTCAATTCTGGTCACCTCATTATAGGAAGGATGTGGAAGCTATGGAGAGGGTGCAGAGGAGATTTACCAGGATGTTGCCTGGTTTGGAGAACAAGTCATATGAAGCAAGGTTAGCAGAGCTGGGACTTTTCTCTTTGGAGCATAGAAGAATGAGAGGGGACTTGATAGAGGTCTACAAGATTATGAGAGGCATAGATAGGGTGGATAGTTACCTGTTTCCCAGGGTACCAGTAGCAAACACCAGAGGGCATATGTACAAAATTAAGGGAGGGAAGTTTAAGGGAGACATCAGGGGTAAGTTTTTTACACAGAGGGTTGTGAGTGCCTGGAATGACTCAGCAGGGATGGTGGTGGAGGCTAAAACATTAGGGATATTTAAGAGCCTCTTGGACAGGCACATGGATGAAAGAAAAATAGAGGGTTATGGGGTAGTATGGGTTTAGTACTTTTTTTTAAGGATTATATGGGTCGGTACAACATGCAGGACTGAAGGGCCTGTACTGTGCTGTAGTGTTCTATGGTTCTGATTAATGTAGGAAACCAGCAAAGGATTCACAAACTTTTTCATGTAGCTGTACATCCCAAGGAGGAAGAAGCCGACATCAAAGCAAATGAGAGGGCATATAATAGAGCAAAAATTAGTAGGAAGTTAGAGGATTGGAGAGCTTTTTAAAAACTAACAGACGGTCGGATACGTAAAATGTAAAAGAGATGTGAGGGTGTATATCAGACCACTGGAAAACTATGCCGGAGAGGTGGTAATGGGGACAATGAAATGGTGGACTGAATAAGCATTTTGCATCAGTCTTCACTGTTGAAGACACTAGCAATATGGTGGAAGTTCCAGATGTCAGTAGTCATGAAGTGTGTGAAGTTACCATAACTAGAGAGAAGGTTCTTGGGCAACGAAAAGGTCTGAAGGTAGACAATTCACCTGGACCAGATGTTGTACACCCCAAGGTTCTGGAAGACATGGCTGAAGAGATTGTGGAGGCATTAGTAATGATCTTTCAAGAATCACTAGATTCTGGAATGGTTAAGAAAGTAAGAAATATGGGCAGGGTAGGCCATCTGGCCTTCTGTGCCTGCTCCACCATTCAATAAGATCATGGCTGATCTGGCCATTTACTCGTCTCCATCTACCTGCCTTTTCCCCATAACCCTTAATTCCTCTACTATGCAAATATCTATCCAACCTTGCCTTAAATATATTTACTGAGGTAGCCTCCACTGCTTCATTGGACAGAGAATTCCACAGATTCACCACTCTCTGGGAAAAGCAGTTCCTCCTCATCTCTGTCCTAAATCTACTCCCACAAAGCTTGAGACTATGTCCTCTAGTTTTAGTCACACCTGTCAGTGGAAACAATTTTCCTGCCTTTATCTTGTCTATCCTTTTCATAATTTTATATGTTTCTGTAAGATCTCTCATTCTTCTGAATTTCAGCTCAATCTCTCCTTATAGTCTAACCCCATCATCTCTGGAATCAACCTGGTGAACCCTCTCTGCACCATCAAAGCCAATATATCCTTCCTCAAGTAAAGAAACAAAAACTGTACACAGTACTCCAGGATTGGCCTCACCATTACCTTGTACAGTTGCTTTTAAATTCAATCCCTCCAGCAATGAAGGCCAATATTCCATTTGTCTTCTTGATAGCCTGATGCACCTACAAACCAACCTTTGGTGATTCATGCACAAGCACTCCCAAGTCCCTCTGTAATTTTTTTACTATTTAAATAATAACCTACTCTTTCATTTTGCTTCCAAAGTAGATGACCTCTTGTGGATTTACCAACATTGTACTCCATCTGCCAGATCCTTGCCCAGTCACTTAACCTATCTATATCTGTCTGCAGGCTCTCCATATCTTCTGCACAATTTGTTTTTCCATTCAATTTAGTAGCATCAGCAAACTTGGATACACTACTCTTCCAGATTGTTAATGTATATCATCAACATTTGTGGGCCCAGCACCAACTCCTACGGCACACTGCTCACCACTAATTGCCAACCAGAGTAACACCCATGTATCCCAATTCTTTGCTTTCTATTAGTTAAGCAATAATCTATCCATGCCAATACTTCACCCCCAATTCTATACATCCTTATCTTATGGATAAGTCTTTTATATGGACCCTTATTTAATGTCTTCTGGAAATCTAAGTAAATAACATCTGTCTGTTCCTCTCTATCTACCGCGCTCATTATATCCTCAAAGAACTCCAGTAAGTTTGTCAAACACGACCTGCTTTGCTGAATTCATGCTGTGTCTGCCTGATGGATCCATTTATTTCCGGCAGGTAGGAGGCTACCTAGGCGGGAGATAAGGTATTGCTCCATCGACCTGCATGTGGCCTCATCTTGACATGTTTCCGTTTCGCCAAACACTGGCGCTCAGTCCTCCAGCAGAGGTGGGAGACCATTTCACTGAACACCGGCGCTCAGTCCTCCAGCAGTGGCGGGATCTCCCTTTGGCCACACACTTCAATTCCACAGACCACTCCCACTCCCACTCCGATATGTCTGTCCATGGCCTCCTCTACCGTCAAGATGCGGCCACACGCAGGTCGATGGAGCAATACCTTATCTCCCGCCTAGGTAGCCTCCTACCTGCCGGCATGAACATTCAACTCACAGACCTCCGTTGATACCCCTGCCCCCCCCCTTTACCCCGTCCCTATCTATAATTTTAGTCTGGTTCTCTTTCTCTCTCTTTTTCCCCCCTCACTATGATCTCCCCCCAGCCCTACCGTTCTTTCTCTTTTATTTCCCATAATTCTCCACCTTCCCCCTAGCCCATTTCCCTCCAGCCTATCACTTCCCAGCTCTCTACTTCATCCCTCCCCCCACTTCTTATCCTCCCTCGACCATCCCATGTTACTTCACTCCTGATGAAGGGTTTCGGCCTGAAACGTCGTCACTACCTCCTCCCATAGATGCTGTCTGGTCTGCTGAGTTCTGCCAGCATTTTGTGAAATTATAAGCCAGTTTGTCTTACCTCAGTGGTTGGGAAAGTGTTGGAGTCTGTTATTAAGGATGAGGTTTCGAGGTATTTGGACTCTTAACAATAAAATTATCCAAGTCGACATGGTTTCTGTAAAGGGAAATCTTGCCTGACAAATTTTTTTACAATTCTTCGAGGAAGTAACAAGTAGGTTGAACAAAGGAGAGACAGTGGATGTCATTTCTTGGATTTTCCGAAGGCGTTTGATAAGGTGCCACACATAAGGCTGCTTAACGAGATAAAATCCTATGGCATTACAGGAAAGATACTAGCATGGTTAGCAGAATGGCTGACAGGCAGGAATCAGCATGTGGAAATAAAAAAGGCCTTTTTGGCTGGCTGCCAGTGACTAGTGTGTTCCTCATGGGTCTTTACTGTGACTGCTACTTTTCAGATTGTTTGTGAATGATTTGGTGGCTTTGTGGCAAAGTTTGTGGATGATTCAAAGATAGGTGGAGGTGTAGGTAGTGCTGAGGAAGCAATGCAATTTTAGACAAATTGGAAGAATGGGCAAAGCAATACAGATGGAATACAATGTTGGGAAATGTACGATAATGCATTTTGGTAAAAGAAACAATACTGTAGACAATTATCTAAATGAGGAGAAGGTTCAAACATCAGAGGTGCAGAGGGACTTGGGGTTCCTTGTGCAAGGCTCCCAGAAGTTTTGGCATTTATATCAAGGGGAATAAAATATAAAAGCAAAGAGATAAGGCTGAGCCTTTATAAATCAATAGTCAGGCTACATTGGAGTATTATCAACAGTTTGGGGCCCCACATGTCAGAAAGGATGTGTTTTCATTGGAGAGAGTCCAGAGGAGGTTCACGAGGATGATTCCAGGAATTAAGGGGTTAACTTTGAGGAATGATTGGCAGGTTTGGGCCTGTACATGATGGAATTTAGAAGAATGTATGGGGATCTCATTGAAACCTACTGATTGTTAAAAGGACTAGATAAGTTGGATGTGGCGAGGATGTTTCCTTTGGTGGGGGTATCCAGAGCTAGAGTCCACAGCCTCAGAATTGAGGGGGTGACCCTTTAGAACAGATGTAAGGAGGAGTTTTTTTAGCCAGAGTGTAGTAATCTGCGGAATGCTCTGCCACAGACTGTGGTGGAGGCCAAGTCTGTACATATATTCAAGGCAGAAGTTGATCTTTTCCTGATCAGTCAGGGCATCAAAGGATATAGCGAGAAGGCAGGTGTATGGGGCTGAGTGGGATCTGGGATCAGCCATGATGGAATGGGCTAAATGGCCTAATTCTGCTCCTACGTCATATGGTCACATGGTCTTATTTCATCATCTAAATCATTGATATACACCATAAAAAGAAGCAGTCCCAATACCGATCCCTGCGAAGCTGGTCATTGGCCGCCCCGGAAAAGAATGTATTTATTCCCACTCATTACCTCCTACCAATCAGCCAATGATCTAACCATGCCAGTAATCTTCCTGCAATAGCATGGGCTCTTAATTTGGTAAGCAGTCTCAAGTGTGACACTTTTTCAAAGGCCTTCAAAAAAAAATCCAAATATATGATATCCACCGCATCTTCCTTTTACCTATCCTACTTGTAATCTCCTCCAAGAATTCCAACAGGTTCGTCAGGCAGGATTTTCCCTGAAGGAAACCATGCTGACTTTGTACTGTCTTGTCCTGGTGTCACCAAGTACTCTATCACTTCATCCTTAACAATTGACTCCAACGTCTTCCCAACCACTGAGGTCAGGCTAACTGGTCTATAATTTCCTTTCTGTTACCTTCCTCTTTTCTTTATGAGTGGTGTGATATTTGCAGTTTTTCAGTCCTCCAGAAACATGCCAGAGTTCAATGATTCTTGAAAGATCGGTCCTAATGCCTCCACAATCTCTTCCACTACCTCTTTCAGAACACAGTGAAGACTGGTGTAAAAAGACATGATGCATGGTGTTACAGGAAAGATTCTAGCATGGATAAAGCAGTGACTGATTGGCAGGAAACAAAGAGTGGAAATAAAGGGAGCCTTTTCTGGTTGGCTGCCGGTGACTAGTGGTGTTCCACAAGAGTTTGTGATGGGACTGCTAGTTTTTACTTTTAATTTCAATGATTTGGATAACAGAATTTATAACTTTGTAACATAGTTTGTTGGTGATACAATGATTGATGGGGGGGTAGGCAGTTTTGAGGAAGTAGAGAGGCTACAGAAGGACAGGCAGATTAGAAGAATAGGCAAAGAAATGGCAGATGGAATACAGTGTCATAAGTGTTTGGTCATGAACTTTGGTAGCAGAAATAAAAGCTTATACTGCTTTCTAACTGGAGAAAATTCAAAAACTTGAGGTGCAAAGGGACTTGAGTCCTCATCCAGGATTCCTTAAAGGTTAACTTGCAGGTTGAATTGGTGGTGAGGAAGACAACTTTAATGTTTGCATTGATTTCAAGAGGATTAGAATATAAAAGGAAGGATATAAAGTACTGGTGAGGTTCACAGAATGTTATGAGCAGTTTTGGGCCCTTATCTTAAGGTTGTATACATTCTTTGATAATAAATGTACTTTGAAATCTTTGAAGTCTTATCTGAGAAAGGATATGCTGAGTTTGGAGAGGGTTCAAAGAGCTTCATGAAAATAATTTCAGGATTGAATGACATGTCATATGAAGAGCATGTGATGGCTGTGGGCCTGTATTCACTAGAATTGAGAAGAATGAGGGGTGATTTCATTGAAACCTATTGAATGGTGAAAAGTCTTGATAGAGTGGATATGGAGAGTCTAAGACCAGAAGGCACAGCCTCAGAATAGAGGGCCATCCATATAGAATGGAGATGAGGAAGAATTTCTTTAGCCAGAGAGTGCTGAATCTGTGGAATCCATTGCCACAGGCAGCTGTGGAGGCCAAGTCATTGGGTTTATGTATGGCAGAGATTGATAGATTCTTGATTAGTCAGGGAATGAAGGAAGGAGCTTGGGGCTGAGAGGGAAAATGGATCAGTCATGATGAAATGCCATAGCAGACTTGATGGGCCAAAAGCCCTAATTCTGCTCCTCTATCTTATGGTCTTATGATCATTGAGTTCAGGAATGGGGGTGGTGCACATGATCCTGGCTACATCTATGATGTTCAGATTGAAAGGATTGAGAGCTTCATGTTCTAAGAGTGAACATCACCAATAGCCTGTCCTGGTCTAACTACATTGGTGCAATGGCTAAGAAACCTCTACTTCCTCATGAGGCTGAAAATATTTTGCATGTTCACATCAACCGTCACCAATTTTTATCAATGCACTACAGAAAGCATCCTATCTGGAAGCATCACAGCTTGGTACTGCAACTGCTCCGCACATGACTACAAGTAACTGCAGAGAGTTGTGGACACAGCTCAGCACATCACAGAAACCAGCCTCCCCTCCCTGGACTCTGTTTACTTTTCTCACTGCCTCAGTAAAGCAGTCACCGTTGTCAAAGACCTTACCCATTCTGGACATTTTCTCTTCTCCCATGTTCCACTGAGATGAAGGTACAAAAGCCTGAACATGTACAGTACCACCAGGCTTAATGATGCCTTCTACCCTGCTGCTATCAGACTATTGAATAGGTCCCTAGTACAATAAAATGGACTCTTGAACTCACAAGCTACTTCATTATCACCTTGCACCGTATTGTCTACCCGCACTGTACTTTCTCAGTAATTGTAATACTTTATTCTGGATTCTGTTATTGTTTTCTCTTGTACTACCACAATGCACTGTGTAATGATCTGATCTCTATGAATAATGTAAGACCATAAGGTATAAGAGCAGAATTAAGCCATTTGGACCATCACATCTGCTCTGCCATTTCATCATGGCTGATCCAATTTTCCTCACAGCCTCAATTTCCTGCCTTCTCCTCATATACCACCACGCCATGACCAATCAAGAATATATCAACCTCTTCCTTAAATATACATAAAGATGCCTCCAAAGCTGTCTCTGGCAAAGAATTCTACAGATTCACCACTCTCTGGCTAAAGAAATCCCTCCTCATCTCTGTTCTAAAAGAACACCTCTCTATTCTGAGGCTGAGACCTCTGGTTTTGGTCTCCCCCACCCTAGAAGCCCAGAGTCATCAAACCCTCTTCAGATGACAAGCCATTAAATTTTGGAATAATTTTTGTGATCTTCCTTTGAACCCCCTCCAGTGTTAGTACATGTTTTCTAAGATAAGGGGCGCAAACCTGTTCACAATACTCCAAGTGAGGTCTCACTAGCCCTGTGCTTTACAAAGTCTCAACATTACGTCCTTGCTTTTATGTTCTAGTCCTCTTGAATTGAATGCTAACATTGCATTTGCCTTCCCTACCACAGACTCAACCTGCAAATTTAGGGAATCCTGCGCAAGGACTCCCAGGTCCCTTTGCACCTCTGATTTTGTATTTTTCTCTCAATTTAGAAAATAGTCAACCTTTTCATTTCTTCTACCAAATTGCATGACAATACACTTCCCAACACTGTATTCCATATGCCATTTCTTTGCCCATTCTCCTAATCTGTCAAAGTATTTCTGTAGCCTCTCTACTTGTCAAAACTACCTGACCCTCCATCTTTCTTCAGATCATCTGCAAACTTTGCGACAAAGCCATCAGTTCCACTGTCCAAATCACTGACATATAACATAAAAAGGATTGGTCCCAACAGACCCCTGTGGAACACCACTACTCAGGCAGCCAACCAGAAAAAGGCTCCCTTTATTCCCACTAATCAACCACTGCTTTGTCCATGCTAGAATTGTCCTGTAATACCATAAAACCATAGACATTGGAGTAGAATTAGGCCATTCAGCACATTGAGTCTGCTCCGCCATTCATTCATGGCTGATCCTGGATCCCACAGCCCCATACACTTGCCTTCACACCATATCCTTTGAAGTCCTGACCGATCAGGAAATGAAAAACATCCATGTACTTGGACTCTGCATTCTGTGGCAGAGTATTCCATGGATTTACTACTCCTTGGCTAAAAAAATTCCTCCTTACCCTAGTTCTAAAGGATCACCTCTTGATTTTGAGGATGTTCCCTCTAATTCTGGATACCACCCCATAGGAAACATCCTCTCCACATCCACCCAATCCAGTCCTTTTGATATTCAGTAGGTTTCAATGATATGCACCACCTCCCACCCCCCCGGCACTTTTCTAAATACCAGAGGATACAGGCCCAAAGCTGTCAAATGCAGTTCGTATGTTAACCCATTCATTCCCAGAATCATCCTTGTGAACCTCCACTAGATTCTCTCCAACGACAACACATCCTTTCTGAGATATACGGCCCAGAGCTGTTGACAATACTCCAAGCCTGGTCTAACTGGTGTCTTATAAATGTTCAGAATTATCTGAGCAAACACGAGGAAATCTGCAGATGCTGGAAATTCAAACAACACACACAAAATGCTGGTGGAACACAGCAGGCCAGGCAGCATCTATAGGGAGAAGCACTCCTCGACGTTTCGGGCCGAGACCCTTCATCAGGACTAACTGAAAGGAGAGATACTAAGAGATTTGAAAGTAGTGGGGGGAGGGGGAAATGAGAAATGATAGGAGAAGACCGGAGGGGGTGGGATGAAGCTAAGAGCTGGACAGGGGATTGGCGAAAGTGATACAGAGCTGGAGAAGGGAAAGGATCATGGGACAGGAGGCCTCGGGAGAAAGAAAGCGGGGGGAGCACCAGAGGGAGATGGAGAACAGGCAAACAACTAAATATGTCAGGGATGGGGTAAGAAGGGAAGGAGGGGCAGTAACAGAAGTTAGAGAAGTCAATGTTCATGCCATCAGGTTGGAGGCTACCCAGCTGGTATATAAGGTGTTGTTCCTCCAACCTGAGTGTGGATTCATCTTGACAGTAGAGGAGGCCATGGATAGACATATCAGAATGGGAATGGGACGTGGAATTAAAAATCTGTAGCCACTGGGAGATCCTGCTTTCTCTGGCGGACCGAGCGTAGGTGTTCAGCGAAACAGTCTCCCAGTCTGCGTCAGGTCTCACCAATATATAAAAGGCCACATCGGGAGCACTGGAAGCAGTATACCACAATGATCAGAATTATCTCCTTGCTTTTATATTCTATTCCCCTTGAAATAAATGCCAGCATTGCATTTGCCTTCTTTACCACAGATTCAACCTATAAATTAACCTTCTGGGAGTCCTGCATGAGGACTTCTAAGTTGCTCTAACTTCTGATTTTGAATTTTCACTCCTGAGAGATAATAGTCCATACTATTGTTCCTTTTACCAAAATGCATTATGATACATTTCCCAACACTGTATTCCATCTGACACTTTCTTGTCCATTCTTCCAATTTGTTTAAGTCCTGCTGCAATCGCATTGCTTCCTCAGCACTACCTACCTCTCTACCTATCTTTATATCATCCACAAACTTTGCCACAAAGCCATAAATTCCATTATCTAAATCACTGACTAACAACATGAAAAGCAGCGGTCCCAATACTAACCCCTGAGTAACACCACTAGTCACTGGCAGCCAACCAGAAAAGACCTCTTCTATTCCTACTTGCTGCCTCCTGTTTGTCAGCCATTGTGCTATCCATGCCAATATTTTTCTTTGAACACCATCAGACTTTATCTTGTTAAGCAGCCTCGTGTAGCACCTTATAAAACACCTTCTAAAAATCCAAGTAAACGACATCTGCTGCCTCTCCTTTGTCCACTCTGCTTGTTACTTCCTCGAAGAACTGTAACAATTTATAACAAGATTTCCCTTTACATAACTATACTGACTTTGACTTATTTTATCATTAGTGTCCAAATACCTCGAAACCTCATCCTTAATGATGCACTCCAACACTTTCCCAACCACTGAGGTTCGGCTAACTGGCCTACAATTTCCTTTCTTTTGCCTTTCTCCCTTCTTAGAGAGTGGAGTGACATTTGCAATCTTCCAGTCCTCCGGGACCATGCCAGAATCAAGTGAGTCTTGAAAGATCATGACCAATGCATCCGTTATCTCTTCAGCAACCTCTCTCAGGACTCTGGGAGGTTGTCCATCTGGTCCAGGTGACTTATCCACTTAAGACCTTTTAGTTTGCCTAGTACATTTCCTGTGTAGTAACAATGTCACTCACTCCTGCTGTCTGACACTCACAGTCCTCTGACACACTGCTACAGTCTTCCACAGTGGAGGCAGATGCAAAGTACACGTTAAGTTCATTTGCCATTACTTTGTCCCCAATTACTGCCTCACCAGCTTCATTTTCCAGTGGTCTAATATCAACTCTCACCTCCCTTTTACTCTTTATATAACTGAAAAAACTAATGCTATCCTGCCTTATATTATTGCTAGTCTGCCCTAATATTTTATCTTTTCCATTCTTATAGCTTTTAAGTTGCCTTTCGTTGGATTTAAAACTTTGCAATTATTCAACTTTCCACTCACCTTTGCTACCTTGTATTCCCTTTCTTGGCTTTTATGTAGCCCTTAACTTCCTTTATCAGTCATGCTTGCCTACCGCTGACATTTGAGAACTTTTTCCTCTGTGGGACATATCTATCCTGTGCCTTGTGAACTATTCCCAGAAACTTAAGCCATCTCTGCTCTGTTGTCGTCCCCACCAGTATCCTCCTCCAATCCATTTGGGCAAGCTCCTCTCTCATGCCTCTGTAATTCCTTTATTCCATTGTAATTCTGATACATGTGACTTATGCTTCTCCCACTCAAATTGCAGAACGAATTCAGTCATATTATGATCACTGCATCCTGAGGGTTACTTTTTGTGAAACTCTGTAATAAGATCTGGGTTATTACACAACACCCGATCTAAGATGGTCTTTCCCTGAGTATGCTCAAGCACGAGCTGCTCTAAAAAGTCATCTCATAGGCATTCAACAAATTCCCTCTCTTGCGATCCAACACCAACTTGATTTTCTCAATCCTCTTGCATATTGAATTCCCCATTACAATGTGTCATTAATCTTATTTCATGCCTTTTCCAGCTTCCACCACTCAGTGATGCCCACAATGTCATACCCACCAAACTCTAATTGTGCCAGTTGTTTGTCCACCTTATTCTGAACACTACGTGCTTTTAAATATAGTACCTTCAAGTCCTGCATTCTTCGCCTATTTGAATTTTGCCTCTGTGGTACAATTAAACTCTTTGCTCTGTCTGCATTTGTACCCTATCATCGGCTTGTCCTTCCTTACATTCATGCTACATCCATCATCTTCTTGTAAACCACCCACCAATTCATCATTTCCCATCCCCTTTCCCCCCTCTCACTTTTTCTCCTTGTCTGCCCATCGACTCCCTCTAGTACTCCTCCCCCTTTTCTTTCTTCCTTCTGTCCTCTCCTACTAGATTCCCCCTTCTCCAGCCCTGTATCTCTTTCATCAATCAACTTCCCAGTTCTTTACTTCACCCTTCCGACTCCTGATTTCACCTTTTACACTCACCTTGTTGTTCCCCCCCCAACCTTTTAAATTTATTCCTCATCTTTTTTTCCTCCAGTTCTACTGAAGTGTCTTGGCCCAAAATTGGTCCCCGAGGGGGATCAAAATTCTTTCAGGCAGGTTTGTTCAAACTGTTGTGGAGGGTATAAACTAATATGGTAGGGGGGTGGGAGCCAGAGTGAAGGGACTCGGGGCAGGGCAGATGGTAAAAAAGTAAATATAGCATGCAGTCAGACTTTCAGGAAGGGCAGGCAGGTGATGGGACTTAGTTGTAGCCAAACACGCTCAGTATCAAAGTATTAAGGATGCAGAAACAGGAAGGGCAGCAATAACGGTACTCAAGGTGTTGTATCTAAATGTGCATAGAAACAAGAAATAAGGTGGATGACTTAGAAATACGTACACAACGCTGGAAGAACTCAGCAGGTCAGGCAGCATCCGTGAGAAAAGAGTAGCCAACATTTTGGGCTGAGACCCTTCATAGGGAATGAAGGTGGATGACTTTGTTGCACTATTACAGATTGCCAGGTATGATGTTGTGGCCATCACTGAATCATGGCTGAGGGATGGTTATAGTTGGGAGCTGAATGTCCAAGGTTACACATTATATCAGAGGGCTAGGAAAGTAGACAGAGGGGCTGGTGTGGCTCTGCTGGAAAAGAATGGAATCAAATCAGTAGAAAGATGTGACATAGGATCGGACAATGTTGAATCCTTGTAGGTTGAGTTAAGAAACTGCAAGGGTAAAAGGTCATTGATTACAGTTATATACAGGCCTCCCAACAGTGGCTGGGAGGTGGACCACGGGTTACAACAGGAAATAGAAAAGGCGAGGAAAAAGGGCAATATTATGGTAGTCATGGGAGATTTTAACATGCAAGTTGATTGGGAAAATCAGCTTGGTAATGGATCTGAAGAGAGTGAGTTTGTTGAATGCCTGAGACATGTGTAGAGCAGTTTGTCATTGAGCCTACTAGGGGATCAGCTATACTGGATTGGGTGTTATGTAATGGACTGGAGATGATTAGAGAGCTTAAGGTAAAAGAACTTTTAGGAACCACTGATCACAATAAGATTGAGTTCAACTTGAAGTTTGATAGGGAGAAAGTAAAGTCTGATGTGGCAATATTTCAGTGGAGTAAGGGAAATTACAGTGGTATGAGAGAGGAGTTGGCCGAAGTAAATTGGAAGGAGCTGCTGGCAGGGATGTCAGCAGAGCAGCAATGGTGTGAGTTTTTGGGAAAAATGAGGAAGGTTCAGGACATGGCTGACTAGGGAAGTTAAAGAATGGGCATACAACAAAGCAGAATTAGTGGGAAGACAGATGATTGGGACTTTTTAGAAACCTACAGAGAGCAACTAAAAAAAATCATTAGAGGGGAAAAGATGAATTATGAAAGCAAGCTAGCAAATAATATCAAAGTGGATAGTAAAAGTTTTTTACATGAAAAAATAAAAGAGAAACGAGTGGATACAGGATGCTAGAAAATGAGGCAGGAGAAATAATAATGGGAGAAAAGGAGATGGCTGATGAACTAATTGAGTATTTTGCATCAGTCTCCTCTGTGGAAGACACTAGCAGTATGTCTGATGTTGTAGTATGTGTAGGAAGAGAAGTGGGTGCAGTTGCTATTACAAGAGAGAAGGTGCTCAAAAACTAAAAGACCTAAAATCATGTTAGTCACCCAGACCAGATAAACTGCACCTGAGGTCTCTGAAGGAGATAGCGTTAGAAATTGTGGTGGCATTAGAAATGACCTTTTAAAAATCTTTGGACTCTGGCATGGTGCCAGAGGACTGGAACATTGTAAGTATCACTTCACTCTAAGGAAGGAGGAAGGCAGCAGAAAGGAAATTATAAACCAGTTAGCCTGACCTCAGTGGTTGGGAAGATGTTAGAGTGTTACGAATGCAGCAGCAATGAATATGAAACTGAGACAGGGTTTAAAACAAATCCCGAGATTTATTAACCTCTGCTCAAAACTTAGAAAAGTAAACAAACAACTAACTTAACCGGAAGTTAACAGTTAGGCGGCACAAACATTCAAACTTAGAAACTGTTCTTAGCGAGTTCTCATCCAAGCACAGACTTAAAGTGATACATTCAAAAGTCCATGTGATTTATACAGTCAGTAAGGAGAGACTTCCACGAAACGACGATTCCTTTGAAGTAACGACGAATCTGCTGATCCCACAGCTGAGAGATGCCTTGTTCGCAGAAGTCACGAGGAAATAAAAGGAACTGACCTTTTGACTGGAGGCTGGTCACTGCACAAACCTTCCCGACTTTGCAGGGGTTTAACTCAAATATGCATGCCACAATACCTGAACGAAGTCAGAGGTCAATCATTCCCAAAACGCTGAACGACATTAACTTTATCCAATCCTTTGAACTCAAATAACTCCGGTAATGCCTTCACTTTCTGACACTGGACTGTAAGGGAAAAATAAACGTGCAACAAACAAAACCGGTGGTGCCTCCACACCTCCGACCGGCAACAACAACGTTGCACAAAAATAAAAATGAGAACTGCGTCACAGATCGCAGGCTTGGTTTAAATACCGTTTGGAACATGCCATCACTGACATAACATAACCCCACTGTCAAGAGACAATTACATCATCCCACTGTCCCGTTCAAACTGTGGGTATGTAACAAGAGTCAATTGTTAAGAATGAAGCGACGGAGTATTTGGTGACACAGGACAAGATAGTACAAAGTCAGCATGGTTTCCTTCAGGAAAAATCCTGCCTGACGAACCTGTTGGAATAATTAGAGGAGATTACACGTAGGATAGATTAAGAGGATGCAGTGGGTGTTGTATATTCGGACTTTCAGAAGGCCTTTGACAGAGTGCTACATATAGGCTGCTTACCAACCTAAGAACCCATGGTATTACAGTAAAGTTTTAACATGGTTAGAGCATTGGCTAATTGGTAGGAGGCAGCGAGTGGGAATACAATGATCCTTTTCTGGTTGGCTGCCAGTGGTGTTCTGCAGGGGTTTGTGTTGGGACCACTTTTTATGCTGTATATAAATGATTTAGATGATGGAATAGATGGCTTTGTTGCCAAGTTTACAGATGATACGAAGATTGATAGAGGGGCATGTAAAGTTGAGGAAACAGATAGGATGCAGAAGGACTTAGACAGATTAGGAGAATGGGCAAGAAAGTGGCAAATGAAATACAATGTTGAAAAATGCATGGTCATGCACTTTGGTAGTTGAAATAAATGTGCGGACTATTTTCCTGATGGGGAGAAAATCCAAAAATCTGGGATGCAGAGGGACTTGGGAGTCCTTGTGCAGAACACCCTAAAGGTTAACTTGCAGTTTGAGTCAGTGGTGAGGAATGCAAATGCATTGTTAACATTTATTTCGAGAGGTCTAGAATAGAAGAGCAAAGATGTGATGCTGAGGCTTTATAAGGCACTGGTGAGGCCTCACCTTGAGTATTGTGAACATTTTTGGGTCCCTCGTCTCAGAAAAGATGTGCTGGCATTGGAGAGTGTCCAGAGGAGGTTCACAAGGATGATTCCAAGAATGAAAGAGTTATACGAGGAACATTTGATAGCTCTGGGTCTGTAACTCACTGGAATTCAGAAGGATGAGGGGGGGATCTCATTGAAAGCTTTTAAATGTTGAAAGGCCGAGACAGAGTAGATGTGAAAGGATGTTTCCCTGGTGAGAGAGTCTTGGACAAGAGGGCACAGCCTCAGGATAGAGGGCGCCCTTTCAAAACAGAGATGTGGAAAAATTTCTTTAGCCAAAGGGTGGTGAATTTGTGGAATTTGTTGCCATGTGTAGCTGTGGAGGCCAAATCCTTGGGTGTATTTAAGGCAGAGATTGATAGGTTCTTGATTGGCGTGGCACCAAAGGTTGCAGGGAGAAGGCTGGGAACTGGGGTTGAGGAGGAGAAAAAAAAGAATCTGCCATGATTTAATGGCAGAGCAGACTCGATGGGCTAGATGGCCTAATTCTGCTCCTGTGCGTTATGGTCCAAAATATGAACTGTACTTTTTCTATAAATGCTGCTTGGTCTGCTGAGTTCCTTCAGCATTTTTTGTGTGTTTTTCCAGTCTGCTGTTTTCCAGTCTTCCAGAACCATTCCAAAATCTAGTGATTCTTGAAAGATCATTACGAATGCCTCCACAATCTCTTTAGCCACCTCTTTTGGAACCCTAGGGTATACACCATCTGGTCCAGGTGACTTGTTTACCTTCAGACCTTTCAGTTTCCCAAGAATCTTCTCTCTAGTTATGGTAACTATATGCAAGACAAGCTTTTCATTGCATCTTCGTACATGTGACAATAATAAACCAATTCCAGTAATTAACCCTGGAGGAAAAGAGGGGAGATGCAGAGGCAGCAAGGTCCCATTTTGTGTCTGCCATTCGCAAACTTGCTATTTCTTTCAAAGGTGGAGTCAGCAAAGCTACTGATGGCCATTCGGACAGTGGTGTTTAACCAGGTTTTCCTGTCCTTTCCCATGATTCTGCTGCTGTACCCCATCATGGAATGGAGGGGTAACCCGTGTGGGCCTGAGCTGCCCACCTTCCACTGGGTGCTATTTGAGCTCTGCTTCCTCGGCCTGCTCGAGGAGGTCTTCTTCTATTATTCCCACAGGTGAGTGAGAACCATCATCTTATCTTAACACACGAGCACCCATCTCCTCCTTACCCCAACGTCCACCACTCCCCGCCACTGTCTGATGCATGTTACTTCCAGTTCATCAACGTCTCTACGCCTCTACCCCTCAACACAGGAGCAGATCATTCGGCCCTCTGTGTCTGTGTGGATCCTGTCTGCCTGCTTGTGATCCATGTCCCTCCATTCCCTGCCTGTTCATGCCTCTTGAACTCCTGAATGTGATATTGCAACAGTTGTAAGGGTCTGACCTCTGGAGGTCCCTCCAGTGACCTACTTGGCTGTTTCATCTGAGAAAACACAGGAAATGGGTGTGGGAAAAGGCCCCTCCGTTCTTTTATGGCTTTTAACTAACTCTAAGATCAATCTAGCCCTTTCCTCACACATAGCCTTCAATTTTTTGGAAATACTCCACTTGGCTCCTTTGCCATATCAATATTCTGATTGTGAATGGCTGTCCCAATGCCTGCATGATCCCACTAGTCAAAGACTGGTTTATTCCTAATCTCTGCTTCTGTTTTATAACCAATTCTCAATCCCCAATTCGTGTGTGTCAACATTCAATAACAAAAGTACACTGCAGGTCAAGAAGAGAATTAATGTTTCACCCAGGTTATTGGTTGACGTGTGTACCATGGACCCGGGAAAAGTGGATTTGGTGACGTGTGCAGATAGAGAGTTGGTAAGATGCCAGCTTTGTTGTTTGGCTGATTAGTTTCTGTATTAATTCTCTCCAGGTTATTCCATCAGCCAACTCTTTACAAATATATTCACAAGAAGCACCATGAATGGACGGCACCAATTGGAATAATCGCCTTGTATGCCCATCCAGTTGAGCATGTGGTAAGTGGTGTTTCAAGGAAATCTGGAATGCACAGGATAGATGCTTCCCAAAGAGGAACAAGTATTCTAAAGGGAGGCTGAGATGACCGTGGCTGACAAGTGAAGTCAAAGACAGCATAAAAACAAAAAAGAGGGCATATAATATTGCAAAAATAATTGGGAATGTAGAGTATTGGGAAGCTTTTTAAAACCAACAGAAGGGAACTAAAACATTTTCTAAATGGGGGTAGAATTCAGAACTCCAAGGTGCAAAGAGACTAGGGAGTCCTTGTACAGGATTCCCTAAAGGTTAACTTAACGGTTGAGTCTATGGTGAGGAAGACAGATGCAATGTTAGCATTCATTTCAAGAGGACTAGAGTAAAGCAAGGATGTAATGCTGAGGCTTTATAAGGCACTGGTGAGGCCTCACTTTGAGTATTGTAAGTAACTTTGGGCCTCTTATCTCAAGGTTGTATAGTTTATACATTCTTTGATGAGAACATGGAACAATGCAGCACAGTACAGGCCCTTCGGCCCACAATGTTGTGCCGACCCTTAAACCCTGCCTCACATATAACCCTCCACCTTAAATTCCTCCATATACTTGTCTAGTAGTCTCTTAAATTTCACTAGTGTGTCTGCCTCCACCACTGACTCAGGCAGTGCATTCCACGCACCAGCCACTCTCTGAGTAAAAAGCCTTCCTCTAATATGGAAATAAAAAAGTAATCTTGCTTAAAATATTAAAGAAATGTGTCATCTTTAACTTTATGCCTTTTGGAAATCAGGTAATCTTTTACTCGCTTAACTATTCACAGTAACAAAAATTTTGACCAGGGGTGCCTAAACCTTTGCATGCCACTGTAGCTGTAGCATTACCTCTCAACTCTTAAACTCAATCCCACGGTTGATGAAGGTCAATGCACCGTATGCCTTATTAACTACAGAGTCAACCTGTGCAGCAGCTTTGAGTGCCTTATGTTTTTTTTTTTATTTTTTAAAGCTATTATTAATGCTTTTTGAGTTAGTGATTTAGATGCATATCATATTATTACTGAGTTAAGTATTGTATGTAAGGAGTTTTTGCTACAACAAGTGTATGGGACATTGGAAAAAATGTTGAATTTCCCCATGGGGATGAATAAAGTATCTATCTATCTATCTATCTATCTAATACTATATTCTGCCATCATACTTGACCTCCAAAATGAACCACCTCACACTTATCTGGATTGAACTACATCTGCCACTTCTCAGCTCAGTTTTGCATCCTATCAATGACTGCTGTAACCTCTGACAGCCCTCCACACTATCCACAACACCCCCAACCTTTGTGTCATCAACAAATTTACTAACCCATCCCTCCACTTATATAACCATATAACAATCACAGCACGGAAACAGGCCATTCCGGCCCTCCTAGTCCGTGCCGAACTCTTAATCTCACCTAGTCCCACCTACCCGCACTCAGCCCATAACCCTCCACTCCTTTCCTGTCCATATACCTATCCAATTTTACCTTAAATGACACAACTGAACTGGCCTCTACTACTTCTACAGGAAGCTCATTCCACACAGCTATCACTCTCTGAGTAAAGAAATACCCCCTCGTGTTTCCCTTAAACTTTTGCCCCCTAACTCTCAAATCATGTCCTCTCGTTTGAATCTCCCCTACTCTCAATGGAAACAGCCTATTCACGTCAACTCTATCTATCCCTCTCAACATTTTAAATACCTCGATCAAATCCCCCCTCAACCTTCTACGCTCCAATGAATAGAGACCTAACTTGTTCAACCTTTCTCTGTAACTTAAGTGCTGTAACTTCCTCATCTAGGTCATTTATATTAAAAAAAAATAAAGAAAAGGGGTCCCAGAACAGATCGCTGAGGCATACTACTGGTCACAGACCTCCATGCACAATATGACCCGTCTACAACTACTCCTTGCCTTCTGTAAGCAAGCCAATTTTGGATCCACAAAGTAACATCCCCTTGGATCCCATGCCTCCTTACTTTCTCAATAAGCCTTGCATGGGGTACCTTATCAAATGCCTTGCTAAAATCCATATACACTCCATCTACCGCTCTACCTTCATCAGTGTGTTTAGTCACATCCTCAAAAAATTCAATTAGGCTCGTAAGGCACGAGCTGCCTTTGACAAAGCCATGCTGACTATTCCTAATCATATGCCTCTCCAAATGTTCATAAATCCTGCCTCTCAAAATCTATTCCATCAGCTTACCAACCACTGAAGTAAGACTCACTAGTCTATAATAATTTCCTGGGCTATCTCTACTCTCTTTCTTGAATAAGGGAACAACATCTGCAAGCTTCCAATCCTCCGGAACCTTTCCCGTCCCCAAAGATGATGGAGAGATCATTGCCAGAAGCTTAGCAGTCTCCTCCCTTCCTCCCACAGCAGCCTGGGGTACATCTCATCCGGTCCCGGAGACTTATCCAACTTGATGGTTTCCAAAAGCTCCAGCACATCCTCTTCCTTAATGTCTAGCTGCTCAAGCTTTTCAATCTGCTTTAAGAAATCCCTACAATCACTAAGATCCTTTTTTGTAGTGAATACTGAAGCAAAGTATTCATTAAGTATCTATTCTATCTCCTCTGGTTTGGTACACACTTTTCCACTGCCACACTTGATTGGACCTATTCTCTGACGTCTTATCCTCTTGCTCTTCACATACTTGTCAAATGCCTTGGGGTTTTCCTTAATCCTGCTCGCCAAGGCCTTCTCATGGCCCCTTCAGGCTCTCCTAATTTCATTCTTAAGCTTTTTCCTGCTAGCCTTGTAATCTTCTGGATCTCTATCATTACCTAGTTTGTCCAGAATCAGAATCAGGTTTATTATCAACAGCATGTGACATGAAATTTGTTAACTTAGCAGCAGCAGTTCAATGCATAATCAAGCAGAGAGAGAGAAAAAAATAATAAATAAAATAAAACATAATAATAAGTAAAAAAGTAAATCAATTGCATGTATTGAATAAAATTTTTTTTTTTAAATGTGCCGAAACAGAAATACGGTATATTTAAAAAAATGAGGTAGTGTCCAAAGCTTCAATGTCCATTTAGGAATCGGGTGGCGGGGGGGAAGAAGCTGTTCCTGAATCGCTGAGTGTGTGCCTTTTTTGAACCTTTCATAAGCTTTTCTTCTTGACTAGTTCTTCAACAGCCTTTGTACACCATGGTTCCTGTATCCTGCCATCCTTTCCCTGTCTCATTGGAACTGGGTGTCACTGTACATCAGTCATTGAAGGTGGGCATGCAGGTACAGCAGGCGGTGAAAAAGGCAAATAGTATGTTGGCATTCATAGCAAAAGGATTTGAGTACAGGAGCAGGGAGGTTCTACTGCAGTTGTACAAGGCCTTGGTGAGACCGTACCTAGAATATTGTGTGCAGTTTTGGTCCCCTAATCTGAGGAAAGACATTCTTGCTATAGAGGGAGTACAGAGAAGGTTCACCAGATTGATTTCTGGGATGGCAGGACTTTCATATGAAGAAAGACTGGATCGACTAGGCTTATACTCACTGGAATTTAGAAGATTGAGGGGGGATCTTATTGAAACGTATAAAATTTTAAAGGGATTGGACAGGCTAGATGCAGGAAGATTGTTTCCAATGTTGAGGAAGTCCAGAACGAGGGTTCACAGTTTAAGAATAAAGGGGAAGCCTTTTAGGACCGAGATGAGGAAAAACTTCTTCACACAGAGAGTGGTGAATCTGTGGAATTCTCTACCACAGGAAACAGTTGAGGCCGGTTCATTGCTATATTTAAGAGGAAGTTAGATATGGCCCTTGTGGCTAAAGGGATCGGGGATATGGAGAGAAAGCAGGTACAGGGTTCTGAGTTGGATGATCAGCCATGATCATACTGAATGGCGGTGCAGGCTCGAAGGGCCAAATCGCCTGCTCTTGCACCTACTTTCTATGTTTCTATGTCTATGTACCTATGCAGAACACCATGCAAATATCCCCTGAGCATTTGCCACATTTCTGCTATACATTTCCCTGAGAATGTCTTGTTTCCAGTTTAAGCTATCAAGTTCCTATCTGATAGCCTCATATTCCCCCTTACTCCAATTACACACTTCCTAACTTGTGTGTTCCTATCCCTCTCCAATACTATGGTAAAGGAGATAGAATTGTGATCACTATCTCCAAAATGCTCTCCCACTGAGAGACTTGACAGCTGACCAGGTTCATTTCCCAATACCAAATCAAGTGCAGTCTCTCCTCTTGTAGGCTTATCTACATATTGTGTCAAGAAACCTTCCTGAATATACCAGACAAACTCCACCCCATCTAAACCCTTTGCTCTAGGGAGATGCCAATCAATATTTGGGAAATTAAAATCTCCCACCGTGACAACCCTGTTATTATTACACCGTTCTAGAATCTGTCTCCCTATCTGCTCCTTGATGTCCCTGTTACTGTTGGGTGGTCTATAAAAAGCACCTAGTTGAATTATTGACCCCTTCCTGTTTCTAACTTCCTCCCACAGAGACTCAATACTTATTGTTCAGAGGACAGCCACAGGGGTACTCTCTAGAATCTGACCCTTGCCTTTCCCACTCCTGACTGTTACCCACTTATCTGTCTCCCGATGCCCCAGTGTGACTATTTGCCTATAGCTCCTCTCTGTCACCTCCTCACTTTCTCTGACCAGACAAAAGTCATCTAGCTGCATCTCCAGTTTCCTAACCAGGTCTGTAAGGAGCTGCAGCTTGAAGCGCCTAGCGCAGATGTGGCCGTCCGGGAGGCTGGGAGTCTTCCGGACATCCCACATCTGACGTCCAGTACGGAACACTGGCCTCACAGACATACTTCCAGTTTCTATTCTCCACAAGTAACTTAACTTGCCTCGATCCGTTATTGCTGAAGCCCCGTTGAGCCAAAGCCCTCCTACTCTGTGTCCCTCTACTCCATTGCTCGCTGCTCAATGCCCACTCTATAAAGCTGTCTCCTTTTTAAACTCTTCCCACTGGTCTAACGCACTGACGTCCACACACCTGTGCAGTCGTTCCTCAATCAAACCGCCAAAGGAAAAAATGATCATCTTTTATACTCTTCCCGCCGGTCTAACTCGCTGAAGTCCATGCGCCAGCACAGTCGTTCCTTGATTTCTTTACTCAGTGAGTTGTGGACACCTGGAACAAACTACCTCGTTGTGTAGTTAAGAGTAGTACTTTTGAGACTTTCAAATCTAAACTCAATAGTTATTTGAACATAGTATGTGAATAGGAATTTGGCAAGCTTTGTTGAGTCAAATGGCCTGTTCTTGTCCAACCTTTGGAATGTTCTAATGTTCTCTCTCTTAACCTTACCTCCCCCAACACTTCCCCCCTCCAATCCTCACCCCTCTTTCTCACCTCTACCTCCCTCAACACTCACTCGGCTGCCTTCCTTCCTCACTTCTCTCTCTACAGTTCTCCAACATGCTTCCACCGATGATTGGCCCAATCCTGTTGCGATCACATGTGGCAACTATAATGTTGTGGTTTTCCTTGGCACTGTTAATCTCCACCATTTCTCACTGCGGATACCATCTCCCGCTGATGCCTTCTCCAGAATTCCATGATTTCCATCACCTACGGTAAGTCCTGCCAGAGGTTAGGAGCCAGGCTGCAGGAAGCAGATCTCCTGCTGGTTGATTTCTCATTGGGGAGGTTGGTTGAAGACCATTTGTTTAGTGTATTACGTACCCCGTAACGGGTTAAAAACGACCAGCAGAAATGGGCACACCTGGAGTCTGAGTCTTCCGTTATAAACACTATTTTATTAGTAACTACGTATCCACGTGGGATTGGTTCCGAGACCCCCCCCCCCCCAACGGATACCAAAAAATGCGGATGCTCAAGTCCCTTATTTAACCTGTCTCACTGCGGTGGTCTTTAGGACCCTGCAGAACCACGGACATTATTTAACATGTCTCAGTGTGGTGGACGTTAGGACCTGGCGGTGCTGCTCTGAATCTGCATTGTTTCTGTTCACAGTTTGATTATTGAAATACATACGTTTCTTAAGTGTTTTATATGATAGAAAAGTTAAATATATACTATATACTAAGAAAAACGTTTGACTAACTGACCCTAAATAATACTGGATGTACCTGTTCCAACTTCAAATCCGACTTAAAGACGGACTCAGGAATGGAACTTGTTCATAACCCAGGGACTGCCTGTACTTACTTATAATACCTAATACAATGTAAATGCTATGAAAATAGTTGTTATACTCTATTGTTTAGGGAATAATGACAAGAAAAATTAGTCTGTACATGCTCAAATATGGAGTGCTGGAGAGAGAACTTCCAGATTTTCCTGATCCGCGGTTGGTTGAATCCGCGCATGCGGAATCCGCGGATAAGGAGGACTGACTATAAAACCAGATAAGGCAAACAGGTTAGCAGAGTATATGCATATATAAGTGAGTAAATAAAGCTCCCAAATTTCTCCCAGCTCAGGTGATAAATGATACAGTCTAATGATGGTATAGGTTCAGTTCAGTCATATATATATAGTTCAGTTCATATATAGTCAGTTCAGTTCTGGATATTGAATTGAGTAGGTTGAAGAGAGAGAGAGATGTTTTGTCTTCCCAGTGCCAATGCCGTCAAATCTTCCACGTTGTCCTCCTGCTCCCGAAACTTATTAAAGTCACTGACTGTGACCACACAAAAGAGAATGTCGTTTTCACATGGTAAAGCTATCAACCCAGGCAAGGGTTAAACACACCGATAGCTTCCCACTGGTCACCCCTTTGTCCACACTGTGAGCAAAAACCCCACCTTTGTCGTGGGCACACAAAGCTCAATCAGTGTCAGTGTCTTCCATGTCTCTGGTGTGTCTGATTACAAAGCCAGTTGACCTTGTATATATTCCACAAGTGCTAAAAAACCAGCTGTCCATCATATAGCTCCACCCTGCCATAACCATGGCAAACCCGTAACAGGTTAAAAAGGACCAGCAGAAATGGATACACCTGGAGTCTTGAGTCTGATGGCTTTTTGTTGCTCTCTCTCATCTTTGAAATAGCACACACGTTCTCCGCTCTCTCTCATTTTAACGGAACAGACCATATTTAATAATCCTTCAGATCTCGTCACAAGTGGTGTGCAGTGTGACGAACACAATGCGAGATCCTTCAGTACAGAGCAGGGACCGATCTTCCATTTGGACAGAGGAATGCGGCATTGTGACCTCTGAGCCTAAAACACCAGGGGCATTCGAACTATTGAAGGGCATTAGGAGCAGTCCTCTTACGCACAAGGCTGGAACTGTTGCAGCTTTCACAGGGTATGAGAATAAATGCCTCGTCCATGGTTGGATGTCAATGACTAATGCTGTAATGTGGGAATCGGGAATTGGTGCTATGACCTCTACTGTGTGTGGGCCAAATGGCCTGATTCTGTTCCTATACCTTCTGGTGTTGGATGTGAATGTAGGAGAGATAATCAGTAAGTTCACAGATGAAACAACAGTCGATGGTGCCGTGGACAGTGAGGAGGATTGTTTAAGGCTGCAGCAGGACCTAGTTCAGATGGAAAGTTGGTCAGTGTGTTGGCAGATGGAATTTATTCCTGAAAAGTACGAGGTGATGTATTTTGGCCAGTGACATAGGGATAGAATATGTACAGTAAACAGTCAAATGTTGCTGAACAGAGTGACTGAGGGATCCAATTCAATATTTTCTTGAAAATGGCAACACAGATACTGAAGGCCTTCAAAGGTTGGTGCATAGACCATAGGAGCCGGGACATTATGCAGAATGTGGAACTCACCCTGCAGTTTGAAAGGGAGAAACTAAAGTCAGATGTGTCAGTATTACAATGTAGTAAAGGGAATTACAGAGGCATGAGTCATGGAGGGGTTGTCTACGGAGTCTCTGTGGGTGAAAGTTAGGAATAAAGGATCAGTAACTCTACTGGGTGCTGTTATAGACCACCCAATAGTAACAGGGACATCGAGGAGCAGATAGAGAGGCAGTTTCTGCAAATGTGTAAGAATAACAGGGTTGTTGTAGTGGTAGATTTTAGTTTCCCAAATATTGATTGGCATCTCCCTAGAGTGAGGGGTTTAGATGGGGTGGACACAAAGATGGGGTGGAGTTTGTTAGGTGTGTTCAGGAAGGTTTCTTGACACAATATGGAGATAGGTTTACAAGAGCAGAGGCTGTACTTGATCTGGTATTGGGAAATGAACCTGGTCAGGTGTCAGGTCTCTCAGTGGGAGAGCATTTTGGAGATAGTGATTACAATTCTATCTCCTTTACCATAGCATTGGAGAGGGATAGGAACAGACAAGTTAGGGAAACATTTAATTGGAGTAATAGGAAATATGAGGCCATCAGGCAGAAACTTGGAAGCATAAATTGGAAACAGATGTTCTCAGGGAAACGTGTGGAAGAAATGTGGCAAATGTTCAGGGGATATTTGCGTGGGGTTCTGCATAGGTACATTCCAATGAGACGGAAAGGATGGGAGGGTACAGGAACCGTGGTGTACAAAGGCTGTTGAAAATCTAGTCAAGAAGAAAAGAAGAGCTTATGAAAGGTTCAAAAAAATTACATAATGATAGAGATCTAGAAGAATATAAGACTAGCAGGAATGAGCTTAAGAATGAAATTAGGAGAGCCAGAAGAGGCCGTGAGAAGGCCCTTGGCAGACAGGACTAAAGGAAACCTCAAGGTATTCTACAAGTATGTGAAGAGCAAGAGGATAAAACATGAGAGAATAGGGCCAATCAAGTGTGACAGTGGAAAAGTGTGCATGGAACTGGAGGAGATGGCAGAGGTACTTTATGAATACTTTGCTTCAGTATTCACTACAGAAAAGGATCTTGGTGATTGTAGGGATGACTTGCAGTGGACTGAAAAGCTTGAGCATGTAAATATTAAGGAAGAGAATGTGCGGAGCTTTAGGAAAGCATCAAGTTGGATAAGTCACCGGGACCGGAGATAGGATGTACCTCAGGCTCCCATATAGCCCCTACCTTAAATTCCTCCATATACCTGTCTAGTAGTCTCTTAAACTTCACTAGTGTATCTGCCTCCACCACTGACTCAGGCAGTGCATTCCATGCACCAACCACTCTCTGAGTGAAAAACCTTCCTCTAATATCCCCCTTGAACTTCCCTCCCCTTACCTTAAAGCCATGTCCTCTTGTACTGAGCAGTGGTGCCCTGGGGAAGAGGCACTGGCTGTCCACTCTGTCTATTCCTCTTAATATCTTGTACTCCTCTATCATGTCTCCTCTCATCCTCCTCCTCTCCAAAGAGTAAAGCCCTAGCCCCCTTAATCTCTGATCATAATCCATACTCTCTAAACCAGGCAGCATCCTGGTAAATCTCCTCTGTACCCTTTCCAATGCTTCCACATCCTTCCTATACTGAGGCGACCAGAACTGGACACAGTACTTCAAATGTGGCCTAACTAGAGTTTTATAGAGCTGCATCATTACATCATGTCTCTTAAACTCTATCCCTTGACTTATGAAAGCTAACAGCCCGTAAGCTTTCTTAACTACCCTATCTACCTGTGAGGCAACTTTCAGGGATCTGTGGACATGTACCCCCAGATCCCTCTGCTCCTCCACACTGCTAAGTATCCTGCCATTTACTTTGTACTCTGCCTTGGAGTTTGTCCTTCCGAAGTGTACTACCTCACATTTCTCTGGGTTGAATTCCATCTGCTACTTCTCAGCCCACTTCTGCATCCTATCAATGTCTCTCTGCAATCTTTGACAATCCTCTACACTATCTACAACACCACCAACCTTTGTGTCGTCTGCAAACTTGCCAACCCACCCTTCTAACCCCATATACTTAATGAATAATTTGCCTCAGTATTCACCAGTGAAAAGGACAATGGCAATTGTGGGGATGACTTGCAGTGGACTGAAATACTTGAGCATGTAGGCATTAAGAAAGAGGATGTGCTGGAGCTTTTGAAAGGTATTAAGTTAAATAAGTCACTGGGTCTGGAAGAGATATACCCTACCCTACTATGGGAAGCAAGAGAAGTGATTGCTGAGCCTCTGGCGATGATCTTTGCATTATTAATAGGGACGAGAGAAGTACTAGAAGATTGGAAGGTTGCAAATGCTATCCTCTTGTTCAAGAAAGGGATAGAGCTAACCCAGGAAATTATAAATCAGTGAGTCTTACTTCAGTGTTGGGCAAGTTGTTGGAGAAGATCCTGAGAAGCAGAATTCATGAGCATTTGGATAGACATAATCTGATTAGGGATAGTCAGCATAGCTTTGTCAAGGGCAGATCATGCCTTACGAGCTTGATTGAATTTTCGTGGATGTAAGAAAACATATTGATGAAGGTAGAGCAGTATATATGGATATCAGTAAGGCAGTTGATAAGGTTCTCCATGCAAGGCTCATTCAGAAAGTAATGAGGTATGGGATCCAAGGAGAGCTTGCATTGCAGATCCAGAATTGGCTTGCCCACAGAAGGAAAAGGGTGATGAAAATGGTTTGTATTCTGCGTGGAGGTCGGTGACCAGTGTTCCGCAGGGGTCTGTTCTGGGATCTCTCCTCTTTGTGATTTTTATAAATGACTTGGATGAGGAACTAGACTGGTAGGTTAGTAAGTTTGCTGATGACACAAAATTTTGGGGTGTTGTGGATAGTCTGGAGGGTTGTCAGAGGTTACAGTGGAACATCAATAGGATGCAGAACTGGGCTGAGAAGTGGCAGATGGACCTCAGCCCAGATAAGTGTGAAGTGGTTCAGTTTGGTAGGTCAAATTTAAAGACAGAATATAATATTAATGGTAAGACTCTTGACAGTGTGGAGGATCTGAGAGATCTTTGGGTCCACCTCCATAGGACACTCCAAGCTACCACACAGGTTTCATCTGTCACTTGTTTGCCCATTCTCCTAATCTGTCTAAATCATCTGCAGCTTAATGTGAAAAAGACTGAGGAGCTGATGGTGGACCTGAGGAGGGCCAAGGCACCGGTGACCTCTGTTTCCATCCAAAGGGTCAGTGTGGACATGGTGGAGGATTACAAGTACCTGGGGATATAAATTGACAATAAACTGGACTGGTCAAAGAACACTGAGACTGTCTACAAGAAGGGTCAGAGCCATCTCTATTTCCTGAGGAGACTGAGGTCTTTTAACATCTGCCGGACGATGCTGAGGATGTTCTACGAGTCGGTGGTGGCCAGTGCTATCATGTTTGCTGTTGTGTGCTGGGGCAGCAGGCTGAGGGTAGCAGACACCAACAGAATTAACAAACTCATTCACAAGGCCAGTGATGTTGTGGGGGTGGAACTGGACTCTCTGACGGTGGTGTCTGAAAAGAGGATGCTGTCCAAGTTGCATGCCATCTTGGACAATGTCTCCCATTCACTCCATAATGTACTGGTTAGGCACAGGAGTACATTCAGCAGAGACTCATTCCACCGAGATGTAACACTGAACGTCATAGGAAGTCATTCCTGCCTGTGGCCATCAAACTTTACAACTTCTCCCTCAGAGTGTCAGACACTCTGAGTCAGTAGGCTGGTCCTGGATTTATTTCCACTTGGCATAATTTACTTATTATTATTTAATTATTTATGGTTTTATTTCTACTCTATTCTTGGTTGGTGCAACTGTAACAAAACCCAATTTCCCTCGGGATTAATAAAGTATGTCTGTCTGTCTGTCTTCTCTACCTACTCAAAACTACCTGCCCCCCACCAGTCTTCATAACGTTTGCAAAATTTGTAACAAAGCCATCAAGTCTGTCATCCAAATCATTGACTTATAATGTAAAAAGAATCAATCTCAACAGAGACCATTGTGGAACTCCACTAGTCACTGGCAGCCAATTAGAAAAGGCTTCCCTTATTACCACTCTTTGCCTCCTGCCAATCAGCCTGCTTTATCCATGCTAGAATCTTTCCTGTAATACCATCGATTTGTAGCTTGTTAAGCAGCCTCATGTGAGGCACCTTGTCAAAGGCCTTCTGAAAATTGAAGTACACATCAACTGATTTTCTTCTGTCTATCTTCCATGTTATTTCTTCAAAGAATTCCAACAGATTTGTCAGGCAAGATTTTCCCTTGCTGATTATGGCCTATTTTATCGTGTGTGTCCAAGTACTCTGAGACCTCATGCTTAATAATTAACTCACTGAGGTCAGATTAACTGGCCTATAGTTTCCTTTCTTCTGCCTGTCTCCTTTCTTGAAGAGTGGAGTGACATCTACAATTTTCCAGTCCTCCAGACATGCCAGAATCAAGTGATTCTTGAAAGATCACAACCAATGCATCTGCTATCTCCTTAGCAAACTCTCTCAGGACTCTGGGATGTAGTCCATTTGGTCCAGGTGACTTATTCACTTTAAGACCTTTGAGTTCATCTAGCACTCTTTCCTTTGTAATAGTGATGGCATACACTCCTGCTCCCTGATACTTGTGGACCTCTGGCACAGTGCTAGTGCCTTCCGCAGTGATGGCTGATGCAAAGTAAACGTTAAGTTAATCCACCATTTCTTTGTCCCCTAGTACTACCTTATCAGCATAATTTTCCACTGGTCCAATATCAACTCTCACCTCACTTTTACTCTTTACATAACTGAAAAAAACTTTTTAGTATCCTGTTTTCTATTATTGGTTAGTTTCCCCTCATTTTTCATCTTTTTCCTTCTTATGGCTTTTTTAGTTCCCTTTTGTTTTAATTTAAAAACTTCATAATCATCCAGCTTCCCACTCACTTTTGCTACAACTTCCCTTGTCAGATATGATTGCCTACCCCTGCCATTTGAGAACAACTTCTTCTGTGGAACGTATCTATCCTGTGCTTTGTTAACTGTTCCCAGACACTTCAGCCATCTCTGTTCTGCCATCATCCGCCCCAGTATCCTCCTCCAATCCACCTGGGCAAGCTCCTCTCTCAGGCCTCTGTAATTCCCTTTATTATGTTGTGATATTGATACACGTGACTTGTGCTTCTCCCTCTCAGATTGCAGTATGAATTCAATCATATTATGATCACTGTGTCCTAAGGGTTCCTTTACCTTAAGCTCCCTAATAAAGTCTAGATTATTAGGCAACACCCAATCTAAGATAGCCCTTCCCTGAGTAGGCTCAAGCATAAGCTGCTCTAAAAAGCCATCTCGTAGGCTTTCAACAAATTCTCTCTCTTGCGATTTAACGCAAACCTGATATTCTCAAATTGAAGTCCCCCATTACAATTATGACATTATCCTTGTTATAGGTCTTTTCCAATCTCAATCCCACATCTTGGCTACTATTTGGAGGCCTATATAAGATTCCTGTTACTGTATTTGATATCCTTTAGTATATGGACACCCTCTACACCCTGGAGAGTACATATTATTTATGACGATGCTAGTATCAACTATACTACTAAATGTATTTAGCTAAGTATTATATTTATATCATATTTTGCTGAGTGTGTTATATACTAAAGAGTATCCAACAGGGTGCTGGAGACTATGAAGGCTGATACCCATGATGCAGCTAATTTTACAAGTTTCTGCAATTTATTTCAATCTTGTGCAGTGGTCCACCCAACCCACTCCCCATACCAGAAGGTGATGTAACCATTCAGAATGCTCTCCACAGTACATTTGTAGCATATTTCAAGTGTTTTAGTTGACAAACCAAATTTCCTCAAACTCCTAATGAAATATAGCCGCTGTCTTGCCTTCTTTACAGCTGCATTGATATGTTTCATTCGAGTTAGGTCCACAGAGATATTGACTCCCAGGAACTTGAAATAGCTCACTTTCTCCACTTCTGATTTGTCTATGAGGATTGGTATGTGTTCCCTCAAATTAAGACCGCAATCAGCTCTTTGATCCTTGCTGATGTTGAGTGCAAGGTTAACTTGCACTCTTGTACGCCTTTTCATCATCATCTGAAATTCTGCCAACAATGGCATCAGCAAATTTATAGATGCTGTTTGAGCTATGCCTAGCCACACATTCATGGGTGTAGAGAGTAGTGCAATGGGCTAAGCATGATCCCAGTGTAGTGCCAGTGTTAATTGTCAGTGAGGTGGAGATGTTATTTCTAATCTGCACAGATTGTGGTCTTCCTGTTAGGAAGCTGACAATCCAGTTGCAGAGGAAGGTACAGAGGCCCGGCTTTTTGATCAGGACATTGGGAAACGCTGAGCTATGGTCAATAAACAGCATCCTGACAGAGGGGTTTGCAATCTCCAGGTGATCCAAGGCTGTGTGGAGAGCCATTGAGATCGCATCTGCTGTAGCCCTATTGTGGTAATAAGCAAATTTCAGTGGTCCAGGTCCTTCCTAAGACAGGTATTCAGTCCAGCCTTGAGCAACCTCAAAGCATTTCATCACTGTAGATGTGAGTACTACTGGATGATAGTTGTTGAGGCAGCTCATACTGTTCTTCTTGGGTACTGGTATAATTGTTGTGTTTTGAAGCAGGTGGGAACTTCCAACTGTAGCAGTGAGAGATTGAAAATATAATACTATAAGACCATAAGACATAGGAGCAGAAGTTAGTAACTTTCCTGTAATACCATAGGCTCTTAACTTGGTAAGCAGCTTCATGGGTGACACCTTGTCAAAGGCCTTCTGAAAGTCCAAATATACAGCAACCACTTTATATATCCTACTTGTAATCTCCACAAAGAATTCCAAAAGGTTTGCCAGGCAAGATTTTCCCTTAAGGAAACCTTGCTGACTTTGTACTATCTTGTCCTGTGTCACCAAGTACTCCATAACCTCATCCTTAACAATTGACTTCAACATCTTCTCAACCACAGAAGTCAGGCTAACTGGTCTATAATTTCCATTCTGCTGCATTCCTCCTTTAGAACATAGAAATCTACAGCACATTACAGGCCCTTTGGCCCACATTGTTGTGCCAACCATGTAACCTATTCTAGAAACTGCCTAGAAGTACCCTACTGCATAGCCCTCTATTTTTCTAAGCTCCATGTACCCTTCTAAGACTCCTAAAAGTTCCTATTGTATCCGCTTCCACCACTGCCGCTGGCAGTGTATTCCATGCACTTGCCACACTGTGTGGAAAAATTTATCTCTCACATCCCCTCTGTTCCTATTTCCAAGCTCCTTAAAACTATGCCCCCTCATGTTAGCCATTTCAGCCCTGGAAAAAAGCCTCTGGCTATCCACATGATCAATGCCTTTCATCATCATTCTTAAAGAGTGGAGTGACATTTCCGATTTTCCAGTCCACTGGCACCATTTCAGAGTCCAGTGATTCTTGAAAGATTATTAGTAATGCCTGCACAATCTCTATAATGCTACCTCTTGCAGAACCCTAGGGTGCAGTTCATCTGGTCTGGGTGACTTGCGTACCTTTAGGTATTTAAGCTTTTTAAGCACCATCTCCCTTACAATAGTAAATGCACACACTTCTCTTCCCTCACACCCTTCAACACCTGGCACAATGCTTGTGTCTTTCACAGTGAAGGCTGATGCCAAAATTCTCATTCAGTTCATCTACTATCTCTTTGTCCCCTGTTATTTTCCTCTCTCCTCATTTTCTAGTGGTCCAATATCCACTCTCATCCTTCTTATTTTTTTACACGAGAAAGCTTTTACTATCATATGTAGTCATAGGAAGCAAGGTTAGCAGAGCTGGGACTTTTCTCTTTGGAACGTAGAAGAATGAGAGGGGACTTGATAGAGGTCTACAAAATTATGAGAGGCATAGATAGGGTGGATAGTCAGTACCTGTTTCCCAGGGCACCAGTAGCAAACACCAGAGGGCATATGCACCAAATTAAGGGAGGGAAGTTTACGGGAGACATCGGGGTAAGTTTTTTTACACAGAGGGTTGTCAGTGCCTGGAATGACTTGCCAGGGATGGTGGTGGAGGCAAAATCATTAGGGGTCTTTAAGAGCCTCTTGGACAGGCACATGGATGAAAGAAAAATGGAGGGTTGTGGAGTAGTGTGGGTTTAGTACTTTATTTAAGGATTATATGGGTCAGCACAACATGGAGGGCTGAAGGGCCTGTACTGTGCTGTAGTGTTCTATGGTTCTATCCACTGATATTATTTGCTAGCTTGCTTTCATATTTCATCTTTCCTCTTGTAATGATTTGTTTTGTTGCTCTCTGTAGGTTTTCAAAAGCTTTCCAATTTTAGGAACATAGAAAACCTACAGCACAATACAGGCCCTTTGGCCCACAAAGTGTTGCCGAACATGTCCCTACCTTAGAAATTACTAGGCTTACCCATAGCCCTTTATTTTTCTAAGCTCCATGTACCTATCCAAAAGTCTCTTAAAAGACCCTATCGTATCCACCTCCACCACCATCGCCAACAGCCCATTCCACGCACTCACCACACTCTGAGTAAAAAACTTACCCCTGACATCTCCTCTGTACCTACTCCCCAGCACCTTAAACCTGTGTCCTCTTGTGGCAACCATTTCAGCCCTGGGAAAAAGCCTCTTGATTATCCACACGATCAATGCCTCTCATCATCTTGTACACCTCTATCAGGTCACCTCTTATCCTCCTTCGCTCCAAGGAGAAAAGGCCGAGTTCACTTAACCTTTTTTTCATAAGGCATGTTCCCCAATCCAGGCAACATCCTTGTAAATTTCCTCTGTACCCTGTCTATGGCTTCCACGTCCTTCCTGTAGTGAAGTGACCAAAATTGAGCACAGTACTCCAACTGATGTCTGACCAGGGTCCTATATAGCTGCAGCATTACCTCTCGGCTCCTAAATTTGATTGATGAAGGCCAATGCACCGAATGCCACCTTAACCACAGAGTCAACCTGCGCAGCTGCTTTGAGCATCCTTTGGACTTGGACCCCAAGATCCCTCTGATCCTCCACACTGCCAAGAGTCTTACCATTAATACTATATTCTGCCATCATATTTGACCTCTTGGTAGTGTGAAGGATCAGAGGGATCTTGGGGTCCAAGTCCATAGGACACTCAAGGCTGCTGCGCAGGTTGACTCCGTGGTTAAGAAAGCATACGGTGCGTTGGCCTTCATCAATCGTGGGATTGAGTTTAGGAGCCGAGAGGTAATGTTGCAGCTACATAGGATCCTGGTCAGACCCCACTTGGAGATTGCTGAGCCCCTGGCAATGATCTTTGCATCATGAATGGGATGGGAGAGGTTCTGGAGGATCGGAGGGTTGCAGATGTTGTCCATTATTGAAGAAAGGAAGTAGGAAACTATAAACCTGTGAGTCTTACTTCAGTGGTTGGTAAGTTGATGGAGAAGATCCTGAGAGGCAGGATTTATGAACATTTGGTGAGGCATAACATGTTTAGGAATAGTCAGCATGGCTTTGTGAAAGGCCAGAACGAGCCTGATTGAGTTTTTTGAGGATGTGGCTGAACACATTGATGATGGTAGAGCAGTAGATGTATATGGATTTCAGAAAGGCATTTGACCAGGTACCCCATGCAAGGCTTATTGAGAAAGTAAGGAGGTATGGGATCCAAGGGGACATTGTTTTGTGGATCCAGAACTGGCTTGCGCACAGAAGGCAAAGAGTGATTGTAGACGGGTCATATTCTGCATGGAGGTTGGTGACCAATGGTGTGCCTCAGGGATCTGTTCTGGGACCCTTACTCTTCGTGATTTTTGTAAATGACTTAGATGAAGAAGTGGAGGGGTGGGTTAGTAATTTTGCTGATGACACAAAGGTTGGTGTTGTGGATAGTGTGGAGCGCTGTCAGAAGTTACACAGGACATTGATAGGATGCAAAACTGGGCTGAGAAGTGGAAGATGGAGTTCAACCCAGATAAGTGTGAGGCAGTTTATTTTGGTAGGTCAAACATGATGACAGAATATCGTAATAATGGTAAGACTCTTGGCAGTGTGGAGGATCAGAGGGATCTTGGGGTCCGAGTCTGTAGGACACTCAAAGCTGTTGTGCAGGTTGACTCTGTGGTTAAGAAAGCATACGGTGGGATAGAGGTTTGGAGCCAAAAGGTAATGTTGCAGCTATATAGGACCCTGGTCAGACCCCACTTGAAGTACTGTGCTCAGTTCTGGTCGCCTCAGTATAGCAAGGATGTGGAAACCATAGAAAGGGTGCAGAGGAGACTTACAAGGATGTTGCCTGGATTGGGGAGCATGCCTTATGAGAACAGGTTTAGTGAACTCAGCCTTTTTTCCTTGGAGCGACGGAGGATGAGAAGTGATCTGATAGAGGTATAAGATGATGAGAGGCATCGATCATGTGGATAGTTAGAGGCTTTTTCCCAGGGCTGAAATGGCTAGCATGACAGGGCACAGTTTTAAGGTGCTTGGAAGTAGGTACAGAAGAGATATCAGGGTTACGTTTTTTACGCAGAGAGTGATGGGTGAGTGGAATTCGCTGCCAGTGACGCTGATGGAGGCGGATACGATAGGGTCTTTTAAGAGACTCCTGGACAAGTATATGGAGCTCAGAAAATAGAGGGCTATGGGTAACCCTTAGATAATTTCTCAGGTCAGAACATGTTTGGACAGCTTTGTGGGCCGAAGGGCTGTAGGTTTTCTGTGTTTCCATCTTCCGATCCTATGCCACATCTTTTTACTGATTTGATGCCATTCTTTACCAGGAGAGCCACTCCACCTCCATTGCCTACCTTCTCATCCCTCCAATTCAACATGTAACTGTGGAAATTTAGCTCCCAACTACAACCATCCTTCAGCCATGATTTAGAGATGGTCACAACTTCATGCCTGACAATCTGTAAAAGTCCAACAAGATCATCCACCTTATTTCTTATATTCAGTGCATTGAGTTATAAAATTTTGAGTACTGTATTTGCTACCCTTTTTGATTCTGCATCCCACATTGCTGGTTGCAATTTTGTCCTATCATCTGCCTGCCCTTCCTGACAGTCTGACTGCATGCTATCTTTGCTTTTTTACTATCTGTCCTATATTGAGACTCTTCACTCTGGTTCCCTGCAAAATTAGTTTAAACCTCTCCAACAGCTCTAACAAAACCGCCCACGAGAATATTGGTCCTCCTCAGATTCAGGTGCAACCCGTTCCTTTTGTACAGGACATACCTCCCCCAGAAGAGATTTCAATAATCCAAGAACTTGAAGCCCTGCCTACTGCACCAGCTTCTCAGCCACACATTGATCTGTAAATCATCCTGTTTCTACCATCACTGGTGCGTGGCACAGGCAGCATTCCAGAAATTACTACCCTTGATGTCCTGCTTCTCAGCTTTCAGCCTAGCTCTCTAAATTCTCTTTTCAGGACCTCTTTCCTTTTCCTTCCTATGTCGTTTGTAACCTGCCCGCTGGATTGTTGGTCCCTCTTGGGTTCAGGTGCAACCCATCACTTTTGTACAGTTCATACCTCCCCCAGAAGCGATTCCAATGATCCAAGAACCTGAAGTCCTGCCCCCTTCCTATGTCATTGGCTATTCTCCCTCCCCGTCCAAAATGCTGTGGACGCAATCTGAGACGTCCCTGAACCTGGCACCTGGAAGACAACATATCATTCGGGTGTCCTTTTCACATACCCAGAAGCTCCTGTCCTCTGACTATTGAGTCGCCTATCACTACGCTCCCCTCATCTTCCTCTTTCTCTTCTGAACCATGGGCCCATGCTCAATGGCAGTAGCCTGGTCTTCATGGCATTCCCCTGGGAGGTCATTCCCCAAACCAGTATCCAAGACGGTACATTTATTGTGCGGAATGCTCTGCACTAACTGTCTATTCACATTTCCATTTTTCCTGACAGTCACCCAGCTAGTCACCTCCTGCAACTTAGGGGTCACTATTTCCCTGTATCTCTGATTATCTCATCACTTCCCCATAGAAGCTGAAGGTCATCCAGCTGCTGCTCCAGATCCCTAACACAGTCTTCAGGGAGCTACAGCTGGATGTACCTCACACAGGTGTAGTTGCCTGGGTGACTCCGGGTCTCCCAGGACTCCCAACATCCTGCATGCAGAACACACAACTACCATTTACTATACCAGGTACAGTAAGAGAGGAAAAAAAAGAACCTTAACAGAAACTTACCCAGAGCCAACATCCCTTTCGAGCCAAAGCCTGATACTCCTACTTGTCACCACTGGCCTACTCCCAACAATGGCTGCTCTGCTTGTCTCTTCTATACCTTTAAACAATTATTGTTGACCTGCGAGGAACCGCTTCACTGCGCTGTGCTCCTGCCGCTGATTGGGCCGAAGGATGAGACTGAATGGTTGCAAAGCCCTCATTTTAAACAAGTGTCGCTGACCTGCAAGAAACCACCTCACTGTGCTCTGCTCCCGCCATTGATTGGGCAGCCTGAATCTTTGAGATTTCATGCATCTTTGAATATTGCTGCCAGTTGGTAGGCACAGGTTCTCAGAGCCTTACCAGATACTACATCAGGCTCTACTGCCTTGCAAGAGTTCACTCTCTTGAAAGACAGTCTGAGGTTGGCCTTTGAGACAGAGATCACAGGGTCACCAGGTGCTGCAGGGATCCTCATAGCTGTGGTTTTATCCTTCCTTTCAAAATGAGCATAAAAGGCATTGTGTTCATGTGGTAGTGAAGTACTGTCGCCATTCATCATGTTGGGTCTTGCATTATAGGAAGCAATGGTTTGCAAACCCTGCCAGAGTTGACATGCATCTGATGTTGCCTCCAACCTCACCCAGAATTGTTACTTGGCTCTTGAAATAGCCCTCCGAATGTCATACCTGGTTTTCTTATACAGACTTGGATTGCCAGGCTTAAATGCCACAGATCTAGGCCACAGCAGACTATGAACCTCCTGGTTTATCCATGGCTTTTGGTTTGGGAATGTACAGTAAGTTTTCATAGGTCTGCACTCATCCACACAGGTTTTAATGAAGTTGGTGACAGCTGTGGCATACTCATCTAGGTGCAAAGATGACTCCCTGAACACAATCCAGTCCACCAATTCAAAGCAGTCATGTAGGTGCTTCTACCTCCCTGGTCCCTGGTCAGGCTAACTGGTGTATAATTTTCACTAGCTTGCTTTCATATTTCATCTTTTCCCTTCTAATAATTCATTTACTTGCTCTCTGTAGGTTTTTAAAAACTTACCAATCCTCTATCTTCCAGCTAGTTTTTGCTTTGTTGTATGCCCTTTTGCTTTTACAATAGCTTTAACTTTGCATAAGATATAGGTATAGGGGGCTCTGGTAGTACCCTTATTGTCTGGCATGCTGCTCCCTACAGACAGAGTGGATGGGCATCACTGGTCCTCATCCATCTCCTAAATCTCTCACATGTTGGCTCCAAGTGCCATACCCCGGTAAACCACTTCAGCTGGCGGGTAAACCACGTGAGGGGGAGTTAACATGGCACCACTGGGTGAATGACTTCCATGATGAAGTCACCGGCCGGGGTGGGGAGGTTCTCAGATGAACTATAATGGCTACGTGTTCATGACCGAGGTGAGTCACCTAGATTGAGGAAATTGGCTGGGATCATACCTGGAGAGGGATGGGCTTTGCCAAGTTTCAGATGCCCAAGACACGCCATATGATGAGCACACCAAAAAGCATAGAAGAAGATGATATAGGAGCAGAAGTAGGCCATTTGGCCCATTGTGTCTGCTCCATCATTCAGTCATGGGCTGATCTAATTCTTCCAGTCACCCCACTCCCCTGCCTTCTCCTATACCCTTTGATGCCCTGGCTAATCAAGAATCGATCAATCTCTGTGGCCTTCACAGTCGCTCGTGGCAACAAATTCCACAGATTTACCACCCTCTGACTAAAGTAATTTCTCCATATCTTAGTTCTAAATGGACATCTTTCAATCCTGAAGTCATGCCTTCTTGTCTTAGAATCGCCTACCGTGGGAAATAACTTTGCCATATCTAATCTGTTCAGGCTTTTTAACAGTCTGAATGTTTATATGAGATCCCCCCTCATTCTCCTGAACTACAGGGAATACAGCCCAAGAGCTGCCAGACATTCCTCATACAGTAACCCTTTCATTCCTGGAATCATTCTCAAGAATCATCTCTGAACCTTCTCCAATGTCAGTACAGTCGGCCTTCCTTATCCACGGGTTCCGCATGCATGGATTCAGCTAACCGTAGATCAGGAAAACCCGGAAATTCTTTCTCCAGCACTCGTTGTTTAAGCACGTACAGACTATTTTTTCTTGTTATTATTCCCTAAACAATACAGTATACCAACTATTTACATAGCATTTACATTGTATTAGGTATTATAAGTAATCTAGAGATGATTTAAAACTACAGGCAGTCCCTGGGTTATGAAGGAGTTCTTGAGTCTGTCTTTAAACGGATTTGAAGTCGGAACAGGTACATCTGGTGTTATTTAGCGTTAGTTAGTCAAATGTTTGTCTTAGTTTACAGTATATATTTTACTTTTCTATGCATATAAAACACTTAAGAAACTTATGTATTTCAATAATCAAACCACTGCGTTGCATAGTAATAATTGTAGCTTTCATCGGGACAGGGCCTTTCACATTATCCATTAAAATTGTTCCGATCGCTGACCGACTGTAACCTAACGGTTTTTCAATGACCGATGGCATTTCACCTCTTTCTGATTGCTTTACTTCCACTTTATTTTCAATCGTGATTGTGATTATTTTTGTGAACAGAAACACTGCAGATTCAGAGCTGCGCCAGGTCCTAAAGACCACCGCACTGAGACAGGTTAAATAGGGTCTGGGGTTCTGCTTGGCCCTAAGGTCCACCGCATTGAGACAGGTTAAATAAAGGACTTGAGCATTCGCGGGGGGTCCCGGAAACAATCCCCCATGGATAAGGAGGACCGACTGTATATCTTTTCTAAAATAAGGAGCCCAAAACTGCACACAATACTCCCAAGTGTGATTTCAGGAAACCATGCTGGTTTTGGCCTATCTAGTCATGTGTCTCCAGGTACTCTGTAATCTCATCCCTAACAATCAATTCCAACAACTTCCCAACCACTGATGTCAGGCTAACAGGTCTATAGTTTCCTTTCTGCTGCCTCCCACACTTCTTAAATAGCAGAGTAACATTTGCAATTTTCCAGTCATCCAGTACGATGCCAGAATTTATCAATTCTTGAAAGATCATCGTTAATGCCTCTGCAATCTCTCCAACTACTTCCTCCAGAACCCGAGGGGGCATTCCATCAGGTCCAAGAGGTTTATCCACCCTCATACCATGAAGCTTCCTGAGCACCTTCTCAGTCGTAATTTTTACTGCAGAAACTTAATGTCCAGTATATTGCAGATGTCTTCCACTGTGAAGACTGATGCAAAATATGCATTCAGTTCCTCTTCCATCCCTGCATCTCTCATTACAATATCTCCAGCATCATTTTGTATTGGTCCTATATCTACCCTTCACTCTCTTTTACCCTTTATGTACTTTAAAAAAAGCTTTTAGTATCTTCTGTGATATTAGTCGGCAGCTTCCTCATAATTCATCTTTTCCTTCCTAATGACCACCTTAGTTTTTAAAAGCTCCCCAATCCTCTATCTTCCTACTAGCTTTGGCTTCCTTGTATGCCCTCTCTTATGCTTTTACTTTGGCTCTGATGTCACTTTGTCAGCCACAGTGGTGTCCTTCTTCCCTTTGCAAATTTCTTCAAATCTTGAATATATCTGTCTTGCACTTCCCTCATTTTTCGCAAAAATTCCAGCCGTTGCTGCTCTGCTGTCCTTCCTGCTAGTGTCCCTTTCCAGTCAACTTTGGCCAGATCCCCTTTCATGCCATTGTAATCTCCTTTATTCCCCTGAAATACCGACACACTGGATTTTATTTTTTCCCTCTCAAATTTCAATGTGAACTCGATCATATTGTGATCACTGTTCCCTAAGGGTTCCTTAACCTTACGCTCTCATATCACCTCCGGATCATTGCACAACACCCAATCCAGAACAGGAGTCTCTTAAAAGACCCTATCGTATCCGCTTCCACCGTTGTCGCCAGCAGCCTATTCCACGCAATCACCACTCTGCATAAAAAAACTTATATCTCCTCTGGACCTACTTCCAAGCACCTTAAAACTATGCCCTGTCGTGCTAGCCAGTTCAGCCTTGGGAAAAAGTCTCTGACTACCCACATGATCAATGCCTCTCATCATCTTATACATCTCTATCAGGTCACCTCTCATCCTCTGTCGCTCCAGGGAAAAAAGGCCGAGTTCACTCAACCTATTCTCAGAATGCATGCTCCCCAATCCAGGCAACATCCTTGTAAATCTCCTCTGCATGTTTTCTATAGTTTCCACATCCTTCCTGTAGTGAGGCAACCAGAACTGAGCACAGTACTCCAAGTGGGGTCCGACTAGGGTCTTATATAGCCTTAACATTACCTCTCGGCTCCTAAAGTCAATCCCACAATTGATGAAGGCCAATGCACCATATGCTTTCTTAACCACAGAATCGACCTGTGCAGCAGTTTTGAGTGTCTGATGGACTTGGACCCCAAGATCCCTCTGATCCTCCACACTGCCAAGAGTCTTATCATTAATACTTTATTTGACGTACCAAAGTGACCCACCTCACACTTATCTGGGTTGAACTCCATCTGCCACTTCTCAGTGCAGTTTTGCATCCTATCAATGTCCTGTAACCTCTGACAGCCCATCCCTGAGGCACACCACTGGTCACCGACCTCCATGCAGAAAATGACCCGTCTATAACCACTCTTTGCCTTCTGTGGGTAAGCCAGTTCTGGATCCACAAAGCAGTGTCCCCTTGGATCCCATGCCTCCTATGCATTTATTGAGTATGCTCACAAGCAAATAATTGTCAGGGTCGTATATGGTGACATACATGTCCTTTGATAATAAATTTACTTTGAACAAAGATTTTCTTTCTCAAAGTGGTAGATAGATAGATAGATAGATACTTTATTCATCCCCATGGGGAAATTCAACTTTTTTCCAATGTCCCATACACTTGTTGTAGCAAAACTAATTACATACAATACTTAACTCAGTAAAGAATATGATATGCATCTAAATCACTATCTCAAAAAGCATTAATAATAGCTTTTAAAAAGTTCTTAAGTCCTGGCGGTTGAATTGTAAAGCCTAATGGCATTGGGGAGTATTGACCTCTTCATCCTGTCTGAGGAGCATTGCATCGATAGTAACCTGTCGCTGAAACTGCTTCTCTGTCTCTGGATGGTGCTATGTAGAGGATGTTCAGAGTTATCCATAATTGACCGTAGCCTACTCAGCGCCCTTCGCCAATACGCCACCACAAAGAAGAGGGCGCTCTCCACAACTGACCTATAGAACATCTTCAGCATCTCACTACAGACATTGAATGACGCCAACCTTCTTAGGAAGGTACCTAGCATGAGCTTGCAATGGTGCTGGTGGAGACAAGGGGGGAATTGAGGTGGAATCAGTTTAAATTTGCATAATTGTCAGCTTGAATGCCCTAGGTTTTATCAAACACTATTTTACAAATTGATTTTTGTTATTATTGATTTCAGAAGTATTTAAGCTGCTATGAATATTGACTCATGTTTTGCAGATTTAACCAGTGTTTTGGGGTGCTGGGAGTCTTGGATCGCTTACACCAGACTGACACAGTGTTCCGAGCAAGCAAACAATATGAGCGCCACACACTTCTGCTTGGTCTTGTTCCTTTATCTGAGACCATTCCTGATTCCCCCAAAAGAAAATGAAACTACTCAGAACCATTGAGGCCAGCTTTGTAATCTTTAAAATTTAACCCTTTGATTGTGGTTTGATTTTATCATAAACTCAAGATTTTGATTCTCTCAATCTCAACTGCTGTCGAACAAGAGCCACATAGAACTGTAGTCACTATTAACTGATGTAGTAGGGGGTGGAAGAGAAGGAATTCTTTTTAATTATTCACTGTGAAATTTTAGTAAACAATATGGTAGAGACAAAAGTTTTTGGCAGTTGAGGATAACATCAATTTAGCACTTTTAAAAAGGTCCAATTTGTCCTATTTGTAACCATGGGAAAATTAATATTGAGAGGCTGAGATCTCATTCTGATAAAGGTGGACTTGCTATTGCTCAGTGTTTGTGTTGATAACTATTAGAAATGGGACTAGATTAACTTTATATGCACAAATGAAACAAATTATTCATGATTGTAATTTTAGTTCATTTCTATCAGTGATAGCATGAATGTTCACACAAAAATGATTTTAGTCCTGGCTATTGGTTGGCATTCACAAATGCATATTCCAGTCCAACAGAGTTATGGCAAGATACTGTTCAGAGGGTACGGGGAGAAGACAGGATAATGGTGTTGAGAGGAATAATGGATCAGCCACAATGGGCCAAATGGCCTAACTCTGCCCCTCTGTCTTATGGGCAGATGAAAAGTTGTCCAGAATGTTAGCAGATGGAATTCAAGCCTATGAGGTGATGCATAAATGAAAAGAGAAACCAAGGCTCAAGGCCATATTTCCCTGAAAGTGGCAACGTGGGTAGATAGATCATAACAGATAGGAGCAGAATTAGGCCATTCATCCCACTGAGTCTTCTCCACCATTTCATCCAAGCAATTAAGCTCAGTCCCATAAAAAACAAATGCTAAGGAAACAGCGAAAGCTGCCACCTAATGTGCCCCAAGGCATGGATCTGAACAACAAGACCAGGATAAGGTCCTAATGTAGTCAGCGAGTTGGGCGTACATAGGCAAAATAGTCACATTGATGGGTCAATTTCTTTGTCAAGTCACTTTTTATTGTCATTTCGATCATAACTGCTGGTACAGTACATAGTAAAAACAAGACGACATTTTTCAGGACCATGGTGTTAAATGATCCTGACAAAAACTAAACTACGTAAAAAAAAACACTACACTAGACTACAGACCCACCCAGGACTGCATAATGCCTGCACTGTTTTGTGCATTTTACAATAAATAATAAACAAGACAATAGGGCAGTAAGGTGTCAGTCCAGGCTCTGGGTATTGAGGAGTCTGATAGCTTGAGGGAAGAAACTGTTACAGTCTGGTTGTGTGAGCCCGAATGCTTCGGTGCCTTTTCCCAGACGGCAGGAGGGAGAAGAGTTTGTATGAGGGGTGCGTGGGGTCCTTCATAATGCTGTTTGCTTTGCGGATGCAGCGTGTAATGTAAATGTCCGTGATGGCAGGAAGAGAGACCCCGATGATCTTCTCAGCTGACCTCACTATCTGCTGCAGGGTCTTGCGATCTGAGATGGTGCAGTTTCCGAACCAGGCAGTGATGCAGCTGCTCAGGATACTCTCAATACAATCCCTGTAGAATGTGATGAGGATGGGGGGTGGGAGATGGACTTTCCTCAGCCTTCGCAGAAAGTAGAGACGCTGCTGGACTTTCTTTGCTATGGAACTGGTGTTGAGGGACCAGGTGAGATTCTTCACCAGGTGAACACCAAGAAATTTGGTGCTGTTTACGATCTCTACCGAGGAGCCGTTGATGTTCAGTGGGGAGTGGTCACTTTGCCCTCCTGAAGTCAACAACCATCTCTTTTGTTCACATTTCTGCACCAGTCTATTAGCCGCTGCACCTCCTCTCTGTAAGCTGACTTGTCGTTCTTGCTGATGAGACCCACCACGGTCGTGTCATCGGTGAACTTGATGATATGGTTCGAGCTGTGTGTTGCAGCACAGTCATGGGTCAGCAGAGTGAACAGCAGTGGACTGAGCACACAGCCCTGGGGGGCCCACGTGCTCAGTGTGATGGTGTTGGAGATGCTGCCTCTGATCCGGACTGACTGAGGTCTCCCAGTCAGGAAGTCTAGAATCCAGTTGCAGAGGGAGGTGTTCAGGCCCAGTAGGCTCAGCTTTCCAATCAGTTTGCTGTCAGACACACAGATGAGTCAAATGTTCCACATGGGATTTCTGGCAAATCAGCTTGTCCCTGCAATCCAAGGCAGTATTATTCAAGGCTAGGTGGGTGAGCATGGTTGGTTTCCTCAATGAAAGTTGTTTAAAACTGAGGGTAGCAACAATCCAAAATCCTGGCCTGTGTTTCTGGGACACGAAAACAAGGTATGGTAGTGTGTCCCTACTGTATGGGGCACCACAGTAGCATAGCAGTTAGCACAACATTATTACAGTTCAGGGCATCAGCATTTAGAGTTAAATCCCTCCCACAGTCCAAAGACGTATGGGTTAGTAGGTTAATTGGTCATTGTAAATTTCCCCATGATTTGGCTGGGATTAAATAGGTGGGTTGGTGGTGGCACAGCTCAAAGGGCTGTAAGGGCCAACTATATCCATTAATACATACTGATAATATAGGGTTGAATTTACTTCTGCTCCCTTTAAAGTGACTGGTTCCAGACACAATTGTGTTACTTTAGTCAACTTTCTGGGAACCTGATGATGAGCAGACAGGCTATTAATTGCTGCTTTAGTTCTCTGTAATATCAGCTCTCCTAACCCAGCGGATCAGTACTTACTGGAAGCAGTGAAGATGGCAGATGTTGCTTGTCTCTAACCCCCCGCCCACAGATGCTATCTACCAACAGAATCACACTGTACTGAAACTAGCAGAATTGGACTGCATGCCAGAGACACTGTAGTTGTGCCTTTCTTCAACATATCAAGTCCCATCACAACATTAAGAGTGGGTTCCCTGCCCTATTCGTCACAAGGAAGGTCATCATCAAGACCCACTTCAGCTTCAGCTGTCTCCTTCCAGTGACGGAAGAACTGAGTCAAAATGAACATTCCCTTGTCATGTGATGTTCCAGAAGAGTATAAGACCATAAGATATAGGAGCAGAATTCGGCCATCTGGCCCATTGAGTCTGCTCTGCCATTTTATCAAGCTTAATCCATTTTTCCTCTCAGCACCCTCCCACCCACCCCAGATCTCTCTACACTCTGACCAATCAAGAATCTATCAACCTTTGCCTTTAACATACATAAGGACTACAAGACCATGACTTTGAAGCAGAACTAGGCCATTCAACAAGACAGATATATTCCAAAGAGGAAGAAATTTTCGAATGGAAATAGGATGCAACCGTGGCTAACAAGAGAAGTCAAAGCCAAAGTAAAAGCAAAGCAGAGGGCGTACAAGGAAGCAAAAATTAGTGAGAAGAGAGGATTGGGAAGTTTTTAAAAGCTTACAAAAGGAAACTAAGAAGGTCATTAAGAGGGAAAAGAACTATGAAAGGAAGCTAGCAAATAATATCAAAGAGGATACTAAAAGCTTTTTCAAGTATATGAAGAGTAAAAGGTGAGAGTAGATATAGGACCGATAGAAAATGATGCTGGAGAAATTGTAATGGGAGATAAGGAGATGGCAGAGGAACTGAAGGAGTATTTTGCATCAGTCTTCATTGAGGAAGACATCAGCAATATACCGGACATTCAAGGGTGTCAGGGAAGAGAAATATGCGCAGTCACAATTAGGACACAGAAAGTACTCAGGAAGCTGAATAGTCTAAGGGTAGATAAATCTCCTGGACCAGATGGAATGCACCCTCGTATTCTGAAGGAGGAAGCAGTGGAGATTGCGGAGGCATTAGCAACGATCTTTCAGAAGTCGACAGATTCTGGAGGACTGGAAGATTGCAAATGTCACTCTGCTATTTAAGAAGGGAGCAAGGAAGCAAAAAGGAAATTATAGACCTGTTAGCTTGACATCGGTAGTTGGGAAGTTGTTGGAGTCGGTGGTCAAGGATGAGGTTACGGAGTACCTGGAGGCATATGACAAGACAGACAGAACTCAGCATGGTTTCCTTAAAGGAAAATCCTGCCTGACAAACCTAGTGCAATTTTTTGAGGAAATTACAAGTAGGCTAGAAAAGGGAGATGCAGTGGATGTTGTGTATGGTTAGAGCATTGGCTGATTGGTAGCAGGCAGTAAGTGGGAATTAAAGGATGCTTTTCTGGTTGGCTCCCAGTGACTAGTGGTGTTCCGCAAGGGTCAGTGTTGGGACCACTTTTTATGCTCTATATAAATGATATAGATAATGGAATAGATGGCTTTGTTGCCAAGTTTGCAGATGATACAAAGATTGGTGGAGAGGCAGGCACTATAGAACACAACAGCACAGAAAACAGGCCATTTGGCCGTTCTAATCTGTGCCAGAACTTTAGATAGCGCTGAGGAAACAGGTAGGATGCAAAAGGACTTTACATTATCATACATTTCCTAACACTGTATTCCATCTGCCACTTTTTTTGCCCAACCTTCCAATTTGTCATGGTTCTGCTGCAATGGAATTGCTTCCTCAGCATTACCTACCCCTCCACCTATCTTAGTATTATCTGCAAACTTTGCCAAAAAGCCATTAATTCTATTATCCAAATCATTGACAAGCAATGTCAAAAGCAGTGGTCCTAATACTAACCCCTGAGGAACAGCACTAGTCATTGGCAGCCAACCAGAAAAAGCCTGTTTTATTCCCACTTGCTGCCTCCTGCCTGTCAGCTTTTCCTCTATTCATGCCAGTATCTTTCCTGAATCAAATGAATCTTGAAAGATCGTAACCAATGCATCTGTTAGCTCTTCAGCAACCACACTCAGGACTCTGGGATGTCGTCCATCCGGATCAGGTGATTTATTCTTTTTTCTTAATTCTTTGTAATAGCAATGGCACTCACTCCTGCTCCTTGACATGCAGCAATCTCTGGGATGTTGCTAGTTGTCTTTCACAGTGAAGACAGATGCAAAGTACCCATTAAGTTCATCTGCCATTTCTTTGTCTCACATTGTTACCTCACAGGCATCATTTTCTGGTGGTCCAATATCAACTTTCACCTCCCTTATACGCTTTATATAACTGAGAAAAATGTTCCATATCCTGCTTTACATTATTGGCTAGTCTGCCCTGATATCTCATCTTTTCGCTCTGTAGTTTTTATAGTGGTCTTTTGTTGGATTTTAAAAGCTTCCCAATCATCCAACTTCCCACTCACTTTTGCTACCTATATGCCCTTTCCTTGACTTTTACAGTCCTTAACTTCCTTCACATCAGTCATGGTTGCCTACCTCTGCCATTTGTGAACTTCTTCCTCTGTGGGATCTATCTATCCTGTGCCTTGTGAACTATTCCCAGCCATTTTTGCCCTGCCATCATTCCTGCCAGTATCCTTGTCCAATCCACCTGGGCAAGCTCCCTTCTCATGCCTCTATAATTCTTTTTGTTCCATTGCGATACAGATACATGTGACTTATGCTTCTCCCTCTCAAATTGCAGTATGAATTCAATCATATTATAATTACTGCCTCGAAGGGGCTCTTTGACATTAAGTTCCCTAATAAGATCTGGATTACTACACAAGACTCAGTCCAGGATGGCCTTTCACCATGTAAGCACAAACACAAGCTGCTCTAAAAAGCCATCTCGTAAGCGATAATCTCAGCTATACCGAAAGGCAAGGATAAAATGGAATGTGGGTCATTTGGACCAATATCCATTCTTAATGTAGATTATAGGTTATTTACCTCCATCATGGCCAAACGATTAGAGGAGTTTCTACGCATACTGATACGTAACGATCAGACAGGTTTTATACGACAATGCCAGACACGACAATATACGAAGAACACTTCACATTATGGATCATATACAAAAAAAATAAAATCAAAGCAATAGTGATAAGCATGAATGCTGAAAAGGCATTTGATTCGGTTAATTGGTATTTTCTTTACAGAGTTTTACATAGATTTGGTTTCCAAGACACAATTATTAAAACTATACAGACACTATATGACAATCCTACTGCTAGGATTAAAATCAATGGATATTTATCAAATAGTCTTACCCTAGAAAGGGGCACAAGACAGGGTTGTGCATGGTCACCACTACTCCGCGTTATATCTGGAACCATTAGCTCAATACATCAGACAAAATGAAGATATCAGGGGAATTACTATTAAAAGGACAGAGCATAAATTGGCTTGTTATGCAAATGACATTTTGATCTAACTAGGGCAACCAACATACCTTTGAACAATATGGTCAATTATCAGGATACAAGATCAACAGATAAAACCCAATTACTTTCATATTACTATAGCCCACCAAGAAAAATTGAGTCGATACCCCTGGGCATGGCACACACAGTCTTTCAAATATTTGGGCATCATTATGCCAAAAGATTTGGCAAAATTATGAGAATGTAATTATCAGCCTTTATATAAAAAAATTAAGGAAGATGTGGCAAGATGGAACCTGATTCCTTTTTTCAGTCTCAGTTCAAGGATTGAGTCTATTAAAATGAATATACTGCCGAGACTGTTGTATCTCTTTCAGACCCTACCAATAGAGATTAATCAAAATCAATTCAATGAATGGAACAAGATGCTATCAAGGTATATTTGGCAGGGTAAAAGGCCTAGAGTTCGTCTCAAAACTTTGCAATTAGCAAAGCAAAAGGGGGGATGGGGTTTACCGTAGAGATTATTATTTTGCATCACAGTTGAGAGCTGTGATATGTTGGTGCAACCCATCATATGACACTCAATGGAAAAACATTGAGGAGCAGGTACTCCCCATCCCCATACCAGCAATTTTGGCTGATAACAACCTGCAAAGTTACATAAATACTATTGATAACCCATGGGTGAAATTAACTCTTAAAATATGGAAAACTACTATAAAATAATATAATCTAGAGGGAGATACTGCAATTCTTAAATGGTGTGCATATGACTCGGATTTTACACCAAATAAATTGGATGCTAGATTTAAGGATTGGACAGCTAAAGGAATAACAGTTCTTTGCAACATAATGAAAGAAGGAATACTGTTCAGTTTTGAAATGCTTAAAGAGAAACACATTAGAAAAACAAGATTTTTATCGGTATTTACAGATGCAACAATATGTTAATAAAATGCTTAAAAATGTAACCAAGGCAAATACATGCTTGATAGAGCTCTTTAGAAAAGCATATAATTCAGATAATGGTAGTAGAATCATTTCAAGCATGTATAAGGGTTGTCAAATCTTAAAACACATTCGACTTCATACAAACCCCATTTCCAGAAAAGTTGGGATATTTTCCAAAATGCAATAAACAAAAATCAGTCATATGTTAATTCACATGAACCTTTATTTAACTGACAAAAGTACAAAGAAAAGATTTTCAATAGTTTTACTGACCAACTTAATTGTATTTTGTAAATATACACAAATTTAGAATTTGATGGCTGCAACACACTGAACAAAAGTTGGGAAAGAGGCATGTTTACCATTGTGTTACATTACCTTTACTTTTAATAACACTTCTTAATCGTTTTGGAACTGAGGATACTAATTGTAGTAGATTTGCAATTGGAAATTTTGTCCATTCTTGCTTGATATAAGACTTCAGCTGCTCAACAGTCCGTAGTCTCTGTTGTCTGATTCTCCTCTTCATGATGCGCCATACATTTTCAATAGGAGATAGATCTGGACTGGCAGCAGGCCAGTCAAGCACACGCACTCTGTGTCTACAAAGCCACATTGTTGTAGCCCGTGCAGAATGTGGTCTGGCATTGTCCTGCTGAAATAAGCATGGATGTCCCGGGAAGAGACGTCGCCTTGATGGAAACATATGTCTCTCTAAAATCCTAATATATGCCTCAGAATCAATGGTACCTTCACATACATGCAACTCACCCATGCCGTGGGCACTGATGCACCCCCATACCATCACAGATATTGGCTTTTGCACCTTTTGCTGATCAGGATGGTCATTTTCATCTTTGGCACAGAGAACTAGATGCCCGTTTTTTCCGAAAACTAGCTGAAATGTGGACTCACCTGACCACAGCACACAGTTCCACAGTCTTTTGGTCAATCTGAGATGAGCTTGGGCCCAGAGAACTCACAGGCGTTTCTGCATAGAGTTGATGTATGGCTTCCTCCTTGCGTAATACAGTTTCAAGTTGCATTTCTGGATGCAGTGATGGACTGTGTTAAGTGACAATGGTTTTCCGAAGTACTCCCGAGCCCAGGTGGCTATAATTGTCACAGTAGCATGACGGTTTCTTAGGCAGTGCTGCCTGAGGGCTCGAAGATCACGCACATTCAACAGTGGTTTCCGACCTTGCCCTTTATGCACTGAGATATCTCTGAATCTTTTCACAATATTATGTACTGTAGATGTTGAAAGACCTAAATTCTCTGCAATCTTGCCGTGGGAAATGTTCCTTTCGAACTAACAATTCTCTCACGAATTTTGGCACATAGGGGTAAGCCACGACCCATCCTTGCTTGCAAAGACTGAGCCTTTGATGGACACTACTTTTATACCCAGTCATGATACCTCACCTGTTACCATTTAGCCTGCTTAATGTGGAGTCTTCCAAACCGGTGTTACTTGAATATTCTGTGCACTTTTCAACCTTACTTTAACTCTATCCCAACTTTTGTTGAGTGTGTTGCAGCCATCAAATTCTAAATTTGTGTATATTTACAAAATACAATTAAGTTGGTCAGTAAAACTATTGAAAATCTTTTTGTACTTTTGTCAGTTAAATAAGGGTTCACGTTAATTAACATGACAGATTTTTGTTTTTATTGCATTTTGGAAAATATCCCAACTTTTCTGGAAATGGGGTTTGTACATTAAAACAAAATGGGAGGAGGAGGGAGGGATAATTATATCTGAGGAAGAATGGACAATATGGAGATATCAATGGAAGTGTACCAGTTCACAGAAATTGAGGGAGTTTGGATGGAAAACCTTGATAAGATATTTTATTATGCCCTCTCAGAAATCCCATTATGATAGTAACCTCCCTGGTTGCTGGAGAAATTGTGGAAATCAAAATGCAAATCATTATCATATTTTTTGGGACTGCCCTCTTATCAAAAACTATTGGAGGGGGATACACAATGCCCTACAAGACATCTTTAAATGTGAAATACCCTTGGAGAGTAAGACCATATATTTTGGATATATACCTCAAGAATGGTTGAAAAGAGATAAATATTTAATGAATATATTGTTGGTGGCTGGTAAAAACTCTTACTAGGAAATGGTTATCACAGGAGAGCCCAACTTTAAATACATGGATGGAAATTACAATGGATATTTACAAAATGGAGAAGATAACAGCATCTGTTAATCATAAGCTGGAACAATTTGATTCATACTGGGAAAAATGGTTTAACTACATAATGCCTCATAGGCCTGATTTTATTCTCACAAATCAATGAATCTGTTGTAAAAAAAAAGATCACTCCCTACTTGTACATAGTTCTTTCCTTTTGCTTGTTTTTTCTTTCCACTCTTTTCCATAAGTGTATACCCCAGATAAATACTTTGTGGAGATTTGTGATATATATGATATATACGTACAATGTCTGAAATAAATCTTATGGAAATGTTTGTTTGATGAACTTCAATAAAAAATAAATTACAAAAAAAGCCATCTCTTAGGCATTCAACAAATTCTCTCCTTTGCGATCCAACACCAACCTGATTTTCCCAATCCCCTTGCAAATTGAAGTCTCCCATTACAATTGTGTTATTACCCTTATTACATGTGTAACATGCTGTAAGGTTTCACTGCTAATGTAATGGTTTGTCTGTAGCAGCAATGTTTGGGTTATGAATAGAGATAACGGGGCTTTGGAATGTGGGCTATCCAATGAGAGGGATGTTGTTCTTTCTTGTGGGTCTGGGATCAGGGATTTTGCAGGCTTTTGCCAGAGAGAGAGAGAGAGAGATGAGGAGAGAAGATGCGAATGAAGAGTTAGTAGATCACCAGGTGGAGCAAGGATCTGAAGGTCAGCGACGCTTGGAGGAGGTAGATGGTGGACAAATGGCTATCTCCAACGTTGTGCATAGACTGTTTCATGAGAATGGACCCTTTTTTTGCTTCTTTACTAACCATATAGTCCAATTAAGAATTATAAAGCTCAGTCATTTAATTGCATATTGCGTTATTTCGTAGTACTGATTTGTAACGGGATACATCACACAGCGTCCATCTAAACAAGATTTCTTAAGTTTGGCCTGGTCGAGGGCTGTCTTCCCCTAGATTAAGCCGCTAGCCGAACCGAGTTACACATGCCTTTTCCAGCTCCCTTTGCAATGTCAACCTGACAGTTTAGCTACTATTTGGAGGTCTATATATGTTTTTTTAACCTTGCAATTTCTTAGTTCTGCCCATTCTCCGACCCTATGTCACCTCTTTCTAAAGATGTAATTCCATCTCTTACCAACAAAGACACACCACTGCCTATGCCTTCCTGCCCATCCTTTTGATACAAAGTATATGCTTTGACGTTAAAGCTCCCAACTATGGCTTTCTTTCAGCCACAACTTAAATGTTATACTGACTAATCTCTAATTGTGCCAAGAGCTTGTCCACCTTATTTCCAATGCTATACACATTTAAATGCAGCACCTTCAGTCCTGCATTCTTCTCCTTTTTGAATTTTGCCGGTGGTACAATGATTGTGTACCCAGTCATTGGCTTGTCCTTTACATTTATGTTACATCCATCATCTACTTGTAAACCTGCTGGCTCATCCTCAGCTCTATCATCCTGGTTCCCATCCCCCTGCCATATTAGTTTAAACCACTTCCAACAGCTCCAGTAAATCTGCCTGCAAGAATATTGGTCTCTCTCAGATTCAAGTGCAACCTGTTCCCTTTTGACAGATATGTTTAGCTGGAAGACTGGAGATCTCCCAGACTTCCCACATCCTACTCAGTACTGCCCCGGAGCCATTCTCACTATACTACGCACTAATAGATGAGAAATGAACAAATATGAAGAGAGAAAGAGTAACTTACAAGTTTAGATAGCATCATGAATAACTACTCGGCCTTTTATGATCTGACAGTCATGGTTATACAGTATCCTCATTTAGCTGCTCTCAGACATCCACTAGCACATAAAGCCATAGTTCAAGCCAACATCCACCCGGTCCGGCCAACCCAGTCCTCGCGTTAAATGGGCTGTACAAGGCTGTGAATTTCTCTCAATCCTTTTTCCTTGCACTTCACCTTCAACAAACTTCCCACAAAGGACTTAATCTACACAATAGTGGCTCTATCCCAGCGTGCTATTCAAAGGTGAGGTTTAGGATGAGAGGAACGATGATCATGGACCAACCTCTGTGTATCTCTAGGATCAGTTACCATAAGTAATTTTTACGAAGGAGGCAGGAAGCCTACTTACTCACTGAAAGAATTATAATCCATGCTTACATTAAACAAAAGCAACCAAACAAATTGGTCATTTTAGTGTTTTTATTTAATTTTTGTGAATTTTAATTGATTTTATATAAAAGGAAAGCAGTTACCACAAATTACAAAGGGCAAAACACTAGCCAGAAGGAACCACATCAGACTAAAAAGCAGACTCTAAATGATTAAATTTATGTTACAAGTTCTTGTTCAAGTATCTTACAAGTTTTTTTAAAGTGGAATAAATCTGTGCACGTGGTTATTTCTAGAATTACAGCAGCCAGCATAAGGAAATTCACTGGCACCCGAACAGACATTGAGTGTTCCACTCATGCCCTCAACCTACTTTGTACTGTTGGATAACTGATCATGGCTCATAACAGCACTACATGCCCTTTGCAAACCACGCTCTCAATTTTGAATTGGCTGTACTGAGAACTGAATATCCTATTGACCCTCCTGGCAATGGAGACCAGAGACAAGCAAAACTCAAGCACTCAGTGTGAATTATCAGCTCCTGACTGAGGAACAGACTTGGAAGCACATGTCAATGGGTCAGATGACCAAATTCAGCAGCGATGAGACATTACTGGGAGTTAGAGCCTGAAGCACCTTCATCAGTGCTCCTGTGACTTTTCACACAGGGCCATTCCCTGCACTCCTGAATGGCCAAACTCTTGGCATTCAACATCAGAAAAGACACCTGTCCCATTTTGTGAAAGGCTTTAAATTCGGTTAAATTTATCATTAAACACTGACTTGGTCATCATGTCTATGACCTGACTGGAGATTGAAATGAAATGTCATAATGTGACCAGTGTAAACACATTGGAGGAAAGCTGCAGGCACAAGTATTCCACAGCTATCAAAAAGAAAGCAAGTGTGAATCCAACCAGCACAAGAAACTCTCCAAATTCAGCACAATTTCTGAGCTATGAGGTACTTCTCAACCACAGAGCTGTGAATCAAACAAGGAATTAACTTTCTACACAAAAGTATATTCCTTCCATTTTATACTGTCCCTCCACCTGCGATCAAGAAGTCCACAAAGCAGGTTTAATGATGTATTTAGACTAACCCTCAACCCTTTGCAGAGTATTTCAAAAGTTACTATCTCAAGTCGAGCTCTACTAGAACCTGCCAAATCTGTGTCATAAACAGTATTTTATCATCACAAAATCAACCCCTAGCTGCTAGATTCGGATTCATTTCCCCTAACACTTATCTATTGACTCAGTGAAATATTCAGCTTGAAGTCCCCAACTCAGTAAGCACCTGCCATACTCCCCTGGACCTGTGTCATTCCACAGCCTCAGACTGCAATTGGGCAGCTGGAGGTTTGTTCCAGTCACTTTATTCAGTGAATAAGACTAATACCTACAAGTCATTTCCAGAGAGGTGATAATCTAACTCCAGTGGAAATCACATGCTTTATGAAAGTTCTCCAAGGATATGATTTTCAAGCTAATCCTGACAGACTGAGGGACATACTGTTTTTTTTTTAATCAAACCCTGACTACTTCACCATGGAATCTCAAGACATTAGAACTCTTAGTAATAACTTGGGTTCAACAAACCCCAAAATACAGTTTACATCCTTTATATTCTACATGTGAAGACAATCAAAAAATAGGCTTACAAAGGTTCTAAACATAATTTTTCAGCAGAATTCATGTAATCTTTTGGGGACAACCAAATATTACCATGTTTTAATAGGGCACCAAAGTAGAACTTGAAAACCTGAAAGGAGAGTGAGTACAGTTAAGTGATTCAGAGAGTGCAAAGAATAGTCCTGGGACATGCACATTACATCACAAATTAATTGTTGACTCTCAGAAGAGTTAGTGTAGATTTACTTTATGTGTATAACTGAAATTCTAAACTTTACAGTGATGACAAGCTACACAGCTCTAATGGGACACATGGGATGTTTGCAGTAATCTTTTCTCTTCTTTTCGCGTTAGTCTTCTACCAAGCAGATCTGAGTCTCAAGCTATAAATACCCGGACCAGAGAGGGCAGGAGCCCAACTCAGTGATCGCCATGCCCCATTTCACTGGGCCTGAGAGCACTATTAATTTAGGCAGTGTGACGTGGATGGCTTGGTGAGTTTGGTATATGATAGTGATCATCATTCATGGTGCTTCAAGGACGGCTCTAATTTTGTACATTTTACAATTTAAGCATTTTTATCGTCATGCTGTTACCAAAATCAGGTGGTCGTTCCTGGGGACTCCGCTGAACAGGAGGCATGGCAGACGGTGGGTGATGTAGGCTGGTGCTCCTGTGGATAGAACAGTTGGCATGGGGTAATCAGAGGCAAGTGGTTCATAGGGTGGGCACCAAAGAGAAAGGAAAATGGCCTTAACACAAATTGTCCGTGCAAGCTGCATTGTTCACTCAGAATAAATCCACAGCACCTTTTGTTTTAATGTTTTCAGCATCTGTGAAACCCAGAGATTTTTCTTTGGCAAATATGGCTAGATTCTTAAAGATTTCTTACTTAGGAAAAAAAAACATTCATCTAAAAGCTGGTGGACTTGCGTTATATACAAATCGTGCCATGAATTACACACTGGAATTTTAACTCCCAACAGTGTGATTTCTGTACAATAAACAGCAAAGAGATGCTCACCAAATTACCTGAAATAAAATGTTCTTGTTTCAGAGGCATTTCAAAGAAATTCATTAAATAAACAGCAGCTTCACATTACACAACTGGTTGCACATTCAGGAATCTCCACCTGAATTACACCAACAATCGAGCCTCTTAGTTGCAAATATATCAGTCTGTTCGACATGAACATTCTGGTTAAGGAGAGGAAACTAATGTCCTGTGAGTGATCTCAGTCCTGACAATCCAGGCAGTCGGTTACAGGAATCCTGGAAGATTATGGGATGACTGAACATGTAAATGTAAACAATGAGTTCTCAAAGTCACAGAACTAGTGTCAGGTTTTAATCAACTTTGCAAACACCATCAGGCAGCCGTCCTCAAGTGTTTGCAGTCTAGAAGACCCTAAACACATCGGATGTTTTTAGGACATACCTAATTGTGGCGAGGTTCAATTAGACACATCCTCTTGAAAAGCATTACAGCCCTGGGAAGAGGGGAAGTTACCCAGGACTAATATTTTATCCCTTACAATGGTCAGCAGTTCTTCTCCCATGTCTTCTATAAGAACTAACATCAAAAACATTCAACAGCATGGATCAAACCTTTGGTTTCAGGAGTTTAGCCCTTCAGTGAGTTCGGCACCGAGGAAAGAGGAAGACGAAGGTTATATTCAGTGACACCTGCCACATTCTACAATCGTGCATGGTCCATTCACGTGGAGATACAATTCCCATACAGCAAGAAGATCCTAAATAACTTAGGCATTTTTGCTGGGAGATGGAAGTGCAGAGGGGTGGGTATGTGCATGACGTTCGGAGGGCACACATGCACGTTAGAAAAACAAGTGGGCAGTGTGTTTGTGCACTTAAGACACTGACACACATGCATGAGAGAAGAGACATGGCATTGGCGTGTGTGAGGGGCAGGGGATGGGCATGAGATAAACTGATGGACAGAGAGATACAAAAGGGAAGAAAAAAAAAGCATGAAAAGTAATAAGGTACAAGAATGGGAGACCTAAATGCACTGAAAGAGAGCAGAGAAGATGAAATCTCATCACAAGTGTCACCCAACCCTCGGGGACAGAGGGATCAATCGTGCCAACGGTTCCTCAGGGGACAGATGACCCCGGCGTAGAGCTAGAGTTGGAAAGCCTAAGCTAATAGGTTTTCTCATCACCAGCTCGTTCTGCAGAGCCTACTCCTGCTACCCATGAGATACATGCACAGCAAGCACGACGTATCAACAGCATTAAAGTAGCACACAGCAAACCCGAAAGGCTCAGTTTTTTTCCATTTACTCGAACCACAGCCCAAAACTAAAGTGATGATGATAATGATTAACACGGTGACACTTTGGCTCCTAGCAAAGGCTGTGATTTCAGGACAACAATCTAGATGGGACTTCAGGTCACTACTTTACCAGGACATCAAAATAAACGACACTGTGACATCCCTACAGAACACATGACAGTCGTGAATGATGTCACCCAGTATAATTTCAGCAATACTACTTCAAGCAGACAGATTCATCAATGCCGAAGAAATCAGATAGTCCAATTTTTCAAGGTGCTGGCTTGGGTATGGCAAAGTGAAAGAGACAACTAGATGGTAACAGGATAAGAATGGTGGCCAAAGACACTTTAGCAGTGACCCTGATGGAAAGCTTGACATGGGTCACTGGGCTATTTTCTAACGTCAGTATCTGCGGCCATCAGGCTGTTGAAGTTCAGTCCACCATGGGGATCAGGCCTGACACAAAGTACCTGTGGTGCAAGAGCATCTGTATTTGACATCACCATTCCTATTCCGTCCGCCTGCGGCAACTTTAAATTGGGGCACTAACAAAAACCTCAACAATTCAAAATCCAGGGTAAGGAACGGATAATTTTATCAACATTAGCAGACCAACAGGAGAGTCATTAGCTGAGCGAGCAGAATTTAACTATGTGCTGCTCACAAACAGGAGCAGGCAATAATAAGGCATCTCTTTAATCCCATTCTCCACTAGGGAGGGGTTCGGATTTTTTTTTGGATATCTGAGTGAAGCTGTATTGTCGACTCCCAAATCAAGCAGATGAATTATATTTCAGACCAATTGTTCTCATGCAACATTCATTCATATGGGTGAAGGCTGTGAAACCAGCATAGAATATAAATCTTCCGGCAGTTGCTGCAATGGCCACTGCCCGGCGTTGAAGAACGTCTGATATCCAGCCCAGTTTTTCTGTAGCTCATTGAGGTGACAATACCAAAGTTCAAATAAAGATCCAGGGTTAGAGGCAGAGTCCACTCTCTATTTGCCTGTGGCTCTCACTTGCACGAGTCCTGCCGAAGCCCCTTCCGGGATCAGAGTTGAATTGGTTCCTTCGTTCATGCTTTGAGGGGGAAATGGCGACCCATTCTCGGCATCACTGGCAGAACCACACATTTTACTGGAAGACACGGATGGGAGCCGGCGTTTTTCTTCACCTGCCAGTGACTGTCGCTTGCGGCCAACATCATCGCCAATTGGAGGCTGCAACAGAAACAACTACTTCATTCCCCAGTGTATAACAGGTAATTAATAATGAAACAACTACTTCATTCTGCTCTCCAATAATTAGTTAAACCTTCAATAATTTTACAACTGAGAAATATGCAAACCCCTTGCATTCTTCCCTAGTGGCATACACACCTGATCTGTTAACAGGACTGAATTAGAGTTCCTTTTATAACTGACTGAATCCCACCTATTGAGTACTGTTGCTCTGACAAATTAATGTATACCCTCCCAAAACCACTGACAAATCTCTCTGCTCACCCATTTTGTTTCATGAGTAACTTGTTCAGATCAGCCAGTTTCCACTTTCCTCCCGAAACAATTCGAATGATAGAATCTGAAGCTCCCCTTTCAATGTTATCCTTATTCACACATTCATCTGACCCAGCCTCCTATTCTAATGCCTAAACATAGAACATAGAATAGTACAGCACATTACAGGCCCTTCAGCCCACAATGTTGTGCTGACCCTCAAACCCTGCCTCACATATAACCCCCCACCTTAAATTCCTCCATATACCTGTCTAGTAGTCTCTTAAACTTCACTAGTGTGTCTGCGTCCACCACTGACTCAGGCAGTGCATTCCACACACCAACCACTCTCTGAGTGAAAAACCTTCCTCTAATATCCCCCTTGAACTTTCCTCCCCTTAACTTAAAGCCATGTCCTCTTGTACTGAGCAGTGGTGCCCTGGGGAAGAGGCGCTCTGTCTATTCCTCTTAATATCCTGTACACCTCTATCATGTCTCCTCTCATCCTCCTTCTCTCCAAAGAGTAAAGTCCTAGCTCCCTTAATCTCTGATCATAATCCATACTCTCTAAACCAGGCAGCATCCTGGTAAATCTCCTCTGTACCCTTTCCAATGCTTCCACATCCTTCCTATAGTGAGGCGACCAGAACTGAACACAGTACTCCAAATGTGGCTTAACTAGAATTTTATAGAGCTGCATCATTACATCGCGCCTCTTAAACTCTGTCCCTTGACTTATGAAAGCTAACATCCCATAAGCTTTCTTAACTACCCTATCTACCTGTGAGGCAACTTTCAGGGATCTGTGGACATGTACCCCCAGATCCCTCTGCTTCTCTACACTACCAAGTATCCTGCCATTTACTTTATACTCTGCCTTGGAGTTTGTCCTTCCAAAGTGTACCACCTCACACTTCTCCAGGTTGAACTCCATCTGCCACTTCTCAGCCCACTTCTGCATCCTATCAATGTCTCTCTGCAATTTTCAACAATCCTCTACACTATCTACAACATCATCAACCTTTGTGTCGTCTGCAAACTTGCCAACCCACCCTTCTACCCCCACATCTAGGTCGTTAGTAAAAATCACGAAAAGTAGAGGTCCCAAGAACAGATCCTTGTGGGACACCACTAGTCACAACCCTCCAATCTGAATGTACTCCCTCCACCACAACCCTCTGCCTTCTGCAGGCAAGCCAATTCTGAATCCACCTGGCCAAACTTCACTGGATCCCATGCCTTCTGACTTTCTGAATAAGCCTACCATGTGGAACCTTGTCAAATGCCTTACTAAAATCCATGTAGGTCACATCCACTGCACTACCTTCATCTATATGCTTGCTACAGTTGCCTGTTTTCTATATCTGGGCATGTAAGGGCAACAGGTCCCCACCACAAGATCTCTATCCCTCTCTACCTTTGACTCATGTTAGATGTAGCTCATGAGCCTTTAATCACATTCACTCCCATCTCCAGACTGCGGCATCTTTGGAAAATCTCGAAACAAAACACCATCCATTACTTCCACAACTCGATCAGGTTATAGTCAAGCAGCACCCACCCCATTCTGCATCCATTCCATCCCTCGGTCTCTCCAGATAAAGACAACTACAGTCAGCTCCGGGTGCTGCAGACGGCCCTACCACAACCTACTCTGCGATTTTGCAGAAACAGGACTGGTTGAGGATTAAACAACCAGGAGGGATGAATGACAGGAGTTCAGTATATATACCATTTAAATACCACTGGACTAGATGTGCCTAGGCCAATATCCCTGATGAAGATGGCGGAGTTCGTCATCGAAACTTTTGGTTAAAATCGACACCAGTACCCAGCTGGAAATCTGAGAAGATTTTGTGGAATGTTTCACATGGTCACTGTTACTTACATCCACCCGGAAATCTTCTAAGCGTTTAAATTTGCTGAGGTATTCCTGAAGTTTTGGGTCGATATCCAGATTCTTAGCTTTTGAATACTTTAGATAGGCCCAGAATTTCTCTAATCCATACAGCTGTCCTAAATTTTCAAACAGAAAACACACAGCACAAACATTACAAATGGTGAATCAGTTGCACATGCCTCAGATATTCTAACTGTCCAATAGATCAGAGTTCCCACAATATCAGCATGATCTCAACACCACACATTCAAAGGTAATTCTCAAGATCGATCCATAGAAAGTCCAAGCACACCATAAAATAAGTAGTAAATTATTTTAGGAAGAGTTATTTACAGCCTGCTCTCCAGCAGTTTAATCAGTCTGCAGCACCCAGTGTGTAAGAACACAACACTGGGCCGGGAGAGGGCCCACATGAGACACACTCCTCAGATCAGAATGAACCAAGCACTTGTGTGTCACTGCTATTCTCACTGGTAGGAAAACCATCTCTTGGATTATACAACACACATTTGCATTTATACAAATTGCATCCGATGCAGTGATTCTGATCCAATAATACACAACTCATGCATCTTCAACAACAATGACACTGTTGACCAGAGATTAAGAGTCACAGAATAATCAAGTTTCTGAAATCATGAGAACATAGATAGCAATAAAAATTGGGGAATCTAAACCATAGGTTTAAGCTGAGGGAGGAAAGATTTAATGAGAATTTAAGCGACTATTCTTTTAAAACAGAGGGCAGTCAGTATATGGAACAAACTGCTCTAGAATGTGGTTCACTAACAGTGTTCAAAAGACAGTTGAACAGGTCCATGGATAGGAAAGGATTTGAGATATTAAGGATAAAACAGTGGTCTGTTTTTCGAGGATGTAACCAGGAAGTTAGACGGGGGAGATCCAGTGGATGTAGTGTACCTCGATTTTCAGAAGGCATTTGATAAGGTCCCACATAGAAGATTGGTGGGTAAAATCAAAGCTCAGGGCATCGGGAGGAAGGCATTGACATGGATAGAAAACTGGTTGGCAGATAGAAAGCAAAGGGTAGCGGTGAATGGGTGTTTCTCGGAATGGCAGGTGGTGACTAGTGGGGTGCCACAGGGCTTGGTATTGGGACCACAGCTGTTTACCATTTACGTTAACGATTTGGATGAAGGCATAGAAAATAGTATCAGCAAATTTGCTGATGATACTAAGCTGGGTGGCAGTGTGACGTGATGAGGATGTTAAGAGAATTCAGGGTGACTTGGATAGGCTGGGTGAGTGGGCAGATACTTGGCAGATGGCGTTTAATGTGAATAAGTGTGAGGTTATCCACTTTGGGAGTAAGAACAGGAAGGCAGATTATTATCTGAACTGTGTAGAGTTGGGTAAAGGAGAAATACAAAGAGATCTCGGAGTCCTTGTTCATCAGTCACTGAAGGTGAATGAGCAAGTGCAGCAGGCAGTGAAGAAGGCTAATGGAATGTTGGCCTTTATTACAAAGGGAATTGAGTACAAGAGCAAGGAAATCCTCTTGCATTTGTACAGAGCCCTGGTGAGACCACACCTGGAGTACTGTGTACAGTTTTGGTCTCCAGGGTTAAGGAAGGACATCCTGGCTGTAGAGGAAGTGCAGCGTAGATTCACGAGGTTAATTCCTGGGATGTCTGGACTGTCTTACGCAGAGAGGTTAGAGAGACTGGGCTTGTACACGCTGGAATTAAGGAGATTGAGAGGGGATCTGATTGAAACATATAAGATTATTAAGGGATTGGACAAGATAGAGGCAGGAAATATGTTCCAGATGCTGGGAGAGTCCAGTACCAGAGGGCATGGTTTGAGAATAAGGGGTAGGTCATTTAGGACAGAGTTAAGGAAAAACTTCTTCTCCCAGAGAGTTGTGGGGGTCTGGAATGCACTGCCTCGGAAGGTAGTGGAGGCCAATTTTCTGGATGCTTTCAAGAAGGAGCTAGATAGGTATCTTATGGATAGGGGAATCAAGGGATATGGGGACAAGGCAGGAACCGGGTATTGATAGTAATTGATCAGCCATGATCTCAAAATGGTGGTGCAGGCTCGAAGGGCCAAATGGTCTACTTCTGCACCTATTGTATTGTCTATTGAACGGGCATCTGATCAGCATGGACCACTTTTTTGCTGTATGACTATTAGTAACAAAATTCCCAGGAACAGTAAGAAAACTAGAATATGCCTGATACCATGACACTGCTGGTGACTCACCATTCCACTCCGTCTAGAATGAAGCAGTCCATGAAATGCAACACAGGTCAGCAGTATTCATTAAAATCACAACTTACCTGCTTCATAATCCACAATGGTTTCTTGCTGGAAATCCTTGAATATCTCCGGTCTAAATTTCCTCTCGAGGCCATAGCTGTAATATCTGAAAAGGCACTCTAGCCCATACCTGAAGCAGACAAACACAGTGTGATCAGAAGCAGGCAAGTCGTCAAGTCACTTTTTATTGTCATTTCGACCATAACTGCTGGTACAGTGCGTAGTAAAAACAAGACAATGTTTTTCAGGACAATGGTGCTACATGAAACAGTACAAAACTAGACTACAGACCTACCCAGGACTGAAAAAGTGCACAACAGTGCAGGCATTACAATAAATAATAAACAAGACAATAGGCACAGTAGAGGGCAGTAAGTTGGTGTCAGTCCAGACTCTGGGTATTGAGGAGTCTGATGGCTTGGGGGAAGAAACTGTTACATAGTCTGGTCATGAGAGCCCGAATTCTTCAGTGGCTTTTCCCAGATGGCAGGAGGGAGAAGAGTTTGTATGAGGGGTTCTTCATAACGCTGTTTGCTTTGCGGATGCAGCGTGTAGTGTAAATGTCTGTAATGGCGAGATGAGAGACCCTGATGATTTTCTCAGCTGACCTCACTATCCGCTGCAGGGTCTTGCGATCCGAGATGGTGCAATTTACGAACCAGGCAGTGATGAAGCTGCTCAGGATACTCTCAACACAACCTCTGTAGAATGTGATGAGGATGGGGGGTGTGAAATGGACCATCCTCAGCCTTCGCAGAAAGTAGAGACGCTGCTGGGCTTTCTTTGCTATGGAGCAGGTGTTGAGGGACCAGGTGAGATTCTCCGCCAGGTGAACACCAAGAAATTTGGTGTTAACGATCTCTACCGAGAAGCCGTTGATATTCAGCGGGGAGTGGTCGCTCCGTGCTCTCCTGAAGTCAACAACCATCTCTTCTGTTTTGTTCACATTCAGAGACAGGTTGTTGGCTCTGCACCAGCCCATCAGCCACTCCTCTCTGTAAGCTGACTTGTCGTTCTTGCTGATGAAACCCACCACGGTCATGTCATCAGCGAACTTGATGATGTGGTTCGAGCTGTGTGTTGCAGGACAGTCGTGGGTCAGCAGAGTGAACAGCAGTGGACTGAGCACGCAGCCCTGGGGGGCCCCTGTGCTCAGTGTGATGGTGTTGGAGATGCTGCTCCCGATCCGGACTGACTGAGGTCTCCCAGTCAGGAAGTCTAGTATCCAGTTGCAGAGGGAGGTGTTTAGGCCCAGTAGGCTCAGCTTTCCAATCAGTTTCCGAGGAATGATTGTGTTGAATGCTGAACTGAAGTCTATGAACAGCATTCGGACGTACATGTCTTTTTTGTCCAGGTGGATTAGGGCCAGGTGGAGGGTGGTGGCAATGGCGCCGTCTGTTGAACAGTTGGGACGGTATGCAAACTGCAGGGGGTCCAGTGAGGGGGGCAGCAGGGTCTTGATGTGCCTCATGACGAGCCTCTTGAAACACTTCATGATGATGGATGCGAGTGCAACGGGACGGTAGTCATTTAGGCAGGACGCTGAAGACTTCTTCAGCACGGGGACGATGGTGGCGGCCTTGAAGCACATTGGAAAGAAGGTGCTGCTCGGGGAGGTGTTGAAGATGTCAGCGAGAATGTCTGCTAACTGGTCTGCACATTCTCCAAGCACTCTACCAGGAATGTTGTCTGGTCCAGCAGCCTTCCGTGGGTTGACCCTGCACAGGGTTCTCCTCACATCGGCCACGGTGAGACACAGCACCTGGTCATTTGGAGGAGGGGTGGACTTCCTCACCGCCACGTCATTTTTCGCCTCAAAACAAGCGTAAAAGTTATTCAGCGCATCTGGGAGGGAGACATCACCCGCACAGTCAGGTGGTGATGTCCTCAATACCCTTCCACAGTGGAGAGGTAAACAGCAACAATCTTCCATGAGAGTTCATTACCAGACTTGCCCTTGTCCCCCTAAAGACCTCCTCCGTCTTCCCATCTTCCAAAATACCCAAAGGTAATAGTTCATTAGATATAGGAGCAGAATTAGGCTATTCTATCATGGCTGATTTATTATCCCTCTGAACCCCATTCTCCACTTTCACCCTGACCAAAAGAACCTATCAGCCTCTGCTTTAAATATACTCAATAACTTGGCTTCCACAGCCATCCATAAGATCATAAGACACAGGAGCAGAATTAGACCATTCAGCCCATCAAGTCTGCTCTGCCATTCCATAATGGCTGATCCCAGATCCCACTCAAACCCATACATCTGCCTTCTCAACATATCCTTTGATACTCTGATGATCAGGGAACTATCTACTTCCGCATTAAATGCACTCATGAACTTGGCCTGTGAGTCTGTGGCAGAGCATTCCACAGATTCACTACTCTCTGGCTAAAAAAAAACTCCTTACTTCTGTTCTATAAGTTCACCCCACAATCTTGAGGCTGTGCCCTCTGGTTCTGGATACCCCCATCATAGGAAACATCCTCTCCACACCCACCCTATCTAGTCTTTTCAACGTTCAGTAAGTTTCAATGAGGTCCCCCCTGCATTTTCTAAATTCCAGTGAGTACAGGCCCAAAACTGCCAAACACTCCTTATAGCTTAACCCCTTCATTCCCAGGATCATCCTCGTAAACCTCCTCTGGACTCTCTCCAATGACATGTTCTTTTTGAAATATTTGGCTCAAAACCGTTGACGATACTCGAAGTGCGGCTTGACTAGTGCCAGTATTAACTCCTTGCTTTTATATTCTATTCCCCATGAAATAATTGCCAATAAATTGCATTTGCCTTAATTTATCGTAATTACTTTTTTAAACCTTCCCTGAGTGATCCAATTTTTTTTTACTTTGGAAAAATAAAGGTATTAATTCTTTTTTGGATTTATTTAAAGGAGGCAGATTGATGTCTTTTGAACAATTAGTCGATAAATATTCTCTCTCATATTCACACTTTTTACAATACCTTCAAGTTAGACACTTTTTACAAAAATATTTAAGTAATTTCCCTTACATAATGGAGGCTGACCTGTTAGATACTATTATGAGTATGAACCCTTCGATGAAAGGTTCTATTGGAAGAATTTATAATTTATTATTACAAAGGGATAAGCGTCCTTTACTTAAGATTAAACAGGATTGGGAGAAGGAACTCAATTTGACTTTTATATGGGAGGATTGGACGCAGATTCTGAAGCTGGTTAACTCTTCTTCAATCTGTGCTAGTCATTCACTGATTCAATTTAAAATTGTACATCATTACCATTTGATGAAGGAGAGACTTTCTAAAATATTTCCCAATTTTGACAAGTTTTGTGATAGATGTAAAACTGAGATAGCTACACTGACACATATGTTCTGGTCATGTTCTATACCAAAACAGTTTTGGAAGTCAGTCTTTTCGACAATTTCTAAAGCACTCAGAATCAACTTACAACCTAATAAATTGACTGTGCTTTTTGGAATAATTCCTCAAAATATCCATGATATTTCTGTGTCTGACCAACATGTTATTACGTTTGTTACATTGATAGCTAGGAGGGCCATCTTGTTGAAATGGAAGGATATATCAGCTCCTACTTTGTCACAATGGTTCTCTCAAGTGATGCTGTGTCTTAGCTTGGAGATAATTAGAAGTCGAACCTTTGAACCTTTATTTGATTTTGAGGAGAGATGGGGCTCATTTGCTTGTTATTATCATTTGAGTTAACTGATAGATTTTCTCCACGATCTAATTGTGTTTTTTTTGATATATTTTTCTTTCTTGTTGGCAGTTTGATGTTTATTTTTAGAAGCTTTCTGTATGACTCATGGCTCCGGGGTTGTACTCCCAATGGGTTTCTCTTTTTCTCTCACTTTTCTTGCTTAGTAGGGTTTTTTTTAATTCACAAATCTTTGATGTACCTGTGTTATTTTTGAATAATAATAATAAAAAGGAAATTGCATTTGCCTTCTTTACCACAGACTCAACCTGTAAATTAACCTTCTGGGAGTCCTACATGAGGATTCCAAGTCCCTCTGCACCTCTGATGTTTGAACCTTCTCCCCATTTAGACCATTGCCTGTACTATTGTTCCTTTTACCAAAATGCATTATCGTACATTTCCCAACACTATGTTCCATCTGACACTTTTTTGCCCGTTCTTCCGATTGGCAAGTGCCTTCTGCAATTGCATTGCTTCCTCAGCACTACCTACTACTCTACTTATCTTCGTATCATCTGCAAACTTTGCCACAATGCCATCAATTCCATTATCTGAATCACTGACAAACAATGTGAAAATTAGCGGTCCCAATACTGACTCCTGAGGAACACCACTAGCCACTGGCAGTTAATCTTTAGGGAATTCTGTGAGGACTCCCGTCCCTTTGTACCAAAGATTTCTGAATTTCCACCATTTAGAAAACAGCTTATGCCATGATTCCTTTTACAAAAGTGTATAATTATACACTTTCATGCACTACATTCCATCTGCCACTTCTTTCCCATTTCCCTAATCAGTCTAAGTGCTTCTGCAGATTCCCTGCTTCCTCAACATGACCTGCCCCTCCAACTATCTTCATATCGTCTACAGATCTGGCCAAAGCCATCAATTCCATCATTCAAATCAATGACATATAACGTGAAAGAGGTGGTCCCAGCACCGACTCCTGCGAATCACCACTAATCACCAGCAGCAAACCCAGACAAAGCTCCCTTTATTCTGACTCTTTGCCACCTGCCAGTCAACTAATCTTCTATCCATGCTAGAATCTTTCCAGTAATATCATAAACTCTTATCTTCTTAAGCAGCCTCATGTGCAAGTACCTTGTCAAAGGCCTGCTGAAAATCCAAATAAACAACAACCACTGAGTCTTGTCTGTCCAGTCTATTTCCTGAAAGAATTCCAACATATCCGTCAGGCAAGATTTTTTCCTTAAGGAAACCATGCTGTCTTTGGCCTATTTCATCATGTGCCTCCACATACACCAAAACTTCATGCTTAATAATGGACTCCAACATCTTCCCAAACAATGAGATCAGGCTAACTGGCCTATAATTTCCTTTCTTCTTCTTCTCTTCCTTCTTCAAAAGAAGAGTGACATTTGCAACTTTCCAGTCCTCAGGAATCATTAGATTCTGGAATGGTTCCAGAAAGATAAGCAATGCCTACTCAATCTCTTCAGGTATCACTTTCAGAAAACTGGGGTGCAGTCTGTCTGGTCTAGGAGACTCATCTACCTTTAGAATTTACAGCTACCACATTCAGATCCCTGAAAACATGACATATCACTTAGTTCTTAATCTTAATGTGTTTAGAATTCAACCATTCCACTAATTGCCAAATACTATCTTTCTCCTTAGTGTGCACAGTGAAAATGTTCATTGAAGACATACTTAAATTTTTGTATTCACGGCTCAGCCCCCAGGCATTGCTCATCATAGATTGCTGATGAACTGTTTGGGCCACGTCAGAGAGTTAACTATATTGGTCCGTCTGTAAGAATAGCAGTTGTCATCCCATTAAAGACATCAGTGAACTAGGCCACACAGTGCTGTGCACATCACTACTTATGCCCAGACTGTTTAACAACCACAGCTTACATCATGAAATTGAAATTCTGGCCTCCAGGTTATTTGCCCAGTAATTTAAATGTGCTTCTTCAATTACACCTGATTAGACGAGTTTCAATAAGGTATCACATAAAATGTAATAAAAAGAATTTCAAACACATGGGATTGGAGCTAATATACCGGCATGGATTAAACACTGGTGAACACAGAGGTCAGAGAGGTCACACAATAGATTGCAAGGATTGACATGAGGATCCTCTGCTGATGGTCAAGAGCAATGAGAAGAAAGATGTCAATTCCACTAAAACTATACTGATGAAATAGCTGGGAAGCACACTCTGAAATGGGATGTGCGGTGATGGCAGAGGCCTCAGAGATATACTGAAAGAACGGGCAAGGATAAACAAGATCATTGGACTTGGTTGCAGATGATGACACACAGCTTGTTGTGAACAGCTGAGCAGCCACAATGACTCATAACATCTCATTTCTTTAACCATACATAACACTTCAGGTGAGTCACTAACGCCCTCACTGACCTCAAGGCAACTGCCACCACACAACCCACTGACCTCGGTAAACATCAGGAACCGTCACCACTCCCATTGACCCCGGTAAACAACAGGAACCGTCACCACTCCCATTGACCCCGGTAAACATCAGGAACCATCACCACTCCCACTGACCCCGGTAAACACCAGGAACCGTCACCACTCCCACTGACCCCGGTAAACATCAGGAACCGTCACCACTCGCACTGACCCCGGTAAACATCAGGAATTGTCACCACTCCCACTGACCCCGGTAAACATCAGGAACTGTCACCCCACCCACTGACCCCGGTAAAAATCAGGAACTGTCACCCCACCCACTGACCCCGGTAAACAACAGGAACCGTCACCACTCCCATTGACCCCGGTAAACATCAGGAACCATCACCACTCCCACTGACCCCGGTAAACACCAGGAACCGTCACCACTCCCACTGACCCCGGTAAACATCAGGAACCGTCACCACTCGCACTGACCCCGGTAAACATCAGGAATTGTCACCACTCCCACTGACCCCGGTAAACATCAGGAACTGTCACCCCACCCACTGACCCCGGTAAAAATCAGGAACTGTCACCCCACCCACTGACCCCGGTAAACATCAGGAACTGTCACCCCACCCACCTACCCCGGTAAACAACAGGAACCGTCACCACTCCCACTGACCCCGGTAAACATCAGGAACCGTCACCACTCCCACTGACCCCGGTAAACATCACGGACTGACACCACTCCCACTGACACCAGTAAACAACAGGAACTGTCACCACTCCCACAGACCCCGGTAACCATCAGGAACTGACACCACTCCCACTGACACCAGTAAACATCAGGAACTGTCACCACTCCCACTGACCCCGGTAAACATCAGGAACTGTCACCACTCCCACTGACACCAGTAAACATCAGGAACCGTCACCACTCCCACTGACCCTGGTAAACATCAGGAATTGTCACCACTCCCACTGACCCCGGTAAACATCAGGAACTGTCACCCCACCCACTGACCCCGGTAAAAATCAGGAACTGTCACCCCACCCACTGACCCCGGTAAACATCAGGAACTGTCACCCCACCCACTGACCCCGGTAAACAACAGGAATCGTCACCACTCCCACTAATCCCGGTAAACATCACGAACTGACACCACTCCCACTGACACCAGTAAACAACAGGAACTGTCACCACTCCCACAGACCCCGGTAACCATCAGGAACTGACACCACTCCCACTGACCCCGGTAAACATCAGGAACCGTCACCACTCCCACTGACCCCGGTAAACATCAGGAACCGTCACCACTCCCACTGACCCCGGTAAACATCAGGAACTGTCACCACTCCCACTGACCCCGGTAAAAATCAGGAACGGATACCACTCCCACTGACCCTGGTAAACATCAGGAACCGACACCACTCCCACTGACCCCGGTAAACATCAGGAACCGTCACCACTCCCACTGACCCCAGTAAACAACAGGAACTGTCACCACTCCCACTAATCCCGGTAAACATCACGAACTGACACCACTCCCACTGACACCAGTAAACAACAGGAACTGTCACCACTCCCACAGACCCCGGTAACCATCAGGAACTGACACCACTCCCACTGACACCAGTAAACATCAGGAACTGTCACCACTCCCACTGACCCCGGTAAACATCAGGAACTGTCACCACTCCCACTGACACCAGTAAACATCAGGAACTGTCACCACTCCCACTAATCCCGGTAAACATCAGGAACCGTCACCACTCCCACTGACACCAGTAAACATCAGGAACCGTCACCACTCCCACTGACCCTGGTAAACATCAGGAATTGTCACCACTCCCACTGACCCCGGTAAACATCAGGAACTGTCACCCCACCCACTGACCCCGGTAAACATCAGGAACTGTCACCCCACCCACTGACCCCGGTAAACAACAGGAATCGTCACCACTCCCACTAATCCCGGTAAACATCACGAACTGACACCACTCCCACTGACACCAGTAAACATCAGGAACCGTCACCACTCCCACTGACACCAGTAAACATCAGGAACCGTCACCACTCCCACTGACCCCGGTAAACATCAGGAATTGTCACCACTCCCACTGACCCCGGTAAACATCAGGAACTGTCACCCCACCCACTGACCCCGGTAAACATCAGGAATTGTCACCACTCCCACTGACCCCGGTAAACATCAGGAACTGTCACCCCACCCACTGACCCCGGTAAAAATCAGGAACTGTCACCCCACCCACTGACCCCGGTAAACATCAGGAACTGTCACCCCACCCACTGACCCCGGTAAACAAAAGGAACCGTCACCACTCCCACTGACCCCGGTAAACATCAGGAACTGTCACCACTCCCACTGACCCCGGTAAACATCAGGAACCGACACCACTCCCACAGACCCCGGTAAACATCAGGAACTGTCACCACTCCCACTGACCCCGGTAAACATCAGGAACCGTCACCACTCCCACTGACCCTGGTAAACATCAGGAACCGTCACCACTCCCACTAATCCCGGTAAACATCAGGAACTGACACCACTCCCACAGACCCCGGTAAACATCAGGAACCATCACCACTCCCACTGACCTCGGTAAACATCAGGAACCGTCACCACTCCCACTGACCCTGGTAAACATCAGGAACCGTCACCACTCCCACTGACCCCGGTAAACATCAGGAACCGTCACCACTCCCACTAATCCCGGTAAACATCAGGAACTGACACCACTCCCACAGACCCCGGTAAACATCAGGAACCATCACCACTCCCACTGACCTCGGTAAACATCAGGAACTGTCACCACTCCCACTGACCCCGGTAAACATCAGGAACTGTCACCACTCCCACTGACCCCGGTAAACATCAGGAACTGTCACCACTCCCACTGACCCCGGTAAACATCAGGAACTGACACCACTCCCACTGACCCCGGTAAACATCAGGAACCGTCACCACTCCCACTGACCCCGGTAAACATCAGGAACTGTCACCCCATCCATTGACCCCGGTAAACATCAGGAACCGTCACCACTCCAACTGACCTTGGTAAATATCAGGAACTGTCAACACTCCCACTGACCCCGGTAAACATCAGGAACCGTCACCCCACCCAATGACCCCGGTAAACATCAGGAACCGTCACCCCACCCACTGACCCCGGTAAACATCAGGAACTGTCACCACTCCCACTGACCCCGGTAAACATCAGGAACTGTCACCCCACCCACTGACCCCAGTAAACATCAGGAACCGTCACCCCACCCAATGACCCCAGTAAACATCAGGAACCGTCACCCCACCCACTGACCCCGGTAAACATCAGGAACTGTCACCACTCCCACTGACCCCGGTAAACATCAGGAACTGTCACCCCACCCACTGACCCCAGTAAACATCAGGAACCGTCACCCCACCCACTGACCCCGGTAAACATCAGGAACTGTCACCCCACCCACTGACCCCAGTAAACATCAGGAACCGACACCACTCCCATTGACCCCGGTAAACATCAGGAACTGTCACCACTCCCACTGACCCCGGTAAACATCAGGAAGTGACACCACTCCCAGTGACCCCGGTAAACATCAGGAACTGTCACCCCACCCACTGACCCCAGTAAACATCAGGAACCGTCACCCCACCCAATGACCCTGGTAAACATCAGGAACTGTCACCCCACCCACTGACCCCGGTAAACATCAGGAACTGACACCACTCCCAGTGACCCCGGTAAACATTAGGAACCGTCACCACTCCCACTGACCCCGGTAAACAACAGGAACTGTCACCACTCCCACTGACCCCGGTAAACATCAGGAACCGTCACCACTCCAACTGACCTCGGTAAACATCAGGAACTGTCACCACTCCCACTGACCCCAGTAAACATCAGGAACCGACACCACTCCCACTGACCCCGGTAAACATCAGGAACCATCTCCACTCCCACTGACCCCGGTAAACATCAGGAACTGTCACCACTCCCACTGACCCCGGTAAATATCAGGAACCGTCACCACTCCAACTGACCTCGGTAAACATCAGGAACTGTCACCACTCCCACTGACCCCAGTAAACATCAGGAACCGACACCACTCCTACTGACCCCAGTAAACATCAGGAACCATCACCACTCCCACTGACCCCGGTAAACATCAGGAACTGACACAACACCCACTGACACCAGTAAACATGAGGAAGTGTCACCACTCCCACTGACCCCAGTAAACATCAGGAACCATCACCACTCCCACTGACCCCGGTAAACATCAGGAACTGACACAACACCCACTGACACCAGTAAACATGAGTAAGTGTCACCACTCCCACTGACCCTGGTAAACATCAGGAACTGACACCACTCCCACTGACCCCGGTAAACATCAGGAACCGTCACCACTCCCACTGACACCAGTAAACATCAGGAACTGACACAACACCCACTGACCCCGGTAAACATCAGGAACCGTCACCACTCCCACTGATACCAGTAAACATGAGGAAGTGTCACCACTCCCACTGTCCCCGGTAGACATCAGGAACCGACACCACTCCCACTGACCCCGGTAAACATCAGGAACTGACACAACACCCACTGACACCAGTAAACATCAGGAACTGTCACCACTCCCACTGATACCAGTAAACATGAGGATGTGTCACCACTTCCACTGACCCTGGTAAACATCAGGAACTGACACCACTCCCACTGACCCCGGTAAACATCAGGAACTGACACCACTCCCACTGACCCCGGTAAACATCAGGAACCATCACCACTCCCACTGACCCCGGTAAACATCAGGAACCGACACCACTCCCACTGACCCCGGTAAACATCAGGAACCGTCACCACTCCCACTGACCCCGGTAAACATCAGGAACTGTCACTCCACCCATTGACCCCGGTAAACATCAGGAACCGACACCCGTAAACATCAGGAACCATCACCACTCCCACTGACCTCAGGGAACACCAGGAAATGACTCCAGTTGAAATTCTCTGTTGATTCAGCAACAGATGGATGTATCAAGAGAGACTGCGAAGATGAATACAAGGGCCTGTTGGAGGACTTTGTCAAATGGTGTAAGCTGAATCATCTGCAGCTCAACATCAGTAAGACAAAAATGTTGATGGACTTTAGGAAGGCTAAGCCTGCATTGCTCCCTGTTACTATTGGATGGTGAGGATGTGGTTGTGATGAGGACCTACTAGTACCCAGGGTGCACCTGGTGTCAGACTTGAGTGGAACACCAACACAGAGGATATGTACAAGAAGGGCCAGTCACCTCTATTTCCTGAAGAGACTGATGTCCTTTGGTGTATGCTGGCCTCTCCTTCACATGTCCTACTAGTCTGCTGTCGCCAGTCCACTCTTTGATTCAGTGTTGTACTGGGGTATTGGCATCAACATCAGTGATGCTGCAGACTCAATAAAATGACTAGAAAGCTAGCTCTGTTATAAGAATCAAACTGATCACACTGGAGGCTGTGGTAGAACAAAGGTCCCTACGGAAAATCCTGGCAATTCTGGACAATGTTTCTAACCCTTTGCATGTCACCTTGGCTGAACAGAGGAGCACTTTTAGTAATCGAGTCAGACAACTGCACTGCTTCAAGTAGCGCTATATGACATCATTCTTACTCTCGGCCATTAGGCTCTACTATGAGTCAACCTATAGCCAGGGAAGTGATGACCCCCTTCTGTTACATTGTGGTAACATTTTTTTTATTCTTTCTACTTCTCTTCTAATATTTATATCTGTACACACATAATGCTACTGTAACACTGTAATTTCTTTTTGGGATCAATAAAGTATCTGTCTATATATCTATACATCAGGAACAATAGAGTGGCCATTTGTGGTTCTGTACTGAAGATCAAGGTTTTGGCACCCCAAGTACCAGGAAGACATCTTGCACTTCTTTCGCATTGGTTTCTGTCCAAGTGCTGAACAAACAAAGATAAAGAGGGTGTTGTATGCTGAGAGTGAAGTACCCTTCATTGGTTACCTGTAACCTTCATCCCCATCCTCTATTGACAGCTGCTTGAATTCTTCATACATCTTCCTGTTGAAATGATCTCTCAGGAAGAAGGACCAGAATCGGAAAAGGGTGTTCATTTCCTGAGACTGTCCTATTCCCAATCTCTTTCTCTCTGTGGGAGAAGAACAAGTCAGTGGATGGCAGCTGCATTTAATGGCTGAGCAATTGAACAGACAGCAACTATACCTGGATGGTCACACACACCTGAAAAACTATTGACATTTATAATTCTACATCAAGGACATAAGAACCATGAGCAAAAACAGATAATCGACTCCCACTGAATCTGATCAGGGCCAATCCCATCCTACTCTCAGTGCTACTTTCTCACTCTCTCCCCACAATCATCCACCCTTTTGAATGTCTCTCAATCTCTGATCTGAATATATTCAATGATTGTTCCTATATAGACAACCCCATTCCTATTGTTTAGATGTATTCTTTTCAAATCCTAACTCTCCCTGAGTAGTCAGTTCACAGCTTTGGTCACTTTGCAACCCCCATCATCATCAGCAATCACTTGTAGTTGAGTATGATTCTTCTCCTGGTGGTTGATCTGGTCACTTGTGGGTCTTAAGATGACTAAAGAGGCCGATCTGTGAACAACAGTCCTATTGCAGTGTTGACAGGTGTAGGTCATTGAAGTGGATGTAGGCTGGAGGAACAACACCTTATATTCCATCTGGGTAGCCTCCAAACTGATGGCATGAATGAAGAATTCTCAAACTTCTTGTAATGATCACCACCCCCCTCACCATTCCCCATCCACTTCTGCCTCTCTCACCTTACCTTCTTGCCTGTCCACCATCTCCCTCTGCTGCTCCTTCCCCCCCTTTTCCTCTCCTATTAGATTCCCCCTTCTCCAGCCTTGTATCTCTTTTACCTATCAACTTCCCAGTTCTTAACTTCACCCCTACCCCTCCCAGTTTCACCTATCACCTTGTGTTTCTCCCTCTGCCCCCCACCTTTTAACTCCTCATCAGCTTTCTTCCTCCAGTCCTACTGAAGGGTCTCAGCCCGAATTGTACTTTTTTTCATAAATGCTGCCTGGCCTGCTGAGTTCCGCCAGCATTTTGTGTATTGTGTGGTGGCTTTAGCTGGTTGGGCTTTTACCAGTCTCTCCTTACGATGAAGCCACTTAGTCTTGGCACGCTGGAGGTATTCTTCGAGCTGTGCAGTTCCCTCACAGACTGTCCTTCTCCAGGTTTCCTTATCCTTGCTAATTTCTTCCATGCATTCAGGTCGATGTGGGATTTCCTCAGGTGGCTCTTGATATTGTCCTTGTTCTACATTTTCTGCCCTCCAGGAGTGACCAAACAGGAGTTGCTTAGGGAGGCGGGAGTCAGGCATACTGATGACGTGGCCGACCCATCGTAATTGACATTGAGTCATGATTGTGGCTATGGACTTAGCTTCCTCTAAGATGGCCCAACTCTATGCAACCACATCAGACCAGACACATCTATATGTTCTTCTTACCAATGGCATTTACTGTTAGCCATTAATTCTACCCCATTATTTTCCTCACTTGGACTCTATTTACCATTTTCTTGTACACTGTTCCTTCCTGGTAAATTTGGTTATTGCTAGTCTGTTTTGCACTGCATTATTCTTTCTCCTTTCTCTTATCCCTAAGTACCCCTTTTACTAAACCTAGATAATTATCTGAATTGTTAACTCAAAATGGTGCCCACTGTGAGTTTAATGGAAAACACCAATAACTATGGTGAATTTCATCAGTGCTTGTGATTGGAAAGAACTTCCACGATGATCAGATCAGTTTCCAGAAGATCCAGCAAAACAGCACAAATGTGCAATACCACTAAGCATCTAAGTGATACAAATTAGATCACAGCCTGAAGATAGCTCAAGTGTCTAAATTCAATGGGGTTCACCTCTGCAGATGACAATAAACTCGGCAATTTGACCTACCCAATTTGCACCAAGGAGCACAGAGGATTGTTGATATATTATTGACTATGCAAGAGTCTTATTAATGACAACACTGCAACCAAACCAATAACAATACATGCAACCATCATGTGCAAACACGGGTCCTGTAATGAGGACCAGGCAACAAATCCAGGGTCTGGCTGGCTCAGCACCCACACAAGGACCCTTGGTGAATTCAAACTGTTGTGGTAAATTGGCACACTGAAACAGTTAGATCTTCTTAGGACCTACCATTTAGACATCTCCTGCGAAACTTGTGATAAACATGCTGTGTGAATCCGTTCTCCTTCAATAGCTCATGGGAGGGGTGCTGGAACTTGGGAAGAGATTGTGGCGTGCAACCATAATTACCAGCCACTGGAATTCCTTCAGAAGGACTGGCATTTGAACTGTGAAATAACAAAATTTATTGTTTAACATCTAGTAATGACACAAAGACTGGATATAAAAAACTTGGCCTCTCTACCAAATTTCCTCGCTGATATTAATCATCTTCAAACAGCAGGGCCCGGAACAATTTGCCACAGCAGGGCTGAGTCCTAATGCGAGGTTCAGACAATTTAAATACCGGCCCAGATAGTCAGCGGGCTACTCTCTCCACAAAGCTAAGGCTGTGACACTGCCCCTGGCTGCTGTGCTTTGTGTCTGTGGACTTTGCAGTGACTTGCCCCACTAACATGCTGAACTGAATACCAATGCTTTGGGCCTACTCCAGGAACTTGGATCTCAAGACTCAATTTGATTCGGAATGGTGTTGTTGCTTGTTTCTATTGTTGACATGCTATGTTTTGTGTTTTTCCTCTTTCTCTGTGAGCACTGGAGTTTGGTCTTTTTTTAAAAAATTGAGTTATTTCGGGTTCCTTGCTTTGTGACTGCCTGTAAGCAAACAAGTCTCAAGGTTGCATAATTTATACATTTTTTGAATATAAATGCACTTTGAATCTTTCAATCCAAAGACAGATGGGTTAGTTGGTTAACTGGTCAATGCAAATTGTCCTGTGACTAAGCTAGGGTTAAATAGGTGGGTTGTTGGGCAGCTTGGCTTGTTGGCCTGTACCTCTAAATAAAGATAAGCACAGGTGTTTTCCAAAAGCTTTATGTCTCATCCACCCAACAATGCACAGTGTTATTTATTTGCACATTGTCTAAGTAGCTTCACTCTAATGAACTCAATTGCAATCATCCTATTACACCTGTTATTCCCAGGCTAATCCATCACTCCCCACCGTACTTTTATCCCACAATCATCATCATATTACACCCATTATCCCTAGAAACCCCAACACACATCCACTGAAACATTACCCCCACAATCACCATTGTACTACACTTGTTAACACCAGGCTACACCCCCCACCACTCACCCACTGAAAAGTTACCCCCAAAATCATCACTGTCTTACTCCCGTTATCCCCAGGCTACCTCACCACACACCCACTGAAACATTATTCCACAATGATCATCGTATTATTCCCATTATCCCCAGGTGGGTACTCCCACCACTCACCAACTGAAACTTTACCCCTAGAAACAGCACTCAGACCCAGCACTCCACACACCCACCCTTCATTACACAAAAAATTATTTTAAGTCAATTTTAGTAGAAACGAATATAAAGGAGGAGTTTTGCTCTAACCTGAAGGAGGATGCCCTCGGTCTATGCTCTCTTGAGTCCATCACCCACCCCACATGGCTCTCCAGAGGGGGGTTTGAGCTGTGCCTCGTCTTGCGTTTGCGGGGCGTCTGTAACAAACATCCATAACTCCGTCACTCAAAAGAATGAATGCGGTGGCCCATGTTCTACGGAGTAGCAGTTGTGTGAATCAGTTTAACAAACGACAAGTAAACAGTGGGGTAGAGAAATGCAATGACTGGAAAAAGACTTGTGGACAACAATTCACTCATCAATAGACTATAACACCATAATACATAGGAGCAGAATTAAGCCATTTGCCCTGTTGAGTCTGCTCTGTCATTCAATCATGGCTGCTCCTTTTTTCCCCTTCTCAGCCTCACTTCCTGACCTTTGATGCCATGTCCAATCGAGATCCTATCAAGCTCTGCCTTAAATACACCCAGCAACCTGGCCTCCACAGTTGCCTGTGCTAATAAGCTCCACAAAATCACCACCTACTGGCTAAAAATTTTCTCCGTATCTCTGTTTTGAAAGGGCACCCCTCTATCCTGAGGCTGTGCCCTCTTATCCTAGACTCCCCCACAATGGGAAACATCCTTTCCACATCTACTTTTACTAGGCCTTTCAACACTTGAAATGTTTCAATGAGAACCACCCTCCAACTCATCTTTCTAAATTCCAGCAAGTACAGACCCAGAGCTATTAAACATTCTTTGTATAATAACCCTTTTGATGATGGAAAGCATCAAGTTGGACAAGTCACCGGGACTGGACGAAATATATCACAGGCTACTGTGGGAGGCGAGGGAGGAGATTGCTGAGCCTCTGGCAATGATTTTTGCATCATCAATGGGGATGGCAGAGGTTCTGGAGGATTGGAGGGTTGCAGATGTTGTTATTCAAAAAAAAGAGTAGAAATAGCCCAGGAAGTTATAGACCAGTGAGACTTTCAGTAGTTGGTAAGTTGATGGAAAAGATTCCGAGGCAGGATTTATGAACATTTGGAGCTGCATAATATGATTAGGAATAGTCAGCATGGCTTTGTCAAAGGCAGGTTGTGCCTTACAAGCCTGGTTGAATTTCTTGAGGATGTGACTAAACATATTGATGAAGGTAGAGCAGTAGAAATGGTGTACATGGATTTCAGCATGGCATTTGATAAGGTACCCCATGCAAGGCTTATTGAGAAAGTGACTTAACCTGTAAATATACTTGGGGATTTTTTTTTAAACAAAAACAAGCTTGCACACAGAAAGCAAAGGGTGTTGCAGACGGGTCATATTCTCTGTGGAGGTTGGTCAGCAGTGGTGTGCCTCAGTGATAGGTTCTGGGACCCTTTCTCTTTGTTATGTTTATAAATGACCTGGATGAGGAAGTGGAGGGATGGGTTAGTTAACATATATGTCAAACTCAAGGCCCGCGGGCCAAATCCGGCCCGCGGTGGAATTATCTTTGGCCCGCGAGATAATATCTAATTACTATTAAAGCTGGCCCCAGTAATCGAAGCACCTATGGCGTATGATATGGCTAATGCTGAGTTTATTCAGGTACCAGGTTTTCAGGGTTTTTAGTGTTTATTTGGCAGTCTTCTTCATAAGAAACGGAATTTGTAAAGTGAAACACTTTGTAGTTATAGCAGAGACTGAGACACATGAGAGCAGGCTGAAAAAACGGAGGCAACGAAAGCTGCGTTCGCGCGCGTCTGACTGATCCGGCCCGCATGAAGCTGCATTTTGCTCAATCCGGCCCGTGACCTAAAATGAGTTTGACACCCCTGGGTTAGTAAATTTGCTGATGACACAAAGGTTGGAGGTGTTGTGGATAGTGTTGTGGGCTGTCAGACGTTACAGCGGATGGACTTTAACCCAGATAAGTGTGAGGTAGCATATTTTGGTAGGTCAAATATGATGGCAGAATACAGTATTAATGGTAAGACTCCTGGCAGTGTGGAGGATCAGAGGGATCTTGGGGTCCGAGTCCATAGGACACTCAAAGCTGCTGTGCAGGTTGACTGTGTGGTTAAGAAGGCATACACTGTATTGGCCTTCATCAACCGTGGGATTGAGTTCAAGAGCCGAGAGGTAATGTTACAACTATATAGGACCCTGGTCAGACCCCATTTGGAGTACTGTGTTCAGTTCTGGTCACCTCACTACAAGAAGGATGTGGAAACTATAGAAAGGGTGCAGAGGAGATTTACAAGGATGTTGCCTGGATTATGGAACATGCCTTATGAGAATAGGTTGAGTGAACTTGGCCTTTTCTCCTCAGAGTGTCAGAGGACGAGAGGTGACCTGATAGAGGTGTATAAGATGATGAGAGGAATTGATCGTGTGGATTGTCAGAGGCTTTTCCCCAGGGCTGAAATGGCTAACAAGAGGGCACAGTTTTAATGTGCTTGGAAGTAGGTCCAGAGGAGATGTCAGGAGTAAGATTTTTTTAACTGCAGAGTGGTGAGTGCATGGAATGGGTGCCTGCGACGGTGGTGGAGGCGTATACAATAAGGTCTTTAAAAAAATTCTTGGATAAGTACATGGAGCTTAGAAAAATAGAGGGCTATGGGTAACCCTAGGTAAATTTTAAAGTAACTACATGTTCGGCACAGCATTTTGAGCCAAAGGGCCTTTATTGTGCTGTAGGTTTTCTATGTTCTATGCTCTTTCATTCTCAGAAACATCCTTTTGAATCTGCTGAGCCCTCTCCAATGCCAGCACATCTTTTCTTAGATGAAGAGCTCAAAATTGTTTAAAATACTCAAGGTGAGGCCTCACCAGTGCCTTATAAAGCTTCAGTATCACATTCCTGTACTTGTACTCTGTACCTCTAAAACTGCATTTGCATGTCACACCACCAACTCTACCTGCATGTTAATCTTTAGAATCTCTGCTCAGACTCCCAAGTCCCTTTGCACCTCAGATTTTTGGATTTTCTCCCTATTGAAAAAATGGGTCTGCAGGTTTATTTCTAACTACCAAAGTGCATGAACATGCATATCCAACATTGTATTTCGTTTGTAGCTCCATTGCCCATTCTCCTAATCTAAGTCATTCTGCAGCCTACCTGTTTCCTCAACACTATCTGGCCCTTCACTTATCTTTGTATCATCTGTAATCTTGGCAACAAAGCCAAGTTTTCCATCATCTAAATCATTTCATTGCCATTTGCTGACTCCTACCAATCAGCCAATTCTCTAACCATGCCAATAACTTACCATAGGCTTTCAACTTGGTAAGCAGCCTCATTTGTGGCATCTTGTCAAAGGCCTTCTGAAAGTCGAAATATACAACATCCACTGCATTCCCTTTTATCTATCCTACTTGTAATCTCCTCAAAGAATTCCAACAGGTTCGTGCGGCAAAATTTTCACTCAAGGAAACCATGCACACTTTGTCACATTCTTGCCCTGTGTCACCAAGTACTCAATCACCTCATCCTTTACAACCGACTCCAACATCTTCCCAACCACTGAGGTCAGGTTAACTCGTCTATAATTTTCCTTCTGCTATCTTCCTCCTTTCTTAAAATGTGGACTGACATTTTTTCCAGTCGTAGGGCACTATGCTAGAGTCTAATGACTTTTGAAAGATCTTGCTTTAGTAGGGTTTTTTTTCTTTTCTTCTCTTTTTTTTGAGTCACCATATTTTTCAATGCTTATTTTTTTTTCTCTTTTGAGACATTGTAAGTGTTACTTACTTCGATGTACTCTTGTTATTTTGGATAATAATAATAATAATAAGATTTGAAAAGAAAGAAAGAAAGATCATTACTAATGACTCCACAATCTCTACCGTGGAGTCTCAAGATGGCGCTTATGGAGTGAAGCGGTTCTAGGCTTCGCTCCAATCCTTTTACTTTTTTTTTACCTACAAGCACCCCCTAATTGATCTGTTTATACCTATTTTAAAGGGGTTCAGACGTATGAAATCTTTTTCAATTGTTTGAGTCATTTTCAACTCGTTGAAATGTCTAAAGCAAAGGAATCGAAACAGACGAAAGAACCATTAACTTTGGAAGCAATAGTGAAACTCATGGACGACAGACTTGAAAAACTGGAGAATAAATTAACCTCAAAGCTTTCTACGTTCGATGAAATTTTAAAGACACTTGACGCAAAACTTCAATCACTTACACTGGATTCACAAAAACAACAAGCAAGTATTTTAGTTCTTGAAGATGCCACTCGCCAGAGAGATCGCACAATTGAAACTCTGCAACAACAGCAAACTTCGACTTCTCAACTGCTGGATCGTTATAAATCTAAAATCACTGATCTTGAAAACTGCTCTCAAAGACAAATTCTCCGGATAATTGGGATTCCGGAAAAATTTGAGAACGGTGATCTCACTGTATTTTTCTCCAAATTTTTAATGGATGTCTTCGGCTCAGAAGAACTGGATACCCCTCCAATAATCGACCGTGCACATCGCATTTCTCGTTTTCAAACAGCTTCAGGTTTGAAACCACGACAAGTAATTCTCCGGATCCATTATCCTCATACCAAAGAACGTTTGATTCGGGCTGCCCGGAAAGAGGGTATGATCAGCTTTCAAGATTTTAAATTCCGTATTCTGGAAGATTTTAGTCCCGAAGTTTTAAGGGCAAGAATGGCTTTTAAATCGGTTATGTCGGAAATCCATCAGGAAGGCTACAAGCAAGCGCAGTTATTTCCAGCACAATTGAGAGTTACTCTCAAAGACAGGACTTATCGGCTGTTCAAATCTCCAGCGGAAGCTCAAATATTCCTTGAAGAATAATACTTTATTGTTTCTACAGGTTGACTAATGTAATAATTAGTTTATAGATTTGGATCTTTTACAAAATGATGATTTTTTTTACGTGATGGCTTACACGTATTTCTTACACACGGTAAAAGTCCGTTTTTGGTTTATTCTGAGATGGCTCTTTTTATATTATTATTCTGTTAGTTTTGAAAGTAACTCATTAGTTTTCTTTTAAGTTCATATACTCTTTTTTATATTTTTAACATTTAAACATTAAGATTTTTTTAAAAATAAAAAACTTTTCTAAGATGTCGTTTCTTTTCTTTTCACCTTAGTGCTTGGATACGTCACATCCGTTTTGATGTGTCTGAATAAGTTTAAGGATTTTCTTTTAAAACACTAATACAATATTATCCATTTATGGGTTTTATCATTTTAATTTTTTTTAAAAAATCTTTTTGTTTTATATATATATATATATATTAATTTTATACTTTAATCTTTGTTATACTAACCCTTTCTTATAATATGGGTGGTTTGTATCTTTTATTTAACTTTTTTTGTTTGAGTTGCCGTCTTGAGACATGGGGGTAAATTTAGTATTAGATCGCTTGCTTGCCTCTTTTTGGCTTTTTTCCTGGGGTTTTGAGGTTGGAGGGAGGGGGATTTTTCTTTTTGCTTGCTTCACGCTTAGTTTCACTTCATGGGCTGATTCGAAACTGCAAAAATGGTTGCAGTGTCATGACTTCCGGTTCCTCCTTGAACTTACTTCCCTCTTCTGGATTCATGAGTTCATCTTTTTTTTAACCTTATGTGTTAATTGTAATAAATATTGGCAATATGGATAAGATTATTAATTTTGTTTCTTGGAATACTAATGGTTTAAATCATCTGATCAAACGAAAAAAAATATTCAAAGTATTCTACAGAATGAATGCTAATATTATCTTTGGACAAGAGACTCATGTGAGGAAGGTGGATAGTCAACGTTTTTTTAGGTTTTGAAAAGGCCAACAGTATCACTCGAATTCCCAAGCCAAAGTAAGAGGCGTTTCCATTTTTATAGATTCTTCAACCTCCTTTATACACTATGAAACAATTTCAGACCCACAAGGTAGATTTTTGCTTATTACTGGTCTACTTTTTAATCAAAAAGTTGTTTTAGTTAATGTTTATGCTCCAAACACTGATTGTCCTGAATCTTTTAAGTGTCTATTTACATCCTTTCCTAATTTGAATCAGTACATGCTGATAATGGGTGGGGATTTTAACTGTAGTTTAAACCCTTCGATGGATAGATCTAAGCCCACCCAAGCTCTTCCGAATAAATCGGCCTCTCTTATTAATTCCTTTATGATTGATTCTGGAATTTCCGAAATTTGGCATTTTTTACACCCCAATGACAAAGAGTTTTCATATTTTTCTCATGTTTATCATAATTACTCAAGAATTGATTACTTTTTTATTGATCACCGTTTACTTACAGATGTTATTGATTGTAAATATGACTCCATTATCATTTCTGACCATGCACCTTTGAAGCTATCTATTAAGACAATGGACTCATCTACTAATGCTAAATCTTGGAGGTTCAACTCTATTTTATTGCAGGATTTAGACTTTCTTGATTTTATTAAACAACAAATTGATTTGTTTTTCACAACAAATTCTACAGCAGAGATCTCTAGTGGAATTTTATGGGACACTTTTAAAGCATTTATTCGTGGACAGATTATTTCATACTCTGCTGGAGTTAGGAAACAAACTAATTCTAAAATATTAACTTTGGTTGATAAAATCAAAGCAATTGATAAAATTTATTCAGTGACCCCCAGCAAAGAACTTTATAAAGAAAGAGTTGAACTTCAAATGGAGCATAGTTTGTTATTAACCTCTTCGATTGAAAATCAGTTAATTAAATCTAGAACCCAGTTTTATGTACATGGAGATAAGTCTGGCAAATTATTGGCTAATCAATTGAAAACTGCTTCGGTTAAACGACAAATTACTAGGATTCATAAACGAGATAGCACTCTGACGATCGACCATAAAGAGATAAATAAAGCCTTTCAAGATTTTTATAATTCTTTACATCAATCAGAATTTGTTGAGGATTCTTCTATAATAGATGAATTTTTAAGAAAATTGAATATCCCAAAATTAACAACAGAGGATAGTGTATTCCTAGATGCACCTATTACGGAAACTGAAATAAAAGAGGCTACTTTTTCAATGAATTCCGGTAAAGCTTCTGGTCCGGATGGTTATACTGTAGAATTTTTAAAATCCTTTTCCTCTATACTCTCTCCTTGGCTTTGTAAAATTTTTAAAGATGCGTTAACTATAGGTAAATTGCCACAATCTTTTTATGAAGTCTCTATTTCTTTAATTCTTAAAAAAGATAAAGACCCCACTGAATGTGCATCCTATCGGCCTATATCCTTACCGAATACAGATTTTAAGATTTTTAGTAAAATTTTGGCCACTAGATTAGAAAATATATTACCTCGAATTATTTCTGAAGATCAGACTGGATTTATTAAAAACCGCTACTCATCTTTTAACATTAGGAAATTAATTAATATTATTTATACTCCTTCATCCAAAATACCAGAATGTGTCATTTCCTTAGATGCTGAAAAAGCATCTGATAGAGTTGAATGGCCATATTTATTTAATACGTTGCAACATTTTAATTTTAGTTCGAAATTTATATCATGAATTAAATTAATATACTATAAACCTTTGGCTTCAGTCTTTACCAATAATCAAAGATCTCCTTTTTTTCAGTTATTCCGTGGTACAAGGCAAGGCTGTCCTTTAAGTCCTTTACTATTTGACATTGTTTTGGAACATTGAGCTATAGCCATTCGTGAATCTCCTAATATTTTGGGTATTACTCGTGGGGAAGGGATGTATGTTATCATTATATGCTGATGATTTGTTACTATACATATCTGACCCTGAGAGATCTATTCCTGCTATTTCGTCCTTGCTTGCTCAGTTTAGTAACTTTTCTGGTTACAAATTGAATTTTAATAAGAGCGAAATATTTCCATTAAACATTTACCATTTAAAGTTGTCACAGATTATTTTACTTATTTGGGTATTAAAATTACCAAAAAACATAAAGATTTATTTAAAGTTAATTTTTTACCTTTAATTGACCAAATTAAGCAACTTGTTACCAGGTGGTCTTCATTATCTTTGTCATTGGTTGGTCGAATTAATGCTATTAAGATGATGGTATTACCCAAATTCTTATATTTATTTCAAGCATTACCAATTTTTATTCCTAAATCTTTTTTTTATATTATTGACTCCAAAATATCTTCCTATCTGTGGCAGAATAAAAATCCTAGACTAAGCAAAAAATATTTACAGAAGCCTAAGAAGGAGGGTGGTGTTTGGCTTTGCCAAACCTGAGATTTTACTATTGGGCAGTTAATATACGATATTTAATATTTTGGACACAAGAATCGACTATAGCAGCTTGCCCACAATGGGTAAATTTGGAATGTAAATCTGTACAAGACTTTTCATTGTTTTCAATTTTAGGATTTTCACTTCCTTTTTCTTTATCTAAATTGAATAAACAAATAACTACCGTAGATTCCGGATTTTAAGCCGCTACTTTTTTCCCACATTTTGAACTGCTTTGAACTTTGCGGCCTTTAATACGGAGCGGCTAATGCATTATTTTTTTTCATGCCGCCTCGTAAACATTTTGCCTCGTAACAGTAGACCAATAAAATTGATGAGTAGTTCACAGAGGTCCAATGAAATTGTACGATAAATCAAGCGCACTTTCACAATTAAATTATTGTAAATCAGTCATTTGTACTCACCCTCATCAACATGGAAAACACTCGAAGAAAAGCATTGTGCTGCCTTTATGGCAGTTATTTAGTTTATAATATTTTCGCTTAGTAATTCATTTTCTAGTTAAAGTTAGAAGAGTTTTAACTATATTTGTTTTCTGTACTACATCGCGGGATGCTATGACGTCACACCCGGTTTCGCCGCGTCTTGTGGGATACCAGTTTGCGATAAACGGAAAGGAGGGGGGGAGCGGCGGAGCCAAAACGCTGCTTTTAAGTTAAAGGCGATCAATAACTTTTCCTGGTAGGCTGCAGTATATATATTTTTTACCAGTCGTTAGGAGATATTGGAATGTTGTTCAGTAAAGAAGTATACGCAACGTATATTTAAAAGTAGCCGCGTTACGGGCACGGTTCGAAAAAAAGCATTTGCAATATGTATTTGTTTTTGTTACCATATGGATTTAATTAAAAGTTAAAAAATCCTCACGTGTAATATCTTTCTGTGTAAATATCTCATATTACAACGTGGGACACCTGCGGCCAAAAATCCGGTGCGGCCTTTACAAGTAAAAAATTGATTTTATTTCTAAAATTAGAGCCAGCGGCTTTTAATCAGGTGCGCTCTGTAGTCCGGAATCTACGGTAATCCTATAGTTAAACATACACTGTGAATATGGTTTCAATTTCATAAATTTTTTGGCTTGAATAAGTTTATCTTATCAAGCCCTATAATATCTAACTTTCTTTTTCGGCCCTCTTTCATGGATCAAGCCTTTGTTTTATGGAAAACAAAAGGTATAACATGTTTTTGTGATCTATTTTTAGATAATAATTTTATGTCCTTTGAACAGCTATCTAATAAATATAATTCACCTAAAACTCATTTTTTTAGATATTTGCAAGTTAGAAATTTTTTGAATAATGAGTTACAGTCTTTTCCAAAATTATGTCCATCGGACATTACGGAATTTTTTTTAGCTCTGAATCCTTGTCAGAAGGGTTTAGTAGCCATCATTTATAATTTGATCATGAAAATACAGCCAGAAGTATCAGAACAAATTAAGAAGGAATGGGAAAAAGAACTTCATTGTCTTATACCCACTGAGCAATGGGAGAAAATTTTACAATTAGTCAATTCTTCTTCTATTTGTGCTAAACATGCCCTAATACAATTTAAGGTTGTACATAGAGCTCATATGTCTAAGGATAAACTTGCTTGATTTTATTCTTATGTTAATCCAACCTGTGACAGATGTCATTCTGAAGCTGCTTCATTGACCCACATGTTTTGGTCTTGCCCTTGTTTGCAAAATTACTGGAAAGATATTTTCGGTATTATATCAACAGTTCTGAATATCAATTTCCAACCACATCCTATTACTGCAATTTTCGGTTTACCAATGGCGGATAATATTCGTTTATCCCCTTCAGCTCAACAGATGATTGCATTTGTTACATTAATGGCTAGAAGATCTATTTTATTGAATTGGAAAGAAATTAATCCTCCAACTATATTTCAGTGGTTTTCTCAAACTATCCCTTGTTTGAGCTTAGAAAAAATTAGAAGTGTTGTCTTTGATCCTTCAGTTAAATTTGAAGAAACTTGGAGACCATTTATTCAACATTTTCATATGAGTTAAATTGTCTTTTCCTAAACCTCACTTTTATTATCCTTAATTATTTGGATGGAGGTACGGAGTTATTGGCACTACTGTATATATTTGACATAATGCAATGGCCCATGTTGGTTAGTTTTTTTTTCTTTTTCTCTTTTTTTTTGGGTTTTTTTTTTACGTCTTTTGTTCGTAATTACCATGAGTTTGGGAGGTTATTATATATTGATTATCATCTATTTGAATGTTTATTTAAACTATTAACTATGTACTCTCAAACTCCCTGTATTCATGTTTCATTTATGTTTGTTTAAAAATTAATAAAAAGATTTAAAAAGAAAGAAAAGAATCTCTACCACTATCTCTTTCAGGACCCTAGGGTGCAGTTCATCTGGTCCAGATGATTTATGTACCCTTAGGTTGTGTAGCTCTTTGGGCATCTTCTCCCTTGTAATAATAACTGTACCCCCTTCTCTTCCCTCACACCGTTCAACATCTTGGCACACTGCTAGTGTCTTCCACAGTGAAGACTGATGCAAAGTATTCATCTGTTCATCTGCTATCACTTTGTCCCATTATTCTTCTCCATCCTCATTTTCTAGTGGTCCTATATCCACTCTCAGCTCTCTTATTTTTTAAATACTTGAAAAAGCTTTTACTATCTACTTTGATATTATTTGCTAGATTGCTTTCATCTGCCATCCAGTTCCTGAATGGACTTTGAAGCTTTGAACACTACCTCACTTTTTAATATACAGTATTTCTATTTTTGCACATTTTAAAATAATCTATTCAATATATGTAATTGATTTACTTGTTTATTTATTATGTTTTATTTTATTTATTATTATTTTTTTCCTCTCGGCTAGATTATGTATTGCATTGAACTGCTGCTGCTAAGTTAACAAATTTCACGTCACATGCCAGTGATCATAAACCTGGCTCTGTTTCATATTTCATCTTTTCTCCCCTTTATGGAAGAATTTAAGGTGGGGGGGATATATGGGAGACAGGGTTTAAGGGTCGGCACAACATTGTGGGCCGAAGGGCCTGTACTGCGCTGTACTATTCTATCTGTGTTCTCCTAATGATCTTTTAAGTTGCTCTCTGTACGTTTTTAAAAGCTTCCCAATTCTCTATCTTCCCACTAATTTTTGCTTTGTTACATGTCCTCTCTTTTGCTTTTACATTAGCTTTGACTTCCCTTGTCAGCCACAGTTGTACTATTTTGCCATTTGATTATATTTCTTTGTTTTTGGAATATATCTACCCTGCACATAACTCATTTTTCCCAGAAACCCCCACCATTGCTGCAATGCTGTCACTCTTGCCAGCATCTTCTGCTGATTTATTTTGGCCAACTCCTCTCTCGTATCACTGTAATGTCCTTTACTCCAGTGAAGTACTGCTACCTCAGACTTTGCATTCTCCCTGTCAAATTTCAAGTTAAACTCAGATTGTGATCACTGTCTCCTAAGGGTTCTTTTAACTTAAGCTCCCTAGCGCCTCCGGTTCATTACAAAACACCGAATATAGTATAGCTGATCTCCTAGTAGGGTCAATGACAAACTGCTCTAAAAAGCCATCTCTTAGGCATTCAACAAATTCACTCTCTTGAGAGGTCCATTACCAACCAGATTTTCCTAATTGCCCCACATGTTAAAACCTCCCATGACTATGATAACATTGTCTTTTTGACATGCAATTTCTATTTCCTGTTGTAATCTGTGGTCTACATCCCAGCTACTGTTGGGAGGCCTGTATATAACTACTATCAGGATCCTTTTAGCCTTGCAGTATCTTAACTCAACCCACATGGATTTGACATTTTCTGATCCTATGTGACATCCTTCTTCTCATTCGATGCCATTCTTCACCAGCAGAACCATGCCACCCCTTCTGCCTCCATTTCTAACCCTCCGATACAACGTGTAACCTTGGACATTTAGCTAACTACAACTATCCTTCAGCTACAATTCAGTGATGGCCACAACATCATACCTGGCAATCTGTAATATTGTAACCAGATAAAGTCCTTTGTAAAAAGATGCATGGGGATCAAGTCCTTTGCGAAAGGATGCAAGGGGATCAAGTCCTTTGTAAAAAGATGCTCCTCCATTTCATCATGGCTGATCCAATTTTCTCTGTAGACCCAATCTCCTGCCTTCTCGTATCACTTCATGCCCTGACCAATCAAGAATCTATCAACCCCTGCTTTAAATAAACATAAAGGCTTGGCCTCCATAGTTGCCTGTGGCAAAGAATTTTACAGATTCATCACTCTCAGGCTAAAGAAATTCCTCCTGATCTCCGTTCTAAAAGGACTCCCCTCTATTCTGAGGCTGTGTCTTCAGGTCTTTAACTCTCCCACCATAATGAAGATCCTCTCCATATCCACTCTATCAAGGCCTTTCACTGTTCAACAGGCTTGATGAGGCCACCCTCATTCTTCTGAATTCTAGCAAATACAGGTACAAAGCTATCAAGCCATCATCAAGCTTCATATGACAAGCCATTCAATCTGGAATCGTTTTCATGAACCTCCTTTCAACCTTCTCCAGTTTCAGCATGTCCTTTCTATAAGGGGCCCAAAACTGCTCACAATACTCCAAGTGAGGCCTCATGAATGTTTTAAACACATTAACTCCTTGCTTTTATATTCTAGTCCTCTTAAAATGAATACTAACATCGCATTTGCCTTTCTCACCAGACTCAACCAAATTAACCTTTATTTAATCTTGCACAAGTCTCCCAAGTCCCTTTGGACCTCAGTTCTTCATATTTTCTCTCCATTTAGAAAATAGTCTACACTTTCATTTCAGAATCAGATTTATTACCACCGGCATGTGTCGTGAAATTTGTTAGCTTAGCAGCAGCAGTTCATTGCAATGCATATTGGAGAAGAAAAAAGATACTAACAAATAAGTAAGTAAATCAGTTACAGCATATGGAATAGATTAAAAATTGTCTGAAAACAAAAATAATATATCAGAAAAATCAGGTAGTGTTCACAGGATCAATGTCCATTTAGAAATCAGATGGCAGAGGGGAAGAAGCTGTTCCTGAATCGCTGAATGTGCGCGTTCAGGCTTCTGTACCTCTTACCTGATGGTAACAGTGAGAAAAGGGCATCCCCTGGGTGCTGAGGTCGTTAATAATGGACGCTGCCTTTCTGAGACACCGCTCCTTTAAGATATCCTGGGTACTTTGTAAACTAGTACCCAAGATGGAGCCATCTAAATTTATGACCGTTTGCAGCTTCTTTTGGTCCTGTGTAGTAGCCTTCGACCAAATCCTTGACAATACACTTCCCAATACTGTATTCTATTTGCCTCTTCTCATATTCTGTCTAAGTCCTCAAAACTACTTGCCTCACCACCTATCTTTGTACCGGCTGCAAACCTTGCCATCAATTTCATTGACCTATAATGTAAAAATAATTGGTCTGCACACAGACCCCTGTAAGAACACCACAGGTCTTAGGCAGCCAACCAGAAATAACAAGCAAAATAGACAAAGGAAAATTGGCTGATGTTGGGTACTTGGATTTTCAGAAGGCCTTTGTATTAACGTCAGAGAAAGAGAGTTTAAAGAAGATTTGCAGAGAGTGGTGCATGAAATGCTCTGCTAGTGGAGGTGGTGGAAGCTGATCTGCCTGCAATGCTTCAGAGGCATTAGACAGAGAAATGCATATTGAGCCTATGGTATTATAGGATAGCTTCTGTCATGGATAAAGCAGTGGCTGATTGGCAGGAGGCAAAGAGTGGGAATAAAGGAAGCCTTTTCTGGTTGGCTGCTGGTGACTAGTAGTTGTTCCACAGGGGTCTGTGTAGGGAGCAAATCTTTTTACATTATGTGACAATGATTCGGATGACAGACTTGATGGCTTTGCTGCAAAGTCTGCAGACAATATGAAGATAGTGGAGGAGCAGATAGTTTTGAGGAAGTGGAGAGGCTACTGAAAGACAAACAGATTAGGAGAATGGGCAAGGAAATGGTAGATGCAATACAGTGTTGAGAAGTGTATGGCCATGCACTTTGGTAGCAGGAATGAAGCAGGATTTTCTAAATGGAGAGAAAATTTAAAAAATAACGGTGCAAAGGGACTTGGGAGTCCTTGTGCAGGATCCCCTAACAGATAATTTGCAGGTTGAGTTTGTGATGAGGAAGACAGATACGATGTTACCATTCATTTAAAGAGGACTACAATAGAAAAGAAAGGACATCACATTGAAACTCTATAAAGCATGGATGAAGCCTCTCTTGGAGCATTATGAGCAGCTTTGGGCCCCTTATCTCAGAAAGATGTGCTGAAACTGAAGAAGGTTCAAAGGAGGTTCATGAAAATGATTCCAAGATTGAATGGCTTGTCACATTAAAAGAATTTGATGGCTCTGGACCTGTACTCACTAGAATTTAGAAGAATGAGGGTGACCTCACTGAAACCTATTGACCAGTGAAAGGACTTGATAAGAGTGGATGCAGAGCGGACTTTTGCTATGGTGGGAGAGTCAAAGACCAGAGGACACCATCTCAGAATAGACGGATGTCCTTTTAGAACAGAGATGAGGAGGAATTTCTTTAACCAGAAAGTGGTGAAACTGTGGAATTTGTTACCACAGTCAGCTGTGGAGGCCACCTTTATGTATATTTGAGGCAGAGGTTGATATATTCTAGATTAGTCATGACTTGAAGGGACACCGGGAGAAGGCAGGAGATTGGGGCTGAGAGTAAAATTGTATCAGCTATGATGAAATAGCAGAGCAGACTCGATGGGTCAAAAGGCATACTTCTTCTCCTATATCTTATAGTCTTTGCTTTTATGATGGCTTTGACTTCATGTGTTCGCCACAGTTGTGTCAGCTTGCCTTTAGAATACTTCTTCCTCTTTGGGTTGTATATATCTTGCCCCTTTAGAATTGCTCCCAGAAATTCCAGCCACTGCTGCTCTGCCTTCATCCATGCCAGTGTTCTTTTCCCATCAACTCTAGCCAACTTCGCTCTCATGCTTCTGCAATTCCCTTTACTCCACTGTAATACTAATACATCTGACTTTAGCTTCTTCTCAAATTTTGGGATGAATCCAGTCATACTATGATCATTTTCCCCCAAGGGATCTTTTACCTTAAGCTCTCTAATGGTTTCTGGTTCACTGCACAACACCCAATCCAGAATAGCAGATCCCTCAGCGGGCTCAACCACAAGCTGCTCTTAAAAAGCCATCACGTTGGCACTCCAGAAAACCCCCCTCCTAGAATCCAGCACCAATCTGATTCTTGCAACCTACCTGCACAGAAAGTAACTATCAAGTTTAGATTTGGAAGACTGAAGGTATAACTTTCGACTGCCTATTACTAGTGGTCTTCCTCAGGGGTCAGTATTGGGACTGCTACTTTTTACATTGCTTGTCAATGATTTAGACTATGGAATTGATGGCTTTTAATGCAAGCAGTATCATGAATAAACTGGGTGAGCTGAGAGTATGGATCAGTACTTGGAGCTGTGATGTTGTGGCCATTAAAGAGACTTGGATGGCTCAGGGGCAGGAATGGCTACTTAGAGTGCCAGGATTTAGATGTTTCAGAAAGGACAGGGAGGGAGGCAACAGAGGTGGGGGTGTGGCACTGCTGATCAGAGATAGTGTCATGGCTGCAGAAAAGGAGGAAGTCATAGGGGGATTGTCTAGAGTCCCCAGTGGGTGTAAGTTAGGAACAGGAAGGGGTCAATAACTTTACTGGGTGTTTTTTATAGACCACCCAATAGTAACAGGGACATCGAGGAACAGATAGAGAGAGATTCTGGAAAAGTATAATAATAACAGGGTTGTCATGGTGGGAGATTTTAATTTCCCCAATATTGACTGGCATCTTCCAAGAGCAAGTGGTTTAGATGGAGTGAAGCTTGCTAGGTGTGTTCAGGAAGGTTTCCTGACACAATATGTAGATAAGCCTACAAGAGGAGAGGCTGCACTTGATCTGGTATTGGGAAATTAACCTGGTCAGGTGTCAGATCTCTCAGAGAGTGATCATAACTTTATCTCCTTTCCCATAGCATTGGAGAGGGATAGGAGCAGACAAGTTAGGAAAGTGTTTAATTGGAGTAAGGGGAAATATGAAGCTATCAGGCAGGAACTTGGAAGCAAAATTGGGAACAGATGTTCTCAGGAAAATGTACCGCAGAAATATGGCAAATGTTCAGGGATATTTGCATGGTGTTCTACATAGGTATATTCCGATGAGACAGGGAAAGGATAGTAGAGTACAGGAACCATGGTGTACAACTGCTGAAAATCTACTCAAGAAGAAAAGTGACCCCCTCCAAGCTGATTGCCAAACTTCACCAGCTTGGTATCAGCTCATCCCTCTGCAATTCAGGCAACATCCTGGTGAAACATTTTTTAATCAGAGAGTGATGGAGACCTGGAACTCAATGTACTTAAACAGAACTTGGTCATTCCTCTTGAGGGCTACTTATCCAACGATGGGTTTATGGGGTTAGACGTAACAGACAGAATGGCCTACCATGTCTCAATAGTTTTCTTTGATTCAGGATGACAGCTGCAGCTCTAGGCTCTAGAAAGGAGCTCTCTTACCAAAGCAGCAAACCCCAGTTGGTGTACTTGTTTTTCCTTAACCGATAAGAATTACTGCAGTGCTTGTGAAGACATAGACTGTGCCACTCTTACCTTCGCATCCAACGGCCTCCCTTCTTTCACTACAGGATAGAACCTGGGAGCTTGACTTGGATCCTTTAACCTAGGCGTGCGAGGTGTACGAGGGGTCCGTGCACCCCGGTAGCTTGGGGATTCTGGCACTGTTGTTGGCAGAGATCGTGCCACACAAGATATCGGAGGTTCAGCAGCACCAAACAACTTGTTGGCCAGTGCATCTGTAGGTACTAGAAACATAAGACCATGAGATATAGGAGCAGAAGTAGGCCATTCAGCCCATCAAGTCTGCTCCACCATTCTATCATGGGCCGATCCAATTCTTCCAATCATCCCCTGCCTTCTCCCCACACCCTCTGATGCCCTGGCTAATCAAGATCCTATCTATCTCTGCCTAAATGCACCCAATGACTTGGCCTCCACAGCTGCTCGTAGCAACAAATTCCAGATTTACCCTCTGACTAAAGTAATTTCCTCTTATCTCTGTTCTAAATGGACGTCCTTCAAACTTGAATACGTGCTCTCTTGTCCTAGACTCCCCTATCATGGGAAATAACTTTGCCATATCTAATCTGTTCAGGCCTTCTAACATTCGGAATGTTTCAATGGGAACCCCCCCTCAATCTCCTGAACTCCAGGGAATACAGCCCAAGAACTGCCAGGCATTCCTCATACAGTAACCCTTTCATTCCTGGAATCATTTGTGAATCTTCTCTGAACCCTCTCCAATGTCAGTATATCCTTTCTAAAATGAGCCCAAGATTGTACACAATAGTCCAAGTAAATAAGGTTCCTGTTACATCAAAGATACAAACCAAAAGCTTGCATTTAAATTGTTGTAGACAGTAAGGTACAAGATTAATAAACCACCATTCATCGCATTACCCACTCAACTCCCAATAACTGAATAATGCAGAAGATTTCTTCCAGATGCAGGAATCTGAGTCAAGTCAAACTGCTGCATTTGATGGAGTTGATCTGGGTTTTTTTTTGGGGGGAGGGGGCACAGGAAGGTAGCAAGTCACATGCAGGATGAGTGGCACAGAGGTTCCAATGGGGGTCAACAGAAAAGGGGATGGAAAGTAGTTGGAGGGGGGCAGATGACACACCATCTCAATTTGAAGGTGACTCATTGAGTCAGAACATAGAACTATACCACATAGGTCCTTCCTCCCCATTGTGCCTGGACTAACCATATGCCAATCTAAAATAATCCTGATTGTCTGCACATGGTACATAACCCTTCTTTCCATGACTATTCATGTCTGTCTAATGCCTCTGAAGCATTGCAGGCATATCAGCTCCACCACCTCCATTAGCATAGCATTCCTTGCACCACTCTCTGTGCAAATAACCTTCCCTTTAAACTCCCCTCCTCTGACGTTAAGCCCGTGCCCTTCAATATCTGACATTTCCACCCTAGGAAAGAGAAGTTGACCATCTTGTGGCGATAAGATTAGTATAGTGTTCTACATGAGAAGCAGCAGCAGCAAGCCCTTAACTCCGAGTGCAGTCATCAGGATGCTGTCATTAAGGCGTATTTTTTTTTTTTTAGCAGGCTTGCTTGTTTTTACAAGGCCGAGTTGCTAGCTCGATGCTCAACCCAGCACAGACGGAAAGCGTGCAAGGGAGCCAGCTAGATTCGAACTCTGAAGCCTTTGCTCCGAAGTCCAGCACTGATGCCACTAACCCACCACCTAGTATAGTATTCTACATGGACATCAGTAGAGTCTGACAAGGCCACACATGGAAGATAAATCCATAAAGTTAGAACTCATTGGATCCAGCACAATTTCATAAGGCCTAGAGACAGGAGGAAGAAATTAATGATTGAACAATGGGAAACTTGTGATCAGGGATTAATGTTGAACCTTTGCTGTTTGTTATATACATTAATGATGTTAATATGGGGTAAATTCATAGATTTAAGATTGGAGCGTTGGTGATAGTGAGGACTGTAATCCTGAGGACCTTCAGATCCATTTGCCAAGTAAGGCAGAAGGTAAAAGTACAGATGGATAAGGTAACTGAGAAGACACAGCCAGAGTACAGAATATATTTTATAATAGACAATAAAATAAGAGACAATATTATAAGAGACAATACCTGAAACTGTCAGAATGTTATGGAGTTTCTCTAGAGGAAAGGACATGCATCTGAAATGGTAAGCGTGTTTCTCCATTCACACATGTTGCAGCTAGATCTGCTCAGTGTTTCCAGCATTTCTTACTTTTGTTCCAGATTTTTGGAAAGTGAACTTATTTTTTAACTTTCATAAGGACGCAAGGCTGTACCACATGGAAATAGCTCACTTGATCCAACTCATTGAAGCCAGAGCAGTGCCCTTCCATATTATATGTGATATGCATAAATGACTAACAACTACTTGTAAAAGACCCTTGTGGTGGTATATGGATAGAAAAGGTTTCCAAGGAAATGGGAAAACAGTGGTTAGGGCAGGCTGGACTAGTTGAGCTAAAGGATCTATTTCCTTCCTGTATAAGATCTTGTTGACTATTACAGATGGTCAGGTATGATGTCGTGGCTGAAGGATGATTGTAATTGGGAGCTAAATGTCCCAAGGTTACACGTTGTATCGGAGGGTTAGGAAGGTAGGCAGAGGGTGTAGCATGGCTCTGCTGGTAAAGAATGGCAACAAATCAATAGCAAAATGTTACACAGGATCAGAAGACATTGGATCCTTGCGGGTTGAGTTAAGAAACTGCAAGGGTAAAAGGATTCTAATGGCACTTATATACAGACCTCCCAACAGTAGCTGGAATGTGGACTACAGATTGCAAAAGGAAATAGAAAACGTGTGTCAAAAGGGCAATGTTACGATAGTCATGAGAGATTTCAACATGCAGGTTGATTGGGAAAATCAGTATGGAAGTAGATCTCAAGAGAATGAGTTTGTTGAATGTCTATGAGATGGTTTTTTGGAGCAGTTTGTCATTGAGCCGAGTCGGGGATAAGCTATACTGGATTAAGTGTAATATAATGAACTAGAGGTGATTAGGAAGCTTAAGGAATTGTGATCAATAATCACAATACAATTGAGTTCAGCTTGAAATTTGACAGAACAACCTAAAAGTTAACTTACTGGTAGAGTCAGCGGTGAGGAAAGCAAATGCAATATTAGCATTCATTTCAAGAGCTCTAGAATTCAGGAGCAGGAATGTGATGCTGAGGCTTTATAAGGCACTGGTGAGGCCTTACCTTGAATATTGTGAACAGCTTTGGGCTCCACATCTAAGAAAAGATGTGCTAGCACAGGAGAGGGTACAGAGGAGGTTCATAAGGATGATTCTGGGAATGAAAGGGTTATCATACAAGGAACATTTGACATCTATGGGTCTGTATTCACTGGAATTTAGAAAGATGAGGGACAATCTCATTGAAACCTTTTGAATGTTGAAAGGCTTAGACAGAGTAGATGTGGATAGGATGTTTCCCATGGTGGGGGAGACTAGGACAAGACGGCACTGCCTCAGGATACAGGGGTGTCCACTTAAAACAGGTATCAAGAAATTTCTTTAGCCAGAGGGTGGTGAATTTGTGTAATTTATTGGCACAGGCAACTGTGCAGGCCAGGTCGTTGGGTGTATTTAAGGCAGAACATGGTAAGTTCTTGATTGGACATGGCATCAAAGGTTACAGGGAGAAGGCCAGGGGAAGTGGGGCTAAGAAGGGGAGAAAAGGTTCAGTCATGATTGAATTGTGGAGCAGAATCAACGGACCAAATGGCCTAATTCTGCTCTTATGTCGTATGGTCTCTTTAGCCGCAGGTGAGGTCCCAGAGGACTGATGAGTGGTTAATGCTATGCCTCTACTTAAGAAGGGAACTATAGACCAGTGTCTCACATCAGTTTTAAGGAAATTGCTTGAGAAAATTCTTAGGGATAGGATATATGACCATTTGAAAACCCATAGCCATATTAGGGAGAGCCAACATGGTTTTGTGCAAGGTAGGTTGTGCTTACCAACTTGATTTGACTTTTCTGAAAAGATGATGAGAGAGATTGATGAGGGTACAGCAATGGATGTTGCCTACATAATTTGAGTTTGACAAAGCCCCTTATGCAAAGCTAGAAGATTAATATGACTGGGGTCCACGGTTAACTGGCTGTTTGGATTTAGAACTAGCTTGCACACAGAAGGCAGAGGGTAGTGGTTGAAGGGACTTGTTCAAGCTGGTATCTGTAATTAGTGGAGTTCCACAGGGATCTGTGCTGGGACCTCTACTGTTTGTAATGTATATAAAGGACCTGGATGAAAATGTAGATGGGTGTGTTCATAAATTTGCAGATGATACCAAGATTGGTAGAGTTGTGGATAATGTAGAAGATTGGCAAAGAATAGAACACAATATGGATCAGTTGCAGATGTTGGCTAAGAAATGGCAGATGGAGTTTAATCCAGATAAATGTGGGGTGTTGCATCTCAACGGGTCAAATACAAGGAGACAGTACAATCTTAAGGGCAAGATTCTTAACAGTGTTGCTGAGCAGCGAGGTCTTAGGATCCAAATTCATAGGTCATTGAAAGTGGCTACACAGGCCAATAATGTGGTTAAGGCGGCTTATGGAATGAATGATTCTATTAGTTGAGGCAACGAGTTCAAAGGTCAGGAGGTTATATTGCAATTTTATAAAACTCTGGTTAGACCACATCTGGAGTGCTATGTACAGTTCTGGTCACCCACTATAGGAAGGATGTTGAGGCTTCGGAGAGGGTGCAGGTTTATCAGAATTCTGCCTGGTTTAGAGTGCATGTGCTATCATAAGAAGCTGTATAAACTTGGGTTGTTTTCTCTGGAGTGCCGGAGGAGATCTGATAGAGGTTTGCAAGATTATGAGAGATATGAGATAGAGTGGACAGAGAGTATCTGTTTTTGTGGTTTGAACTGTCTCATACATTGAAGGCATGCATTGAAAGTGAGAGGAAGTAGGTTCAAGGGGGATGTGAGGGGTAACTTTTTTTTTATTCAGAGAGTGGTAGATGCCTGGAATACGCTGCCTAGTATAGTGGTAGAAGCAACTACATTAGAGGCTTTCAAGAGATATTTGGATAGGCACATGGAAGTAAGGAAGATGGAGGGAAATGGACATGGAATAAGGAACAGAGTTTGGGTGTTTTTTGACTTGCCTTTTAGTTGGTTTGGCACAGCACTGTGGGCCAAATGGCCTGCTCCTGTGCCGTACTGTTCCCTGTTCTAAAACGTCGATTCAGTCCTAATTTGCAGTTTGGTCACTTAGCTACAGTAAAGATGTGAATAAAGCTGAAAGAGTACAGAGAAAAATTTACAACAATGTTGCCAGGGTGGGAGGAGCTGAGCTTATGGAAAGATTGGATAGGTTAGGACTATAGTCTTTGGAACACAGAAGATTGAGAGGAGATCTGACAGACATATACAAAATTATGTGGGGAATAGACAGAATAAATGCTAGCAGGCTTTTTCCCACTGAGTATGGATGGGACTACAACCAGAGGTCATTGGTTAAGGGTGAAAAGTAAAATGTTTAAGGGGAACATGAGGGGAAACCTCTTCACTCAGAAGGTTGTGAGAGCGTGGAATGAGCTGCCAGCACAAATGGCGGATGCAAGCTCGATTTCATCATTTAATAGAACTTTGGATATGTTCATGGATGCTAAGGATTTGAAGGACTATGGTCCCAGTAGAAGTCGATGGGAGTAGGCAGTTTAAATGGTTCAGCCCGGCCTGAATAGCCGAAGGGCCAGTTTCTATGCTGTACTTTTAGACAATAAGATATAAGAGCAGAATTAAGCCATTTGGCCCATTGAGTCTGCTCCACCATTTCATCATGGCTGAACCAATTTTACTCTCAGCCCCAATCTCCTGCCTTCTCACGGTATCCCTTCATGTCATGACCAGTCAAGAATCTATCAACCTCTGCCTTGAGTATACGTAAAGACTTTGCCTCCACAGCCACATGTGGCAACAAATTTCACATATTTACTCACCACTCTCTGGCTAAAGCAATTCCTCCTCATCTTTGTTCTAAAGGGACACCCCTCTACTCTAAGGCAGTGTCCTCTGGTCTTAGACTCTCCCACCATAGGAAACATCCTTTCCACATCCATTCTATCAAGGCCTTTCACCATTCGATAGGCTTCAATGAGGTTACCCCTCATTCTTTGAATTCTTGTGAATACAAGCCCAGAGCCAAATGCTTTTCATATGACAAACCATTCAATCCTGGAATTTCTCTGACTATGACTATGACTTGGATGAGAATATAGATGGGCTCACATCAATATCTCTGAGGACCTAACCTGAACCCAATATACCGACGCAGCTATGAAGAAGGCAAGACAGCGGCTATAAAACATTAGGAGTTTGAGGAGATTTAGTATGTTAGCAAAAACATGCAAATTTTGATAACTGTACCATTAGCATTCTTACTGGCTGCACCACCGTCTAGCATTGTGGGTGGGGGGGGGGTGGGGAACACTGCTTCACAGGATTGAAGAAAGCTGCAGACAGTTGTCAAATTAGTCAGCTCCATTTTAGGCACTAGCCTCTGTAGTAACCAGGTCAGCTTCAAGGAGAGGTGCCTCAGAAAGGCGACCTCCATCTTTAAGGACCTCTACCTCTCAAGATGCCCTCTTCTCATTGGTATCATCAGGAAGGCAGTATAGAAGCCTGAAGATATACACTCAAACAAATCAGGAACAGCTTCTTCCCTTCTGCCATCCGATTTCTAAATAGACATCAAACCCATGAACTGTACCTTACTACTTTTTTAAATTTCCTTTTTCTTGCATTACTTATTGATATTAAACCTGATTTTATGAGTAAGTGTGCAGATAACACAAAAATTGGTGAAGCTGTTCTTAGTCAAAAACACATCAAAATAAATCAGTTGCAGATGGTGGTGGAGAAATGGCAAGTGTTTAATCCAGACAAATGTGAAGTGTTGCACTGTAGAAGGTTAAATGTAAGAGGACAATATAGAGTTAATACAACATTGATGGAGAGAGAAATACCAGAAAACAAATCCACAGCTCCTTGAAAATGAATTGGGTGATAAAGAAGGTGTATGGCATGCTTGTGTTTGTTGATCAGAGCATAAAAGCCAGAAAGCTATGCTGTAGCTGTAACTTTGGTTCCGCTGCATTTATAATTTTGTGCAGAGTTCTGGGTGCAGCATTACAGGAAGGAGCAGTGTCTTTGGAGAGGCTCGTGGGTTAAAGAACATTAGCTGCAAGGAGAAATTAGAGAGACCAGAGGTTCGGAGGCTGAGGACAAACCTGACAGAGGAAATTATGAGAGGCATAGATAGGAGCAGGGGGAAAACTTAAAGCAGGTGTACAGTTTCTGCCCAGAGTGTAGCAAGTGCCTGGAATGCACTTCCAGGGGAGGAGGTGGAAATACACACAGTAGTGGTCATCAGGAGACTTTTAGACAGACACATGAAGGCTTAGGGAGTGGAGGGATATGGATCATGTGCTGATGGGAATATTTTCATTTGGCATTGTGGTCAGCAGACATTGTGGGCCGAAGAGCCTGCTCCTATGATGTGTTGTTGTTCATTAACTTCATGATTTGTGTGCCTAGGGTTGTGACATGCTGATCCACATACTTTTTAAACACCAGTGGCCCGTATCAACCACTCTCTAAGCTACTTAAATCAGAAAACTCACCTGTCTCCAGGTGAAGGTCTGTCACAGCCCCTTCTAAAACTCTTCCCCACCCCCCCAACTCTATACCTTTGTCCTTTAGTTTTTATCTTGTTTTCACCCCTCATAATTATATATACCTCACTCTTATGCCCTCACCCTCCTCCACTCCAGGAGAAACATACCTAGTTTTCCTCACAGCAGAACTGTCCCATTCCAGGCAAATTCCTGGTACATTTCCATTGTACATCATTGTTCTTATCCCTCGCTGAGGAGACCTCGACGGGAGGTACAAAGGGGTAGCAATCAAGTGACTGGTAGAAGCAGTTGGAAAACTGTCTTTAAACTGGTCACTTGGCTGTTTTGAAATTTGCAAAAGGAGCTGAGACACAATACACTGCTTGACAGGGAACAGAAATAGGAAGAACTGAGTAAAGAGGAGATTGGGAACTAAAATTTTCCTGAGAACTGCACAAGATCAAAGGCCTTTTGTGCATTTTTTTAACTTTACATTTCTTCTGATGGTTGGTTTTTAGAATGCTACACTTAGCTTATGCTCTGGCACATTCCCAAATATTGTACATAAGTGAGGATGAGTTGTTCTCTGATTGGACACACTCCCATCTGCCCTCCTTACCATGCTTCCATACTTCCTTCTACTGGTGCTCCCTCCTGTTTCTCTGCCTCCTTCTCCATCCACCTCTCCTCCCAAGCACTGCCCATTCAGTTTGCTGCCTGTTGCCCTGCCTGGTCTCCAATCACCCTCCCCCCTCCCCCCCCAGTTCTAAATGCCTGCTGCTTGATTCCCTGCTTCCTTCTCAATCCACTCCTCCCAAGTATCACTTGCATTGCCCGTCGGCTGTTTCCCTGCCTTCTTCCCTATCCACCTTTTCCCCCAAGCATCCCTCAGTTCTAACTGTCTGCTGCCTCAGCTTCTGTAGTTACAAATGGTAGAGTAATAGAGTAGAATGATAGCTTTCTAACCACCAGTGAGAATACTGCAGGTGAGAGGAAAAATCTAAAAGGAGCATGGGGGAGCAGCATTTTCATACATCAGAAGTGGTTGGGGCAGGCACATAGTTCCATTTAAGAAGCAGTTGGACAGGGATAGGACTCAAGAGCAATAGGGAATGAACACTGGAAGTTGGGACAAACTGAGTGAGTATTGTTACGCCTGTGCCCAACTCTGAGAAGGGTCCCAAAGTAGCCCCCTCCTTTTTGAGAATCGCAAGATCGCTATTAATTCAGGTCAGGAGACCCAGGAAATGAGAGAGAGACGTTTGGAATGTCTTGGCCCCTCGGCGATACAAAGCTACAGGAAACGGCCATTGTCTCTTGGAGACGGAATTGTGTATTGAGTATGGTGCCATTTATTTGAAGCCCTCAGGGAATGACCAAAAGTGGGCTGGTTGAGGGGAGGCATCCCTCCACCCTGATTGACATCTGTGACCCTGGGAGTCAGGATAAAAGAGGGTCTGGGGGAACAGCCCCTTCAGACGCACCAGAAGAAATGGTAGAAATCCTGTAACAGCGAAATAGCGAAAGCCGGTGGAAAGCCCACGTGCGTCCTTTTCCATTTGCCTCGGAATTGGTGGGCCTTGCCACGGAAGAACGGCTTTAGCTAAAACAAAGGAGAAATCAGCCCCAACGACTCTCGAAGGATTGACATCATAAAAGGAATGGGCAAGTTTTAAACTCTCTCTCTTGACTCCAACCAAAGGCTGCAGCCTGCAGCTTGAATGAACTTGAGTGACTTTTATATTTCCATCGGACAATACATTATCCCCTAGACAACGATAGAGTTATTTCTTATTGATTATTATTATACCCGCGCTTTTAGATTTAGTATTGACGACATATATTATCTGTATGGTTGCATTGATATTATTTCTGTGTATTTTTATCAATAAATACTGTTAAAAATAGTACCATCAGACTTCAACGGACCTCTCTATCTTTGTTGGTAAGTGACACAGTTACGGGGTACATAACAATTGGGGTTCTCGTCTCAGGATTTGACACCAAATTGGGAGGCCAGTGAATCGGGCTTGTAAGTCCAAACTTGGATCTAGTTACGCGGGTAGCCAGACGGGAAACCAGCAAAGATAGACGTGGGTGAATTTATAGAAAACCCGACTCTGGAAGCACTAGAGGCGGCCACCAAATCAGACTTGATAAATATGGCGAAGGGGTTAAACCTCGCAGAGGTGAGGTTGTCAATGAAAAAGCGGGAGGTGCGAAGGGCCATAACTCAGTATTATATTGAGAAGAATGTGTTTGCAGCTGAGGTATTGGAAAATATCCCTGAAAAGGTACCAGCCAGTGGGATGGCTCAGTTAGAGTTGGAGAAATTAAGGTTGGAACATGAAATTAAATTAAAGCAGCTGAAAAAGAGAGAGCAAGAGCCGAGAAGCAACGGGAGCATGAGCTCCAGCTAAAGGAGTTGGAGGTGAAAAGAGAGCAGGCCAGGGCTGAGAAACAAAGGGAGCATGAAATTCAGTTAAAACAGCTGGAAGCAGCTGAAAAAGAGAGGGAGAGAGCTGAGAAAGAAAAGGAAAGAGCCGAGAAGGGGAGGGAGGCAGAGAAACAGAGGAAACATGACTTGGAGATGGAGAAGTTAAGGCAAGAGCGAAGAGATCAAGGGTCAGACCGAGAGGAGCGGTTTAATGTTAGTCGGGAGTTGAGGTTAGTACCTCCATTCGAGGAGACGGATGTTGATAGTTATTTCTTGCTTTTTGAAAAGGTGGCAGTGAATCAGAAGTGGCCCAAAGAGCAGTGGGTGGCGTTGTTACAAGTGTGTTAAAAGGGAAGGCACAACGAGCATATACGGCGTTGTCCATGGAGGAGGAAGAGGCAGAGAGTTATGACAAAGTAAAAGCGGCCATTCTCTGGACTTATGAATTGGTACCTGAAGCGTATAGACAAAAGTTCAGAAATTTAAAGAAAGGGTGGAATCAGACGTATACCGAGTTTGCCTATGAGAAGGGTGTGCTCTTGGACCGCTGGTGCACAGCAGAAATAGTGGAAGAGGATTTTTGGCGTCTCAGGGAGTTAATTCTGATTGAGGAATTTAAAAGTGGTGTTTTGGAGGATATCCGGATGTATTTGAATGAGAAGCCGAATAAGTCCATCTCCGAATTTGCTAGGTTTGCAGATGAATATGCCCTAACCCACAAGACAAAGTTTTCCTCGAATAAAAGTTCCCAGAGAGACCGTGGGAACGAAAGAGAAAGTCCGCCGGCTGAGGCAGAGGTCCCGCTGGGAGCTAGTGGTAAGGTTGGGGAGGAGAGGCAAGACGGCCAGAGATTTCCAGGCTTGACCTGTTTTAATTGTGGAAAGGGGGGACATATTGCATCTAGGTGCTTTACTCCGAGGAGGGAGACAGGAAAAGGGAAAGCAGCAGTCCCTATCGGATGTGCCGTGGTAATCAGTAAATCGACAAGAGATCCCCGGGTAGACAGAGTACGAGAAGGGTCTGAGACTTGTATGTCAAACGGAACCGTGTCTGTGAGGGAGGGAGACCCACCAGTTCCCGTGCGGATCTGGAGAGACACGGGCGCTGAACTGTCATTGATTAGCAGTAAGGTACTAGATTTTGGTCGCAAGACGGGAATGGTAGCTGTGAAAGGAATAGGAAAAGGGACGGAAATGGTGCCCTTGCATAGGATCATTATGAATTGTGAGCTAGTCTCTGGACCAGTTGAAATGGGGGTGCGATCAGAATTCCCGAGAACTGACGCGGACGTCCTTCTGGGTAATGATTTAGCCGGCGGTAAGGTTTGGTCAGCAATGACGCTGACGAGACAGCCTGTGAGTGTTGAGGCTCCGCCCCTAGATTCAAAGATCTATCCCGCATGCGCGATCACTCGCAGCCTGTCGAGAAAGGCAGCTGAGAACGAGAGCAGTTTAAATCCGGCCGGTATCGAGTTGGCCGAGACGTTTTTACCGACCCTGTACCACGAGGGTTTAGAGGGTGGTAAAACTAAGAGTAGTAAAGTGAAAGAGAGTAAGGGAGAGGAGGTAGACCTGCCCTTAGCGAGGAGAAAAGTTCTAGAGGCACGAAATAAAGATGAGAAACAGATAAAGCGGTTAAAAGGTCCAGGGTTGGACATGGATGATCTGTCTGGTTTGGCAGAACTGTTTGAAGAAGTGGAAAATTCTAAAGGTGTCCCCGATAATGAAATGAGGGCAGTCCTAGATGAAAAGGGTGCCCTTACCTTGAAGAAGTCTGCTGGGTTGGCAGATGAGGTTGTTTCAGCCCGCGGGGGTGAGTTTACTCCAGAAGGGAGTTGCCCAGAGAGTAGCGGGGAGAATCAGGGGAATTTAGAATTTGGACCGGGTACGGGTATTGAAAGCCTGGAAGAGGCAAATGTCCCGTTTGAGTGTGTCCAAGATGTGGATGCACGTGGTACTGAACCTAGTAATGGAGCTCAGAAAAAGTCTGAGGTATTTGATTCAGCTGAAAAGGAATGCAGTCCTTGTGGGTCAGATGGGCTTGGTTCAGTGAAAAAAGGGTTAACCTTGGTAATAGTGGGAAGTGAGAGTTCCCAGGTGTTTGTGCTCGAAGGTGTGTTAAAAGTTAGTGAGGAGATCAAAGGTGGTGGGGTGAAGATTATTATTGAAGGAAAAGGGAACTGTGTAGTTCCCAAATTGAATGAAGAAAATTTAAAGGTTGGACTGATATCAGAAGCAGCAACCAGGCTACAGAGACAATGGCTCGGTACCACAAAGCCTGCGAATCAATTACAGGTTGAGTTGGAAGGTAAAGGGGTCCCACACGCTATTGTTATTCCAGAGTGTGGTGTAAAAAGGCAGAATTTGAAATGCTGTTTGAGAAAAGAGTTTAAACTGAAAACTAATAGCCTGAAGGGTCCTGAAGAGAAAATTAGCAACTTGCATAAAATTAAAGAATTGGGTGGAAATTCGGGAAATGGTCTAAGTCTGGAACACATTGTTGATAAAATAACTCCTATGAAAGGAGCGGACAAAAGCCTACTTCGCCAGGGTACACAAGCTCTCCACGTGGGAATTAACCGGAAAAGAGGCGAAGGTTAATGGGGACGCCATTTTTAAATAGCAGAAGCCGGTTTTAAGGGATTTCGACAAAGCATGTGAATAATAAAAGACAACCCCCATAAGTTTGAAAGTAACATAAAGATTAGTATTTGCATGAACTTTTGTAGTATACCCGTAAGCTAAGATCACAACTCTTTAGTTTTGTTTGCTAAAGAAAAATAAGAATTAAAAATAGGTGGTTATTAAATTGAAGTCTGATGCTACCAGACTTTAGTAAGGTACAAGATGTTAAGATATTAAAGGAAGTGACAATGTAATCGTTAACTGTTTAGATGCTGAATTGAATGTATAACTGTATTACTCTGTAGTGAAAGAAAAAAAACCTTTTGTATTGTGTTAGATTCTAAAATCCTGTAAGACTCATGGTAAAAACGCGTTGAAGAAAGGGGGTGTTACGCCTGTGCCCAACTCTGAGGGGTCGAAGGGTCCCAAAGTAGCCCCCTCCTTTTTGAGGATCGCAAGATCGCTATTAATTCAGGTCAGGAGACCCAGGAAATGAGAGAGAGACGTTTGGAATGTCTTGGCCCCTCGGCGATACAAAGCTACAGGAAACGGCCATTGTCTCTTGGAGACGGAATTGTGTATTGAGTATGGTGCTATTTATTTGAAGCCCTCAGGGAATGACCAAAAGTGGGCTGGTTGAGGGGAGGCATCCCTCCACCCTGATTGACATCTGAGACCCTGGGAGTCAGGATAAAAGAGGGTCTGGGGGAACAGCCCCTTCATCCGCACCAGAAGAAATGCTAGAAATCCTGTAACAGCGAAATAGCGAAAGCCGGTGGAAAGCCCACGTGCGTCCTTTTCCATTTGCCTCGGAATTGGTGGGCCTTGCCACGGAAGAACGGCTTTAGCTAAAACAAAGGAGAAATCAGCCCCAACGACTCTCGAAGGATTGACATCATAAAAGGAATGGGCAAGTTTTAGATCGATAGATAGATACTTTATTCATCCCCATGGGGAAATTCAACTTTTTTTCCAATGTCCCATACACTTGTTGTAGCAAAACTAATTACATACAATACTTAACTCAGTAAAAAATATGATATGCATCTAAATCACTATCTCAAAAAGCATTAATAATAGCTTTTAAAAAGTTCTTAAGTCCTGGCGGTAGAATTGTAAAGCCTAATGGCATTGGGGAGTATTGACCTCTTCATCCTGTCTGAGGAGCATTGCATCGATAGTAACCTGTCGCTGAAACTGCTTCTCTGTCTCTGGATGGTGCTATGTAGAGGATGTTCAGAGTTATCCATAATTGACCGTAGCCTACTCAGCGCCCTTCGCTCAGCTACCGATGTTAAACTCTCCAGTACTTTGCCCACGACAGAGCCCGCCTTCCTTACCAGCTTATTAAGACGTGAGGCGTCCCTCTTCTTAATGCTTCCTCCCCAACACGCCACCACAAAGAAGAGGGCGCTTTCCACAACTGACCTATAGAACATCTTCAGCATCTCACTACAGACATTGAATGACGCCAACCTTCTAAGGAAGTACAGTCGACTCTGTGCCTTCCTGCACAAGGCATCTGTGTTGGCAGTCCAGTCTAGCTTCTCGTCTAACTGTACTCCCAGATACTTGTAGGTCTTAACCTGCTCCACACATTCTCCATTAATGATCACTGGCTCCATATGAGGCCTAGATCTCCTAAAGTCCACCACTCTCTCTCTCTTGACTCCAACCAAAGGCTGCAGCCTGCAGCTTGAATGAACTTGAGTGACTTTTATATTTCCATCGGACAATACATTATCCCCTAGACAACGATAGAGTTATTTCTTATTGATTATTATTATACCCGTGCTTTTAGATTTAGTATTGACGACGTATATTATCTGTAAGGTTGCATTGATATTATTTTTGTGTATTTTTTATCAATAAATACTGTTAAAAATAGTACCATCAGACTTCAACGGACCTCTCTATCTTTGCTGGTAAGTGACCCAGTTACGGGGTACGTAACAGTATCTAGTCAACATGGATTAGATGGGCCAAAGCTCCTGCATCCATGATTTATGACTATGCAATCAACTACACTCAGGACATAATGGGCAGACTAGTTTACTTCTGTCTGACAGCCACCAGTGTGTTGCTGTCATTACAAATCTAGGCTGTCAGTTCCGGTGACATCATCCTCGAGAATGGCAGCTTAAGTCACTAGCTCCTCCGGAAAAACACGTATTAACCCTGTTATTCCATCAAATATAATATTTTTTGAAAAATATTTGAACTGAAAAGAGGGGCAAGAATGGGGAAAAGGAACGGAAATAAAAAAAGCGACACTGCGGAGCCTGCGTCCGAGAGGAGTGCAGCGAGCGGTTCTCCGACCCGAACACGTGCAAGCGAGGCGGCTGCTGGGCCTCATTCAGGCGAAGCGGCGAATATTTTTGAAATCCTGAAAAAAATAATGGAGGTCCAGAAAGAAATAAAGCAGCAGCTCCAGGATATTAAGGCACAGCTCGCCAGCGTTAATCAAAAAATAGCGGTGGCAGAGACTCGAATCAAGAAGGTGGAAGATCGCGTTCAAAACGTGACTGGGTAAGACAATAAAAATATTACATCACCAAGAAGGTAAACTGCTTGACCTGGAGGGAAGATCACAGCGGAAAAATATCAGAATCTACAACGTTCCCGAAGGAGCGGAGGGCTCGTCTATGACGGAGTTTGTCGAAAAGCTACTGCGGGACGCGCTGATCTTCCCTCGCTTATGGAGCTGGAAATCAAGAGGACGCACCTCACGCTGGTTCCGAAACCTACCCAGGACAGAAAGCTATGCTCTATTATAATTAAATTCCTTCAGTACAGCACCAAGACGCAGTTTCTACAAAGGGCCTGGGGTAAGAAGAGAATGTTTTTCGACGATAAATTAATATATTTCGACCAAGATTACCCCCCCGCCCCCGCGGTCCTGCAGAAACGCAAAGAATACTCTAAAGTAAAGCGAGTACTAAAGCAAAATAAGATTAGATTTCAAACTCCATACCCTGCTAAACTTTGAGTGCTTTATGATAACAGGACGCGGTTGTACCAGACGGTGGAAGAGGCGATTACAGACATGAAGGCCAGAGGTTTGCCCGTCAGTGTCACCAAAATGAGGGAAAGCCTGACTGAGGAACTGTCCCACTCCGCTTGGGAAACAGTGCGAGAATCGAGAAGGCAGGAGACGGGAGGAGGCCGAGAGAAATATATCAGGAAGAGACCGGGAGTTTCCCAAAGACAGTCCTCACCCCCTTCAGAAGAGCCATAAGGTTTAGCTAACTTTAAAAATGTTGAGAAGCTAAATGAAAGCAAAAGTACACTGTGATATACCTATCTCGAGAAATACTTATTATAATGTGGATTTTATACTACTTAGTTGTTATTCTTTATTCGCTCACTTACTCCGTTTTCCCCACCAGAATGAGTATATATACACATATGTAATGTGTGTGTGTGTGTATGTATATATGTATATGACTGTGGGGGTATATATATATATATATATGTGTGTGTGTGTGTATGTTTATGTATGTATGTGTACATATATATATATATTTATATATTTCCCTGTGTAATGGATTTGTTCACTGACTTTTATGAATACTGCATTGGGGGCCCTCAACTCACAAGTAGGAAGGGGTTATCCCCCACAGCTAGACATTTCCTCTAGCTCAACGCAGGGTCATCTACTAGTGACCTCAGCCTTGGAATCACACGTTCGTTGCCATTTTTGTTATTATCTGCGTTTCTTGGTTCGTATTTGTTCAGGGAGTAGATCGATTAAGTTTTATTCTAATTTCAATGATACAGATAAATACAGATGGCTAAGGACAAGGTAAAATTCATTTCTTTTAATGTCAATGGGCTAATAAATCCAATCAAACGTAAGAGAATTTTATCCAATTTGGACCAATTTGATTCATATTGGGAAAAATGGTTTAACTAAATAATGCCTCATAGGCCTGACTTTATTCTCACAAATCAATGAATCTGTTGTAAAAACAAAAGATCACTCCCTACTTGTACATAGTTCTTCCCTTTTGCTTGTTTTTTCTCTCCACTCTTTTCTATAAGTGTGTACCTCAGATAAATACTTTGTGGAGATTTGTGACATATATGATTATATGATATATAGGTACAATGTCTGAAACACATCTTATGGAAATGTTTGTTTGATGATGAACTTCAATAAAAAAATTATAAAAGAAAACAAATCCAGGCTGTCGTCAGACTCACTGAGGTGGCTTGCTTACCCTGCTGTGGCCGAGGAGGACCAGGTGGAACCTCCTGGTTACGATCAACAGGCGGTTCAGGAGCCAGTGTGTTAAACTCCTCACGGCTGATCATATGCAGCTTACGGAAGTTTTCCACTTCTTGCTGTAAAGGACAAAAAATTGTCATTGAGATAGAGGGGAGGAAAGTCGAGCAGGGTAGCAGAGGTGGGTGGGAGGGGAATGGGGGACACGGAGAGAAGGCAGAGACAGGGCGGAGAGACGGGGTGGGGGAGGGGTTTGGACAGAGAGACGGTGGGTGGGGGTGGTGAGAGGTGTAAGCAGGAAAGGGGAGAAGGTAGGGGAGTATAGAAATTGGAGGAGCGAATGGGCAGGAGGGAGGGAGAAGGTTGATGGGACAGGAGTAAACAAGTGAGGAAGGGAAGGAGGCAAGTAGGCCTGGAAACAAAAGGATGAAACGGGTAGATTTTGAAGGGAGGAAGAAGGATCTGATATGGTGGAACAGGACTAGTAAAAGCAGATGCTTCAGCCCAACAGGGTACATTAAAGGAGAAGCCAGAACTAAATGTCAGCAACATTTTACAGTATAGTAACTCCAAAGTTGTTAATTACAAGAAAGAATTGCTGTAATTATACAGCTACCACAGAATTACCTTTATTGTTGCATATTCTGGTTCATAATCTTCTTTCCATAGATCCTGTTCGTAATAGTAGAGACCATCATTGATGACTTTGCCAAACTCAGAAGTTAGCTTTGCCCTGGAGACATGATTGCCTGTCCTGTCCCCACCAGGATGTTTTCTCAGGTACGGAGGGGTCTGCGTCACAATCAGAATCTTGTTTACATCACGATCATCAATCTCACAGTCCGAATCTTCATCTGACCAGTCGGTGAAAGTGTTCTTGCGACCTGCCATCTGTTCCATCTCCTCATCAAACATGAAGTCAAGTTCCTCCTGTTCCTCTTGGTCTGGCTTCGAACATATCTGTGATTTGGGTTCCTCAGACTTCTGAAACATGGAGATCCAGTACATCAATGCTGCACTGCACTATACTAAAACCTCAATTTAATTCCTGAATTCACACATTACAAACATTTTACATCAACAAAACAGGACCAACATATTTAGTCGATACAGTTATTACTACTGTAGCTTAATTTAACCTGTTACGAAGGATGAACAGCTCTGATGGGCAGAAGGGTGCAAGGTTGCCCATGTCCCCCTCCCCTGGGAGAATTACAAACCGTTACTATTGCCAGGCTGTTAATGAGAGAGAAAGAGATGGAACAAAACATACTGGGACTGGAACATTTGCTTCAGACAAGGGCGAGATAACACCGGGGGAGAGAGACCATATTATGACTCCTGTAAGACTCACGGCTCCGGAGAGGGCTGTTTACTTGGTACTATTCTGTTCATTAAAATTCCTCAGTGGACAGCCGGAGTGGGCTGGTTTGATGGGCTAAGCCATTCAAAACTGATTGACATCTGAGACCCCGTGAGTAGGGATAAAAGTGAGGTCTGGGGAGACACCCCTCAGACGCACCAAGCGACACACTAGTGAGCACTGTTTAAGTGTTGGAACCCACGAGAAAAGTGTGGGGCATCGGAGACCGAACGAAGGATCGGTCAATTTTAACTCACAGTGTTTATAGCGAGGCCGGTGGGGGCTTGTGTGTGTGTCCACCCTTGCCTGGGTGACGAGTCCACCATAGAAGAACAGAGGGGTCATACCTGAATGGCCACAACAACACATCGACAGATCAGGAAAATAAAGGAAGGTTTGCAAGACAATAGCTGTTACTGTTTGCGCGCTCTCTCTCTCTCTAACAATTACAACACATCGACCAACAACTACCTCAGCCTACATGAACTGAACTGAACTTTATACTTTCCCATGAAAATTCATTATCCCCAGACAACGATAGAGCTTGTTTATTATTGATTATTATTATACCCACACTTTTAGGTTTAGTATTGCTAACGTGTATTATCTGTATATTTGCATTGTTGATATTGATTTGTATATTTTACTAATAAACACTGTTTTGAAAATAGTACCAGACTCCAACGGACACTTCTATCTTTGCTGGTAAGACACCCAGTTACGGGGTACGTAACAAACCATAGATTATTACAGCAATGTACAGGCCCTACAGCCCATGACGCTGTGTTGACCCTTTATCAACTCCAAAGATCAATCTAACTATTCTCTCCCATATAGCCCTCCATTTTTCTATCATCCATGTGCCTATTTGAGTCTCTTACATGTTCCTTAATGTATCTGCATCTACCACTACCCAACAGTACATTCCACAAACCCACCACTCTGTTAAAAAAAAACTACTTCTGACTCACCTGATACTTTCTTCCAATCATCTTAAAATTATGCCAATAATACGCCATTAGCAAAATTACTTTATTCTGTAGCAGCAAGTTCCAACATCTAGAGTCCCTCATGTCTCCTCTGACATAAGATAGTGATATCAGTCTTGAATTTGCACTTTTGCATCAATAAAGGATTACACTATCTTCAGCTGTGAAAGTCACTGCACTTGTGCATATCACACCAGAGAAACTCAACAGGCCAAGCAGCATCTACTGAAAAGAATACATTCAACCTGCTGAAGGGTCTCAGCCAAATACACGAGACATAGTGATCTTGGAAATTGCTCTCCTACACGCAAAGCCATGCTAAGTGATAAGGTCACTTGTTTTTCCAAATCAACCCATTTTTCTAAAAAGCCTATGTACCCAATCTCTTAGAATCCCCTCCAGTAATGCATGTGACACACATTACTAGGATTACATGTCTATAGTTCCCAGATTCTTGTTTGCAGCCCTTAAACAAAGGAACGGCATTTGCCACCCTCCAGTTTTGCAGTGCTTCACCTATCGCTAATGATGATGAATTCATCTCACCTGGGGCTCACAAATTCCTTTCTGGCTTCCTTAAATACAACCTATCTTGCCCTGGGATACTTATCTACCGGTACATTGCTGCAAAAATCTAGCTAGGTCATGAGAATGAAAATACCCCATCTTTACACAGTAGTGACAACACCACCAGGAAAGGAAGTTGTAGAGAAGGCAACGGAGTCAAAGCTCAACAACAATGAACCAGTTTCAGAAAGAACAAAGAAATTAAATTGGTAGTTGCATCATATCACATAAGTCCACCACAGTCTGTGGCAGAGAGAGCATTCACCAGATTCACTACTCCCTGGCTAAAAATTTCCTCCTTACTTGTTCTGTAAGGTCGCCACTCAATTTTGAGGCCGTGCCCTCTAGCTCTGGATACCCCCACCATAGGAAACATCCTCTCCACATCCACCCTATCAATTCCTTCCAATATTCAGTAGGTTTCAATGAGATCCCCATGCATTCTTCTAAATTCCTGTGAGTACAGGTCCAAAGATGCCAAATGCTCCTCATATGCCAACCCCTTAATTCCACAATTGATCCTTGTGAACCTGCTCTAGACTCTCTCCAATGACAACACATCCTTTCTGAGATATGGAGCCCCAAACTGTTAACAATACTCTAAGTGCAGCCTGACCCAACATCATCTCACTTTTATGTTCTATTCCATTTAAAATAAATGCCAACATTGCCTTCTTTACCACAGATACAACCTGTAAATTAGCCTTCTGGGAATCTCACACAAGGACTCCTGAGACCCTCTGTACATCTTATGTTTGAACCTTTTCCCAGTTTAGATAATAATCCACACTATTGTTCCTTTTACCAAAATACATCATACATTTCCCAACACTGTATTCCATCTGCCACTTTTTTGCCCATTCTTCCGATTTGTCTAAGTCCTGCTGCAATCACATTGTTTCCTCAGAACTACCTACCACTCCAACTATCTTCGCATCATCCGCAAACTTTGCTAAAAAGCCATCAATTCCATTATCCAAATCATTGACAAACAATGTGAAAAGTAGCGGTCCCAAGACTGACCCCCGAGGATGAGAGGCATTGATCGTGTGGATAGTCACTGAAATAGCTAACATGAGAGGGCAGTTTTAAGGTGCTTGGAAGTAGGTACAGAGGAGATGTTAGGGTAAGTTTTTTTATGCAGAGAGTGGTGAGTGCATGGAAAGGGCTGCCAGCAACAGTGGTGGAGGAGAATACGATAGGGTCTTTTAAGACACTCCTGGATAGGTGCATGGAGCTTAGAAAAAGAGGGCTATGGGCAGCCCTAGGTAATTTCTGAAGTACGTTTGGTACAGCACTGTGGGCCGAAGGGCCTGTATTGTGCTGTAGGTTTTCTATGTTTCTATATTTTCTATGAACACCGCTAGTCACTGGTAGGCATCTTTTATTCCCACTTGCTGCCTCCTACCTGTCAGCCATTCCTCTATCCATACCAGTATCCTTTCTGTAATGCCATAAGATTTTATCTTGCTAAACAGCCTCATGTGCAGCAACTTATCAAACGCCTTCTGAAAATCTAAGTAAATGACATCTACTACCTCTCCATTGTCCACCCTGCTCATTCCTTTCTCGAAGAACATTGATTTGTCAGACAAGATGTCCCTTTAAGGAAACTATACTGACTTTGACTTACTTTGTCATTAGTCTCCAAATATCCGAAACCTCATCCTTAATAATAGACTCTGACTTTCCCAATCACTGAGGTTAGACTAACTGGCCTATAGTTTCCTTTCCTTGGCCTTCCTCCCTTCTTAAAAAGGCGAGTGACATTTGCAATCTTACATTCCTCCAAACTTATCCAGTTTAAGACCTTTGAACTTAAGACATAGCACTTTTTTTCCCTTTGTAATAGAAATGTCACTCACTCCTGCTCCCCGACACTCATATGAGCCTCTAGCACACTGCAAGTGTCTTCTACAGTGAAGACTGATGCAAAGTACTCATTAAGTTCATCTGCCATATCTTTGTCCTCCATGTTTGGCATAACCTTGTGGGCCGAAGAGCCTGTATTGTGCTGTAGGTTTCTATTACTACCTCACTAGTATCATTTTCCAGTAGTTCAATATCAACTCTAACCTTCATTTTATTCTTTAAATATCTGAAATAACTTTTGGTATACTGCTTTATATTATTGGATAGTTTGCCCTCATATTTCCTTTCCCTTCTTATAGCTTTTTTAGTTGGCTTATGTTTATCCAACTTCCCATTCATTTTTGCTATGTTATATGCCCTTTCCTTGGCTTTTATGCAGTCCTTAACTTCCCTTGCCTAGCCCTGCCATTTGAGAACTTCTTCCTCTGTGGGACAAATCTATCCTGAGCCTTGTGAACTAGTCCGAGAAACTTCAGCCATCTCTGCTCTGCCGTCATCACCATCAGTATCCTCCTCCAATCCACCTGGGCAAGCTCCTCTCTCATGCCTCTGTAATCCCCTTTATTCCACTGTGATATTGATACATGTGACTCCCTTACAAAACGCAGTAAGAAGTCAATCATATTATGATCACTGCCTTCTAAGGGTTCATTTACATTAGGCTTCCTAACAGGATCTGGGTTATTACACAACACCCTATCTAAGACAGTTGTTCCCCAAGTAGGCTCCAGCATAAGCTGCTCTAAAAAGCTGGGCATTCAACAATTTCTCTCTGTTCTGATCCAGCACCAACCTGATTTTCCCAATGCCCTTGCATATTGAAGTCCCCCATTACAGTTGTGTCATTACCCTTATTACATGCCTTTTTCCAGCTCCCTTTGCAATCTCAACCCCACATCTTGGCTACTATCTGGAGGCCTATATATTATTCCCATGTTTTTTTTTTATCTTGCAGTTTAACTCCAGCTACAAAGAGTCAACATTCTCTGACCCCCCTATGTTATCTCTTTCTAAAGATGTAATTCCATCTCTAACCAACAGACCTTCACCACCATCTATGCCTTCCTGCCTGTCCTTTCAATACCAAGTACATTCTTTGATGTTAAGCTCCCAACTATGGCATTCTTTCTGCCATGACTCAGTGATGCCCACAATCTCCAATTGCACAAGTTAATTCACCTTATTCCACATGCACACCAATTTAAATACAGCATCTTCATAGAAGTTTACAGCACAATACAGGCACTTCCGCCCACAATGTTTTGCTGACCATGTAACCTACTCTAGAAAATGCCTAGAATTTCCTTAGCGCATAGCCCTCTATTTTTCTAAGCTCCATGTACCTATCTAAGAGGGTCTTAAAAGACCCTATTGTATCTCCTTCCACCACTGCCAGCAGTGCATTCCATGCACTCATACACTTCATTCCTGTATTCTTCGCCCTTTTGAATATTGCTCTGTGGTAGAATTTAACTCTTTGCTCTGTCTGCATTTGTACCCAATCATTGGCTTGTCCTTCCTTACATTCATGTTACATCTATCATCTACTTGTAAACCTGCTGGCACATTTTCAGCTCTATCATGGTTCTCACCACCCCCACCCCCCCAGCCATATTAGTTTAAACCACACACAACAGTTCTAGTAAACCTGCCGTTTCGATAAGGTTCTACATCATAGGCTGCTATAGAAAGTTGAATCACATGGGTAAAGGGAGAGCTGTCTAATTGGGTACAGAATTGATTTAAGGGCAAGAAACAGAGAAATGATGGAAGGTTGTTTTCCAGACTAGACCCACATGACTACCAGCATTCGCCATAGCTTGCTGCTGTCACCATTGCTATCTGTCATCTATAACAATGATTTGGATGGATTGCAAGCTTGCAGCTGACACTAAAATAGGTGATACCATTGATAGTGATCATCAGCACTTACAGAGGAATTGTGATCAGTAAGGTAAAGAGCACCAAAGAATGACAAACGGAACTTAATTTGATGTGAACCGTGGAAATTTGTTAAACAACTGAGGGCAGGATTTCCACAGTGAAAAGTCAGGTCCTAGGGAATGTTGTAGAACAAAGATGCCTAGGGGTACCAGTACATGCAAATGGAGCCACAGGTAGACTGGGTGCCCTTCATCAGTGAGGACACTGGGTATACAGTGGCATTAGAAAGTTTATGAGCCTTCTATTTCTACATGAATATGACATAAAATGTGATCAGATCATCACACAAGTCCTAAAACTAGATAAAAGAAACCAATTAAATAAATAACACAAAAATATTATACTTGTTCATGTATTTATTGAGAGAAATTGATCCAATACTACATGTATTTGTTGGATAAACTATGTGACCCTCTGGGGTCTTCTACAAAAGTATTTGGAGTCAGGAATTCCAATCAATGAGATGAGAATGGAGGTGTGGGTTGGAGAAGTGCCCTGGCCAATAAAAAAAGAGACACATCTCTGTCAGGTTATTGACAGAGCCTACTCTTCTCAAGAAAGATCAGTTTAGGTGCAACATGCCTCAATCAAAACAACTTTCAGAGGATCTTAGAAGAAGAATTGTAGAGATGCATGAAGCTGGAAAAGGCTACAAAAGCTTTGAGTGTTCATCAGTCTACAGCAAAAAAAGTCTACAAATTGAGAAAATTTAGTACTGTTGCTACTCTGCCTAGAAGTAAGTAACCTGCAAAGATCACACCAAGAGCACAATGTACAATGCTGAAGCAGGTGAAAAAGTACCCACAGGTAACAGCAAAAGACCTGCAGAAATTCTAGAATTTGCTAAGGTCTCTGTTCATGTGTCTACCATAAGAAAAACACTGAACAAGAATGGTGATAATAAAAATATTACTGCTCATCTCAAGTTTGCAAAAGACTAGCTGGATGTTCTACAATGCTTTTGGGACAATGTTCTGGACAGATGAGACAAAAGTTGAACTTATTGGCAGAAATGCATATTGCTATGTTTGGGGGAAAAGGACACTGTACACCAACACCAAAACCTCATTCCAATTGTGAAGCATGTTGCGAGAAGCATCATGATTTGCGGCTGCTTTGCTGCCTCAGGCCCTAGATAGTTTGTAATTGTTGTGGGAACAATGAATTCAAAATTGTACCAAGATACCTTACAGGAATTTTCAGGGTAGCAGTGCATCACCTGAAGCTTAATAGAAGTTGGATTTTACAACAATTATCTGAAAGGAAAGAGAAATCAACAGAATGATTTAAAAAGAAGAACATTTGTGTTTTGGAATGGCCTAGTCAAAGTACTGACCTTAATCGTTTCAAAATGTTGTGGAAAGATCTGAAGCAAGCAATTCATGCAAGTAAGCCCACCATCATCCCTGAGTTGAAACAGTTTTATAAGGAACAATGGCCTAAAATTCCTCCAAGCTGATGCGCAGGACTGATCAACAGTTACCAGAAATGTTTGGTTGAAGTTGTTAATACTAAAGGAGATCACACCAGTTACTGAAAACAAAGGTTCACATACTTCTTCCAACAAATACATGTAATTTTGAATCACACTGATGAAGGTAATGCCATAGACGTAGTGTATATGGATTTTAGCAAGGCATTTGATAAGGTACCCCATGAAAGGCTTATTGACAAAGTAAAGAGGCATGGGATCCAAGGGAACATTGGTCTGTGGATCCAGAACTGGCTTGCCCACATAAGGCAGAGCGGTTGTAGATGGGTCATATTCTGCATCGAGGCTGGTGACCAGTGGGGTGCCTCAGGGATCTGTTCTGGGACCCCTACTCTTTGTGATTTTTATAAATGACCTGGATGAGGAAGCGGAGGGGTGGGTTAGTAAATTTGCTGATGACACAAAGGTTGGGGGTGTTGTGGATAGTGTGGAGAGCTGTCAAAGGCTACAGCGGGACATTGATAGGATGCAAAACTGAGCTAAGAAGTGGCAGATGGAGTTCAACCCAGATAAGTGTGAGATGGTTCATTATGGTAGGTCAAATATGATGACAGAATAAAGCACTAATGGCAAGACTCTTGGCAATGTGGAGGATCAGAGAAATCTTGGGGTCCGAGTCCATAAGACACTCAAAGCTGCTACGCAGGTTGATTCTGTGGCTAAGAAGGCATACAGTGCATTGACCTTCATCAATTGTGGGATTGAGTTTAAGAGCTGAGAGGTAATGTAGCTATATAGGATCCTGGTCAGACCCCACTTGGGAGTACTGTGCTCAATTCTGGTTCCTTCACTACAGGAAGGATGTGGAAACCATAGAAAGGGTGCAGAGGAGATTTACAAGGATGTTGCCTGGATTGGGGAGCATGTCTTATGAGAATAGGTTGAGGGAACACAGCCTTTTCTCCTTGGAGCAACGGAAGATGAGGGGTAACCTGATAGAGGTGTACAAGATAATGAGAGACATTGATCTTGTGGATAGTCAAAAGCCTTTCCCCAGGGATGAAATGGCTAGCTTGAGAGGGCATAGTTTTAAGGAGCTTGGAAGCAGGTACAGAGGAGATGTCAGGGTAAGATTTTTAAGCAGAGAATGGTGCATGCGTGGAAAGGGCCGCCGGCAGCAGCGGTGGAGACAGAAATGACAGGGTTTTTTAAGAGACTCCTGGATGGATACATGGAGCTTAGAAAAATAGAGGGCTATGGGTAAGCCTAGTAATTTCTACGGTAAGGACATGTTTGACACAGCTTTGTGGGCCGGAAGGCCTGTATTGTGCTGTAGGTTTTCTATGTTTCCTTTGTCTCAATAAATAAATAAACAAATATAATGTTTTTGTGTTCCTTATTTAATTGGGTTCTCTTTATTTAGTTTTAGGACAATTGATCACATTTTAGGTCATACTTGTGCAGAAATAGAGAAAACGCTACAGTGTTCACAAACTTTCTAGCACACTGTAGATGTTGGGATATTGTGTTGCAGTTGTACAAGATGTTGGTAAAGCTGCATTTGAACACTGTGTTCAATTTTGGTCACCCTGCTATAGGGAAGATGTCATTATGCTGGAAAGAGTGCAGAGGAGATTTAGGAAAATGTTGCCAGGACTCGAGGTACTGAGTTATGGAGGGACTGTGAATGGGCTAAAGCTTTTCTCAACAGAGCACAGGCGAATGAAGACTGATCTCACACGTGTGTAATATCATAACAAAGATAGGGCGAGCAGTCTTTTCCCCAATGTTAGGTAATCAAGAACAAGAAGACATAGGTTTAAGGTGAGGTGGGGTGGGGGGGGGGGGGGTTGATGTTAGATTTAATAGGAACCAAGGAACAAGTTTTTCATACAGGTCAGTGTTTGCGACGAGATGCCAAAGGAAGTGGGTGAAATAGGTATTTAAACAACATTTAAAGCACTCTTGGACAGGTACAGGAAAGATTTGAAAGATACAAGCAAAATGTGGCAAATGGATTACTTAGATAAGTATCTTGATCAGCATGTAACTAAATTGTCCTGAGATTAAGCTAGGATTAAATTGGGGGATCGCTAGGTGGCGTGTCTCAAAGGGCCAGGAGGGCCTGTTCCACGTTGAATTTCAATAAATAAATAACAAATGGAAATATGTCTGGGGTTGAATGGGCAAGAAGAAACTACAATAGGATCCAACAGGTCAGTAGGCCCTGGGTGGCTGCAACCACAGCGCAGGAAGAAATAGAGAATCAAAAAAATCGAAGCAAGAGGCGGAGAGAGAAGAAGTAAAGGTATCTCGGAGGAAAGCCGTTTTTTTTAAACTGATCGGGGAAAAGAGGCTAAACTGCGCAAGCGCGTGACGTAGCATGCCAAAGTTTAAAAAAAAAGACTGCTATATACAGCAGCCATCATCGGAGTGGATTGAGGCAGAGTGGGACGGCTTTGGTTTAATCAGGCTTCAGCGAGAACAGGCAGAGGCGAGGTTTGAACGGGGCACGACTGCACAAGTGCGTGAAAGTCGGCCTGAGATCAGCAGGAGAATTTAAAAAGCGAGCAGAAGCTGAAGACCAGCTTCACTCCAAGTGAGGTAAGACCGGCTAAGCTCCTTTAATTAATCTAATTAGCTTAGGAGTAAGTAATGGAAGCAGCAGTTAGGGCAGTTGAGTGCTCCGTTTGCAGTATGTGGGAGATCAGGGCGAGCACAGCTGTCCCTGATGACTACACCTGTAAAAGGTGCATCCAGCTGCAGCTCCTGACAAACCGTGTTAGGGAACTGGAGCTAGAGCTGGATGAACTTCGGATCATTTGGGAGGCAGAGGCAGAAATAGACAGGAGTTACAGGGAGATAGTCACCCTAAGAGTCAGGAGACAGGTAGCTAGGTGATTTTCAGGAGAGGGAAGGGGATTAGACAGAATGAGCAGAGCACGCCTGTGGACATTCCCACCAATAATAAGTATACCGTTTTGGATACTGTTGGTGGGGACGACCTACCAGGGACAAGTTGCAGTGGTTGCGTCTCTGGCACCGAGACTAGACCTTCAGCTCAGAAGGGAAGAAGGAAAAAGAGGAGAGCAGTAGTGATAGGGGATTCAATAGTTAGGAGGACAGATAGGAGGTTCTGAGGAAGAGATCAAGAATCCCGGATGGTCTGTTGCCTCCCTGGTGCCAGTATCCTCAGTATACTCAAGAGGGAGGGTGAGTAGCCGGATGTCGTGTTCCATGTAAGGACCAATGACGTGGGTAGGAAGAGTGAGGAGGTCCTGAAAGGTGAGTTTAGGGAGTTAGGCGCCAAGTTAAAGGACAGGACCTCCAGGATAGCAATCTCAGGATTGCGACCAGTGCCACGTGCAGGTGGGTTTAGAAATAGTAAGATAGTGCAGATCAACACGTGGCTGAAGACATGGTGCAGGAGGGAGGGCTTCAGATTTATAGATAATTGGACAGTTTTCCAGGAAAGGTGGGACCTGTTCCGGCGGGACGGTTTACATCTGAACTGGACGGGGACAAATATTCTTGCAGGTAGGTTTGCTAGAGAGGCTCTAGTGGATTTAAACTAGATATGGGGGGGGGGGGGAGGGGAACCAGAGTGTAGGAACAGATGTATGGGAGAAGGAAGGGAAAAAAAGATAGTAAAGTTGTTTGCACCGTTAGAGATAAACAGAGAGGAAGAGGTGGAGAATTTCTTAAATGCATTTATTTTAATGCTAGGATCATTGTAAGAAAGGTGGATGAGCTTAGAGCATGGATTGATACCTGGAAATATGACGTTGTAGCTATTAGTGAAACATGGTTGCAGGAAGGGTGTGATTGGCAACTAAATATCCCTGGATTTCTTTGCTTCAGGTGTGATAGAATTGGAGGAACAAGAGGGGGAGGTGTTGCATTGCTTGTCAGAGAAAATATTACAGCGATGCTCTGGCAGGATAGATTAGAGGGCTCATCTAGGGACGCTATTTGGGTGGAATTGAGGAATGGGAAAGCTGTAGTAACACTTATATGGGTGTATTATAGACCACCTAATGGGGAGCGAGAATTGGAGGGCAAATTTGCAAGGAGATAGCAGATATTTGTAGTAAGCACAGGGTTATGATTGTGGGAGATTTTAATTTTCCACACATAGACTGGGAAGCCCATTCTGTAAAAGGGCTGGATGGTTTGGAGTTTGTAAAATGTGTGCAGGATAGTTTTTTGCAGCAATACATAGAGGTACCAACTAGAGAAGGGGCAGTGTTGGATCTCCTGTTAGGGAATGAGATAGGTCAGGTGACGGAGGTATGTGTTGGGGAGCACTTCGGGTCCAGTGATCACAATGCCATTAGTTTCAGTATAATTATGGAGAAGGATAGGACTGGACCCAGGGTTGAGATTTTTGATCGGAGAAGGGCTAACTTTGGAGATGCGAAAGGATTTAGAAAGAGTGGATTGGGACAATTTGTGTTATGGGAAGGATGTAATAGAGAAATGGAGGTCATTTAAAGGAGAAATTTTGAGGGTACAGAATCTTCTATGTTCCTGTTAGGTTGAAAGGTTAAAAGTTTGAGAGAGCCATGGTTTTCAAGGGATATTGGAAACTTGTTTAGGAAAAAGAGATATCTACAATAAATATAGGCAGCATGGAGTAAATGAGGTGCTCGAGGAATATAAAGAATGTAAAAAGAATCTTAAGAAAGAAATTAGAAAAGCTAAAAGAAGATACGAGGTTGCTTTGGCAAGTAAGGTGAAAATAAATCCAAAGGGTTTCTACAGTTATATTAATAGCAAAAGGATAGTGAGGGATAAAATTGGCCTCTTAGAGAATCAGAGTGGACAACTATGTGTGGAGCCAAAGGAGGTGGGGGAGATTTTGAACAATTTCTTCTCTTCGGTATTCACTAAGGAGAAGGATATTGAATTGTGTAAGGTAAGGGAAACAAGTAGGGAAGTTATGGAAACTATGACGATTAAAGAGGAGGAAGTGCTGGTGCTTTTAAGGAATATAAAAGTGGATAAATCTCTAGGTCCTGACAGGATATTCCCTAGGACCTTGAGGGAAGTTAGTGTAGGAGCTCTGACAGAAATATTTCAAATGTCATTAGAAACGGGGATGGTGCCGGAGGATTGGTGTATTGCTCATGTTGTTCCATTGTTTAAAAAGGGTTCTAAGAGTACACCTAGCAATTATAGGCCTGTCAGTTTGATGTCAGTGGTGGGTAAATTAATGGAATGTATTCTTAGAGATGGTATACATAAATATCTGGATAAGACAGGGTCTGATTAGGAAGTCAATATGGATTTGTGAGTGGAAGGTCATGTTTGACAAATCTTACTGAAGTTTTTGAAGAGGTTACTAGGAAAGTTGACAAGGGTAAAGCAGTGCATGTTGTCTATATGGACTTCAGTAAGGCCTTTGACAAGCCTTTCAGCACAGAAGGTTAGTTAGGAAGGTTCAATCGTTAGGTGTTAATATTGAAGTAGTAAAATGGATTCAACAGTGGCTGGATAGGAGATGCCAGAGAGTAGTGGTGGATAACTGTAAGTCAGGTTGGAGGCCGGTGACTAGTGGTGTCCCTCAGGGATCTGTACTGGGTCCAATGTTGTTTGTCACATACATTAATGATCTGGATGATGGGGTGGTAAATTGGATTAGTAAGTATGCAGATGATATGAAGATAGGCGGCATTGTGGATAATGAAGTAGGTTTTCAAAGCTTGCAGAGAGATTTAGGCTAGTTAGAAGAGTGGGCTGAAAGATAGCAGATGGAGTTTAATGCTGATAAGTGTGAGGTGCTACATTTTGGTAGGAATAATCAAACTAGGATAATCAAAATACATACATGGTAAATGGTAGGGCATTGAAGAATGCAGTAGAACAAAGTAATCTAGGAATAATGGTGCAAAGTTCCCTGAAGGTGGAATCTCATGTGGATAGGGTGGTGAAGGAAGCTTTTGGTATGCTGGCCTTTATAAATCAGACATTGACTATAGGAGTTGGGATGTAATGTTAAAATTCTACAAGGCATTGGTAAGGCCAAATTTGGAGTTTTGTGTACAGTTCTGGTCACCGAATTATAGGAAAGGTGTCAACAAAATAGAGAGAGTACAGAGGAGATTTATTAGAATGTTACCTGGGTTTCAGCACCTAAGTTACAGGGAAAGATTGAACAAGTTAGGTCTTTATTCTTTGGAGCGTAAAAGGTTGAGGGGGGACTTGATAGAGGTATTTAAAATTATGAGGGGGATAGATAGAGTTGACGCTGATGGGCTTTTTCCATTGAGAGTAGGGGAGATTCGAACAAGAGGACATGAGTAGAGATTTGGGGGCAAAAGTTCAGGGGTAACACGAGGGGGAATTTCATTACTCACGAGAGTGGTAGCTGTGTGGAACAAGCTTCCAGTAGAAGTGGTAGAGGCAGGTTCGATATTGTCATTTAAAGTCAAGTTGGATAGGTATATGGACAGGAAAGGAATGGAATGGAGGGTTATGGGCTGAGTGCAGGTGGGTGGGACTAGGTGAGAGTACGTGTTCGGCACGGACTAGAAGGGCCAAGATGGCCTGTTTCCGTGCTGTAATTGTTATATTGTTATATAGAGATGGACAATAAGGGAGAGACCAAGACAAACCTTTGGTTTTGTGGGAGCTGGCCGATGCCGTTTCTTCACTTCAATCCACGTGTCAGAGTCTAGGTCTGGAAGGCTTGTGGAAAGTCCCTTAGGCAAAGTCTTCAGATTACTGGGTTCTTCAGTCTTTGAATTCACAGCACTGCCCGCCTGAGGAGAACCTGGAGCTGACTCTTCAATATCGAGGGTGAGAGAGAAATCTTACATAAAACTGTTATTCAATATAGGACTGTTAGCAAATACCTAACCAACCAGTTCAACTAATTGAATCCTATCACTGTAACTGGTACTATCAAAAACAACTGCCTAACCAGCTAACTAATGTTAAAAACCATTAACCTTACCTGTCTGCTTTTTGTAGGTCTGCCCAGGAATGAATTCGGGACAATTGAGTAGTCTTGTGAAGTCTGTCTCTGGCAGAGGCCATTTCTCTGGATTTTCCTTCTTTCGTATTTTTTTATCCACCACTTCTACCTCAGTGCTGTCCTTCAGAGCCTGAACACAACACAATCTCGTAAAAATCTTACATCAGGCCAAAAGCATATGAAAATATAGAAATGCACTGTCTACTGAATACTTATAGGTAAAGTTGCTAAGGACTGGGCTAACAGGCAGACCTGGGACAAAGCCAGACAGCCCACCCAGTTCAGATGGCTCAGGGACCCCACTCATTCCAAAATGGTGCCACAACCAAGAACCTGATTTCCCCTCTACCATAAGGTGTAGAGAGAGCCAGGTAGGGTTGGGAAGAGAAGCTTATTTCAGTTGTGAAGAGCGTCAAACTGAAAAAGCACTGCACCACATGTAGAGACAAAACTGAAACAGTAAACTCTGAAAAGTGATGAAAAATACTGGCAATAACATCAAAAAAAAGACCCAGACTATTCAATGTCAGGAAGTGTAGTTGATAATTATGGGTGGGATATATGTGGAAATGAAGGAGAGGGGTTGGCTACTTTAATTAACTGTTCTAACAGGGCAAAGAGGGTGAAAGCATGGATGATCCCCATATTGAGAAACCCAAGTTATATGATTGACAAAGAGGATCAATAGATCTACTCAATTTGAAATTGCACAGTCAAACACTTGAAGTGTCAGTGGTAAGATTTCTTGGCATGTGGCTGGATAATAAGCTGACATGGAAGCACCATATCAGTAAGATAATTGACAAATGTGAAGGTGCATTAAATATCCTTAGGTGCCTATGTGGGTATTCTTGGGGTGCTACATGAAAATCTCTGTTAACTTTATATATTTATTTAACTAGATCTATCCTTGATCATTGCTGTGTCACTTATGGATCAGCGTCATCTTCAAATTTAAAATGTTTGGATGTGATACAAGCTCAGGCTTTAAGTCTGTGTTGTGGTATTGTAAGGTCACCTCCTGTTTTAGCTCTACTGGTTGAAATGGGACAATTATCTTATAGTAACGGAGATGAAGTTGTTGTTAAGATACTGGGTTAACTTGAGGGGGCAGAGGAACGATCACCCTGTTAAAAGTGTGTTGAAAGACTGTAAGGAACATCACAAGAAGAGTGCTTTTAGTTTTGGGTGGCTGGGTTCTCATCAAGCTATAAGGGTTTGCTGGATTATGGAATTTGTCTCACTGTAGCTTCATCGGTAACCCCACCATGTTTTTTTCCCAATGGCTGGCTTTAGTTGATTTTAGTCTGCATGATTTAATGAAATCCAAGGATCCTGATATGCCGGAGAGTCTGTTGGTTATCAGTATGTCAAGGAGAACTATTATGGTATGTTAACCATTTTTACCGATGGATCAAAAGATAATTTAATGGGAAATGTTGATGTGGCTGTTTTTGTGTCTGAATTACAGGTAACAATAAAAAAAAATGACTTACTATTTATCAGTGCATACTGCAGAACTGGTTGCCCTCATTTTGGACTTACAGAGGAAATCTGTCCTTGCAGAGTTATAATTTGCTCAGATTCTTTTTCAATTTTGACGAGTCTAAAACTCAGGTTGTTCTAGCAGCAGGTCTGATTTACTGCTGAAAGTTCTTCAAACTTTATTTCATATTCAAAGCATTGGTCTGGATGTCCTCTTCTTATGGGTTCCTGCACATAGAGGTGTTGAGGGCAATGTGCAGGTTGATTGTTTGGCCAAAAAGCTGTTCAAAGTTCATCCGTGGAAATTTTCCACTTAGCAAATCAGAAGCTAAGGGGTTGGTGGGATAAAAATTAGCGGATTATGGCAAGGCTTGTGGGCATAAGGGGAGACACCGTTACAGAATACATAAAACTGTTGGATTGATGAGAGAAGGGGGTAAAACAGAAGGGAAGGAATTATATTGTCTTGACTTAGAATTGGGCATAATATGCATAATTATTCCTTGTATCTTGTTGGTAAACATCACTCTGGGGTGTGTAGGTTTTGTCATCATTTGAACAGTTGAACACATTCTTTTACAACGTGAATGTAACACCCTAGGAAAGGTTTCACTGCTAACGTAGTGGTTTTTCTGTAGCAGCAGTGTTTGGGCTATGGCTAGAGATAATGGGGGCTTTGGAACGTGCACCATCCAATGAAGAGAGTGTTTTTTGTGTGCCTGAGAACGAGGTGATCTGGGTCTTTTGTTCAGCAAGAGATGAAGAGAGAAGATGCCAGAAAGGAGAGGTCGTAGACAGCAAGACGGAATAAACTTGGAGTGGTGCCAGCAGTCAACGAAGCCCAGGGAAATCGATGGAGGATTTGTTTTCCAGCAAGAAAATAACCTCAAGCATAAAGCCAAAGCTACACAGGAATGCCTTATTAACAACAAATTTAATGCCCTGGAGTGGCCAAGTCAGAGTCCAGACCTCAATTCAACTGGGAAAACGGCTGTTCATTCATGATCCCCATGAAATCTGACAGAGCTTGAGCAGTTTTGTAAAGACGAATGGGGAAAAATTGCAGTGTCCAGATGTGACAAAGCTATTAGAGACCTATCCATACAGACTGAAGGCTCTAATTACTACCAAAGGTGCATCTACTTAATACTGACTTGGAAGGGGTGAGTAATTTATGCAATCAATTTTTTTTTTGTTTAATCACAAAGAGAAAAGAAAATCCATAGATGCTGGAAATCCAAGCAATAAACACAAAATGCTGGAGAAACTCAGCAGGCCAGGCAACATCTCAGACCAAAACATCAACTGTACTTTTGTCCATAGATGCTGCCTAGTCTACTGATTTTATGTTTAATAATTGTTATAAGTTTAGATCAGTTTGTAAGAATATGTTTTCTCTTTAACACGACTCTTCTGTTGATTGGTATCAAAAAAGCCAAATTAAATTCACTATGATTCAATATTGTACAACATTAAAACTTCTGGGGGGGGGGGGGGGGAACACTTCTTATAAGCACTCTATGTCATTGGTGCCAATATGCCCCAAGGCTTCCGTCTGCTCAAGTTCCCCCTTAAGAATGGCATGGACCCAGTCCAAGACATCCCTGATCCTGGCACCCGAGAGGCAACAGACCATCTGGGTGTCTCTATCGTGCCCACAAAATCTTGTCTATGAAATCTCCAATCAACACTGCAGTCAGTCCTCTTTACCTCTATTCTCTTCTCAGTCATGGCAGGAGACAGTGCCAGAGACCCGAGACAGTTGATCCTCCCCGGATCAACTGGACACAGGGGTACTCTGCATTTACTGCCCATTTCACCTGCCTTCTCCTGACAGTCTCCTGCAACCTAAGGGTGGATGTCCCCAAAACCTGATGGGATCGAGCCTGATTACTGAGAGAGGCAAGAAAAGCGATTGCTTGGTGAACTTAATGGAGAGAATTCTTAGGGGCAGGATCAACGGACATTTGGAAAGGCTTCATTTTGGAGTCTGTCCCGTCATTCAATCATGGCTGTTCCTTTCTTCCCCACCTCAGCCCCACTCCACTCGCTTCTCCTGTAACCTTTGATGTTGTGACCAATCAAGAACTTACCAAGTTCTGCCTTAAATACACCCAACGATCTGGCCTCCACAGCTGCCAAGTTCCACAATTCACCACCCTTCGTCTAAAGAAATTTCTCCGCATCTCTGTTTTAAATGGATGCCCCTCTATCCTGAGGCTATGCCCTCTTGTCCTAGAGTCCCCAACCATGAGCAACATTCTTTCCACTTCTACTCAGTCTAGTCCTTTCAACATTCAAAAGGATTCAATGAGATCCCCTCTCATCTTTCTAAATTTCAGCGAGTACAGACGCAGAGCCATCAAATCTTTCCTCGTATGATAACCCTTTCCTTCCTGGGATCATCTTTGTGAACCTCCTCTGAACCCTCTCCAATGCCAGTACATTTTTTCTTAGATGAGGAGACTAAAACTGTTCATAATACTCAAGGTGAGGCCTCATCAGTGCCTTATAAAGCCTTAGCATTACAGCCCTGTGTGGCACCTTGTCAAAGGCCTTCTGAAAGTCCAAATATACAACATGCACTGCATCCCCTTTATCTATCCTACTTGTAATCTCCTCAAAGAATTACAACAGGTTTGTCTGGCAGGATTTTCGCTTAAGGAAACCATGCTGACTTTGTACTGTCTTGTATTGTGTCACCAAGTACTCCATCACCTCATCCTTCAACAACTGACTCTAACATCTTCCAACCACTGAAGTCAGTTTAACCGGTCTATAGTTTCATTTCTGCCACCTTCCTCCTTTCTTAACAGTGGAGAGACATATGCAATTTTCCAGTCTTCTGGCACCATGCCAGAGTCCAATAATTTTTAAACTATCATTTCTAATGCCACCACAATCTCTAACACTACCTCTTTCAGAACCCTAGGGTGCAGTTCATCTGGTCGGGGTGACTTATGTACCTTTAGGTCTTTTAACTTTTTGAGCACCTTCTTTCTTGTAATAGTAACTGCACCTACTTCTCTTCCTTCACACAACATCAGACATACTGCTAGTGCCTTCCACAGTGAAGACTGACGCAAAATACTCATTTAGTTCATCAGCCATCTCCTTGTCCCCCATTATTTCTCCTGCCTCATTTTCTAGCGGTCCTATATCCATTCTCATTTCTCTTTTATTTTTAACATACCTGGAAAAAATCAGCCATGATTGAATGGTGGAAAGGCTCGATGGGCCAGATGGCCTCATTCTGTTCCTACGTCTTATGGTATATCTGCCCAGAGCCTAAGGCTTTCCTCCTCACTGTCAACCAGAATGCCATTGCTTTGTAACTTATGCAAAATTCTTCATCAAACTCCCTGCACTGAAGTCAAAGTCATTTATACACAACAAAAAACAAGGGACTGCTACTGAGTTCTCCAAAATTCTTCTAATTGCAAGAACACCCATCGGTCAATACCTTTTGCTTTCTGCTGCACTCTTCACAACAAATCAGCGAATAAGACAATGGAGACTTTAGAGTACATGTATACAACCCAACATGACAAGGAATAGAAATCATCATTGTCATCCACTGCAACCAAGGAAGACCCAAGCTGTTCCAACTGCTTATAGGTTGAGAAAGTGAGACAGTCCCAGTGTAATTACTTTTCCACTTTAAAATCCTTCCCGTACAGGTTTCTGTCATTGTCGGATAAGACAGACAACCAAAACAGCCCAAAGACACTGGAAAGATTAACATAATTGTTAAAAAAAAAGTTACAAGAAAAAGTTTGTGAATCCTTTGCAATTACCTGGTCTTATGCATTAATTACTCATGAAATGTGGTCTGATCTTCATCAAAGTCACAATAGTAGACAAACACAATCTCCCTAAACTGAAGAAATACACAAACAGTTGTATTTCTTCTCATCAATATTGAGAACACCATTTAAACAATTACAGTCTAGGTTCAAATAAGCATGTGAACCTCTGGGATAATGCCTTCTACAAAAGCTATTTGGAGTCAAGTGTTCAAATCATTGAGATGAGATTGGAGTTGTGGGTTGGAGAGATGCCCTGCCCTATATATAAAAAAAAAGACACGCCTCTGTTGGGTTACTGACAGAGTCTGCTCTTCTCAAGAAACATATGGTTACATGTACCATGCCTCAATCAAAACAACTTTCAGAGGACCTGTAATAGAAGAATTGTAGAGATGCATGAAGCTGGAAAAGGCTACAAAAGCATTTCTAAATATCTCAGTGTTCATCAGTCCCCAGTATAAGAAATTGTCTACAAATGGAGGAAATTCAGTACTGTTGCTGCTCTCCCCAGAGTGGGAAACCTGCAAAGATCACACCAAGAGCACAACATGCAATGCTGGAGGAGGTGAAAAAGTACTGAAGGGTAACACTATAGTCCACTATAAGAATAACACTGAACAAAAGTGTTGTTCTTGGAAGGACACCACAGAGGAAACCACTGCTCTCAAGAGAGGAAAATTACTGCACAGCTCAAGTTTGCAAAAGACCACCTGCATGTTCCACAACACTTCTGGGACAATGTTCTATGGACAGATGAGTCAAAAGTCATAACTTTTTGGCAGAAATACACACTGCTAAATTTGAAGGAAAAAGGGCACTGTACACCAATACCAAAACCTCATCCCAACTGTGAAGCATGTTGAAAGGAGCATCGGAGTTTGGGGCTGCTCTGCTGCCTCAGGGCCTGGAATCATTGAGGAAACAATGAATTCAAAATTGAATCATGACATTTTACAGCAGAATGTCAGGGTAGCAGTCTGTCATCTAAAGTTTAATAGAAGTTGGACGATGCAACAAGACAATGATCTGAAACACAAGAGTAAATCAACAGAATGGTTTAAAAACTAGAAAATTTGTGTTTTGGAATGGCCAAGTCATAGTGCAGACCTTAACCCAATTGAGATGCTGCAGTTTGACCTAAAGAGGTCTGTTCATGCAAAGATTCCCTGAAATATTGATGAACTGAAACAGTTTTATATGGAGGAATGGTCTAAAGTTCCTTCTCACTGTTGTGCAAGTCTGATCAGCAGCTAAAGGAAATGTTATTCCTGCTAAAGGAGGTTCTACCAGTTAATAAAAGGGTTCACATACTTATTACAGCCGGGACTGTGAATAATTAAACAATGTGTTCAATAAAGATACGAAAAGTATATTTGGTTACATGTTATTAGTTCAGGCAGATTGTGTTTGTCTATTATTGTAACTTAGATGAAGATCAGACCACATTGTACAAGTAATTAATGCAGAAAACCAGGTTAATTGGAAAGGGTTCACAAACTTTTTCTCGCAACTGTCTATAGGATTTTCTTCACTAGTCAACACACGGAAATTAAGAATAGAGTGATTACTCTAGAACTTTATGCATACTCACTTAAACACCTTGTGGAATTTACTGCCTAAAAAGGGTGTGAGAGACAGAAACACTCAGTACTTTTTAACAGCACTTGAAGAACTGTTTTCTGCAGGGCTGCAAAGTGAGAGGGTTGGACCTGATGCCATATATTTGCTGTGATTGAATGACTTTACAGTTCTGTAAGTATGTGTGCAGTTATGACTTTGTTATTGCAGGAACAATGAACCAAGCTATCCCAATCACCACCGAAAAACCCTGATCTAGCTACACAGTGAATAAATTTCAAACCTTTACATGGTGTGACTACATGCATTTAAAAATGAGAGGGAGGCAATGCACATCTGAACTGACCTCCAAGATAAGGTTGATATCTGTGGTTAATGCCTGGACTCGATGAAAACCTCCTATTAATGAGACTGGCAGGAAACCATCAGCATCCATCTTTCGTCTGAGAAAAAAGTCTCGTTCCAGGTTGTCCAAGCTGAAGTAGTACTCACTGAAATCAAACAGATTCAAAACAGACACTGAAACAGGGATGATCCACATTGAGGAAAAAACATAGAATTCATAGTAGACTGTCTACATTGTTAACTCTAACAATCCAGTTGATAATGTAAACATGGGGACATGTGGAAGGAAGTTAGCCCATAAACCATTCAAAAATACCGTAGCAGACCTCCAGCCCCATTTCATATTTCAAATTAATAAATAATCAAACTATATATGTCATCTTCGGAAATAAATACATGAAAACAACTGAATACAGCAACACATGATCCAGAATTCTCTAACACATTACAACTTGTGCAATTTACAATTTATCCCATGCTCTCTATGTATCATTTTGTAAGATCTACACTATTTCCAACAGGCCTATATATAAGCAACACATACAAAATGCTGGAGGAACTCAGCCGGACAGCATCTATGGAAAAAGTACAGTCAACGTTTCAAGCTGAGACCATTCGGCAGGACTGGAGAAAAAAAGCTGAGAAGTAGATTTAAAAGGTGGGGACAGGGAAGAGAGAAACACAAGGTGAAACTTGAAGGAGGAGGAATGAAGTAAAGAGCTAGGAAGTTGATTAGTGGAAGAGATACAGGGCTGGAAAGGGGGGAGGCTGATAGAAGCGGACAGAAGGCCATGGGAAAAAGAAAAGGGGGAGGCGGAGATACGCGGGCAAGCAGGTAAGGTGAGAGAGGGAAAAGGGGATGTGTAATGGTGGGGTGAGAAGCATTACCAGAAGTTCAAGGAATAAATGTTCATGCCATCAGGTTGGAGGCTACCCAGATGGAATACAAGGTGCTGTTCCTCCAAGTGTGGCCTCCCTTTGAAACACTGCATGAAACTCAAATCACTTTAGCAACTTGCTTTTTGATTTCTCAAGTGCCTTCAACACCATACAGCCATCATTTCTGGGGGAAAACTCCATCAAATGCAGGTTGGCACTTCCTGGATAATGGACTTACCTGACTGGCAGACCACAGTTTGTGCAGCTTCAGAGCTGTGTATCAGACATGAGCAACACTGGGGTCACATAGGAGACTGTACTGGCTCCCTTCCTGGTATACCCTGTATACCTTGAACTTTAGATACAATACTAAGTAAGACACTGCAGAAATTCTCAGATGACTCCGCAATAGTTGGGAGGACAGGAAGATGAATACAGGGCCCAGGAGGATTTTGTCGAATGGTGCAAGCTGAATCATCCGCAGCTCATCAGTAAGACAAAGGAGAGATGGTGATGAACTTTTAAGAAGGGCAAGCCTGCATTGCTCCCTGTTACTATTGATGGTGAGGGCATGGATGTGATGAGGACCTACGTGTACCTGAATAACAGGTTCGAGTGGAACACCAAACCTGAGGCTGTATAAGAAGGGCCAGTGTCGCCTCTGCTTCCTGAGGATGCGAAGGTCCTTTGGAATATGCAGGCCTCTCCTTCACATTTTCTACCAGTCTGTTGTCACCAGTCTTCTATGCGGTGGTGTGCTGGGGCAATGGCATCAATACAGGTGATGCCAACAGACAGGTTTAAACTGATTAGAAAGGATGGCTCTGTTATAGAAGTCAATCTGGACACACTGGAGGCTATGGTAGAACAAAGGACCCTATGGAAATTCTGGACAATGTTTCTCACCCTCTGCATGACACCTTGGCTGAACAGAGGAGCACTTTCAGTAACAGACTGAAAACCGTGCTGTTGCAAAGAGTGCTAAATGAGGTCATTCTTACCCTTGGCCATTAGGTTCTATAATCAGTCAACCTATAGCCAGGAAGTGATGACCACCTCCTGTTATAACCTCTGTTTATAACACCATGCTATCTCAGACACCCTGTGCAATACTACCATCACTTATCTGGATGGTGTGAATGAGCGCCATTACTGTATAAAGTTACGGTAATTCTTGCACTACCATCTTATCAGTGTGAACTTGGAAATCTTGTGAGTCTTGTAATCTTTGACTTGGAAATCTTGTACATCTTATTTTTAAAGTAACTTATTTTTTATTCTTCATACTTCTCTTCTAATATTTGAATATCTGTGCATTTGTAATGTTACTGTGACAATGATTTCCATCGGGATCATTAAAGTATCTTATCTATCAAATGGCGACATACTGCTAGGCTGCTAACTAAACCCAGTACACTGTACACCGTTACTGGGATACGCATTGAACAGAGTAGTCAAGTCACTGTGGGGACTCAACTGTTAAACCATACAAACACTTCTCTAACAGCAAACACAGAAATATAACAAGTTGTATCAGATTAGAGAAGTTTACTAATTTAGCCACCTAATTCCAAGCCCACAGGAAGGAAATACCGTAGATTCCGGATTTTAAGCCGCTACTTTTTTCCCACATTTTGAACAGCTTTGAACTCTGCGGCCTTTAATACGGTGCGGCTAATGCATTATTTTTTTTCATGCCGCCAAAAACATTTTGCCTCGTAACAGTAGACCAATAAAATTGATGAGTAGTTCACAGAGGTCCAATGAAATTGTACGATAAATCAAGCGCACTTTCACAATTAAATTATTGTAAATCAGTCATTTGTACTCACCCTCATCAACATGGAAAACACTCGAAGAAAAGCATTGTGCTGCCTTTATGGCAGTTATTTAGTTTATAATATTTTCGCTTAGTAATTCATTTGTTAGTTAAAGTTAGAACTGTTTTAACTATATTTGTTTTCTGTACTACATCGCGGGATGCTATGACGTCACACCCGGTTTCGCCGCGTCTTGTGGGAAAACGCCGGTTTGCGATAAACGGGAAGGAGGGGGGCGAGCGGCGGAGCGAAAACGCTGCTTTTAAGTTAAAGGCGATCAATAACTTTTCCTGGTAGGCTGCAGTATATATATTTTTTACCAGTCGTTAGGAGATATTGGAATGTTGTTCAGTAAAGAAGTATACGCAACGTATATTTAAAAGTAGCCGTGTTACAGGCACGGTTCGAAAAAAAGCATTTGCAATATGTATTTGTTTATGTTACCATATGGATTTAATTAAAAGTTAAAAAATCCTCACGTGTAATATCTTTCTGTGTAAATATCTCATATTACAACGTGGGACACCTGCGGCCGAAAATCCGGTGCGGCCTGTACAAGTAAAAAATTGATTTTATTTCTAAAATTAGAGCCAGCGGCTTTTAATCAGGTGCGCTCTGTAGTCCGGAATCTACGGTATATGAGAAACAGCATCAAGACAAGGGGAAGGGTGACAGATAGAAGAATTTAAAACTAGAGGACACTGATGAGCAACTCATTTTACTGAAGTCATCCAGCACAAAATAAGATATAGAGCTGAAAAACTTAATAGATAAGGCAACTAAAAAGTAATTAAGGTAACGATGGAATACAAAAATAAACTAGCCAATATTGCAGAAGATATCAAAAGTTTTTTTTCAGGTACATAGTGTAAAAGAAAAGTGAGTGTGGATATTGGAAAGCTAGAAAACAATGTTAAACATAGAAAACCTACAGCACCATACAGGCCCTTCTGTCTACAATGCTGTGCCAAACATGTTCTTATTTTAGAAATTACCTAGCCCATAAGTAATTTATAAATTACCCATAGCCCTCTGTTTTTTCTAAGCTCCATCTACCTATGCAAGAGTCTCTTATGAGACCCTATTGTATCCACATGTTAGAGAGTTAGTAATGGGAGACAAGGAAATGGCGGTCAAATTGAAGAAGTATTGAGTCAGTCTTCACTGTGGAAGACACGAGCACTATGGTGTAAGTTGCAAGTGTTGGGAGCATAAAGTGTATGAAGTTACCATTACTAGGGAGAAAATTCTTGGGAAACAAAGGTCTGAAGGCAGATAAGTCACCTGGACCAGATGGTGTACACCTCAGGGTTCTGAAAGAGGTGGGAAAAGAGATTGTGGAGACATTAGCAATGATCTTAAGAATCACCAGATTCTGGAATGGTTCCAGAAGACAGGAAAACTGCAAATGTCACTCCACTTTTCAAGAAGGGAGAGAGGCAGAAGAAAGGAAATTATAGGCCAGCTAGCCTGACCTCAGTAATTGGGAAGATTCCCAATTCATTCCATTCATTCCATGAGGCGGCACGGCACAGCAGCAGCAGCCTTTCAGACCTGGTGTTACTTTAATTTAATTTTCTATTTTAAGTTTGATACACAATTTTCAATTAGGGCGCATGGATAACAGAGCAGCTATCTACCATCGCCAGATACTACTACAATACAGAGATCATCCAAAAACAAACCTTCACAAAGATCTGCTGGCTGAATTACGCGACGTCAGCTTGCTGAGGGGAACGGGCCTACATTCCCCGGACTTGCCTGATTCTGGGAGCCGGAGATGGAGACGTTGAAAGCGATGTGCGAGGAAGCAGAAGCAAGGCAAACGGGCAGGGGTCCATGCCAGGCTAAAAGCAAACCCTAGCCGGCCGGCTCTCCCGTCCATTCTGCTCTCCAATGTCTGTTCCCCGGACAATAAAATTGACTACATCGGTCTCCAACGTAATACTTGGCGGGAGTACAGAGTTTGCTCCGCATTTGTCTTCACAGAGATATGGCTCACTGATGGGATTTCGGACGCCTCAATCCAGCTAGACAGGCGAGCTTTGTTTCGTTCGGACAGAGATGCAGCTGTCTCCGGTAAGGCTTGCGGTGGTGGCTTGTGTGTTTACATCAACACGGAATGGTGTAAGAACCCTGTGCTGGTTTCCAGACACTGCTCATCGCTAGTGGAGTTTCTGGCAGTTCGATGCAGACCATTTTATTTGCCACAGGAATTCACCTCTGTCCTTATATTCAGTGTCTACATTCCCCCCCAGCGCTAATGCTAAGGAGGCGCTCTGTGAACTGTACGGGGCTATTAGCGAACTGCAGAACGCACATCCTGATGATCTGTTTATTGTCGCCAGTGATTTTAACCACATGAACCTTAAGTCAGTGCTCCCCAAATTCCATCAGTATGTGGACTTTGCAACGAGGGGGGAGAACACATTGGACCTGGTTTACACAAACATCCCCGACGCTTACCGGGCAGAGCCCCACCCCCACCTCGGATACTCAGACCACATCTCTGTTATGCTAATCCCAGCATACAGACCGCCCATCAGGCGCTCCAGACCAATTCAGAAGCAGGTGAAAACCTGGCCAGCAGGAGCCATCTCTGCTCTTCAAGACTGCTTTGAGCATACTGACTGGCACATGTTCAGGGAGGCTGCAACCGATGGCAACTCTACCAACTTAGAGGAGTACACAGCTTCAGTGACCAGCTACGTCAGAAAGTGCATTGATGATGTTACTCTGTCCAAGACCATCACTATATGCGCTAACCAGAAGCCATGGATGACTGCAGTGGTGCGTGCACTGCTGAGGTCCCGTGACTCCGCCTTCAGATCAGGTGACAAGGCAGCTTTAACAACAGCAAGGGCCAAACTGTCCCGAGCCATCAGAGGGGTAAAGCGCGCACATGCCTAGCTAATCCACAGTCACTTCCAGGACAGCGGCGACACGTGGCGCATGTGGAAGGGCATCCAGGACATCACCAATTACAAGACAACATCACCTGACTCTGCAGGTGATGCCTCCCTCCCAAATGTGCTGAATAATTTCTACGCCCAGTTTGAGGCGGAAAATGACGTGGCAGCGAGGAAGTCCACCCCTCCTACAAATGACCAGGTGCTGTGTCTCTCTGTGGCCGACGTGAGAAGAACCCTGTGCAGGGTCAACCCACGGAAGGCTGCTGGATCAGACAACATTCCTAGTAGAGTGCTGAGGATGTGCAGACCAGCTAGCAGATGTTCTCACTGACATCTTCAACATCTCCCTGAGCAGCACCACCATTCCGACGTGCTTCAAGGCCGCCACCATCGTTCCCGTGCCGAAGGAGTCTTCAGTGTCCGGCCTAAATGACTACCATCCCGTTGCACTTACATCCATCATCATGAAGTGTTTCGAGAGGCTCGTCATGAGGCATATCAAGACCCTGCTGCCCCCCTCACTGGACCCCCTGCAGTTTGCGTACCGTCCCAACCACTCAGCAGATGACACCATTGCCACCACCCTCCACCTGGCCTTAACCTACCTGGACAAAAAAGACACTTACGTTCGGATGCTGTTCATAGACTTTAGTTCAGCATTCAACACAATCATCCCTCAGCAACTGATTGGAAAACTGAGCCTACTGGGCCTGAACACCTCCCTCTGCAACTGGATCCTAGACTTCCTGACTGGGAGACCTCAGTCAGTCCGGATCGGGAGCAGCATCTCCAACACCATCACACTGAGCACGGGGGCTCCCCAGGGTTGTGTGCTCAGTCCACTGCTGTTCACTCTGCTGACCCACGACTGTGCTGCAACACACAGCTCGAACCATATCATCAAGTTTGCCGATGATACGACCGTGGTGGGTCTCATCAGCAAGAACGACGAGTCAGCTCACAGAGAGGAGGTGCAGTGGCTAATGGACTGGTGCAGAGCCAACAACCTGTCTCTTAATGTGAACAAAAGAGATGGTTGTTGACTTCAGGAGGGCACGGAGCAACCACTCCCTGCTGAACATCGACGGCTCCTCGGTAGAGATCGTAAAGAGCACCAAATTTCTTGGGGTTCACCTGGCGGAGAATCTCACCTGGTCCCTCAACACCAGCTCCATAGCAAAGAAAGCCCAGCAGCGTCTCTACTTTTTGCGAAGGCTGAGGAAAGTCCATCTCCCACCCCCCATCCTCATCACATTCTACAGGGTTTGTATTGAGAGCATCCTGAGCAACTGCATCACTGCCTGGTTCGGAAATAGCACCATCTCGGATCGCAAGACCCTGCAGCGGATAGTGAGGTCAGCTGAGATCATCGGGGTCTCTCTTCCCGCCATTACAGACATTTACACTACACACTGCATCCGCAAAGGAAACAGCATTATGAAGGACCCCATGCACCCCTCATATAATCTCTTCTCCCTCCTGCCGTCTGGGAAAAGGCTCCGAAGCATTGGGGCTCTCACGACCAGACTATGTAACAGTTTCCTCCCCCAAGCTATCAGACTCCTCAATACCCGAAGCCTGGACTGACACCTTGCCCTACTGTCCTGTTTATTATTTATTGTAATGCCTGCACTGTTTTTGTGCACTTTATGCAGTCCAGTGTAGGTCTATAGTCTAGTGTAGCTTTCTCTGTTTTTTTTTATTACGTAGTTCAGTCTAGTTTTTTTGTACTTTGTCATGTAACACCACGGTCCTGAAAAACGTTGTCTCATTTTTACTATGCACTGTATCAGCAGTTATGGTTGCAATGGCAATAAAAGTTGACTTGACTTGAGATGTTGAAGTCGACTGGAGGAAGTGGTTACGGAGTACTTGAAGGCACATGATAAAATGGAATGTAATCAGCATGGTTTCCTCAAGGGAAAATCTTGCCTGACAAATCTGTTGGAATTCTTTGAAGAAATCACAAGCAGGACAGACAAAGGAGAATCAGTTGGTGTTATGTACTTGGATTTTCGAAAGGCCTTTGACAAGTGCCATACAAGTAAGGCTGATTACAAGTTATGATCCCATGGTATTAAAGGGAAGTTTCTAGCATGTAGGGTAGTGTCTAATTGGCTGGAGGCAACAAATGGGAATAAAGGGAGCCTTTTTCTAGTTGGCTGTCAGTGTTTAGTCGTGTTCCACAGGGGTCTGTGTTGGGACAAATACGTTTTATGTTATAGGTCAATAGTTTCGATGGTATAATTGATAACTGTTGCAAAGTTTGCAGACGATATGAAAATAGGTGGAGGGGGCAGGTAGTTTTGAGGAAGTACAGAGGCTACAGAAGGGCTTAGATCAGGAGAATGAGCAAAGAAATGGAAGATGGAATACAATGTCGGAAAGTGTATGGTCATGCACTTTGGTAGAAGCAATAAAAGGGTTGATATTTTCTAAATGGAGAGAAAATACAAAAAACTGAGGCATAAAGGGTCTTAGGTGTGCTTGTGCAGGATTCCCTAAAGGTTAATTTTCAAGTTCAGCCTGTGGTGACAAAGGCAAATATGATGTTAGCATTCATTTCAGGAGGCCTAGAATATAAAAGTAACGATGTAATGGTGAGACTTTATAAAGCAGTAGTGAGGCTTCACTTGGATTATGAGCAGTTGTGGGCCTCTTATCTTAGAAAGGATGCGCTGAAACTGTAGTGCTTTCAAAGAAGGTTCATAAAAATGATTCCAGGATTGAACAGTGCACCAATCGTGAATTGGGAGAGCTCCTAAAGAGGTGGCAGTGCCCAGGTCCGGGAGCTAAGTTTATAAGGGGGAAAAGGGAATGCTTCACGGGAACTTGGCTATAACCGGAGCACCAACTGTGAGTTGGTGAACAGGGAAGGTTCAGGTATAAAAGGGAGACACTGCCTAGCAGGGCAGTCATCAAAGGAGTGGTCTCAGGCAGAGTGATAGGGCTTTGGCTCTTATATCTTATGGTCTTATAGCTTTTCATATGAAGAGGGCTTAATGGCTCTGGGGCTGTATTTGCTTGAATAAGAGTGACAGGTGACCTCATTGAAACCTATCGAATGCTGAAAGGCCTTGATAGGATGTTTTCAATGGTGGGAGAGGGGAGTGTCTAAGACCAGAGGACACAGCCTCAGAATAGGGGTGTGTCCTTTTAGAACAGAGATGAGGAGGAATTTCTTTAGCCAGAGAGTGATGAATCTGTGGAATTCGCTGCCTTGCTGAGACTAAGTCTTTATGTATATTTGAGGCAGATGTTGATAAGACTCTTGATTGCTCAATGCATGAAGAGATACAAGAGATGGAAAGGAAAAATGGATCAGCCACACTGAAATGGTGGAACAGACTCAATGGGAATAACAGCCTAAATCTGCTCCTATACAGTGGTGCCAGAAAGTTTGTGAACCTTTTGGAATTTTCTCTATTTTTGCATAAATATGACCTAAAATGTGATCAGATCTTCATGCAAGTCCTAAAACTAGATAAAGTGAACCCAATTAAACAACTAACACAAAAAATATACTTCATTTAATTCATTTCATTTATTTATTTATGTATCTTATGGTCTTACAGTCTAAACCTTAAAAAGGCTGAAACATCCGTAACAACCAAATAGATTTTAGAAATTACAGCAAATACAGGCCTGGTTGTCTGAAAGTAAAGCATTACCTTTAGAAATTACTTCCATTCAATACTGAGGGTCTGCAGTCATCCTGAACAAGAACATTACCAGATTACCCATGGCTCTTTAGACGTGTGGATGGAACTGACTAAGCCAGAAGTTACTGTCAATTCTTAATTGCATTTGAACTTGTGAGTCATTATATAGGGCAACTGAGGATTGACCACATTTCTGAGCATCGAAGGTCACATGCAGCTAAAATGCGGAAAGCAGTCAATTATTAAGGATGAGATTTTGGAGTACTTGGCAATACAGGACAAGATAGGACAAAGTCAGCATGGTTTCCTTAATGGAAAATCTTGCCTGACGAACCTGTTGAAATTCTTTGAGGAGATTACAAGTAGAATAGATAGAGGGGATGCAGTCGATGTTGTATATCTGGACTTTCAGAAGGCTTTTGACAAGGTGCCACACATGAGGCCGCTTACCAAGTTAAGAGCCCATGGTTTTACATGAAAGTTACTGGTAGGATTAGACCATTGCCTGATTGGTAGGAGGCAGCGAGTGGGAATAAAAGGAACCTTTTCTGGTTGGCTGGCAGTGACTAGTGGTTTTCCACAGGGGTCGGTGTTTGGATGGCTTCTTTTTATGCTGTATATAAATGATTTAGATGATGGAATAGATGGCTTTGTTGTCAAGTTTGCAGATGATACAAAGAATGGTGGAGGGGCAAGCAGGTAGTGTTGAGAAAACAGGTAGGCTGCAGAAGGGCAGACAGATTTTGGGCAAGAAAGCGGCAAATGAAATATAACGTTAGAAAATGTATGGTCATGCACTTTGGTAGAAGAAATAAATGTGCAGTCTATTTTCTAAATGTGCAGAAAATCCAGAATTCTGAGATACAAAGGGACTTGTGAGTCCTAAAGGTTAACTTACAAATAGAGGTGGTGATGAGGAAGGAAAATGCAATGTTAGCATTCATTTCAAGAGGTCTAGAATAGAGGAGCAGATATGTGATGCTGAGGCTTTATAGGCGTCACCTTAAGCATTGTGAACAGTTTTGGGTTCCTCATCAAAGATAAGATATGCTGGCAGTGGAGAGGTTTCAACACAAGGATTCTGGGAATGAAAGGGTTATTGTATGAGGAACATTTGATAGCTCTGGGTCTCAATGAAACTTTTTAAATGTTGAAAAGCCTAGACAGAGTAGATGTGGAAAAGATGTTTCCCATGTCTCCTCTTGTCCTGGAGATGTGGACACAACCACAGGATAGAGGGGTGTCCATTTAAAACGGAGATGTGGAGAAATTTCTTTAGCCAGAGGGTGATGAATTTGTGGAAATTGTCACCACAAGCAGCTATGGAAGCCAGGTCATTGAGTGTATTTAAGGCACAGTTTGATTGGTTCATGATTGGACACGGCAACAAAAGGTTACAGGGAGTGGGGCTGAAGAGGAGAAAAAAATGATCAGCCATGATTAAATGGCAGAGCAAACTCAATGGGCCAAATGGCCTAATTCTAATCCTAAGGCTTATGGTCTTGTATGAATCTCCTGCCTTGTCGAATACCAAGGATATACTCCGTGGAGGCAGATGGATCATTGACAGATATTTTGTAAGTATCTGCATCAGGACTCAACCCCTCTGCCCCTACAAATGCCACCTAAAATGCTAAATTCTTCCAGCAGTTTCATGATTCCAGTATCTGCAACACCTTGCAACCAGCTTGCAAGTTCTTGCAGGATAAACAGCTATCAACAACAAAAGTCTGCTCAATGAACGGCATTTAAGTTTCATCTCCTGAAGCACCACATTTGCTCCTTCCCGCTATGCACCACCTCCTTTTCCTTAACTAGGGCCTCAACCCTGCTTAAATATTTCAATCTTGGGAAAAAGATGCTGACTGTCTGATCTATCCATGCCCCTCATAATTTATTGCCACAGACAGCTGTAGATGCCAAGATGTAAATGAGTGTTATTTAAAGCAAAGAATGAAGGTTCTCATTGGTAAGGGGGTTACAGCACAGGACAGGCCATTCGGCCCACAATGTTGTGCCAAATCGATTGAATTAGTAATCAAATGAACGACCTAAACTGATCCCTTCTGTCTATACTATATCCATATCCATCAATTTCCCACAAGTTCATGTGCCTACTGAATGTCTCATATGAGGAAAGACTGGATAACTTAGGGCTTTATTTTGGGGAATATAGAAGCTTGAAGGGAAACTTAATAGAGGTATTACCAAAATTTTTGTATATATTTCAAAATATCCCTATTTTTTTAACTAAGAAGTTTTTCAATCAGGTTGACTCTATTATTTCATCTTTTGTTTGGAATAATAAAAGACAAAGAATTAGTAAATATAGAACCATACTACAGCACAGTACAGGCCCTTCAGCCCTCCATGTTGTGCTGACCCATATAATCCTTAAGAAAGTACTAAACCCATACTACCCCATAACCCTCTATTTTTCTTTCATCCATGTGCCTGTCCAAGAGGCTCTTAAATACCCCTAATGGTTTAGCCTCCACCACCATCCCTGGCAAGCCATTCCAGGCACTCACAACCCTCTGTGTAAAAAAAACTTACTCCTGATGCCTCCCCCAAACTTCCCTCCCTTAATCTTGTACATATGCCCTCTGGTGTTTGCTATTGGTGCCCTGGGAAACAGGTACTGACTATTCACCCTATCTATGCCTCTCATAATCTTGTAGACCTCTATCAAGTCCCCTCTCATTCTTCTACGCACCAAGGAGAAAAGTCCCAGCTCTGCTAACCTTGCTTCATATGACTTGTTCTCCAAACCAGGCAACATCCTGGTAAATCTCCTCTGCACCCTCTCCATAGCTTCCACATCCTTCCTATAATGAGGTGACCAGAATTGAACACAATACTCTAAGTGCAGTCTTCCCAGAGATTTGTAGAGTTGCAACATGACCTCTCTACTCTTGAACTCAATGCCCCTGTTAATGAAGCCTAGCATCCCATAGGCCTTCTTAACTACCCTATCAATCTGCGCAGCGACCTTGAGGGATATATGGATTTGAACCCCAAGGTCCCTTTGTTCATCCACACTTTTTTTTTTCTTTTTCAGTATTTTTATTCAGAAGAAAAAACAAGATTTACAGAGTGCAACACATAGATACATCTCAACATAAAGTGTGTACATTCATATATTGTAATAAAATTGATCAAAATGTTATAGCATAACACAAAAAGGTATATCACTCCGTAATCAAAAATTTAGATAGGTTATACATCATAACAGAAATTTTTTATATAAAAAAGTCAACCCCCTACCAACTACCAAAGAAAAAAGCTGATGGATGACAAAGGATAATTAGAAATAAAACCATATTCGCTTAAGAAAAGAAGATAGAAATATACATAAAAGTCTGTGCACTGTTAAGCTTTATAAATTGGAAAAGCCGATGTAGAGGAGGCCGCACATTGGGGGACCGCTTCGTCAAGCACCTACGCTCCGTCCTTCAAAATAGACAGGACCACCCACTTCAACTCTGCCTCTCATTCCCATCTAGATATGTCCATACATGGCCTCCTCTACTGCCATGATGAGGCCAAACTCAGGTTGGAGGAGCAACACCTCATCTACCGTCTGGGTAGCCTCCAGCCTGGAGGTATGAACATTGAATTCTCCTATTTCCAGTAATTCCCTCCCCCTCCCCCTTCCCCTATCCCAGGTCCCTCTCTGCCTCTCTCCCCTTTCAACTTTCTGCTTCTTTATCTCTACAGTTCTTTCATGCTTATCTCCCCCCCTCCCTTATCTATCCTCTGATTGGTTTTCCATCTGGCACCTCTAGGCCCTACCCCCTCCCCTATCTCTATTACTGGGCTTCGGCCCTCTCTTCCCCACATTCCTGATGAAGGGTCTCGGCCCGAAACGTTGGCTACTCTTTTCTCACGGATGCTGCCTGACCCGCTGAGTTCTTCCAGCGTTGTGTACGTATTCTTTGATCCACAGCATCTGTAGTTGTATTTTTGTGTAAGCTCTATGAACCACTTTAAATTGTAGAAGAGAGTGACGAGCACAGAAAAATGATTAACCCGTTTAAGAATTTTATTCCATCTTTCATCAGAAATCTGACAATTTAGGTCATCCTCCCAAGCTTTTTTTAATTTTATCTAAAAAGTCTTGTCTAGAATCAATCAACAAGATATAGATACCGGTAATAGAGCCATTAGCAAAAGGTTTTAAATTTAAAAGATCGTCCAGTTAATTTTTATCAGGACCTATAGGAAAAGTAGTTAATTGGAAACATAAGAAATCTCTAATTTGAAGGTATCTGTAAAAATGTGTTTTTGGCAGCGCAAATTTAGTTGACAATTGGTCAAATGAAGCAAGAGACCCTGAGATAAACAGGTCCCAAAAACACTTAATACCTACTTCATCCCAATCCTTAAATCCACACTCTTAAGTAACTGACCATTAATCCTGTACTCAGTCTTCTGGTTTGTCGTGTGAGGCCCCTTGGGTAAGAGTGACCATAATATGGTGGAATTCTTCATTAAGATGGAGAGTAACATAGTTAATTCAGAAACGAAGGTTCTGAACTTAAAGAAGGGTAACTTTGAAGGTATGAGACGTGAATTAGCTAAGATAGACTGGCAAATGATACTTAAAAGGGTTGATGGTGGATATGCAATGACAAGCATTTAAAGATCGCATGGATGAACTACAACAATTGTTCATCCCAGTTTGGCAAAAGAATAAACCAGGGAAGGTAGTGCACACGTGGCTGACAAGGGAAATTAGGGATAGTATCAAGTCCAAAGAAGAAACATATAAATTAGCAAAAAAAAAGCAGCACAACTGAGGACTGGGAGAAATTCAGAGACCAGCAGAGGAGGACAAAGGGCTTAATTAGGAAAGGGGAAAAAGATTATGAGAGAAAGCTGGCAGGGAACATAAAAACTGACTGTAAAAGCTTTTATAGATACGTGAAAAGAAAAAGATTGGTCGACAAATGTAGGTCCTTTACAGTCAGAAACAGGCGAATTGATCATAGGGAACAAAGACATGGCAGACCAACTGAATAACTACTTTGGTTCTGTCTTCACTAAGGAGGACATAAATAATCTTCCGGAAATAGTAAGGGACCGAAGGTCTAGTGAGATGGAGGAACTGAGGGAAATACATGTTAGTAGGGAAGTGGTGTTAGGTAAACTGAAGGGATTAAAGGCAGATAAATCCCCAGGGCCAGATGGTCTGCATCCCAGAGTGCTTAAGGAAGTAGCCCAAGAAATAGTGGATGCATTAGTGATAATTTTTCAAAACTCCTTAGATTCTGGATTAGTTCCTGAGGATTGGAGGGTGGCTAATGTAACCCCACTTTTTAAAAAAGGAGGGAGAGAGAAACCGGGGAATTATAGACCGGTTAGTCTGACATCGGTGGTGGGGAAAATGCTAGAGGTGGTTATCAAAGATGCGATAACAGCACATTTGGAAAGAGGTGAAATCATCGGATAAAGTCAGCATGGATTTGTGAAAGGAAAACCATGTCTGACGAATCTTATAGAATTTTTTGAAGATATAACTAGTAGAGTGGATAGGGGAGAGCCAGTGGATGTGGTATATTTAGATTTTCAAAAGGCTTTTGACAAGGTCCCACAGGAGATTAGTGTGCAAACTTAAAGCACACGCTATTGGGGGTATGGTATTGATGTGGATAGAGAATTGGTTGGCAGACAGGAAGCAAAGAGTGGGAGTAAACGGGACCTTGTCAGAATGGCAAGCAGTGACTAGTGGGGTACTACAAGGCTCAGTGCTGGGACCCCAGTTGTTTACAATATATATTAATGATTTAGACGAGAGAATTAAATGCAGCATCTCCAAGTTTGCGGATGACACGAAGCTGGGCAGCGGTGTTAGCTGTGAGGAGGATGCTAAGAGGATGCAGGGTGACTTGGATAGGTTAGGTGAGTGGGCAAATTCATGGCAGATGCAATTTAATGTGGATAAATGTGAGGTTATCCACTTTGGTTGCAAGAACAGGAAAACAGATTATTATCTGAAAGGTGGCCGATTAGGAAAAGGGGAGATGCAACGAGACCTGGGTGTCATTGTACACCAGTCATTGAAGGTGGGCATGCAGGTACAGCAGGCGGTGAAAAAGGCAAATGGTATGTTGGCATTCATAGCAAAAGGATTTGAGTACAGGAGCAGGGAGGTTCTACTGCAGTTGTACAAGGTCTTGGTGAGACCGCACCTAGAATATTGTGTGCAGTTTTGGTCCCCTAATCTGAGGAAAGACATTCTTGCCATAGAGGGATACAGATGAGGTTCACCAGATTGATTCCTGGGATAGCAGGACTTTCATATGAAGAAAGACTGGATCAACTAGGCTTATACTCACTGGAATTTAGAAGATTGAGGGGGGATCTTATTGAAACGTATAAAATTCTAAAGGGATTGGACAGGCTAGATGCAGGAAGATTGTTTCCGATGTTGGGGAAGTCCAGAATGAGGGGTCACAGTTTAAGGATAAAGGGGAAGCCTTTTAGGCGAGATGAGGAAAAACTTCTTCACACAGAGAGTGGTGAATCTGTGGTATTCTCTGCCACAGGAAACAGTTGAGGCCGGTTCATTGGCTATATTTAAGAGGAAGTTAGATATGCCCCTTGTAGCTAAAGGGATCGGGGGTATGGAGAGAAAGCAGGTACA